>NC_138048.1:86577394-87211708 GCF_964194185.1 Rhinolophus hipposideros
TTGAGGCTTTAAAAGACTATACTCAGGATATCCAGGAGTTCAAATACTGTGTAAGTTTGAACAAATCACTTAAACTCCTTTCTAGATGTATGAACAACTTTATCTGTGTGAGTTTCGGCAAATTATTTAAACTCTCTAAAGCTCAGTGTTCCCTCCTGTACAACGCCTCAATGTTTCTGTATTATAAGTGATAATGCATTTAATGTAATTATCATAGTGCCAGACACGAGGTGGTTAATTAAAAAAAATATATATTTCATGTCCCAACAAGAAATTCCCTACAAGACATAGTCTTTGGTAAAATTTTGGATAAAGTTCAGCAATTTCTAACTCAATATCAGTTGTCCCTCCGAAGTCTAAACTTTCTCATTTTATTATTTTGTAAGTTCATCTTTGTATGCACTATTATCAGATAAGATTCTCATAGCTTTCTTTTGTTGTTGTTTTAGTCTTTGTTTAGTTTTTGCAAATTTAGCAATTGAATTATGCTTAAGCTTCCGAGAGATAGTTCTACCTGTATTTCACAGTAGTAAACTTAAACCAATGTTATAAAAACAAAATGTTTCTTTTCGCCTTTTAAATTAAAAAAGTTTCTTGGCATGTTGGCCAAGTGCAGAAATTTTTCCTCAAAATGGATTTTATTAATGATTACAGCAATCATTGATACTAAATCTCTCTTTCTGACAGCCTTTTCCTATTGGTGCATTTGATAATTGCTTATGTTATTGAATTAAACAGATTTAATTCGAAGTTATTTCTGAAAGCTCCTTAGAAGATGGAGGACAACCTTTTTGCACAGCATTTGGCTTGAACTAAGTGTTCCACTTCGAGGATTTTCAGTTATTATCAGAAATCGTTTATAATCCAATTGGCAGTGGAAGTGGCCTTGCAATGCTTTATTGAATCTGACGTTTTGTACAAGTATATTGATTGGAATATGTCAGCTTTAGGCACATTCCAGTTTTGTTACATTTAACCTAATTGTCAGTTGGAGATTTCATTACAGAGTGGTGCACTGGGCCTGGTCCTAGCAGGAAGAAATAAATTGCTTATTTTTTAAAATATATATATTTTAGGCATTCAGACTGCCAATTCCAAAGAAGTTGTCTTTTTTTATGTTAAAGGATTCACTATCATGAATTTTAGAATTGGAAAAGAGGGCAGAAAAGGAGCTCATGTTAATTGGCTATGCACCTATGCCAGGTATTCTTCATAGTTTAAACATCCCAACAAATCTTGCAGGGCAGGAATTATCTTCAGTTCACTGAATTCCTACAGGTTAAGTATCTGACCATGAGCCCCCATTGTGGAAGTGATGGATTTGGGTCCTAAGTGTAGGCTTCTCTGATTTCCAAGTCCAAGTGCATTCCACCCCTATTCAGCCACCAGATCTATATTGCCAGTGCGGCAATTTATTAGAAAATGACTTTTTAAAAAATTACTAAAAACCGTATTGCTTGATATTTAGACAGTTTTCTCAGCTTCTAACTGATCTCAAAGCTTTCTGTCCCCATCCCATTGCTCTGGTCTCAATTTAAGGCCTCAGCATCTCTCACCTGGATTGTTGCAATACCATTTAACGTGGCCTCGTGAGTTTAGTTTTGTCCATTGCAATACATTATCCACAATAAATAAAAGACCTAATTATTAATCCCTACTGAAACCCTTCACGGCTTATCATCACCAATGAGGTAAAGTCAGAATGATTCAGTATCATGTCCAAGGCATTCCACCTCCAGCCCCTGCTTCCATGGTCAGCAATGGAGGCAATTCCTCATACCTTTTCTTCCAGGCATATGGAATTGCCCTAAATCCATTATGGGTGTCCCTGCCTTCGAGATCGTACACGTTTCCCTCAGCATTCAGTGCCATCTTACCTGGAGAATGTTTATTTGTCTTTGAAGACCAGGTTAAAAGTTACCCTTTCAGCGCAGTCTTCCTTCTCCTTTCTGAATGATTTTATATCCAAATCATTATTTCTGTTTTTAAGAATAAGATTGTACTGAAGTTATTTCTTTGCATGTATCTCCTCCTAACAGATTTTGAGCTCTTTGCAAGAAGGGACTGTGTCTAGGTATTCAATGATTATTTGGAAATAAATAAATTTATTAAGACCATTAGAGTTATATCCCTAGAGTCAAGCAAACATCTTTAAAAACATAAACTTTGGGGATTTAATGCATTGCATTGATGCTTCAGAAATCTTTCCATCTGACCTTACTCTTGGAATCTTCTACCTTGACCAAGGCATGTCTAGAAAATGAGAATTTCTACTCAGTAGAAAAAGTTGGGGATAAGGCTAAAGAAGAGATGAGTCAGTAGATTGGTGACTAAAAATTAACAAGGGAAATATAAGAAGCAAAGAGCAAATAGAGAAAGCAGCACCCAGAGAATAAGCTCAGGTGTCACAGATGAGTAAGAAGCACATCTGCAGCTTCAGAGAGACTCAGAGATGGGTTTTGATTTCCAGAGCATGGAGTAAGTAAGGGAGGGTCATGGATTAAGAAAGAGGTGGTGGTGAGGGGATCAGCATAATGGGCTAAAGAAACAAGAAAAAAAAATTACAGCCTCCCGGGGCTCCCAGCTATGTATTCTTCCATTTCTCATTCCAGTATTGGGATGTCACACAAACCCCACTAACAGTAAAAGGCATGCACTCACATCTCTCCTCTCACTCCTATTGTTAAACAGATTATTTTGTGAAGGAAAAAGACAATGGGTTTGGGAGAAACAGACATTTTAAATTGACTGAACAAACCCAAACAAAAATTTCCGGCAATTAGTAATGTCTTTTCATTCACCAGTTAGATCCCTTGCAATACAAGTTTGCTTGTCTCTATTGCCCCTCTGGCAAGTGATATTGACAAACCAAAGAATGTGTTAGGTTGGTGCAAAAGTAATTGTGGTTTAAAAGGTTAAAAATAATTGCAAAAACTGCACCAACCTAATAGATAGCAAGATGGAAAGTGAAGAGAAGCAAGCAACTGACATGAACACTAGATAAGCACTAGCCAGGATAATCAGATCCTTTATCATTGAAAATTGACTGTAGGCACAACTGAACAATCATTAATTCATTTCTTCATTCAACAGAAAATTGGGTTGCCTACATTTTCCTAAGCACGTATAAAAAAATGGTATGAGAACTAACACTTGATAATGTATGATAATGTCACCCCCACAAGTGCAGTCACAGCACCCTCTGACCACTGATGCCTCCTAACTAGTCTATCTGCAGCCTCTAAGCCTGGGCTGTCCGACACAGTAGCCGCTCGCTACTGTACTGAATAGCCCAGATGTAGAGCATTGTCATCATTCAAACAAGCCTTCCAGTTCACCCTAAAAATCTCCATTCTGCTAAGCTAGTTTATGCATAATTTTAACGTGCTAGGACTTCCTTGCTCAGAAACCTCTGACAGGTTTCTTACTACCACCAGGACAGTGCTTCTCAAAATTTAATGTACATTCGTATTATCTGGAGATCTTGTTAAAAAGCTGTCTCTGATTCAACAGTGCTGAGGGTGAACCCGGGATTCTGTATATCTACTTCACTCCCTGGTGATGGCGATTACGTTTCTTCAACCACATTTTGTCACCCTGTATTTCAAAGTTCTCCACTAATACTCTTACCAGCCATACTTGATGTCTGTCAGCTTCCTGAAAGAATCTCCTTTGTTCTAGCAGCAATGTTTCTCAACAGTGCCTCTGATGACATTATTCATTCAGGCTCCTTTTCTCTGTTCATCCAATTCCTTCATCTTTGGGAAGGCTCTCCCTGGTGGCTTAAGACTGCTCAGTCACCTCTATCCAGACAGCCTTGAAACCTAGTGGGCACTGGGGTCTCCGCAGAGGGGCTTGATAACTTGCACTATCCAGGCATGACCCCAGGGGACTTTAATCATTAAGTTTGAAAAGGGGCCCAGAACCCACTTGATTAATAGATGTAGGTAATTCTAATATCAGTGTTTTCCTAGCCAAACTCTGAGAAATGTCTCAGTATATCTTATCTATATAACCGATTTTGACACTTAAAAAATTCATAGATAAATTTACGCTGATATTCAAGGGCTTTGTAGTTTCTGACTTACTGCAAAATTAAGCATAAACAATCTATTTATATCTAAAAATGTCTAAAGCTGTGGATTTCAACTCTGATTATATGTTGGAATCCCTTGATAAAAATGTCAAAATCCTTGTGCAGAAGTCCTAGCCCCAAGATTCTGATTTAATGGATAAGAGGATAGGCATTTTTCCTCCCTCCAACTCTGTATTAGTTTCCTGGGACTGCTATAACCGAATACTGTAAGTTTAGTGACTTAAGTCAACAAAAATGTATTCACTTACGGTTCTGGACGTTAGAAGTCAAAGTGATGTGTTGGCCGGGCCATGCTCCCTCTGAAGGCTCTAGGGATGATTCAGTTGCATGCTTCTCCCCCAGCTTCTGGTGGTTCCCAGTAGTCCTTGGCATTCCCGGGCTTATACCGTGTTTCCCCGAAAATAAGACCTAACCAGAAAATAAGCCCAACATGATTTTTCAGGATGACATTCCCTGAACATAAGCCTTAATGTGTCTTTTGGAGCAAAAATTAATATAAGACCAGTCTTATTTTTAGGGAAACACAGTAGCTGCATCACTCCCGATTTCTGCCTCCTTCATTGCCTAGCCTCTTCCCTGTGTCTGTGGCTCCAATCTCACTCTTCTTATAAGGACACCAATCATGGGATTTAGGGCAAACCCTTAGCAGGTATGACCTCATCTAAACTCGATTACATCTACAAATCCTATTTCCCAATAAGATCACATTCACAGGTATCCCTGGTTAGGACTTCAGCACTTCTTTTTGTGGCCTACAATTCAACCTGCAAACTTCCTGAGTGATTCTAACATCTGGCCAGGTTTTAAGAGCTATGGGTTCTGAAATTTGAGTATATATTAGAATCACCTGGAGGGCTTGGTAACACATGGATTGCTGAATCCGACCTCGATTCAGTAGGCCTAGGGTGGGCCCAAGATTTGTATTTTTCTAACCAGTTTGAAATCCACTGGTGTAGGGGAGTGGAAATAAAATGGATGTCTATTTCTCCTACCCTTGGAGAAGCAGCATAGGCATTACCTGGGGGCTTAGGAAAAATGCAGAATTTTGAGCCCACCCCAGACTACTGAAACAGATCGCATTTAAACAAGATTCCCAAGTAATTTAAATGTTCATTACATTTTTAGAAGCATTGTTGTATACTTCAAAATAAAGTTATTCTTAAATGGCTGGTTAAATTATTTAGTGAGGGAATAGATGGATAAAGAAATAAGTGAAAGAATAATGAAGCAGATTGCCCAGTGGCCTATCTACCAAGAGGGAGAATATGGGCCTTCTAAATCCATTGACCGAGAAGTTGTCTTAGCAACTGTCAAGGGAGTGGCTTGTCATCACAGTGGCTATAAGGAATCTCCCTGTTGGTTCTTCAGCAACTGAGTATTCTCTGCTTATTTGGCCTTTTCCAGGCTTTAACCAAGAAGGTCCATACTTTTCTCCTCCTGCTCCTTCCTAAAAGAGCTCATCTTAACATTTTGTGGCTTCACTATCAGCACTCTGTTATTTGTGCCAAAGTCTGAAATAGAAGGCTGGCTGGAATACAGAGAAACACAGCAGTGTAGATTTAGTTGTGAACTGGCACTGGGCCAAAAGGGTAGCAGGTAAGTTTCAGAGTTTCAGCTAAAAAAGAAAGAAAAGCTTTTAGAAAGCTTAGAGCCAAGTCAAAACATGCCATATATGATTTTCTTTTGGCAGATATACTGTAAAATAAGAGCAGATCAAATTCCCCTGGTAATAGTAATTGACCTATAAATGTCATTATTGATAGATTGTGTTTCTGGAAACATTGTTCTAGAGTTAAAGTGCTCATGTGAATTTCAGAAAGGAATTTAGAATTAGGCTTTGAAAGTTTTTCTTCTTCTTTCTCCACTGCTGATTTCCATTTTCCTCTTGGAGAGTTGCACTTTTTGTTTTCTTCTAATCAAGTCACGTACCCAAGTAGTCACAGTTGTCTCCCAGAGGGCAAAATTTTCTTGGAAAAAGTTGTTTTGAGAAGTCCTTTGCTATCATTTTTTTTTCATAGAACCATTTCATACTCACATTGAATCATTTGATAGAAAGATTGACGGAGTTCACATTAAGGTTTGCTTTTTTAACCTGCCAATTTGAGGAAGAGTTGATTTAATTTTAATAAAATGGGTATTGTCTGGAGAGTCTGATTTCAGGGAACAGTGTCGTTCGCATGTTGTGTTCTGCTACATGGCTTGAGGAACATTCCTTTAATGTTCTCCTCTTCCTCGTTGGTAAAATAGGATTAAGAAAATTATCAATCTCTCTCCCAGATGTCTTTTAGACTTAAATGAAACGATATCTCAGAATCAAAAAAAATTTTTTACCATATCTTTAGCAATGTAATATAGATACATTTCTGTAATTGCCATTTAATTTAACATAATCTAAATTGTATTTTATTCCTGGTATGAGCTCATAAAATCAATTTCCACATTCTAAATGCTCAATTAAGGCAAATAGGATTTTTTGTTTGAAATCAGCTAGCTATACACATCGGTAGCTTTAGAATAAACAAAATTAGCAACTGTAGAAATCTCTTTATTGGTGCACAATAGAGAAATGTTCCTTATCCAAACCCAGGATAAAAAATCCTCCTCCTTCTCCCTCATACATTCTCTTCCAGTAAATTGCTGAATCACTGTGTGGCAGCCAAGGTCAACTCTACTGGGCATGCCTCTTTGAGAATTGTCAGGGGCACCCAAGGTCTCTCTGCTATTTCTAGATAACCTGAATAGAAGAGCAGCCTGATACCACACTTTAAACTGCTGTGTGTGTGTGTGTATGTGTGTGTGTATGTGTGTGTGTGTGTGTGTGTGTGTGTGTGTGTGTGTGTGAGAGAGAGAGAAAGAGAGAGAGAGAGAGAGAGAGAGAGAGAGAGAGAGAGAGAGAGAGAGAGATATTATTATTTCCTTCCCCCTTATTAAAGCTGGTAGAGACTCTGTATCTCTGTCTGTTTATGCAAATCACAAATTGTACTATTTGAGCATAATGTGAGGATCTTGAGAAGTCATGTGGTGTGACTCTAAATTATAGCCTAATAAAATGTAGATAGCCCTGGCTATGGGTCAGGCGAGCCGGCTGCCAGATACTGAGGTATACTCTAAGTCACGTTCCAAGCTTAGTGTGAGGAAAATTTTGATAACTAAGATTTTCCTTCTCTCACACTTAAATAAAATAAACCACAGGCTGCAGATTAACTCTACTTACCTTTGGCACAACATTCTGGTAATAACATTTTATTGGTTTTCAGTTCTATTACTTTGCACCATCTTTCCCTTCCCCAAATTAGAAACAAGCCTCTTTAATCCATCCTTGAAAAAGCCTTTTATAACCCCTTAATTATTACCTTTAGGATTACACATAGTAAGATAGTAAGGGGCAGATGGACACTCAATAAAATTGTAGATTATTTTATAGATCAAGAGTATTACCTCTACTAAAGAAAGAAACCAGCTTGAACTCTGAAAATGGCCTGCCTGGATTTGATTGACTACTAACAATGTCATACTGAGCATGTTCTGCAAACTCTCTGAGCATTAGTTTCTTCTTCCCTAATAAAAGAATAATAATACTACTGGCACTATAGGGAATAAAATAATGTAAAACAAAGTTTTTATCATAGTGCCTGATATGTGGTAAATGTTTGTGGATTTGAATTGGAATACAGTCTATAAGGGTTTGTTCAATTTGTTTACTTATAGTGAAATACTATGTAATTAAATGTTCTTTTAAATGTTTCCCCATTGGGTCTTAAAATCTACTGATTATGCAGAAAATTATTTTTATATTTTATTTGTTATAATTCATTTTCACTCATTTAAATCTATTCAGGTTTACAATATTAAGCTTCATTTTTGTTGTTGTTTATTATCAACTGATCCTTTTCAATTATCTGTTACAATTTTCATATCTTTTCAGTTCCCCTAATATGTAGCCAACCTTTCCCTATCCTCCAGTTCTTAGTTGGAACATACAACTACTTTTAAAAAAATAAATCCCCTTGTGTATATATACCACAACTTCTTTATCCATTCATTTATCAAAGGACACTTTAGTGTCCTCCCAGTCTGTCTGATTTATTTCGCTCAGCATTATACTCTCAAGATCCATCCATGTTGTCACAAATGTTCCTATATCATCTTATCACCGAATAGTATTCCATTGTGTATATATACCACAACTTTTTTATCCATTCATCTATCGAAGGACATTTTGGTTGTTTCCATGTCTTATTTACCGTAAACAAAGCTGCAGTGAACATTGGAGCACATATGTCTTTATAGATAAATGTTTTCGGATTTTTTGGATAGATACCCAGGAGAGGGATTGGTGGGTCATATGGTAATTCTATTCTTAAGACTATTTGGCCATAAGAAAAGATGAAATAGAGTACCATTTGTTACAACATGGATGGATCTTGAGATTATAATGCTAAGCGAAATAAGTCAGAAAAAGTAGAAAACCATATGATTTTACTGATATGTGGTATATAAAACTGAAAACAACAAAAGAACAAGACAAACAAATGAAGAAACAAAAACTCATAGACACAAACAATAGTTTGTGTCTTACCAGAGGTTAAGGGGGTGGTGTTCTAGAAGAGGGTAAACAGGGTCAAATACATGGTGATGGAAGGAGAACTGACTCTGGGTGGTAAACACACAATGTGATATATAGATGATGTATTACAGAATTGTACACCTGAAATCTATGTAAATTTACTAACAATTGCCACCCCAATAACCTGTAATTAAAAAAAGAAAAATAAATAAAACAAATTCCAGAAAAAATTACTATTTTCAACAATGAAGGCCTTCTATTAGCTAAATGAATATCAAAACTTCTACATAGAAAGTGCATTTTTTTAAAAGAAACTAATAGAGCATTCTAAAAAAGCTTTCACAGTAAGGAGACAAAGCAATTTTCTGAATTATCTGGGGAGAAAAATCCACTTTTTATTAAGTTACATGAAGACTCCAAGTTTAAATAAACTTTATCTAATGGCTTTGAACATTCACTTTATTTAATGAAATTAAAAAAAAGATCCCTTGGTATTGAAGAGATCTTGGGAATGTTAGAACAATCAAGTGGCATGCTCTTACTAGCTTTTGTTTTTTTAAAACTATCCCTATAGATGTTGTTGTTGATTTATCTAGATGATGATGATGATGATGATGATGATGATGATGATGGTGATTATTATTATTATTATTATTATTATTATTACTATTATTATTTTGAAAGCAAACCTAGCTAAGCGATCTCTTAAATCTTTTAAAAATCTTGAGAGCCATTGTAGATAATAGGCTGATTGTGTCTTGTGAAAATTCATAGGTGTTACAACTTTGGAAATGATCAGATTCTCTATCTTTATCTAAACCTCAGTCTATTCTCAAAACACAAATTCAATTATTTGGTACCTATACTTTTAGATGGAATGAAAATTTATTATCATCATGATAACTGTGAACTATTAAACTCAAGAATAACAGATGTGGAAAAAATAATAAAGTTTTTGACTGGAATTTCAATGCATTTGTTGAAATAAGAAGCAATTTTTCATATCTAGGAATTTGTCCAGAAAAAAAATTATCTTGTACCTGATTTAAGTTCCATCCATACTGGTTTTCAGGATAGTATGATAATTATAGGAAACACTGTAAAGAACTGAAATGATCACACTAGGAAGCAGACTACATATTGACTAAATCATGATGACTACTCATTATGTAATGCCTGTGGGTAAAGCTTAGAATCAATAAAATGGGAGATTGATGAAAAAAAAGACAAATGAGTTTATTATCATTAAAAGTATAACTGCCAAGGGGACTTGATACTTGAGTTGCCTAAGTAGTTTCCCCCTTTTCTAATATTAGGATTTAATGCCATAAATGTTCCTCTCAAGATTGATTTAGCTGTATCCCACAAATTTTGATATATTGTGTAGTCATTTTTATCAGTTCTATGTATTTTTAAGTTTCCTTTGAGACCTCCTCATTAGCACATGGATTGTTCAGAAACATGTTTAATTTACAAGTATTTGAAGATTTTTCTGTTTTTTTCTGTTATTGATTTCTAGTTTGATTCCATTTAGATTCCATTATTGTCAAAAAACATAATCTTTAGGATTTCATTTCAGGTTTGGTTATGACTCAGGCCTATGTTGACGCATGTTCCAGGGACACTTGAAGAGAATGTATATTCTGTTTTGTTTTGTTTTGTTTTGTTTGAGTGAAGTGTGCTATAAATGCCAGTTAGACCCTCTTGGTTGATGGTGCAGTTTAATTCTTACCTTTGCTAATCTTTGCTAATCTTCTGTTTAATTCTGTAAATTTTCAAGAGTGGGTGTTGCAGTTCTGAACTATAATTGTGGATTTGTCTATTTCTCCTTTCAGTTTTAATATTATAGCTTATTTCCACGTATTTTGAGGTTCTATTGTTTAGTACTATGTTTTCTTGGTGGGTTGATCTTTTTATCATTAGGCAATGTCCCCCTTTTTCCTTAATAATTTTCTTTGTTCTGATGTCTACTGTCTGATGATAGTACAGTCACGCTTTTTTATTAATATTGGTTTAATATATCTTTTCCATTCTTTTACTTTCAATCTACCTACATTGTACTATTTGAAGTGAGTTCTTATAGACAGGATATAGTTGAATCACACTTTTTAATCGAGTCTTCCTATCTCTGCCTTTCAATTAATTTATTCAACTAATTCACATTTAAAGTATTAATTGATCTAATAGGAACTTAAGTATGCCATATTATTATTAACTTTCTGTTTTCTTTGGTTGTGATCCTGTTTTTCTCATGTCTTGCTATGGATTACTGGGACATTTTTTAAGGATATTTTCTTGTTTTATTCATATTTTTTAAAGTATCACTTTGTATAGTTTTCTCAGTGGTTGATCTAGGTATTACTATATATATATATATATAGTAATATACAAGTTATATAAGTAATATACAAGTTATATAAGTAATATACAAGTAATATAAGTTATGTATATATACATAACTTATCACCATGTACTGGTATCAAAATTTTACCACTTCTACTGAAGTACTTAAATTTAAACGCTTTATCTTCTCCATTTTCATATATAGTTGTTTTAAGTATTTCTACATAAATTGAACACCACAACAAATTGAGCTATACATTTTTACTTCAAGTAACAAGTAAGATTTAAGAAATTAATGGGATAGTCAATAATGTTTTCCATTAATTCTTCCCATTAAACTGTTCTTATTTCCTACCTGAAGCCCTAAGCCTGCTTCTGTTATCATTTCCTTTCCTGTTGGTGAACTTCCTTTATTTACTTAATGGGTGGGTCTATTTGACAAAAACTCTCCCCCTCTCTCTCTCTTTTTTTTTTATTCTGTAAACTTTTATTTGAAATTTCTTATATGATCAGAATTTTTTAAATATTTTTTTTATTAGTTTCAGGTGTACAAAATAACATAGTGATTAGATATTTATATACTTCACAAAGTGATAACCCCACTAAGTCTATTACCCATCTGACACTGTACATAGTTGTTACAATATTATTGACTATATTTCCTATATATTCCCTATGCTGTACTATATTTGTCAAATTTAGAAAGTTTTCAGTTATTTATTTTTTTCAATTACTTTTTCAGTGCCACATTCTTTCTCTTCTCCCTCTGGGACTCTGATAATACAAATATTAGATCTTTTGTTATTGTCCTACAGCTCTGTAAGGATATAAATATATATGTTTGCTCTCTGTTGTTCAGACTGAATAAATTCCATTGATTTGCCTTGACATTCACTGATTATTTCCATCATCTTTACTCTACGATTGAGCCTATCCAGTGAGGTTTTTTTTAAATGTTGGTTATTATGATTTTTAGTTCTATAATTTCCATTTAGTTTTTTTTAAAAAAAGAAATTCTATTTATTTGCTGAAATATCCCATTTTTCATTTGTTTTCAAGGAGTTTTTAGTTTCTTGTTCAAGACATGTTTATGTTGGCTGCTTTAAAACATTTTTCAGAGAGCTGCAATATCTGATTCCTTTTAGTATTGGCCTAAGGGACAGAGAGCCTTTCTCTAGGTCTGTCCTCTAGCCACTCTGTACTAGTGGTCTTTCTACTTTATCTGCAGTGTCACTGGAAGAGAGAAGTACCTAGCTGAGATACTTCTGCCACTGGGTGGAGAGCCAGGAGCTGCTGATATCGTGAGTTCTGGGTTGCCTTCTGCTACTGTTAGTGGAGAGCACTGGATTTACTTGCCTTCTACCAGTGAGTGGAGGGTGAGGAGAGATGCCTGTCTGGATCTTCTGCTAAGTGGAAGGTTGGGAGTTGCTGGATCTGGGTGGCTCTCTCTATTGGCTAGTGGATCCAGAGATGCTGGCCCTGGGCTGCCTTCTGACATTGGATGAAAGGACTGGAGACACTGGCCTGCTGGTGCTGCCAATGTGAGTGGAAGGGCTGTTACTGCCAGGGACATGGGACATGGAGTGAGGACATATATTTAAATAAGTGATTGAGTTATTTTTCCTAGTTGGTAAATGTAGATTATATTTCTCAATGCTATTCTTCTTGGCTTGATCTACTTATTATGGTGACATTCTATTTATTAAGGTGATTTTTATTCATTGATTATAAAGTTTCAGTTAGGTTTGATGTGTAAGTTCTAAAGATCTGCTGTAAAACATAGTACCTAGACTTAACAATACAGTATTTTGCACTTCAAAATTTCTTAAGAAGATCGATTGTTAAGTGTTTTTAACACACACGCACACACACACACGCGAACACAAGGAAACTTTAGGAGGTGTTGGATATATCTATTACCTTGATTCTAGTGATGGTATCATGGGTGTTTACATATGTTCGAACTCATCAAATTGTACACATTAAACGTGTAGATCTTTGTACATAAATTATAACTCAATAAAGCTGTTAAAGAAAGATGATTTCTGTTGAGTCTAATTTCCATTTCGTATTGATTCTCCTAGTTAATTAGTGTCATTTTGATGTTGTTTTGCATAGTCTAAATGCCCATTAACAATTTTGGCATTATAAGAAATGAGAAAAAAATTTAAAAAGAGCACAACTATTGCCAGATATTAAACCGACAGATTAATATTAAAGAAAAGAGCATTTGCTTTGGATTTGTTTTAAGAATAATATAATTTGTGAGTAGGTTTGTTGTTATGCCAAAAGCAGAAAAACAATTGTTCCAATAAGACAGATCTGCTAACTTTAGCTTGTTCATCCTTTAAATTCATTTAATTATTAAAACTATTATTGGTTCCAGAAAAGTAAAACATGGCCAAAGGTCAAATAACTTATCCAGTAAATATTCACTGAACAAATATTGATAGATTAACTGCCACTTGCTAGGTTCTAGTATGCTTTAACAAAAGAAAAGTCCTTTTTATAGAATGAGTTTGACTATCTATTCTGTTTTTTTGAATAACTCCTTAATTTGTTCCCTTGATAAAATAACCAGCTCGGTTTACCTCGGTAGAGCCCATATAAACTATTATATCTCAGTAGGAAATTGATGTCTAGTACCACAGCATTGGTGGCAAAGTGGCAGGTATCTTGGAAGTGGCCAGGAAACCTCCCTGCCAGCTGGAATGGCTATAGGTAATAAACACAGTCAAACCTGTCCCCTCCAGATCCATGAAGTAGGGAAGCAAGAGAGTGTATCATAGGCAATTACCAAGCCACACCAGCATTTGTACACTGTTATTTCATTACCATACCATTTGACTTATTTAACTTTACCCGAAGTAACTATTGTTTAATCTGAATTACTATTTATAAAATTGACAAAATTTTAATTTTCAGAGGCAGTACCCACTCGTTCTTAAAAGAAAATTCTGAGGGTAGCTTTAAAGGACCACACATTTCTTAACATTGGGGAACCTCCATTCAATTGAAATACAGTCATATTTAATGCATTTAATAACAGCCCAAATTTTCACATTTAACTGAGTAAATGGGGTATGTTATATTTACTACATAATAGATTATTATACAGTATTTATATTTTGAAAAGTGGAATTGAATGGGGTTGGGGGGAAGTCACAGATCCATCAAGACAGATATCTCGTAGCTTCCACCAATCTCTTGGACTACCTGAGTCTGGATGTTTCTGGAACTCTTACATACAATTTAGTTTTGTTCTCTTTTGGCTCATGAGCCAAGTCTGGCATCTGTATTGGCTGGTCTTGGAGTACTGTCAATCAGACCTTCACCAACAGCAACGACACACTGAACTTCACACCATGACAGCCCCAGCCCCTGAAGGTGGCCTTGATGGCCCGGGTCTCCTGTTTACAAGCTGATTCTTTTGGCTCAGAGTTCCAAGGGAAAACTTGGCCCAATTAACTGCATCTATATCTCTTATTCCATTCTTTCTCACTGCCCCCAAATTTAACACGTCCAGTTATGCAGGGATAGATTCCAACAACAATAGGGAACCCAAGGCTTACTCTTTACCTAGGTCCAACCACAAAACGCTAAGGAATCAAGGTAAGCCATTATTGAGCTTGGGCCTTTGTACATTATGAATATATGGGTTAGAAGCTGACAAACTTTGTAGTGTGACCTATGGACATTCATTCTTTATAAGTATTCACTGACATGCATTGCTTTTCTTTCTGTGCCCCCTTGAGAGTTTTTAAGAGGTCAGTCACTTCCCTATTGGGAGGTACTGTCTAGGAGTGGGAGGATTAATTCAGTTGTTTATAAGTCTTTGATATGTCCAAATCTAGAAAACTCAGAGACCTGTGGAAACCAGCTAAATAATTAATGTTGGCCTGACAGCAACTCTGGAGAACCCACAAACCCACTGAATCAATCTAAAAAGAGTGGCTGCTCCTATAACTGATTTGCCTATAACTGAGGGGGTTTTCAGAATGTCAGATTCTCAGTGCTAAACCTGGTAAAGTCCTGGGCAACTGGCATGAGCTGGCTATCCTAGCTTCTACTCAGCATAGCCAATTGTTACTATATTTGACCTTCTTTATTCATCTTGCTTTATTTATTATGCAAAAATCTGATTTTTTAAATGTTGGGAATTAATTCAAATTAAAAAAACAGTCTGTGGGTCAAAATACAGACCAGATTTGGCTCACAGGCATCCCAGTTTGTGATCTTTTCCTAGGAGATGAGAGTGTGAACCTAGTCGGAAAGAGTCAAGTAGATGACCTTGGTTTGCTTTTAGTCTGGGTCTTAAACCAGAGTCAAAAATGAACCATATGCCTCATTTGTCCATTGCATCTTATTAACATTAAGTGTTCCACATAAGGTTAAGGGCTGATTTAGTTATAAACTATGTCATTTTAGTCATTTTCTTGGTCCTTGTTAACTGTAGTATATACCCTTTTTGCAAATCTAGCAGAGGTGTCTGTGAGAAAATAGAATTCAGAGACTCTGTTCATGTCCAAACTCTCAACAAAACTAATAATCTCATTACCACAGTCCTCTGTATATTCTTTACCACTAACCTTATTACTCTTTTCTTTGTACCTTCTGGAATTTGTTTATTTCATCAATTTCATTTTTTCATCATTTTTCCTATCAGTATCACCCCAACCCCCAGCATTCTCTTTTGTTGAGGAAATTGGAGCCACCATAGGGAAACAACCTTACTTTCCCTGTTTTGCACCTTGAAATGTAGGTGTCTATCTTCACTATTACCAGGCTCAGAGGAAAGGGAGCTATGGGGTCATCTTGACCAAGCTTAACCCTACCACTTGTTTTTTTTTTTTTTTTTTTTTTTTTTTTTATCTAATTCCTTTCTAACTCTCCAGGAAAATGCCAAATCATTTATTTCCATCTCTCATTCTAAGTCCGGGCTCTGTTGCTTGCCTGTCAATCCATTCAAGTCTCTTCTATCTCTAAAAGAAACAGAAATGCCTCTCTTCATCTTCCAACTAGCACCCTACCTCTTCTCATTTCCTCATACCACAGTTCTTCAAATGTTCTTGTCTAATGTCCTAATTTCCCATTCCTTTTTAAACATTTCTCATTGGGGCATTTTCCACAATCACTGTAATTAACAACCCTTACTTAGCTTATTTAACACTGTTGATGCCAAGAGAATAATTTCATTTCCTAACATACTTGCCATCAGGTATATTTCACTGACCTTGCCTCACCCTTTTTCCTCCATTATTTTACATAGAGAAGTTCATGTGTGTACATGTGTCTTACTCACCTTTCTAGGCATTTGTCCGATTCCTTCATTGTATCCACCATGTCTTTTCCCAGTTTTATACTTGACTCACTACTCACCCTAAATAGTTTCTTTGGTGATCTCACTCACGGCCACAGCACAAACTACCCCTGATGTGTGATGACTCTCAAATCTGTACCTGTATTTCTCACCTCTCTTCTGAATTCTTCATTCATAACATGCAGTTCCCTATGGGAAATCTGCACCTGATGGTCCTAGAATCTTAAAAAGACAACATGTATGAAATTGACCTTGTTTTCCTAGCCTCTCACCAAATTCCTTGTAACTGTTACCAAAATTCAGTCATTATTTTACCCCAGCCATCAACCTGAGAATTCTCTTAAAACTTTCCTTTTCCCATTTCCCCACACTTAATTAGTACTATGTAAGTTTGAATTCTCCAAGAAGCAGGTGGGTGAAATGTATAAAAGATTATTGGGGGTTCCATTTCCAGGTTTTTGAGATACCTTCATACTGATTTCCATAGTGGCTGCACCAATCTGCAATCCCACCAGTAGTGCACGAGGGATCCTTTTTCTCCATCCTCACCAGCACTCATTGTTTGTTGATTTATTGATGATAGCCATCTTACTGGAGTGAGGTGGTATCGCATTGTGGTTTTTATTTGCATTTCTATAATGATTAGTGAGGTTGAGCATTTTTTCATATGTCTGTTTGCCATCTGTATATCCTCTTTAGAAAAATGTCTCTTCATGTCCTCTGCCCATTTTTTAACTGGGTTGTTTATTTTTTTGGTGTTGAGTTGACTGTGTTGTTTATGAATTTTGGATATTAACCCCTTATTGGATGTATCATTGCTAAATATCTTCTCCCATTCAGTAGGATGCCTTTTTGTTTTATTGATGGTTTCCTTTGCTGTGGAAAAACTTTTTAGTTTGATGTAATCCCATATGTGTATTTTTCTCTTACTTCCCTTGCCTGAGGGGACATATGTCCTTTTACTGATATATGTCAGTAAAAATGTCCTGATGACCCAGCAATTCCACTCTTAGGTATCTATCAAGAGAAATCCAAAATACTAATTTTAAAAAAAACTTATGCACCCCTATGTTTAT
Organism: Rhinolophus hipposideros; assembly: GCF_964194185.1. Classification (NCBI taxonomy): domain Eukaryota; kingdom Metazoa; phylum Chordata; class Mammalia; order Chiroptera; family Rhinolophidae; genus Rhinolophus; species Rhinolophus hipposideros. The sequence continues at coordinate 86,594,797 of NC_138048.1, forward strand.
TGCACTATTCACTATAGCCAAAATGTGCATCAATAGATGACTGGATTAAGAAACTGATACATTTATACAATGGAGTATTACTCAGTCATAAAAAAGAATGAAATCTTACCATTTGCAACGATATGGATGGACCTAGAGAACATTATGCTAAGTGAAACAAGTAAGATGAAGAAAGACAAATACCATATGATCTCACTTATATATGGAATCTAAAGAATAGAATAAATTAACAAACTAATCAGAAACAGCCTCAGAGATATAGACAAAAACTTGGGGGTTTCTAGATGGGAGAGGGGTGGGGATGAAGGTGAAGGTGGGGGGATTAGAAAGCACAATCAGTAACCACAAGATTGCCATGGGGGTACGAAAGTCAGTTTGGGGAATATAATCAATAATGTTGTAAAGATTTTATAGGGTATCCGATGGACATTTGTCTTATTAGGGAGACCACTTCATGGATGGCATAGGTGCCTGACCACTACAGTGTACACCTAAAGCTGAAGCTGAATAATAATGAATGTCAGCTATAATTTTATATATGTGTGTGTGTGTGTGTGTGTGTGTGTGTGTGTGTGTGTGTGTAGTCACAGGATGTGGAGTACAGCATAAGGAATAGAGTCAGTGGAACTGTAACCGCTATATACAATGTCAGAAGGGTAGTCGATTGGGGGAGGGGTTATCACTTTGTGAGGGGTGTAAATGTCTAACTATTACATTGTTTTGTACAACTGAAACTAATAATAATAAAAAGATTATTGGGGGAAACACCTGTGAAGGATAAAGGGAAGGAGCAAAAGTCAATATGATGAGCCTTAAGACTGCAAAGCAGATCTCTTCTCTGTGAGAAGGGAAAGGAAGGAAGATAGGGTAGAAAGACAAGAAAGTTTCAAGCAGGCCATGGAGGAGTCCTTGAGCCAAAACATCATAGATGTCCTGTATCTTACATCTTGCGGTAATGGCTTGCATTATTACCCCCAGCCATGCTCATTTATTGGCTGAGAGCAACTGACAGAAGCATGCCCTTGTCATGAATAAAGTATTGGAACTAGTGGGATAAAAGCTCAGGCCATCAGTAATATAATCCTCACTGCCGGTGACTTAAGAGATATATTTTCATGGCTGCCACTTTCCAAACCCCATCCATTTACCTCCTAAATATCTGCCACACTTCTCTCTAATCCATTCCTCTGGGCATGGCCTCATCATTTTTTTTTTTTTTCAGGAATGCTAACTGTTCTCCCTGCTACCAGTTTCATTTGCTTTTCTTTCCAGTTCATTCTCCAAGCTGATGCCAAAATGCTCCTTTTCACATGCAAATCCAATTTGATAACTCTCCAACGACCAGATTACAGTCTTTCAATGGACACTCGTGGATAAAAGCCAAACTTCTTATCATGGCAACAAGGATATACCAACATTCTACTGAGCATGTCTAGATGCATCTCTCAACACTTCCTCTACCGTTCCAGAAATATATAGTGTAAGCCATTGCCTGAATTTGTAGTGCCTTAAATGCATCTTCCTCAATTTCATGCCTCATGGCTTCACACACACACTTTCATCTGATTATTGTCCACACTTTCACTACCATCCCTTTACTCCATGGTGTCAGTATTAACTGACACATGGCTCAGTATAGTCCCCTAAATCAATAGTTCTCATTTGCTATGCAGTGGCAGGAGAGCTTTAAAAACAAAACTAAACTAAACAAAACTGATGCTTGGGTCTCATGCCCAAAGATTCTTATTTAATTACTGTGAGGTATGTCTGGGCTTTAGGAGTATAAAAGCTCTCAATAGAATTCTACTGGGCAGCTATAGCAGAACTGAGAAATATCACCTTAGAGAAGCTTTCCCCCAGGGTTCCCAAGACTTCTAAGGATGAGTTTGGAACTCCTACTCTGGGTAACATGTGAACACCCTCTTCACATGTTTACATGCAATATATGTGGCCTGGTATGAACTTGAATTATCTTACTTGGTACAAGAAAAGTTTACTTGTATTATTATCATTATTATTAAATCATGTGAAATCTGACTTTGAGTTCTTATCTAGGAGAGAGAAACCCAATATTGGTCATTATGAGGGGACTGATCTCACTCCCCCATTCCAAGTTTAGATAAGTGTATAAGAGGGCTGATACCAAGTAGAAATTATTTGCGGAAGAACCTGTAGACCTCAGTCCTTTATGTTTGACCCTGAGATAGTGAGTGCCCCGCCCGAGTGTGATGTACTGTTGGTGAGTGGCTTCACTCTGCCTTCACTTGCATGGTCCCAAGGTCAAGGATTTTAGTGCCCACACTGCATGGCCTCACTGAGAACCCATCAGCACCAGTGTCTCTTGGTATTTGTGGATAGTAACCCTCTATTTTCCCTTTTTCATTTGAAAATAAAACTCTGGGTGGTGATGTTTTTTACTTGACTATAATCTTATAGGTTAGGGCCTTGGTACACAACCTGGTAAAGGTAAATGAAACATAAAAGCTTGCATTGTTATGCCTTTTAAGTAGGGAGATAGATAATAGTTTCAAGCTTTCAAGAATGAGAAACAAGACAGAAATTAAGATCACAATAAATTATCCCACCATGTTTGTATCATGCTATTGAATAATTGGGTAAGTTTCTTTGCTTCCCCACCAGACTGAGAAATATGAGGGCAGGGCATTTAGTAATATGTTATTATGCTGTATGCCCCCTACTCTACCAAGCCCAGGGATTGGCACATAGTAGATCTATTGTCTGCTTGGGCTGCTATAACAAAAGATCATAGACTAAGGGACATAAACAATAGACATTTATTTCTTATAGTTCTAGTGGCTAGGAAGTCCAAGATCAAGGTACTGGCCAATTGGTGCCTGTTGAGAGCTCTCTTCCTGGTTTGCAGATGGCCGCTCTCTCACTGTGTCTTCACATGACAGACATGTCTTCTCTCTTCCTCTTTTTATCAAGCCAGTAATCCCTTTATAAGGGCCCCACCCTCATGATCTTATCTAACCCTATTTACCTACTAAAAGTTTTTTATTTTATTATTATTATTTTATTTTTAATTATAATTGATTTATTGAACTTGTCTGGAATTGCTAGCCTTCTTTTATGATGGATTTAAAAATTACTTTTATTATTATTTTTCTTTTTTTCTCTTTTTTAGTTACAGGTGACATTCAATATTATTTTATGTTATTTTCAGCTGTACAGCATAGTGGTTAGACATTTATACAATTTATACAGTGATTCTCCCTCATTAGTCTAGTACCCATCTGGCACTATACATAGTTGTTAAAACATTACTGACTATATTCTCTATGCTGTACTTTACATCCCCATGACTATTTTGTAGCTACCATTTTGTATTTCTTAATCCCTTCTAGATGTAGCTCATTTAAATACACACACACAGAGAAGTACTCATGAACACACACACAGGCTGTGTATATAACCACATAAAATTGGACGTAACAAAAATATTGATTTTACATAAAGCATCATTGACTTACTAAAATGACACCCTTGAGAGCTAGAAGCCAAGGCTATGAATTTGAATTGTGAACTGTACCAAACCTGTCTTTAAATAATTATTGGGTTGGTGGTAATTAAAGTGACATGGTTTGTTTGAATAGTGAGACTATATACTGTTTATTTAGAGTAGTTGCTAGAGCCCTTTTGCTGATAATTCTACATTGAAATCAATTTAAAATATAACATTTAAATGGATCATTTGAAAGAAAAGGTTAGCAACTGTTTTTTTTAAGTGGATAAAATTTGTTGTTTCAATTCAACTGATTTTTTTAAAAAGACAACCAATTATTTCTCTGGATTAATTTCTCACAACAGTTTGGAAATATTTATGGAAAGATCATGTACACAAGTCAATTAAAAACTACTGATTCTATTTACTTCACAAAGAAAAAGAAAAATTACATTCAGGAAATTTGGCTCTTAGAAGTGTCTGGATTCTCATCCTGCATAAGAAAAATCTGAGGCAGTAGATCTGGCTTCGCCTCCTGAGGGCCTACTTTCAGCCAAAGTTGGGCATTGGAACCAAGAGTAAGATGGCAAACAAAGCAGACCCCCAACAGAATGTGGGGCAGCCTGCATCCTTAAAGCATAGGTCACAAGTGCCTAAGCAGAGAGGCAGAACCCAGATACGAGTGTGTGAGAAGTGTAACCAGAGTAAGAAGTCTGAGATGGGAGAAGAGAGGGCCCCTGAGATGGTAGCTATAAGCCCTTCGTAAACAGCTGCGTCTTGACTGTGAATAGGTTGTGAGCTGGGAAGAGCTTTACATTGGTTCAGCTATTTCTAAAGAAAAAGTCAAAACAAATGGAAAATAGCAACAATCAAAAACATAACTGAACGTCACTTTCTAGAATAAAGCAGGACTACTCATACCTGAAACCATTAATGAAATATCTGAGAATTTTTTGAATAACAAGGGGAACAGCCTTAAAAGCATACAGACAGAAAATATGTTACCTATGAAAGAAACTAACCTGGCCTCAGTTTTCTCTTTTAAAAAATTAATACCAGCAGGAAATGGAGCAACATCCACATCATTCTGAAGGAAGAATTTGTACCTTGCAAAGTTCTTGTTTATGTAGGGTACTAGAAGAGATTTTCAAATGTGCAAAGATTTCAAAAACATTTTACTCTCTTGAACTACTTTAAAAAAATTTTAAAAACTATTTCAAGATAGATAAGTGTAGCTAATTGAAAGATGATTACAATGTAAGACTTTAAGAATGCAAAAGTTATGATATAAAAGATTTGTGATAAGCATCAATATTAGTTAAATATAGAAGTAGGTCAACAGATATCATAGGCCACACAGGAAAAGATAATTTGTACAGGTTACATTCCATTTCTATGGTGCAAAGCAAAAACAAACATGTATAAAGAGCTGTCCTATGATGTATCAAATGCCTTATAAGAAATTATATTCTGTCATCCAATGATCTTTTTCTGGGCTAGCCTAAAAAACAATCTAAGATATACAGAATACAAATACAAATATGTTCCTTACATCATAATTTATTATAGTGAAAATCTGAATCTAAATGTCCAACAATTCTGAATGGCTGGAATTACACATGCATTTGAAATAAGTGGAGAAAAAACGTGTAAGGCAGAGTATGGTATGAGATATGTAGGCATCCCATCACAAAGGATACTGACAGTATGATATTTCTGGGCTTGCAAAACTGCTGAGCCAGCCTGATGGACCAGCTTCCCTGGGGAAAGCCATGCCTCAAAATCTCTACACTGGGAAGGAGTGTGCAACAATCATTTCTGTTTTCCCTAATAGTTCATTTGAACACTGCTTGTAAAATTCTCCCTAACAAAGAATTAAATTGGTTCCAATGTTCATTATTTTCCACTCATTTCTGTACATCCAATGCGCCTGGAAGGAAGTCCAAATAGATCATTACTGAATTCTTAGGTCACAAAATTTTCGTAAAGGGGAGAGGGAAAGTCCCAGAAACAAAGGATTGAGTAGTATTGGCACACAGTGGGTGTCCAGTAAGCATTTATTTGAAATTATTTGGATATATCTGATGAAGAGAGTGTTGTGTCAGCAAAGTTTTGAGTAATTCCAGAACTGATGTGGTAGATTAAATTATTGTTTCATAAATGTTCACTCAACTACCCAATGCCCTCACTTCTTTGGGAGGAATATCTTTCCTATCCTGTTGATGACAGGTTGGCTGTGTGACTTATTTTGGCCAATGGGATGTTGCTGAAATGAAACTAGCAGAGACTGGAAATGTACCTGTGGGTTTGGATATAGTCTTTTGCCCTGAAAATAACATGCTTAGGTAACTAGACCAAAAGGAATGAGAGACCCATAGAGTAAATTTGATCTGTGGGTTCAATAGTGGCAGGACTGTACCTTATTGTCTTTGCATCTAAGTGATGAGTGAATGCTCACTAGATGATGGATTCATAATTCTAAGGAATCAGTTAGGAATTTGTGCACAAATACTTATAATAAAACAAACCTAAGCATTTCCTTTTTAAAAAGTTAATCTCTGCCACTGCTATCTGAGGTAGCAACTATGATGAAACTAAGGGTTAGAGATATTGGGTAAATTACCCAAAGTGACACAGCTACTGTGTGGTGATGTGCATACAGAATCCAAGCCTTAATGACTTTTTCTTCATATTATCTTACTGAGTGACACACGCTGTGAAAAGATACAGCTAAATTGTTGTAAGTGTCAAAGAAGGAATTACTCCAACTAGGAAAATCAGTAAAGGCATCGCAGACGGTTGACCTCGGCACTGGAGGATGGAGATAATTTGGAGGGATGGGAGCAGGACATAGACCTGCTCTCTCCAGTAGTCACCAGCCTGTGTGGAAATTTACATTTAAATTAATTCCATATCTTGGCTTTGGTAAATAATGCTGTGATGAACGTAGAGATACATATATCTTTTCAAATTAGTGTTTTCATCATCTTTAGATAAATACCCAGAGTGGAATTGCTAGGTCGTATGGAAGATCTATTTTCAGTTTTTTCAGAAACTTCTATACTGTTTTCCATAGTGGCTATGCCAGTTTGAAGTCCCACCAACAGTGAACAAGGGTTCCCTGTTCTCTACATCCTTGCCAACACATTACTGTACACCTGAAACTTATATAACTAACATAATATTGTGTACCAACTATACTTAAATTCAGAAAATTAAATTAATTAAACATTAAATAAAATTAAGAATTTAGTTCCTCAGTTGTACTAGCCACATATCAAGGGTTCAATAACCACAAGTGACTTCTGGCTACCATATTGGTCAGAACAGAATTGTGGAATATTTCCATTCTCACAGTTCTATTAAAGAATGCTGTTCTAGACAGAAGGGACTATAATCATTATCAGTGAGAAAACAGCAAAGGTAGCAAAGAAGCAAAGTTCAGGTCTTTTCAGAGAAAATTGGGGTGTTGATCTTGATGAGAGTATTACATCCGCACGTAGGACATAAGTAAGTGTAGTGTGAGTGAGTAAGTCAGGAAGTGAAGCAGTCTAATTTATCTCTTACAGCTTTGGAAAATTGTGTACTTTTTAATAGCTTGTTGGTTTAACATCATTTCGCAAATAGGCTACTACTGGAAAAGTCCCTAACAATATCAATTTCAGATATTGTTTGCTAATGTTTTATATATGTTTATGGCAGTGGGGCAATACCTGTGTTTGTGTGTATGAAATTCACATAGGATTCTCTTAAGTTGTACTATGGACATTCACACATGATACAAACTATTGGTATATTTTATCACAGCAGAAAGACTGTAATAAGGGTTATACACTATCAATCCTATTATGTTAAATATCACAGAGAATCATGGGGCTCCCTTCATCTTGGTGTTTGTACATTTCAGGATCCCTGGCATGAATCGCTTATACAGGAATTTTCCTGTTCACCTCTTCGAGTCCTTTAGTGTAATGGGAAGTGGAGGGAAAGAACCAGCAATGTAATTTAAAAGAGAAAATGGAACTGGGATGGTAAGAGGGTTCTGTGTATTTGTCCAGCTTAGTAAGTAGAGACAGGAAGAGGTAAAATTTTTTCTATCTTTCAGGAGATAATTCAGACTTTCTTACAACCCAAGACAATGTACTTTTGACAACCAGGATTCCAGGAACAAAATAATGTAAGATAAAAAGATTGGTACTATCTCAGAATTTTGAGGTTTTACACAGTGGATTCCTGCATATGGTAACTTTTCTACTAGACGTCACCCTATGTTATTGAACTTATAAATGCTGATTTCATTCAGTCATTTTGTTGCTTTAAGAGGTTAAATCCTTGTAATTTACATACCCCCTAAGTCTGTAATTAATAAAAAAGCCCTTGAGACTCCTTCAGCTAGAGAATTTTTAATGAATCAATTCATGATCCTATTAGGAGATATCTTCCTAAGGGGAAAAAAATAGCTAAAAATATCCAAGACACAACATAATTTGTTAGTGGGAGATATCTCAACATTTCAGTTTTCTTTGTCCTTCAGAAATACTGAGAGCCATGATTTTGTTGTCCCATGCTAAATTTGCAGGCATTTACTTCTAAAGGGTCCAACCTCAAAATGACTTTAGGATTATAAAAGTGTTTGTGTTTTGAACCTATTTCAAAACATCTGAAAGCTTAGTGGTGTATTTTCTTCACTGCAGAACCTTGAACTTCTGGGTCGAAAGAGGAAGAGAAGTTGTGGCAAGGACTGAGACTAAACCTTAACCTAGAAGAGAAACTGGCCAGACAAGGGTGGATATGCTTGATTTAGCCCTGCTGAGATCTGCTGCTCATTTCATAAACATTCCCATTCTGTCCATCAGACCCGCCCATGCCTGTCTAGTGGAAAGCAGTGAATCGTGTTTATTCCTGAGTAGGCCATTGGATCTTTACATTTTTAAGGTCTACCTATTGCTTTTGCTTCTGATCACCTTTTCCTTGTCACCTGCCTGTTTGCCTCACATTGTTGTCTACCAGACATCTGGATGGGGAAATATGTTTAAAAGGAAATTTGAAATGAAGAAGTATTTTGGAAATAATTGGGCTAGAATGCAGGAGACCTGGTTTGGTTCTAGTTCTAGTTGGTTTTATATAGTTGTTTTGACCTGGAATGAATCCCGTTATGTGTCTGAATATAATTTATAAAATTATTGCATTGGAATAAACATTATAGTTCTGTATAGGTTACTTTTTTAAAAACAGAATTTGTTGATATATATAATACATAAATAAGCAGAGGAGTAGATATGATAGTATAATCATGTGACAGTATAATACCAAGAGATTAATAGGATCAAAACACTTGTTAGGGGTAGAGAAGAAAACAGGGAAGAGATAGATCTAGTACATTGATGGGTAGCTTTGCCCTCCAGACTTGTCATGCAAATTTTTTTCCACAAAGAAAATGGTTTTAAGGGACAGAATGTGATGACAACTTATAGTGTTGCTTAGTTATACACGTTGGTTGCTATTTTACACTGATAATGTCTGTTTTGGTGTTTTACTTTAGCCTGTATCTTTTGCTTCACTTTTTGTTTATAATTTTTTTGTTTTAATTGAAAAATGTAAAAACACACAGAGAAGAAAAAGGATAAAATAACCATTATACTCACCACCCAGAATCATTCTGGCACACTTTCAAAATTCCAGTGTTTATTATTTTATTTGTATGTGATAAGTTAGTTTGCGTACTTCTAGACAAACATCTCAAGACAAGGATTTGAGTGCAGATAGTTTGAGGGGAGCAGGGGACGCCCACAGGGCAGTGGGACAATGAGGGAAGGGAAAGCAGTTAAGGAAGACAACATCATTTAGTTTCCTTCTCCAGTAGGTAACTGGAATTTGTCCCTTAGAAAAACTCTGGCGAATGGTGCAAAACACAGGTTTCAGTGATCCCGCCTAAAGTTCAAGGGGGCTGGACTTAGGGTTGCTGGAGGTGGCTGTTAAACTCTCAGTACTTCTGGATCACGGTCCGTTCCGTGTGTGCAGGGGCACAGCAGTCTTCTACAGCAGAGGGGGTGGCGCTTGGACGCAGAAATGTGGATACTGACATCAGGGATTCAGAGTACACAGGAGGGTTGGACACTAGCAGTGTCTGCATCCATATAGCACCTAATCTTTTAGGTAAATTAATCTATTTTTTTATAAAGATGAAACGTATTTATCTTAAACAAGTTAGAAAAGTGAAAATGACAAATATTTAAAAATCACTCCAAATTTGACCATTGGGTAGTAGTTATCATTACTTTAGATGAACGTCATTCCCTTTAAGAGTGTGGTGTGTGTATGTGTAGAATGAGAAAGAGAGAGAGAGAGCACTTCAGTGAATTTTTCGTTTCAGGAAAAATTCCTTTCCTTCTTTGGATACATATGCTTTTCTTTGATTGCCTTATTTCAGGAGTGTTGCACATCCTTATGTTGGATTTTCTTTGTCCTCCATATCTATGGGCTATTCTGTGATTGCTTTAATTTTTTTTTCATATTTACAAAAAAATGATCTCATATTTTTGTTCGATTTTTAGTGAAATCTGTTTTTATTTCATCTTCTTAAATTACTTATTTCCATAGTTAGGTTTATAGCCTCCTTTTGTTTTCCTAAACCTGCAACCTCCTCCTTTTCCTCTATTTTTATTGTTCATGATTTTGTCTTTGAGCTCTTGAATTCATGTTCTTATTAAGGTGAGAGTGTATAATGAATTTTCTTGTGCTTTGAAGTATGTTTCCTTTAAAAATTTTTTTTTTAAATCTTTCCATCGAAAGTTACTTTTCTTTCTTGCTTGCTTTTTCTCTCTTCTCTGCATTTTTCTCTTTGTCTTCCTGTGATATGTTTACATATCTGCCATGGCATTTCCTTTCACATTACTCATAATTGAGCAGCTCTATTCAGCCATTTTTTTCAGATATATTGTGAATACACTTGTGATTCTTCTTAAGTTTCTTGTGCCCTGCTACCATTTGAGAGATATTTTGATTTCTATCCATTTTCAGTCACTGAATAGAATGGCAAAGGTGGGGTTAAGAACTCAGCCAAAGTTTTATGCTATGTATATATGTATTTATAATGTGACCATGGCTCTAGTTTCTCTTCTGAGATTTTGTTAAGTATTCTATAGAAAGAGTCAACCATCTAGTTTGGTGACTCACATTCTTATGGGAGTGTACTTGGATATTATACTATTTCCTCAATTCAATTTATTTGCCTCATGTTACTAGGACAGTAATAATTCAGCTTGGCTTCAGGATAGAAGGAACATGTTAATCTGTCAATTTACTATCCCTTAAATCAAAAAATGCTTAGCTTCTGACATTTTCCAAGCTACATCTTCAAGTGAAGAATACTCAAGAATTTACTATAATAATTCATGTATGAGATTACAGATGAATGGGTTACATGCCATCCACAATGGTGCTAATAATTGGGTGAACCAGTCAGGTTTTTAAAAAAAATCTTCATGACAGGGAAAAGAGTTTGCTGTATTCCCATTTTAAGGCCTTGCCTGTGTTCCTGGCATTTAGCCTTAGAATTGACCGTAAGTCAGTATCTAGCTCTATTCTTGAGTGGTACTAATAAGTTATATGACTATAATATTTTTTTAAAAATCTAAGAAAGAATTTCTGTATTGGAGCAGAGGTTAATCTCTCTGGCTTTACAATAATTTCCAGTTAATTTATTTTATGATTCTATGTAGGCATATTGTGATTTAAAATATGTAATGTAGAAAGAGAAAAATTAGAAGTGACCCCTAAGAATATTATCAATTAGATAAACATAATAGTAAACTAAAGGCATCTGTATCGGTTAGAATCCACAGCAGATGGAAAAAAAATTGAATAACATTTAATAAAATAGACAAGGAAAGTAACAAGGAATCATAAAGCACCCTTACTCAGGGTTTGTAAGTGATATGGTGTTACCACCCTAAATTGGCGGAGGCAAGGAGAAGGAAGGTTTACAGATCAGGTGATTACAGATCATCCTTATTAGGGTTAGGAAACGAAAGCTCAGAGAGGCTGTCTCAGGTTTAATAACAAGAAGTGGAATTCTAAGCTGATTCTAACTCAGACATCTGTCTCCGGAGCATATTCCCCTAACTCCTACCCCTACAACTAAGTCTATGCTGTTAGCACACAGACCTTGTCTTAATTGCTTAATTTTGGAGTCTCAGGAGTTTTTGTGTGATTATACTTGAGGAATAATTACTCAGTTGGCAAACTATCTTCATCTGAAAGAAATGCCCCACTTCCCAAACTCTGTACAATGTCTGAGAATCAGAATCTAGGATGTTCTGTGTTGAAAGGGAACTTAGCCAACCCTCTCTTCAGTGAGAGTGGCCTGGTCACATGCCCTCTCTAACCTCATTCACATCCTGTTGATCCACTTACCAGATCACACATAACTATAGCTTGTTTGGTAAGCTTTAAAATCATCCTTCTGAAATGCTGCATAACTCTTTAACTGTGGCACTATGAAAATATTGTGCACCACATGATTCTAAGAGCAATTTGTGCAATTCTTTAAAAGAGAAAGAAATCAAATATTTTTCTTATGCAACAATAAGGAATAAGGAGATTCTGTAAGAGAAGTAATGATTGTAGTAGATTTTGTGAATGAAAAAAGGAGTTCTATGGAAAATAACCTCACTGAGTGACCCGATCATAAATTCCTAACTGGACAGGTCATGGTGGGTAGTCATGCTCCAGGGATATCGCTTCCTTAGTAAAAGACTTGTCTTTGCCTTAAGCAAACCCTGTCCATTGTTTCTGTGCATCTAGGTTAAGACACCTTTGCAATAAGTTGTAACCACCCCCAAGAGAGCACATAAGCTTGTGAACCAGGGTTGCTTCCTCCCACCTTTATGCTGTCTTCCTTATGTTCCCCCCTTAATCTCACATGCATAAAAGAAACTGCAAACTGCTATTCTCAGAAGCATTTATCTCAGTATGTTAAGATCTTGCTTCCAGGTGTATCCTCTATTTGGCTCAAATAAACTTTTATAAAAATTCTCTACAACAGAATGGATCTGGAGATTTTTATGCAAAGTGAAAAAAGTCAGAAAAAGTCAAGAACCATATGATTTCACTGATATGTGGAATATAAAACTGAAAACAACAAAGGAACAAGACAAAAAAACAAGAAGAAACAAAACTCATAGACACAGACAATAGTTTAGTGGTTACCAGAGGGTAAGGGGGGTGGACAATGGTGGATAAGGGTAAAGGGGATCAAATATATGGTGATAGAAAGAGAACTGACTCTGGGTGGTGAACACACAATGTGAATATATAGATGACGTATTACAGAATTATGTCCCTGAAACTATGTAACTTTACTAACAACTGTCACCCCAATAAACTTTAATTAAAAATAATAATAATAAAATCTAAAAAATAAATTCTCTACAGGTTTGGATGTGTCTTATATTGACATTTTGAAACTAGGCATTAAATATAATTGTATAGAATTGATCTCTAAGTTGGGAAATGTCTTTGTTAACTCAGGATGCCATAACAAAATGCTATAGACAGATGGCTTAAACAACAGAAATTAATTTTCTCACAGTTCTGAAGGATGGAAATTCAAGATCAGGGTGGCAGAATGCTTGGGTTCTGAAGAGAGCTGTCTTGCTGGTTTGCAGATGGCCACCTTCTCACTGTGGGCTCACAGGGCCTTTCCTCTATATGTTCATGTAAATAGAGGCAGATCTGACTCTCTTGTTCTCTTCCTTTTATCAGGCCAACAGTCTTATCCAGTTAGCACCACACCCTTATGAATTCATTTATTCTACTTCCAGAAAGCCCCATCCCCAAATACAGTCCCATTGGTGGTTCAGGCTTCAAGCTATGAATTTGGGGGTGGGGGACACATTTAGTCCATTTAGTCATATTTGCTGATTAGATTAATAAAATAAAATTAGCCTGAGCTTTACTCTATGCCCAGACTAATTTTCTCAAAGCCAATTTTATATCTAAAATAAAAATAATAACCCAAAAAAGTTCATTTAAAAAAAATAAACCAGCAGTTATCGATATGTGAATTTCTAAATATGGGCCATAACATGGAATTCTATTAGTATTTTTATCTTAATTCTTGTTCCTAAGACAGATTGGACTTGAAATTGCAAGGATAATCAGTGTTTCTTTTAATCGTTGCCTCCTTCCCCAGTCAATGAAAATGCAGATGACTATGGTAACTGGGGTGGGTGGGGGGAGACAAGGATTATTTTTGGTACCTTCCTTTGGGGCTTCTGTTGTTTTAGGTCAGTGAATCAGGGAGGCTCTTAATTGAAAAAAGTGATATGTTTGTGCACTTTGTCAAAAAGACTTAAGGTTCAGATGAACACAATAAACCTATAAAACTCCCAACCCTCAAATGAAGTGTTTCATGTCCCTACCAATATGAGGCTTGTTGTCCTTGTATTACTTTTCTTCCACTTTGAGTTTCTTTAGATATGGCTTTTACCCAGATTTCTTAGGAACACTAATATTTGGGAGTAGGAGGATACAGGGGTGGTAGGGATGCAATTGCTCTGAGCCCTGTGCAATTCTAAAGACAGCCATACCCACCTCAGAAGACTGATGCACAAAGAGGTTTATGAGCATGGACGGTGAGAAACGTTTTCCACATGACCACTTATGCTTTTCACTTAACATCTTGTATGGCTTTATGTAACCTCTTATACTTTGGTTTACTTATTTGTAGTATAAGTCTAATAATAGTATCTAACACAGTTATGTGAGCACTATATTATTGTAAACGTATACACACGTACATTTACATGTATCTCTAACTATCGATCCATCGATCTCTCTATAGGAAAAGAGTTTCTCATGTATGACCACTTAATAAATGTTAGTTGTTATTCCTTCTGACTTGGGGTTAAAATTTCTGTTTCAATCCCTTTGAATAGGTATTTTCATCACAGGTTTCAATTTAGATAAATGGTTATGCATTTTTAAAGAGCAAAACCAAGAATAAGTTTGAGGGTATAAAAGAAATTATAAAGTTAATTTATAAAATTGGATGGAGCAGGTAAATTAGCTAATGTTGTGATAACAATGTCTTATCTGCCTCTGATATCTTTAATGAGTAAAAATGACTGTTTTTTTCACCATGAGACTGCATCTATTATTCTGCTATTATTTCAAAAAAAAATTACATTCTTTCAACTTCAATAATGAAAATAGAATACCAAAAGAAATCATCCTTCTTCTTTGTATTTAACAAAGCACTTGATCACCAAGATCTTTGCCTTTTTTTTTCTTAATGGAGAAAGAATATGTTGCATGACCATTGAATACTAATGAAACCCCAATGACAGTTTGTACTGTCATCATTTGTCAGGTGATCAGATAAAATGCTTTACAATGCTACTTGGATTATCTAATTAAACAAAATAATATTTACAGCAACAATTTGTATGATTCATACTGAAGGAATACCATTGATTATAAGAGCAAATTCAAGATCACAATTTTTCAAACAATCACAAACTTACAGAAAAGTTGGAATAGTACAAAAACTTATTATTGCCCTGAACCATTTGAAAGCGAGTTGCCACCTGATACCCCATCACCCCAGAATACTATAGTGTGCATTTCTTACAAAGATGTTTTCCTACACAACTATGATCACTGGAATCAAGAAATTACCACAAATGCATCACTAACATTCAATCCTCAGATCCCATTTAAATTTCACCAGTTGTTTGAATAATGACCTTTATCACAAAAAGCTTTATCCAGCTTAGAATCACAAGATGTATTTAGTCTCTTTAGTCTCCTTTCCCTGGAACAATCTCAATCTTTCTTTGACTATCATGACCTTGACACTTGAAGTTTAAAGGCCAGCTATTGTGTACAATGTTCTTAATTTGGATTTGTCTGATGTTTCCTCAACTTTAGATTCAGGTCGTGCATCTTTGGCAGGAATAACAGAGAAGTATTGCTATATTTTTGTGTCCCAGCAGAGGACACACAAGTTTAATTAATTCCACTACCAAGGAAGCTCATTTTGATCATTAAGTTATGGTTGAGTCTGTGAAAGTTCTCCACTATAAAGTTAGTTTTCCCTTTTGTAATCAATAAGCGTTTTGTTGCTGGTACTTTGAAACTATATTACTGTTCCATTCCTTATCAAACTTCAAATTTATTCTTTTATTTATTTGTATTTGAATGGACTCATGATTGTTAAGTGGATTATCATTTATGCTTACCATTATTTATTTTGATGTCTATATTTTCCCTGTTTGGGCCATGGGGACAATCACCCCATGGACCCTCATTCTGCTTAGGCTTTGACATCCCATGTCCGACTGCCCTCCTACCCAGCTGCCCTTTCAACCCACTGGGGCTCTGGCACTCTGATTTGGCCTGTTGTTTCTCCTCCAGGCTAGCACAGATTCCTACCTCACTCTGCTCCACATAATGGCTTTAGGACTAAACTGTTCAGGAAAAGAAGGGGTAAGGAAGGGGGAGAAGGAGAGGAAAAAAGAGCCAAAATGACAATTTTACAATAACCTATGTAGCTTTGAATTTCTGCAACTTAAATTTTTTTTTCTCTTACATTTTCTCAGTTTCACATAAGGAAACCATCAAGTCACACTTAAGCAATTCATACCTCTATTTGGGCATACTGGTCAGAAATTGTTTTGAAAATTCTTTTAAATAAATCTTCTTAATGCTTGTCTGTGGTGCCTCCTGAGTGTACAGCAAAGAACACAGAGGGAGTATCTAATCATTTGAAGGAGAGAAGACTAATGATGGATTTCTGAAAATATTTTTTTCAGAAGCTTTACAAGTATGCAATTTAAAGTGTCTGTTCAGTAAAGAAAATAACAGAGAATGGGATAAATGAAAGATCTTTTGATTACGGTGGGGGGGAACTTTCCCTTTTAAGGTTGTAGAACTGTTATTGCAAAATGGACTTGAGACTTACACATTTTCTGTTGTTCAAATGTAAACTTTAACACTGATCTGACCTCAGTAGGTGTAAACTGTTGAAGAAACCTGTCTGCACACTTTGAGTAAATGTCCAGACAAGAGGGAGCCAAACTGAGTGAACTCAGATTTTTCAGGGCTCTTACTACCCTGAGTGATTTGTAGTGCTTTGGTATATAGCATTCAAAACCCTGTGCTGCCCTGTGATAGTTCTTCTACTGCTGTCTCATGTTAATTCTCCTGTTCGTAAATATTTTATAGGTTTCTGCTTTGTTTCATTAACTAGGCTGTAAACAGTTTGATTATAAAAACAATACATTTAATAACTATTTTGTTGTGGTTTTAGGGGTATCATTCAAAATAGCAGTAGGTATATAATGGCTTATAAAATGAATGAATGAATGAATGAATGAATGAATGGTCTAATCAACCAATCAATTATCTCAAGTACTTGGTATTAACCATACTTTAAAAGCATTTTCTCATTCTAAAAGCTTTTGGATTTGGATTTTTCAAGAGACAAAAAGATCTCTCGCTTTCATTGATCAGGTTGTCACTTGTTATGGATTCTGTAATATATTTTTAAAAAATTATCTCATAGATATCCCTAATTTCATGTAAGAAAATCATTATGACATTCTGAGGCAATTCATCCATTTAGTTGCACATACTGATGAGAAATTGCTAGAGCAGATAAGAGATTTCCCCTTACTTGATAAAGTTAAGGAACAATTTTAAAATCTAATACACTATTCCTACCCTACCCCAAAGAAAATGCTTCAATATCATCAGATATTTGGTATCATTGATGGAAGAACATTACCAATGTCTTGAGACAAATAGGTAGCTTCATGGATCATAGTTTGTTATTCCAACTTGCCTTAGCTATACAGTTTTCCTTAATAAGAAGTTCAACAAATCTTAAGAATATTATTATTATTACATACATTACAACCAGAACATCTCTTTAGAACATGAGTTAAAGCAGGGGTGTCCAAACTGTGGCCCGCGGCCCGCAATCCATTTTTAATTGGCCTGCAGCAAATTCCAAAAATATATTTAGTTTACTTAAATAAACCAGATGAGGCAATACATATTTCACCTCAGTGAGTGGCCTGGCTGTTTGTGTATTTTACCGCATATGGCCCTTGGTAAAAAACGTTGAAAAAAGTTTGGACACCCCTGAGTTAAAGTATACCATGCACTGGCAGCAAAAGCCATTTTGAGATAATGCTATATTTTCCCTCCTGAAGACAAGCTCTTGGCACACCTTTTGAAGGTGCTAATGATAAATAGTAACATTGCATCTCTAACTTAGATGCAGCCAGAAAAGGTATTTTACATACAAACACTGAAAGCATAACAACAAATATGTTTTCTTTTTTAATAAACGTACTGTTCTTCTATTAGTGACAACTAAAACAATAATTACACCAAATGATGACCTGATTTAATATATAAAACAGAAATCAGCCTCCCTCCTCATCACTTCCCAGCTTAAGACCCTCTAATTCTCTCGCTGTGGTCTGCCAAGCCAGGCATGATGTGCCTGCCTCCCCCAGCTCCTCTCTTCTTACGCCTCTATTTCTTCACCTGTTCCAGCCCTGCTGGCCTTCTACCTGCCCCTGGGAGAGCCACGCTACTTTTTGCAGTTGTGCCTTGACGTTTGCTTTCTGCTTCTAACTGGTCGCCCAAAGGGCGGCTTGGTGGGTGTGAAGGGAGTGCATTCAGTCACCTGCTTTTTTTTCCCAAAGGAGCGCGCAGCTCACAGTGGCCCATGTGGGGATCCAACCAGCAACCGTGGTATTATTAGAGCCATGCACTAACCAACTGAGCTAACCCTCCACCCCCAATCACCGGCTTTTTGTGTCAGCTCGTTCCATCTCAAATAAATATGGACTGTAAATAAACAATTTGTTTTCTATGCAACTGTCACTTCCAAAAAAGCCCCCTCAAACTTCTAAACACGTTGCTACACCTGATTAGAAAGTCTGGAGTCCATTGACTAAAAACCCTTCTCTGTCTCTACACAGCTGACTCCTCACAATGCAAGGCTCAACTCAAATGCCCACCGTTCAAGGAGGAATAATGTCATATCCTTCCTCCCCACCATAGTTGCTCTTTCCTTACTGTTTTATGTTTTTCATAACACTCGTAATTGTCAGAAATGAATTTATCTTCATTGCTGTCTAGTCACCATTTACATTTTCACAGCAGATTATAAACTCAATGAGAGCAAAGATTGTGCCTGTTTTTTCCTTTATTATATCCCCAGCTCTTACAGCAGTGCCTGAAATACAGTAAGCACTCAAAATCTATCTGTCGAATGCATAAAAATGCTCTTTACTTGATAAAATTGGATATTTGGCCAATTCTGAGCCAAATGATCCTAGCAACCATATTTAGCAATAATATGACAATTGCAATTGCCCTCTAACCAGTATTTCTTCAGAATAGTTAAACCTCGCTCTATTTATAACAAGACACTTTTAAATAGAAGCAAATGAATAGGCTAGAAAACACAAAATTATATTTATTAGAACTCCATTTTTGGACTCAATTAATCAAAAAAGGAAGTTGTTAATTCTCCATCCTTTTTCCCAGGCCTGGAGAATGGCTCCACCATTCGTCCCATTCATTGCTCAAGCTAGAAATGTGGAAGTCGTAAGAGGTCTACACTGTTCCATCTCCCTCATCTCTTTTATATTCAATGAATCTTACTGATTGTGCCTCCTAAATATCTTTTCTGGTCATTCGTTATGACGTCCACTCAAGCTCTGGGTGCCAACTCAACTATCATACACTCAACTATCATGTCTCAACTGTCACACACTCAATATATTCTGTTGAATTAGAAATATTCCCTATTTTGGCTATAAAAAACAAAAATTGCCTTACTTTAAAATGTAGTTTAATATCTCATCTTTTTGTAATGTTTTAAAAGAAAATCATACTGAAAATTCAAAGAAAACTTTAGATATCACTGGTAAAAATATACAGACTTTTAGGCAAATAGATATAAAGTATGATTTTTAATTTTTAATAAAATAGATTTTATTTCCCCCAAAGGTCAAAGAGATCCCTGAGACACATTACTGTGCCAAGAATTTGATAGATTTTTCTAAATGACATCAAATATGATTGCAAAAAAAATTTAAAACGTAATTTAAGCTTTTCTTATTGGGTACAGATTTGGAAACTGAAGTTGTTTCAGTTTAATATAATTTGTACTGAAGAAAATGTTCTGTTGCTGGTGAGTGGCAAAGTAATATTATAAGAATCATTGTCAAACATTCCAGAAAACAGTTGAAAAGAGAAAGTTCCTTCAGGGTAATTTTCATGGCAAAGCAGACTAAATTTTAAGTAATATTGGTGGATATAATAGTCGTAATATGGAGCTAAACGCATTGTGGAAAATTCACATTATTCAAGTGGTGTAATTAGGCAGTTTTATAATACTATCCCTTGCATCTAATTAGGATCAACTAATATTACCTCAAATTATTTATTTTCATCGCAGAGAGCAATCTTGAAACTTCTAAATATTTGTGGTATTACATATTTCTATTCTTTTTATTTATTTGTTCTTCTGGCAGATCAAAAGTGATGTCTAGATATTTCTGATGGGATGTAAATATATAGAAAATAATAGATTAGTTGAAACACTTGAAAAAACCCACTATTGGTATTTTTATTATTATTATTATTATTATTATTATTATTATTTTGAAATGTACAGGTTTTAATTTATGATTGCTAAACACCTAGTGAAGTGATAATTTTCTTATTATGAGAAAGACATCAATATAAGAACGCAGAAAGATTGACAGTATTTTCAGCAGTTGATTTTGAAACCAAGTGGATGTGAAAAGAAACACTACAATCTACAAGATTTGTTGTGCCATATAATGGAACTTGACAAGGCTGAAAAGATTTCAAGCCCTAATGAGTACTGTATAAATGCTAACCGGAATACCATGGGAAATGGCTGCGCTTGCCAGAATCGGATTTGGAAGCAACAGGAGTAATACATCCTGGCAACTGGGGTCTGCTTGTTCTTTTAGAATTCGAGAGTTGAACAAAACAACAACATAAACAAAGACATTCAACAACATCGCATTTCAGAATCAATACATTTTGCTATTCAAACTTTCAGAACAACTGCTTCTCTTAATCTGTCCTTGAGAACGCAGTGTTCCTAACACTTCCTTCTCGACCCTCTGCCCTCTGGGTTTTCCTCCACTCGAATCACCTCCTTATTGCTTGTCTACCACTTATCTTCTTTCCATGCTCCTTCTCTTTAATGATTTACCCCTGCTGATCATTACTTCCATCTGAGTTTCTTAGACACATATTTCTCTCTTCGTTGCTTCTCTGGGTATCCTGTCCTGGTTTCCTCAACTGAGTCCTTTTAGTTTGACACCGAGCCTCTCATGTTATCCTCTTTCTATAGCTGATTCCATGGACATCTTCAGGCAGCCTCTGACCAATGCTACTTCTTCGGTTCCCAGCCTCACACTCCAGCATTCACCCTTCATGGAACACTTACTAAGTTCCAGGCAGTTGCATAAAGAGTTTCATACAGATAATCTCATTTACCTCACAAGAACTCAATATGGTAAATATTATCCATCCTATTTTGTTGGGAAAAAAGTGAGGCTCAGAAAGGGTAAGTATCTTGCCAAATTTCTCATGATTGATAATTGTCTATGCTGGGATTTGAATCCAATTGAGTCTCACTCTTACACATAATGGAATAGAGGCCCCTAATTTGTAAGCATTCATATAACAAGACTTGCCCTGACTTTATGCTGTGATTTCCTTTATACCCACCTCATTTATTAGACAGTTTCCATCTTGTACTGCACATCTGGTGACTGGGTTTCTCTATATTTGAATGTCTGCACTGTCACCCAATTACTCCCCTTCCTTTTGGCCTGGCAGAGGGAGACCAGGGAAAATTGGAGAAGAGACTTTCATTGCACATGCAATGTCTGGCTTTTCCTTGCACATTTCAGGTGTTTGATGAGCAGAATCCTGTCCTATAATGACATTCTAGGATCTGGAGACTCAGTTATGAACGAATAGATGTTGGCTCACAAATCAACTGGTAAAGCTAGGGGAGAGGTTGATGCTTGACTCTCAAAAGGAACCAGATTCAGTCTCAGCACTGAATCTGAATCAGTGTCATGACTGAGCTTTGTGGCAGAATATGGCACCTTGGATGCTGTTAAAACCCGCCTTTTCCTGTTCTTCCCTAGTTCTCTCCTGATTTGGTGAAGTTTGTGTCTCATGAGCCAGACTTCTCCTTTAGTGTGATGCCTAAGTCTGGGCCTTAGCCACACTACTGGCTAGCTCCCTCTCTCCGCCTTCCTATTGACCTATCAGCCTGGTTGCATGATCGACTTGGCCATCCCAGCTCTGCCCCTGGCTGTCTGCCCTCATGAGTTAAAACCTAGCCACCTCACAAGTAATTTGCCTGCATTTATGAACATCAACCTCGCTGGATCTCCTGCTTGCCCTGTCCTCCATACATCTTCCTCTTCCTCACCACAGGCAACTGTTTCACCCTCAGCCTCTCAGTCTACCAACCACCACAAGGTAAATAGGCCAAGCTGTTAGGAATAGATGGGCCTCTCTCCACCAGCCCTTGAGATTTGGGTGTTTACAAGATCTTACCTCCATCTTCTCATTTGCACAAATCTCCTTAGGGACTCCTTCCTTCTCATATGTTTCTTATGACTTTCTCATTACTAACAAATCTTTTGTGTCTTTTGAAAGCCTTTCCTATGATGAGTCTTGCCACTCTGTGTCAAAGGGATTCCCGATATATTTTTTCCTTGCTTGCTAAAGTTTCTAACCAAAACAAACAGACAAACAAAAAACAACAACTACAAAAACAGTATCAACTCTGATTTCTCAATTGCACTCTATCTTCCTCTTTAAAATGAATTATATTGAGGAATAATATACATACAATAAAAATCCAATAAAATGCACTTCTGTGTATAGTTTAATGAGTACTGACAAATATAGATACCTATATCACCTCAGTCACGATATGAAACACATCCATCACCCCAAGAATTCCCTAAAGCAGCTTTTCAGTCATTTTCATCCCCACACAGTCTGGCCCTGGGCAATTACTAATCTCTCCTCTGTGTCACTATATGTTAGTTTTATCTGTCCCAGAATCTCATACAAATAATGTAGAATGTATTATTGTGTCTGGCTTCTTTTTCTTAGTAGCATTTTTGAAATTTATTCATGGTGTGTATATTAATAGAGTGTTCCTTTTTTGTTGCTAGATGGCATTCCTTTGTTAGGATCTAACACATTTTGTCATTCATCTGTTGATGGACATTTGAATTATTTCCAGCTTTGGATACTTCAGTTCTCTCTTCCTCTCTCATTATTTTTTCATCTAACTTTTCATTTTGAGATAATTATAGATTCACATGCAGTATTAAGAAGTAATACAGAGAGATCCCATGTACCTTTCACCCAGCTTCCCCTAAGAGTAACATCTTGCAAGACTATAGTAGAGCTACAAGTAACTAAAGTAGAGCTACAAAACTACAGTCAAAATACAGAACATTTCCATCACCACAAGAATCCCCACGTTACCATTGTACAGTTACATCCACTCCCCACCCTCTCACACCCTTTCCTTAATCCCTGGCAATGGCTAATCTGCTCTCTTTTTCTAAAATTTTCTCATCCCAAGAATCTTATGTAAATGGAATAATATAGCAGTATCCTTGAGATGTATGTTTTTTTTAACTCAGCATAATCTCTCTGGAGATTCATTCAGGTCATTGGCTACATTAATAGTTTGTGCCTTTCTATTGCTCAGTAGTATTCCATAAACTAGTTGTTGGAATACAACTAGTTTAATTTGTTTAATTACCCAAAACAAAATTAAACAAAATACAATTTGTTTAATTACCCACTGAAAGATATCTGGGTTGTTTCCAATGTTAGTCTATTATGAACAAAGCTTATGTAATATTTTTGTACAGGTTTTGGTGTGAATATAGGTATTAATTTCTCTGGAATAAATGTCCAGAGGACAATTTCTGGATCATATTGCAGTTGCATGTTTAGTTTTAAAAAGTAACAGCCAAACTGTTTCTAGACAGCCTGTACCATTTTACATTCCCACCATTAATATGAGTTTTCCAGTTTCACCACATCCTCACTAGAATTTGGTGTTGTCATATTTTTAAATTTTAGCCATTTTGATAAGTGTGTAGTGATTTCATTGTGGTTTTAACTTGCACTTCTCTAATGGTTAGTGATATTGAACATCTTTCGTTGTGCTTATTTGTCATCTGTTTATCCTTATGCTTTTTGCCCAGTTTCTGCTTGGATTATTTGTGTTTTTACTGTTGGGTTTTTAAAAAATATATTCTAGATATTAGATCTTTGTCAGATACGAAGTTTGCAAATATTTTCTCCCCAGTGTGTCTTTTAATCCTTTTAACAGGGTCTTTTACAGAGAAAATATTTTAAGATTGGTGAAATCCAATTTATTAATTTTTCCTTAATGGATCATGCTTTTGGTGTTGCCTAGAATTCTTTTCCTAGTCCTAGACCTTGAAGATTTCCTCCTGTGATTTTTCTAAAGTTTCATAGTTGAATGTGTCACATTTAAGCTCATGCTCCATTTTGATTTAACTTTTCTATAAGGTATGAGGTGTAGGGTGATCTTCCTCCCTTCCTACTTTGCTTACTTACTCTCTTCTTCCCATCTTCCTTTTCTCCCTTCCTTCTTTCCTCCTTCTCTTCCTTTCTCTCTTTCTCCTCTTTCCTCTCTTCTTTCCTTCCTCCCTCCCTCCCTTCATTCTTTCTTTCCTCCCTCCCTCCCTCCCTCCCTCCCTCCCTCCCTCCCTCCCTCCCTCCCTCCTTCCTTCCTTCCTTCCTTCCTTCCTTCCTACCTTCCTTTTTTTCAGCCATAGATGATGTTCAGTTGCTTTAGCTCCATTTCCTCCATTTAATTTTTTTGTACCTTTATCAAAAATCAGTTGGACATTTTTTTGTGGCTCTATTTCAGGGTTCTCTAATCCGTTCAATTTACCTATGTGTCTATCTGTCATCCAACACCGCACAGTATTCATTAACATATATAATGTCTTGAAATCAAGTAGTCTTGATTCCTTCTACTTTGTTATTCTTTCTCATAATTGTTTTAGCTATTCTAGTTTCTTTGCTTTTCTACATATATTTTAGAATAATCTTGTCTATATCTACAAAAAGCCTTACTAGAATTTTGATAGAAATTGTATTAAACCTATATATCAGTTTCGGGAATATTGACATCTTTACTATATTGAGTTTTCTAATCCAGTAACACGTTATGTCTCTTATTTAGCAATTTGGTTTCTTTTGTTAACTTGTGTGGTTTTTGAGCATACAAGTCCTGTATATGTTTTCATAGATTTTATTTCATTTTCTGAATTATTGTAAATAATATTGTATTTTTAATGTCAGCACGGACATGTTCATTGTTAATTTGTAGAAATACAATTGATATTTGTATGTATACCTCACATCCTGTGACCTTGCTGAACTCACTTTGTAATTTCAGGACTTTTGTTTCAGACATTACACTTTTCTACAAGATGGGCAATCATATCATCTACAAACAGGGAGGCAGTTTTGTTACTTCCTTTCCAATGTCTATGTCTTTTATTTGCTTTCTTGTCTTATACTGACTAGAATTTCGAGCACTATGTTGAATAAGAGTGGTAAGAGCAGACATCTTTGCATTGTTCCCAATCTTAGGGGAAAAGCATTCAGTCTTTCACCATTAAGTATAATGTTATCTGTAGTTTTGTGTGTGTGTGTGTGTGTGTGTGTGTGTGTGTGTGTGTGTTTTATAGATGCTCTTTGTCAGGCTGAGAAAATTCCCATTTTTATTTTTCTGAGAATTTTTATCATGAATAAATGTATTTTGTCAAATACTGTTTCTTCATCAATGATATGATCATGTGATTTTTCTGTTTTCATCTGTTAGTATAATGATTATATAGATGGATTTTTAAACACTAAATCAGCCTTGTATCCCAAGTCCCACGTGGTCATGATCCTGCTTTTCATACATTCTTGTATTCTATTTGCTAATATTTTGTTAAAGATTTTTAACATCAGAGATATCAGTGTATAGTTTATTTTTCCTTTTTTTGTACTGTTTGGTTTTGGTATCAGGATAATACTAGTTTCATATAATAAACTGGTAACTGTTCCCTCTTCTATTTTCTGAAGACATTGTATGAGATTGTTGTGTCTTTAAGCATTTGGTTGTATTTCCAGTGAAACCTACTAGGCTTGAAGATTTCTTTTTGGGGGGATTTTAAGTTATAGATTCACTTTCATGAATACTTATAGGCTATTCAAATTATATATTTCATACTGAGTGAGTTGTGAAAAATTTGTATTTTTGGAAGGATTTCATCTAAAATATCAATTTTTGTTTGTGGTATTCCAATACTATTTTATTTATTTATTTATGTTTTATGTCTGCAAGTCTTTAGTTGTATTGCATTTCATTCATCATATTGATAATTGGTATTTTTTTGTCAGTCTTGCTGACAAAGAAGTTTGTCACTTTTATTGATCTTTGAAAGACCTCTTTGTTTCATTAACTTTTTCTATTGATTTTGTTTTAAATTCTTTAATTTGTTTCTTATCTTTATTATTTCCTTCTTTTCCATTGTTTTGTTTTCTTTTTCTTTTATTAGGTTTGTGCAAAAGTAATTGAGGTTTTTGCAATTATTTTTAGCCTTTTAAACTGTAATTACTTTTGCACCAACCAAATAGCTCGTCCGTCTTCTTCTGTATTTGCAGTGAGTTTCTTACAGACGGAATAAAGTTCGATCATGTTTTTTAAATCCAGTCTGCCCTGGTGCAGCCGCTATGGAAGGCAGTGTGGAGGTTCCTCAAGAAATTACGAATAGAATTACCATATGACCCAGCAATCGCTCTCCTGGGTATCTACCCAAAAAATTTGAAAGCATTTCTCTATAGAGACACGTGTACTCCAATGTTCATTGCAGCTTTGTTTACGGTGGCCAAGACATGGAAACAACCAAAATGTCCTTCGATAGACGAATGGATAAAGAAGTTGTGGTATATATACACAATGGAATACTATTCGGCGTTAAGGAAAGATGATATAGGAACATTTGTGACAACATGGATGGATCTTGAGAGTATAATGCTAAGCGAAATAAGTCAGACAGAAAAAGCAGAGAACCCTATTTTTTCACTAATATGTGGTATATAAACCAAAAACAAGACAAACAAATGAGAAACAAAAACTCATAGACACAGACAATAGTTTAGTGGTTACCAGAGGGTAAAGGGGGTGGGGGGAGGGAGATGAGGGTAAGGGGGATCAAATATATGGAGATGGAAGGAGAACTGACTCTGGGTGGTGAACACACAATGGGATTTATAGTTGATGTAATACAGAATTGTACACCTGAAATTATGTAATCTCATTAACAATTGTCACCCCAATAAATAAATTTAAATATTAAAAAAAAAAATCCAGTCTGCCAATCTGTGAGTTTTACTTCGTATATTTGGACCCATTTATATTTAATGTTTAAGTTTATCTCTTTTGTTTTTGTTTTTTTTCTGTGTATTATTTCTGTTTTTGTTTGCTTGTTTCTCTGATTTTTCTTGCCTTTCTGGGGGTTTCGTCAATTTATTTAGAATTCCATTTTGTGTTGCCTATATTGTTTTTGAGAGTAGCTTTTTGTATAACTTTTACAGTTATAGCTGTAGCTATTAGGTTATATGGACATAACTTTCCCCATTTACTGTTTTCATCATTTTATCAGTTCAAGTGAAGCACAGAAACCTTTCCTCCCTTTATGTCTCTTTACTCTCCCCCATTTATAAAATGATCATCTTAAATATTTTCTCTAAATACATTTTAAACCAAATGAAACAGTATTACAATTTTTGCTTCAAGCATCATACTTTAGAAAACTCAGAAGAAGGAAAATCTATTCTCTTTACCCATATTTTGATTTACTGTGTCCTTCTTTTTTGATATTCCAAGATTCTTTCTTTTTAAAATTTTCTGGGAAGATGAATAAACATTGAATACAAATAGGTAGCTTTGTGGTATATATAAGGGAATGGCCTGGGAGAGCTCACTAGATGCCCCGCGCTTGCCCCATTCCCCAGTAATAAGATGCAGTTATCCCAAGAAGGGCAGAGTATCTGCTCAGAGAACCAGAAATGAAGGGCTCTTGGGAATGAAAACAAGGGGTGACTAAGCAGTGCATGGCGTAGTCACAGGCTGCCGCCTGAGTTCCCTGTGT
Organism: Rhinolophus hipposideros; assembly: GCF_964194185.1. Taxonomy (NCBI): domain Eukaryota; kingdom Metazoa; phylum Chordata; class Mammalia; order Chiroptera; family Rhinolophidae; genus Rhinolophus; species Rhinolophus hipposideros. Next base: position 86,622,571 of record NC_138048.1, read on the forward strand.
CTACGTGTTTGAGAAATGACAAACCCTTCTTTCAACTTCACTCCCTTACAAATTTAAGTCACAACTCCAATGACAATGGCAGGGGAAATGAACAAAGTGAAATTAAATTTCTGTGTCATCAGCAGAAGAGTGGCATAAAAACTAAGCTGAAGTACAGTAAAACAAATGGAGTGATACTTTTTACACAGGAGCCTTTGAGTCTTACACCTTTTTCTCTCTTTTGTACTCTCCTGCTTCCCTTTCCAACATTCTATTTCTGTCAGATTCACGACTCTTGTTCTGAATTTTCCAGATGTAACCTCAGTCATCTCTGACCTTTTTTTCTCTTCTCCATCGTCAGACTTCTCAACTGATCCTCCCTTCCTACAAAATATTTCATGGTCTGCCTCCTAAGTTTCCCACCACCACCCTTCTCTGAATATCTTGTTGAGAGCAACAATTTCTTAGTAGTTCTCTTTGTCCCCCTTGCCAGATTCTCCAAATGTTATTTTCCCTACTTCAAACTTTTCATGAATTCAAACCTCTTCGCTTATTTTTCCAGTGTGGTTTTATTCTGCCTAGTTAACCTTAATTTTTATCACCCACTTAGCCACAGTGAATCTGTTTTCTCCCTTTCTTCTACCCAAGTCCACCCTTTTTCCAATCTGCTATCTTTGCTCATTTGTTTTCACACCTCACCCCCATAAAAAAGCAAGCTTGGAATACCTTCCCTTCTTCCTCCAGAATATTCTACCCTCTCTTGACCATGCTTCTTACCCTTTTAGCTATGTATTCTGGAGATACAACTCTTTCCAAATGAAACTTCTGCACCCTCAACCTTCTTTAACCAAACACTGCTAACAATACCCCAGTAAAATATTTTGCTCACTCTTTTTTCCCAGTAGAGGCCATTTCTTCTATTGGGCTACCCTAACACACCAGAAAAGGGATAGGCATTTTCTCCGCTCTCCACGGCTTTTGACATTATTCTCCTCCTGCCACGTAAATTGCTCTTGAGAATCATGCAAACTAATTCTTGCTAGCTGTCCCATTACCCAGAACTCTCATCCACCAACCTTCAAATCAGTTTCCTCCACAACTCATAGTCTTCTGGTTACTCAGTGACCTTTATAATGTCCTAGACTCACAATTATGGCTTTCTTCTACTTTGATGGCCCTCCTGCTGCTTAGCTTCAATAACCACAGCAGCTCCTTCTCTACACTATCCCTTCTCATTTGTCCTGTTGATGTCATTCATCTACTCCAATTTCCCCATGGACCTCGTTTCCTCTGACATTATCAAAATATCTCTTTAAACTTTTCGCTCTCTCTAATCTCTGTTTTCTCTTCAAACTACTAGTCTATTTTCCTCAATATCAACAAAACACTTCTTCTGTGATCAGTAACCGTTACCAATTTTATGGTGTAAAAGTGATCTCAATGAAACACCAATACTTTCTCATTTCTAAATCCGATAGACCCTTTATGTTCCTTTCTGAAACGAGTGACACAGATGTACCCCTTCCCTAAAACTCTCTTCGGAGACTGGCTTCCTCAGGAGGCGGTCCAGAATCGTATGACTTCCGTTCTTCCTGCTCAGTATTCTTTGTCCACCCCAAGGCTGGTGTTGCCTATGGTTCACCCCATACCCCCAGCTATCATTTGTACATGAACAATTCCCAAACCTCTATGTCTTGCTATAACTCTGTCCTGAACTCTGGAAGAGCATTTGTAGTGCCACACTGTACCCTTTCTAACTGGGTGTCTTTTAAGTATCTCCAACTCAGCAAGCATTGCCGCCTTCTCTACCACCACCCTCTTGCTACACCCACCATCGGGAGACATTACTACAATTTGTAAGCAAAGAAGTAATAATGGTGGGACTGATTGAAAATAAGCAAATGTGAGCATTTCAAACTCTGAGTTGCTAAGCTGTCCCAGGCAGGCAGAATTTTTTCATGTACGGGATAGATGCTGATTATCATGACCAATATCTCCAGGGATAGGCAATTCTTTCAGCTCCTCTGCCTTACTGGAAACGCTTTTTAAGAGTACCTCCTCTCTTTGTCTTTATTTTAAAACCTGCAGGCAACTTTCTGATCCATAATTAGATTGCACGAAAAGGCAGATGTCTGTTATCGTGGCTGGGATATACTTGTTGTATACTCACACGGTGGCATTTTAATTGGTAAGTGGATCTCTCGTCAGTCTGCTGGGTGTGAGTCAGTGCCCCTGCATTGCTGAACTCTAGGTGAACTGTGGCGAGATCAAGTTTCTGCATCTGTAAAACTGAAGACCACACTCTGGACTGTGGTGATTGAAAATAGACCATGAGCCGGAGAGGTGAGGTTCCAGCTAAGGAGGACAGCAGACTCTTCTTGTTGATGTATTTTTAGCCATATGCACTTCGCCTTATATGTCTTTTGTCCCACTCAGGGATTATCACAATGAAAAGCATCAAAAAGTTGAATACTTGCTTATTATCTGACCTCCGATATTCAATGGAGTGTCCAAAAGAACAATGTTAAATGCATTCAATCCCACAAGAATTTCTAGGAGACCCCCTCCAAACCCCACAATGTGAATTTCTAGGAGACCCCAAAGCTTCTACGACATGAAAGACCAGAGAAATATTAATACTAGAAACAGAAACAACAACGAAGCAGCCCATGACGTGGCAAAATCCTCAGCAGCCTCAAGAATGATATATCTATCATTTGTTATGTGTTACGTGGTAGGTGTTTTTCATATTTTATTTCATTTAATTCTCCCCAAATCCTATGTGCTGAAAATTATTATGCCCATTTTATAGTTGAGGAATACACAGTCAAGAGGCCTTATGTCATTGGCCAAGGGACACAAGTAGTAAGTAGCAGAGATGGGTTCAAATGTAAGGTGTTTGGACTGCAAAGCTGATGCTCTTAAACATGGTGGACATTTGCTGTTTTGCTGTTAACTGTTCAGAGTAGAGAGAATAGTATGAAGAGTTATGCTGTAAAAGTTTACATAAATCTGAGTTTCACTTATACTATCTTTAACTGCAAATAGCCATCCTTAGATGTAGGCTAAATATTGCTTTAAAATGACTGTGAATTCTGAATGTAGTTTTCAGAAGAAAAAAAAAAGAGAGAGGACGTGTAACATAATTAACAACTGAGTATGTTTGTGTTTATTTAAAAATAGTTTTAGGAAACAATTTCTCATCCTCAGTTCCTATAACTCTATGACACCTTTTACTGAGTAGTGGTTTTGGAATGTTTTTGACCAGGACCTCAGTAAGAAATCTAAAGTCCCCTGTGAACCAAGTTACAAGTAAATAAATATGTGTTGTGTTGCATATGTGAGTGTGTGTGTATGTGTGTGTGTGTGTGTGTGTGTCTGAAATTAAAATTACCACACTTACTCACTGAGTTATGGACTCTGATCTGTTCTATTTGTTTTATTAGTAAGTGCTGATCATAACCTACTGTACTGATTTCCTGACCCACGAATGCGTCAAGAACCACAGTGTGAAGAGCCTTGGGATGTGGGAGAAATACTTTCACAGGAACGAGAGCCCTGAGTCTGTCGCTAGCTCCACTTGTGTGTGAATACTTGGCTCTCACAAGCACACCGAGGTGGTGGGATTGGATCATCTCCAAGGCCTGTTTTTGTTTAAATCCATCATCAAGGATTTTCTACCTCCACACAGCTGATTTCTCCTCATCAGGTAATCAGAAAAGGCAGCATGTTTTTTTTCCCCCTCTGTGCAGTACTAACTGCCCCCAGATGCCTTGCGTCCCCCTAACCCTTTATGGACGTGTTTCCAAGGTGCTGCGGCGCTGTCTGAGGCTCAGCCCAGGGGACTCAGTCCAGCCACACCACAGGTCCCAGCAACCATGGAACCTGGGAATGTCAGTCCCCAGGGTCTACCCTAAAGCAATATAACCTTGGAGGGTTAAATCAACATGGATTTCTAGTTTCAACATGGATTTCTAGTGACATCTGTTTTGTCTTTAATGCCCCATCCCATCAGACTTCTAAACCATAATACATCTACTTTGAATTTAGGACAAGCTTTTTGCATTCGGAAATAGAAACTCTGATCAGATTTGGGGGCAAAATTCTAAACCTCCTGAAAAGAGAGTATAAACTTTCCAGCCCACTAAAGCAAAAGAGAATTTAATTGCAGTACATTTACTTGTGGAGAGAGAAGTTTCTCTGGCTCCAATCCCAAAATGATTTGAAAATAAAAAAGTTTCTCAAAGCTTTATGGTAAATTCTTCTTAAATCAGAAAGATAATTATCTGTATAATTTCTATGTATGTGCTAAATGAACATACACAAACACACACATACATACACACACACCCATAAAACTCTACCAAAGCCTATATTAATAAGTGATGATTCCCAAGCAGTGAAGTCTGGGCAATACAACAAATTAAAACGGAGTGAGACATATTTTAAGCGCTGCAAGAGATTTGCACTTTTCTACCCACAGAATTCTGTGACAGGGCACCTGTCTCAGCTGACAAACAGAAAACCCAAAACCACTGTGCACTTCTAACACTGAGGAAAAAACGGTAATGCTTCAAGAATGCTTTCATTCCATTATACACTTTTTCACTGCATGGAACTAGATATGTACTTTCTAATAAACTTGAGAGAAACAGGCAATGGAGGCTAACAGATAAACAGAAACCACAAAGGATTGTTAGTATCATTACCTGCATGGATTACAAATTAGAGAAAAGATTCCAGCTAAGATTTTAAACATAAAACACTAGTACCGGGAAACACGTACTAAGGTTGCATTTCACATTTTCTTCACAGAAGTAGGTCACATATCTATTAATAATATCAAATAACGATAACATTATCAATTATTTTGCACCAGGATTCGTTCTTGAACTCTTCGCTCTTAACAATCCAGGCTACACCTTAGGACATGACATGAATTCTGTACATTCCACAGCATTTGCCAGGTGGTATAATAGTATGTGTCAAAATTTGGGGACACCTGTGAGTATTAACAGTGTAATAAGATAGAAGCATCAGACCACATTTCATAATTTTATTGAGACTTTTTCCGTTTTAATTGTTTGTGGTAGATACAATTCTCTTGGCCTTGATTATATCAAGGTTCTGGTGTTATTATCAATAGCAGATGCAAAGTTGGTTGTCATGCCTTAGACACACACACACACACACACACACACACACACACGCGATATTGTACACTCCTGCATGCAAATGTATAGGAACTCTACATTCCTTTTATTAAAAACACAACTGCGCACAATTAGTCTGGAATTTGTTAAGCTACCATTGATTTAGATAAACCTGAGAAAGCTCAAAATGTCAAGTAACACTGTTTCCATATCGCTTATTCAATGGCACTATTAATCACGAAGAAACCTAGTTCAATTATCTATATTAAAATCACAGATAATATAAAAATAAACATTTTTGCAAAAGCACTAAAACATACCAGAATTCAAATTCACACATTTTTATATGTCACATATATTCCCCTTCATATTAATTTATAACGATGTGTATAATACAATGTACAACAGAATAAAAATTGTAACAGAATTCAGCAGCCAAATACAATACAGTTATCACTATAAAACTTGGAATTAAAGTTATCCACTGAACAAATAAAACGGACTAGAACTAATAGCAGTGTTAAACTTGCTGGTAGTGTGTTACTTAGAAACTCCGTCTCTAATAACCTAAGGTTTTACTATTTCACCTTAAGAAGAAACACAGCACAAACATTTAAGCAGATTCTGAGCACAGTAACTGATTACACCAGCTGCCTCTTTCCCCATCTCCCTAAAGTTTTTCCTTAAATTCTAATGTTGCATCAATAATGCCCATCCCACCAGACTTCTAAAACCTAAGAGATCTACTGTGAATTTAGGACAAGCATTTTGCATCTGGAAATAGAAGCTCTGATTATATTTGGGGGCACAGTTCTAAATGTCGTGAAAGGACAATATAAACTTTTCTATTAGATAAAAACGTATACAATACAGATCCAGTCTAGCTAAGATGCTATTTACTATTAATCTTACGATAGTTTGACACCAAATTGTGTCTGTATAGAACGAACCCTAAACAAAAAGGCAAACATGCAAAAGCATTTCTAGAGAAAATTAATCCCTTATATCACAAAACAGATTTTCAGACTTTAGATAAAAAAAAAAAATCTGTAAAGACTTACACATTTCACGATACTGATATTTGAAAAGCATCATAATATACAATAGCTCACTTTATCTATGTACCATATATTACGCAAAATACACCAGTGTGACATTAATATTATACATTGCAATAAATATAATTTACATCAGTGTGTTGCGTCTTTCAAGAAAGTCTTTCAACCTGTACAACTGAAGAACTGTAAGCTTCATTAATAAATACTATTATGATAGCTACAATTTGACCAGCAAAGTTAAAGCTTCAATCGATCTCTAACTAGTTACACATCTTTATTGTCACTAGTCCAATTGCAGCTGCTACAAGCACTGAGGTCTCTTGTATCCAAATGCAGTTTAGTGTACTACACAAGTAGATGGAGAAAACGTACAGGGCGCAGGTCCACATCACAACCGGTGAACTTTGTAAGAACTTTTAGCCAAGGACTGGAATTGAAGAGTCCAGGTAGCAGATTTTATACACCTCTGGCTGTCTGGAGGTTAAATGTTTCCACATTCCCCCAAAGCCCCAACAGACAGATGCCGTCCAACCTTTCTGATCCACTAATAATGGTGTTGAGATGGTTAAAAGTTCCATAACTGGCTGAGTGGTAATGTCATGGTTTTAACTCTGAACGCTACACTCATGCTGTATCTCTTCTTGGGTTGTTTTCTTATCATTTCAGTGCAAACACGTTGACGTTCAAAGAGTCAAAGATGTATTTTGTGTGCCATAAAATACCTTGAACTTGGCAGTCAAATAGTTTTGTATTGTGAAATTCAGTTAACTGACAAGTTCTATAATTTTAGCAGTTCTTTCATCAAAATGCAAACAGATTTCCGCTTTTATTATTAAAATATGTATTCATATCGCACGTCACAAATCAGATTTTAAGCCAATACATCACTGCTTCATCTTGATGCTCTGTATGTTTTCACTATTAGTACAGACTCTTCCCAGAGACCTCTTTTTGCCTGGAAGGAGTTGGTGAGATCATTCTTGTTACTATTTGACATGTATTTACATGTCATCATTGTCTACTATGTGATGTATAGAGCTAAAGAAGAAACACTGTGGGGGAAAAAACACACACACACACAAAAACATCTCATGCCAAGAAGTAAAGGGGCATTTCTAGTCACTGTCTATCTTTCATTAGATCCCCTCTCCATAAGAAAGTTCTCTGGAAGCTGCAACAATGTATTTAACACATACTTGAAACCAGGGTGGTCATCCTGAGACCTAAATGGAAGAAAATTAAAGTAAATGGTGAGGCAATACTACACAGATGTGTACCATTAGCCTTTGAGTTCACGGATGGTACAGGCTTTGAAATTTCCATTTTGGTCAATTGAGTGCTATTAATTTTGTCTCACTGACATTTGACAGGGACAAAACAGTAATGACATATTTTAGACATTTCTTTGAGGAATCCACAACAGAAAATGCTGTAGGACCCTAACCGAGTAAGAATCTAACTAACCTTAGGTTTCCTCAAAATGGGGAAGTATAGGTAGGACATCTCATCTACAAGGTTTCTTCTATAATTCTGTGTGTTAACACTGAACATGTAAAAAGGAATAACTTTAGGAAGCTAAACACAGCTTTTCTTCATTGGTCTTAGTTGCCTGAGACCAGATAAACTGAAGTAACTCTAAGAAGATTCTTATGAATCTGCAATCCACCCAGGCATTGCACGAACTGAAATCAACCTCTGACTGAACCTGTCACTATGTCCCACGGGGCGCCAAGGTTTTAACTTTAAGACATGGCTCCAAATTATTTAACTTCGAAAGAGCTTTCAAGCAAGTTACTCCACCATCAGTTGCAGACGCTAATGTTGGCTTTATTGGGGCTAGTTTTCACAATTAAACACTTCTTTGACAGGGGATCTATGTGTTTGGAGTTATAAATTGTTACCTCACCTCATTATTCTACATTATATAGAATTTAAAGATTTTAAGGGCCAGAAATGCAGCAATTCAATATTCATTGAAAATAATTATTAAAATTATTGAAGTATTTTACAGATTTATTACTGCCCTGACAGAAAAAAATATAAAAGAAAACACTGACCAGTGGTATTCTCTTAAACTATTTGTAGTTTCTGCCACTTACTTTTCACTGCTATGGTACTTTAGGTACTTAAATTTACTTCTCCTTATTTCCCTTTCTCATCTATTTCAAGGTGTTTTGTTTGTTTGTTTGTTTTCCCTTTAACTACGAGGATATAAGATTTAGTAAAGGATTATAGCTTCTCATTCTATGAACACAACCTAAACAAATTCTGCCTTCTTTTCATATTGCATTTAATGTTTCCCAACATTTCACCATGATTTTACGTCCTTATTGTAAAGATGTCTTCTCCCTACTTGCCTCATACATTTGAGAATGTGCTTGGCAGCTATGCATTGTGAATGACTGTCACCACCTCTCTCTCTGACAACACCCTTCTGCCCTACAGCCCTCAACTTGCTCAGTTATTCAACTTTGGTCTGTAACTTATCTGTGATTTTTAAAATTGTTTTTACAGATGCGAGTGAGCATGTGTACTGGAACACAAACAAACTCCTAAGGCATTGCACAGCAGTGATGCAAGTAAATGTTCTTTATCACAGGAAGTCCAACAGAGTTTGTGGTGTTTACAAGGAAAGTACATACACTTTGATTATGTTGAATGCATTTACCTACAAGATGATAGATGCAGGCTTCCATCACCAAACATTTAGGACCCAACATATACTCAACAGTTTTCTAGAAATAACTGGAAAATGATCACTTTATAGGCTTTTAAATTCATTGGCTTTACTTTTCTATTCAAGTATCCAAGAAACAAAAGTTAGCTACCACCTATGGTTATAGGACCAAAAATGACACCCAGCTGAGATCTGTTCATACTGAAATGAACTGAGTTTAGTATTTTGCTACATCTTACTTCTAACTTTGAGAATGTGGTGTTTCAAATTGTTCCTATCACGTATCATTAAAAACATTAAAGACTAGATGAATTGCAAACTCAAGTTTCAGGTGGTCAGTTTTCTTGAAGAAATTATTACCATCAAAACAGCTCCGGTACTCAAGTGCACTTTAAACAGAGGAGCTTGTAAATTTTAAAGGCAGAAGAGAAAGTAAATATTTAACTGGGATAGTAGTATTTTATTATACATACTTCAGGTTAGAAAGAAGGGCGGGAGGCCTTGAAAGCAAACCCAAACCCAAACAAGCTACGTGTGGGTGTAGACATTTCCAGTTATTTTTTGTTTGTTTTTTTTAAACTCACTAATTTCTCGGTTTGATTTTTCTCTAAACTTTTAGAAACTTATAGGGGAAAAAACAAGCACTTGGCTCTATTAAGCATCCTACCATGTTACAAAAGTGGGTGTTTGGGGATTCCTGTGTCTTCACAAGCTTGTATCTCCATTCTGCTTGAACTCGGATAAAATATTGAGGGTCATGTCTTCACTCTTGGATTGCAAATTTGCCTCACTTCTTCTGGAAGCTTTTCTGGTTGCTCGAGAGAGCCTCCTTCTGAATGTATCTCCAGCCAAGAAATAGAGAATGGGGTCCACACAACTGTTGAGACTTGCTAGACCTCTTGTCACCTGATAAGTGGCATAAACCCTGTCATTGAAAGCACACATTTCTGGGGTCTGAAAATCCAGCCGGGCCCTCAAATTCATTGTTTTCATTACATGGAAAGGGATGTAAGACACAGCAAAAACAGTCAGTACAATAATCACCAGGTAAATTGATTTCCTCCTCAGAGGCGAGTTGTCCAGGTCTTTGTAAATCAAAGCCTTCACAATTAATCCATAACAGCCCAGAATCAGCACCAAGGGGATACAGAACATGGTCACGGTCGTGCACATGCTGTAGATGAAATAACTTCGCAGGTACTCGTCCGAGGTGGTGTCATAGCAGGTGGTGGTGTTATTTTTCCGGACCCCAGTGCCCGAGTAGAAGAAGATGGGGGAGATCCCCGCCACCACGATGAGCCACACCAGCACGCTGATGTAGATGGCATTCTTCTTCTTGAGCCTGCCCAGGGACTTGAGCGGGTACACGACGCCGCTGTAGCGGTGCGCGCTGATGCAGGTTAGGAACAAGATGCTGCCATAGAGGTTCACGTGAAAGATGAACCTCTGCAGCTTGCACATGGCATCCCCAAAGACCCAGTCTGTCTTATTGAAGTAATAGAAGATGAGCGCGGGCAGAGTCAGCACGTACAAGAAGTCGGCCACGGCCAAGTTGAACATGTACACGGAGATGCCGCTCCACGGCTTCATGTGGAAGACGAACATCCAGATGGCCACGCTGTTGCCCAGGAAGCCCATGATGAACACCAAGATGTAGACGACCGGCAGGTAGTAGAACTGGAAGCCCGTCTTGGTCAGCGAGCATTTGAACGAGGCGACCACGGCGGCGGTGGAGGCGGCCGTGCTGTTCCCCCAGGGAGATCCCGGGCTGGCCAGCAAGGCGGCGTCCGTCCCGTTGGGGACAGCAGACCACAGCGCCTCGGTCATTCTCTCCTCCCGGACTTAGGCGGCGGCTCCGAGGGGCAAGCGGCGGCGAGAGGGCGGTGGCGGCGAGGGGCGCAGCGAGCATCGGAACAGCCGGCGAGCGGAAGGGAGCGGGCGCAGGGGATCCCCGGGGGAGGGGGCGCGCGGGGGCTCGCCCACGCCGGCTCCCGCCCCGCGTTCGCCGCGGGCCATGAAATCCGCCCGGGGCCGGGACCGAACCGGGCTGGCGGACGGGCCAGCAACTTCCCGGTCCGGCTGGCAGCGCCGAGGTTACACAACAGGGCGCGCAGGGCAACGCCGCCGACAACTTTCCAACTGCGTTTTCCCGAGGGGCCGCGCGGGTCCGAGCCGGGGGCTCAGGGAGGTCCAGCCAAACTGGCTATGCTGGGCTACGTCGTGGGGAGGGGGCTCCCCAGCCTCCTTCCCCCAAAGACCAACTTCGTTTGGGCATCTTTCTTTTCCCTACCTTGCAAGCAAGCAGTTTGTGTCTGGAGCCCGCGCCGTTGCCTCCGCGCCCCCTGCGCTCAGCCTCGGGGAGCCACCCGAGCGCGTGGCCGCACACTCGTGCGCTTCTGGGTTGAGAGTCTCCGTCGCCGTCAGTCCTGCTCCGGGACCCTTTTCCAGGCCCCGCACGGTCCCGAGTGCAGGCGTCAGGCTGGAGAGCCCGGCGCCCCGCGAGGGTGGGCGGAGCTTGGGCTCCGCGGGAGGCGAGGGGCGTGCCTCCACCCAGCCCGCGCGGCCCCCCGCGGGCGCTCTCCCGAGCGTTCGTCCCGAGCCGGAGGCGTCTATTGGGGAGTTGGTCTCCCCCGTGGCCCGGCGCGCTCAGCTTCAGCCGTGCCGCTGCTACCGGAGTCCGCGGCGAGGACGAGGGGCGCGCCCGGTCGGGGCTGGCTGCTGGGGAGCGATTGGCCCGCCGGCGCTCCTTCGCTCTTCCGCCAGCTATCTCTGCAAAGTGAAGTTGCTGACACACAGGAAACCGTTCTGACCGCTCGGAGCCTTCTGCCTGCAAGCCCAGCGCCGACCCCTCCGAGGCAGAAGTGTCTAGGGCCCTCAAGGACCACGCTAGGTGTGTGCAGGTTGCTAGCAGCCAGCAGTCCCCCGCTGGGAACGCCCTGGCGTTGCAGGGCGACTCGCTGCACCGAGACCGGATTCCTGGCACATGCAGGAACCTGCTGCTCCAAGAGAACTCGAGCTTTCCAAGGAGGGAGGGCTGGGAGGGGGGTGGGGAGAGTCGCTTTCGACTCTTCTAGTCTGCTTTTTCTTTTTTTATTTCAATATTGTTTTTCTTAATTAACCACAAGCTAATAAACCGACGTCATTGGTAATATCAACGTGAGACTTTCTAAAAGGGCCTCGTAAAAATATTATTAGTGGGTACTTCCGGTTGCTTCAGCACAATTTAACGTGATACCTACCACCTACCAACAATACAAGCTCCCCAAATGCTCTTGTCTAGTACATTTAATTAAAGATTAGAGGCTGCAATAAAAAATAATCAAAACTATACTGTTTGCAAATAACTTGAATACAGCTTTCTACAGGTAGACGTAAAAGACAATTACGTAGAACTCCAAAGTGATGAAGGTATGGTTTTGGGTTTTATTACCAATCTTGTTTCTGTACGGTAAAGTGATTAGTCACAATTATCTCTGGTTAGTAGCTTAACAACATAGGCTGGGACTTTCTTAAATACTACATTTTTTGAAAAACTTTCTATTTCATGGTGTGAATGCATTTCAAAATTGTACTTAAGTTTAACTGGAAAATAAATGAATTATTAGCTGTTCAGAGACATATTTGAATGGGCCCACACAGCAATGGAATCTAGCATTTCCTGACATTTACTAATTAACAGTATATTTTATGTGAAATAGTAACAAAGGCTTTTCTCTTAAGAGGGGAAAAAAATCCAAAAAGAAAATATCTGTGAAATATATACCAGAAAGATTTCTTTCTGGTCCTAGGTGTTATGTGATGGTTTTATCTTTAAAAATACTCAGAGGAACCCCAGGAGCTCCGGGCTTTCAAATCACAAAGGAAAATTCCATCGGAAGAACATATACAGAAAGGACCATATCCCAACACAAGATGTGGTGAGCACACTCGTATTATGAATTGTGGTCAATTGAAGAGCATGAAAATAAATGATAAAACTAAGAGTGAATAACTCAAAGGGCATGAATGTTTTTGAAAACCATCTTAACTGAAATAAGTGCTACAGGCCTTAGTTTTCTCATCTATAAAATGAGGGGCTTGGATTTGATTATCTTTCATTTTTCACTCCAGCCCCCAATGAAGAGATTCTATAATTCTGAACCTTAACATGAAACATTTTTATATGATTGGGATAACACTAACTGGGTTGATACTCTATTAAGAGGAAAAGGAAGCATTGAAAACCATTAAGGGTTTCATTGGTTCTCAATAGGTCCTAACTTCTCACTCCTTTGCATTTTTCATTTGCAAGATAAGCAATATGGAACCTCACTCAGAAGTCCTTTGCAAATGCATTAACTCATAATGTGTTTTGAAATGTACACTTAGTCCAAATAACATTAAGTACTTTCAGAAAACTTAACACTTTACTACTAGGAATTGGGAGGAGATAGTTGTCCAGAGTACACCACAGACTTCTTTTTAATGATGTTAAAAAGGTAAATATTGCAAACACTGCTTTTACATTCAGCATATTTAACTACATATTTATAATATGGTTAAGTTATATTTTAAATCAAAATGGTGCCTTGTGGAAATAATGTACATGTATTTAGTTTTAGTTTGTTGATAATTTTCTATTTGTAAAATATTGAACTAGATTTAATGACAGAAAAAATAAAACCATCTACGATACAATAACATGTCAGTAGTTATTGTTGTTTGAAGACCAACTATAAGTATCTTAAAGATATGAAAAGAATGTGCTCTGTAAATGTAAGTGCCTTTCGCCAAACATTTTGTGTTAATTTGTTTTGTATTTGATTAATGATGTAAATGCCTGACTTCGAATTTTACCATTTAATTTGAAATGCGAAGAACATACCATGTTTCCCCGAAAATAAGACCTAACAGGACAATCAGCTCTAATGTGTCTTTTGGAGTAAAGATTAATATAAGACCTGGTATTATATTATATTATATTATATTATATTATATTATATTATATTATATCATATTATATTATACCTGGTCTTATAGTAAAATAAGACCGGGTCTTATATTAATTTTTGCTCCAAAAGACTCATTAGAGCTGGTGGTCCAGCTAGGTCTTATTTTCAGGGAAACACAGTACATAGCTAAGCTAACCATAATAATAATATATGACAACAGCAATAATAAGCATTTCCTATATACGCAGCACTGTGCTTGTCTAACAAGGATTAGCATCTTTAATCCTTAAAAATATCCCATGATGATGGCTGACAATTTTGTTCCTATTTTATAAATGGTGAAACTAAGGCACAGAGAGGTTAAGTAACTCATTCATAATCACACAGCCATCTATTCCTAAAGCCCATACATTTAACCACTATTCTATGATGAAATACACACAAGTACAGGGCATTAACAGGAAAATTACCTTTTAGTGACCACTACAGATTGAGCAAAAAAAGTGTCATCCCATAAGCCTTCTATAAACAGAAAATTTTGAGCCAGATCTTGAAGGTACTGATTGAATATTTCAGAAGCTTCCCAAAAGTTCTACTTCTCTACTTATGCTTTTTAAAATAGCTAACAATTTATATATGATCTGAGAAGGACTCACAATTATGGGGAAATCAGATCTGCTTAGCCTCAGACTCATGAAAAGGCTGCCCGTCTTGTGTTTACAAAGATTCTCATAACTATATTTAGAAATCACTTCTTCCTTAAAGTCACAGAAAATCCAAAAATCATGGAGGATGGAAAGATCACTGAAAATATTTAATTAAGGGCAAAAGACATAAAAAGGACAAAAAAAACCACACCTGATAAACATAAAATCTCTCAACTTTAAAGTTGAGACTAAAAAATGTGAAATTTGATTAAAGAAACACAATACTACAAATGCCAAACCTAATTTGGGTGGCATTGTGAACAAAGGGAGTATCAATGGGCAGGATAACTGTTAGAGATTTTGCAGGAGAGAGATAAGGAGACCCTGATTTAAAAGTTAAGAGGATCATGTGAAAGAGCCTTCTAAGTATAATAAATAAGATGTGATAACTTCTGAAATATACCTTAGAAAAGTGAGGAGACTCTTGTATTCCCCAAGAAGAAAATAGGAGAAAGAGGAGAAGAAAGAATCTAAGGAATTCACAGCTGATGTCCTCTAAGGAGGTAGGAGAAGGTGAGAGGGCAGAGGTGGAGTGCAAGTGGAAAAGGAAATATACTGAGAAAGAATGAACAGATTCTCCTGTGCTGGGAAGGGCCCAGCTGCTCCTATAAATTATGCACTTGTCATGGATCCAATCAGTAGACTTCCTGAAATTTATTTCATTAAGAATCACAGCAGGGGTATAGGACACAGAATAGGAGACAGCTAGCCTGGTGCTCCAAGGTTGGAGTGAGGAGAGGAGAGCAAGAGACCAGGGACAACCTGGGTAAGAGAGGGGAGAAGGAAAAAGGGAGAAGCAGGACAAAGAAGTGCAGGAGGGGAAAGAAGAGAAAGCAAGGTCCTTGCAGAGAAATAGGTAGAGAGCTTTGGAAAGCTTACTGAGCATTGCTTTTCAATTATTCAGCTTTAAATCTAGGAGGGTGTCAGGAGAGGATGGTAGGAGAGGTAGTGAGATGACAGAGGCTACATGTTTCTGTGGTCAGAGTAATGTCTCTATTGAGTACTTGCCCCTTGGCAGACGACACAGAGCTTGGTTTTCCATCTGTGCCCTGTCACTTGCAAGAACCTATAAACTCCCAGGCCACTAACATCTTCTTCCATCCTTCAGAATGTTTCTTGCTACCAGAAGTTAAGGATACTCAAGGGAACTGCTTTCCTGTATTGACTTTTTAATATTTACTTCCCTTATCCCCCCACCCCCCATCCATGTGAAACTTTAGTCCCTAGTCTTGTGCACTTTATAATATTTTTAAAAGAATTTTGTTAAATCCAGAATAAAAGGCTCCAGTCTTTCTCTAATCATCCTTATCTGATAAACATTCCCTTTGCTCTCTTTGTCTCTGACCTCTCTGGGTTTACGAAGGTGTGTCCTATAATGTTTACTGATGACAGATAAGAAATGCTATATTACACGCCAGTTTTTCTACAAGTTTTTTATACACTTAGCTTTTTAAGAAGACAGGGGAATAGATGTTCATAAAGCCTGTGGGTGCACAAATATCTTTAGAGCCAGATACTCATTTCTGAATTCTTACACCATAATTATGGACCATGGAAGGTTTCTAGGGTAGCAGAAAGAATAAGAATATGACATTATTTGAGTTATTTGTCATCATTATTGTATCCACCCTATTATTGATTTTTAATACATCCATTTAGTGAATATATAAGCTAAATTTCAAATAGGCAAATGAAAATCATGTGGAAAAATAAAGAGATACCTGTTAGTGTTTGTTTTTGTTTTTGTTCCGTCTCATCTGCGGTTAGTCACTCCAGGAGTATGATCTCAATTATGTCCTGAGTATTTCACATCTTTTCAATATTAAAGTTAATAGACATTGTTGTCACTCGTATTTCAGATTTTGGAATTTGACTCTCCCGAAAGTTCATAAGAAGTTTTCATCTGTAGTACTCAAAATGTGAAACAACTTAAAATAAATGAGCATCGTGTCCATTTTTATCATCTTGTTAGTTTAGATTCTTGTAGAAAGGCTGGCAGGATGGGCTAATCCCAGGGAGTCTTCTTCAGCAAGCCAAACTTTGGGCACTTGTCTGGAAAGATTCTGGGTGACCAAAGAGAGCACCCAATGAGTGAGAATCCTAGGTGAAATAGTCCCATCCCTTGTCTATAAAAACAATAAAATGGAATAAAATAACAATCAATATAGAAACAGTCGTTTGTAGGTGACAAAGAACCAAAATAGAGACTAGATAATGCTTCAGGTTGGAGAAATAATTAGTTATTCCTTGATGACTTCTTGTGTTTTCAATTATAGAGTTTAGCAAAACCTCAGCACCTGCAATTAGTTCTGATTTACATCTTTCAGCTTTAGTTCCGGTTCTAGACACCTGATACTCCAGCTAAATACTTGTCAGAGACTGCGTCATCGTTACTATAACTAGGTAAGTAACACACTATCTTAGCTCACTGACGTCTACTTTGAACCTCCTAGCACAGAATTCAGAATTGAATATGCATGCAGATCACTACAGGATCTTGCTCAGAGGCAGTTGTAGGTATCGGGTGAGGCCGAAGACTTGCATTTCTAACCAGTTCTCTTTGATGTCCCAGCTCCTCATTCAACCACTACACTCTGAGTAGCAAGGTTTTATAGGATCCCACCCTGGCATTGCTTTGCTGTGCCAGTTTAAAACAGATCTAGTTCCTCCTACCCAGCAACTGAAAAAACCTTAAAGCTTTAGGGATATTGAACCATATATGACATATGTTCCATGAACTATTTGGAATGCTTTTTATATATTAGCTCATAGCACATTGTTTTGGGGAAGACAGAACTGGGTTCAAAGGTCAGCTAGGGTCACTTAATAACTGTGTAACTAGACACATTGCCAAAGCTGTCCTGTATAAATATTCTCATCAAATAACTCCTATATCACAATTTAGCTGCAGAATGTGATTATGTAAATGGCTTAGGACTGCGCCTACTTCATAGTAAGAGCACAATAAATAGTAGCTATTATTATAGTCGTTATTATCATTACAATTTATAATACTTGCATTGTTTTTACCTTGATAAAGGAGCATTTGCGTATCAGAAACCAAATTCATCAAAATCAGTTTGGGTAAATAAAGGGATTCTGCTTGGAAGGGTACGGGAATATGAGTTTCACAAGGAAGTGGACAGAGAACCGTAAAAATCAGCGATTTTGCCTATTCTTTCTACTTCTCCAAGACATGTTCTCTGCCTTTCTCTATTCAACCACTGTTTTTCTTTCCCTCCCTCCTTCTTTACCTCCCTTTCTTCTTCCTCCTCTTTCTTTCCTTCTCTTTGCTGATGAATTTTCTCTCTTTCTACATGGGCATGACTCAACATGGACATCACTCAAAGCCTCCCATTATTTTCAATGATAAATTCCTGGGGAAAGACCGTGGACTGACACTGTCCAGTTCTATTTGGCCTGGAGGAAAAGGGGGTGGGCCAAATAATCAGAGCCTTCCTCTAGGGCTGACTGACAGATTCCACGTAAAGAGAACGGCGAGCTACTTCTGTTAGGAGGGGATATAAGTGCAGAGAAGATGTGATCAACTAATGAAATCGTTATCATCTCTGGTGCAGAAGGCAGTGTGACCATGCATCGATGTGATTGGTGGATGGGGAGGGAAGAGGAGGAAGAGAAGCGTTTCAGGAAATGCAACTGTGACAGGCAAACTCCAAAGTCTCAGGCTAGAGGATCATGCTGAGCCTATGCAGAACCTGGTGGAGGAAACACTGCTCCAGGATTGGCGACAGCAGGCCCTGGGAGCCTACTGTTGTGGCAGAGAAGTTAAATAACAAGGTGAGCACATAAGAGGAGATTTATAGGGCAAATGGAGGAGCGGAACAGAATGAATGAACTAAGAAGACAGAGGGCAGAAAAATACCGTTGTCGTATCTATTTTCCCTTCACTGTAAGGGTGTAAGGAAGAAAAGTAGGAAAGAAAGAAAGAAAAAACTCTGCATTCCTGCCAGGGAACTGGAAGTCTTCCTTCAATCAAAGATAAATTATGAGGTCCTGCTTCCATTATGGAAACCAGCCCCAAGGCATGTTGCCACTGGGACCCTAATTACTAACACAGTTGGGAGGAGCTCAAGGGACATATTTAGAGTAATTGAGTCCCTGGAAATGAGGAGTTTGACATGAACTTCAGAGCAGCAGAGAAATTGAATTTGGTTCAGATTATGGGTGCTTCAAGAGAAAGTGGAATGCAAGGCTAGAAAAACTTTGTGGTGATTTTGTTAACCAGTCAGGTCTAAAAGCTCTGTTCATTCCTCTCAGGAATGACATTTTGGCTATAGGAGACATTAGAGTTTGCAGTGAAGGTACCATGAGAGATTAGCATCTCCCAAGTGGCAGATGCTAAAATGAAACTGCAGACTGGTAAAGGTTTGGATTAAAAAATAAAGTATGTATGCAGGGCAGCTGTGGCAAGAGGAAGCCGAGTTTAACTACCAACCCAGTACTCTTCAGTTAGAGATTATTACCAGCATGGGGACATTCAGAGATATATGCCAAAGACAGACTGTACAAAGTCATGAAATTAGTGTTCGGTAAGTATGGAAAAGTGGTTCAGAAATGGAGGATAATGTTGATGTCCATAGTTATTAAAAAGAAGAAGAAGAAAGAAAGAAAGAAAGGCCATTTTGCGTATAGTTGTCCTGGGGGGGGGGGAAGATTATCTTTATAATATTCATCAAGAGCATGTTATATGCTATAAAGTAATGTTGTATGTTATAGCAAACAAAAGGGAAAATGAAAGAATTAAGCTAGGAACGTCTGCTCAGAAAAAAGCAGGGAAAATATCTGGGGATCTAAGAGAAGGAAAGAACATGGAATAGACATTTCAAGAGCAGTAGGGGAAATAAAGCAGTTGCTACTCGAGAGGCAAAAAAAAAAAAAAAAAAAAGAGAGAGAGAGAGAGAAAGAAAGAAGGAAAAGAGTCAATGGTAAAAGAAAATTTGACCATCCAAAAACCTTTAAGGACTGATGGACTTGCTCCAAATCTGGATAAAGCAGAATTTAAAGTTACAATATGTAATAAGAATAACCTCAGGCCTCAGAAGATTGACGAAGATTGGTTATATAGCCCTCTGAAATGAAAGGCATATATGTATATGTACACAGAAACACTGTGTGTGTGTGTGTGTGTGTGTGTGTGTGTGTGTGTGTGTGTGGTAAAAAGAAGCAAAATGGAAACTGAAGGAAGAAGGACTTGTGGATCTTCCGTAAAGAAAGCTGGAGGATTATTGACTGTCATGTGGATAATCTAAAATGTGATTACAAAAGATATGGTTTAATGCCATGGTGACAGCGCTGAAGAATTTCATTGTTATCAGACTTCAACATTCCAGAAGTGAGTGACGTGATGGCATTTTTAGAGAAGAAGCTTTTCCTAGTTTGATGGTCTCAGCTGAATTCCCTCTGTAGACTGCTTGAACTGACTCTGTCCCCTGTAATGCTGGCTTATGGGAGACTATTAGAATGTCAAGTCTGATTAAATAAAGAGGCTTAGCAATCATTTTAAAAATATTTCATTTCTAATAAAAATAACTCAACTAATTACCCAAGAACAGCGTTGCTATGGGGAAAAAAAAACGGATACAGCAGACACACACACACACACACACACACACACACACGCAGAAAAACAGATGCAAAACTCCATCCCAGGGCCACAATATTAATAGTTACTCAACAGGAGATTTTTATCTTCAATTACATTAATTTGAATATGTATGTATATGTACATTTTAAAATAAGGTCCTATGGTTGCATCATGCCTTCCTGCCAGTGCATATATATATATAAGGCCTGACAATTAAGTTCACGAATTTGTTGCAACAATGTTGCTAAACTTTTTTGATATCAGAGGGATTGTTCATTATGAATTTGTACCAACTGGACAAACAATTAACCTAGTTTACTATTTGGAAGCGCTGAAAAGGCTGTGTGAAAAAGTGAGGTGACCTGAACTTTGCGCCAACAATTCATGGCTCTTGCATCACGACAATGCACCAGCTCACACGGCACTGTCTGTGAGGGAGTTTTTAGCCAGTAAACAAATAACTGTATTGGAACACCCTCCCTACTCACCTGATCTGGCCCCCAACGACTTATTTTTTATCAGAAGATAAAGGAAATATTGAAAGAAAGACATTTTGATGACATTCAGGACATCAAGGGTAATACGACGACTGCTCTGATGGCCATTCCAGAAAAAGAGTTCCAGATTGCTTTGAAGGGTGGAGTAGGCACTGACATCAGTGCATAGCTTCCCAAGGGGAGTACTTCTAAGGTGACCATAGTGACATTCAGCAATGAGGTATGTAGCACTTTTTCTAGGATGAATTCTCAAATTTAATTTTCTTAGTGGTAACAGGATATCATATTATTGAAAGGTCAAAGGAAAGAAAACTAGAGAATACTTGTATTATTAAACAGGAAAGACTTGTATAATAGCAGAGTTCTTGCTACATAAAATACAGAGACACCCTATAGAGGGACAAATGGAGCCCCATTTTATTAAGCAATATTATGGTGCATTAGTTAAGTTTATATTAAGACTTTGAATCAGAAAAACCATAATTTTCTTTTCAATAACAGACAATGATAAAGCTCTTATCCCTTAAGTTACTGCAAAATCTTTATAACCCAATATTCCTTGCTCAGTTTTCAGGTAGAAAGGAATAAAAATGACACATGACACAGATATGTAATATTTTAATGTAGTTCTAAATTAAATTTAAAAAAACAGAAGAATTAGCATTTAAGGTACAAAGTGAAATGGGTATTTAGTCTCAATTAATTAAAAGGACAAAGATGAAATAATGAAGACAATAAAAAACATAAGGGAGAAGTAAAAATATAACCTATACAAGAAATTGTAGGAAGAGCCATTAAACCAACAAGAAGAACAACAACAAAAAAATTATTTACATAAAAAATGTAAGGAAATTCCAAAGATAAATTATAAATTAGAAACAGGAAAGTGAATATAATGAGGAATCATAAATAGTTGTTTTTGAAAATAAAGTGAGCTAAGCCAAGTGGTTCAAGGTGTGGTGGTAATTCATAGCCATAACCAAGACAGTCATAAAAGTAATAGTAGATATTTAGTGAGCACTTATGGTGTCAAGTCCACAGCACTTTATATTTTTTCTCATATAATCTTTGGGAATAATAAAAAGGTAGTTCTCTGTTGAAGAGGCAAGGTTTTATAGAAATGGGCAAAAGGCAAAGAACAGAAAAGATAAGGGAGAATAAAGGCACCGAGACAAAGGTGAAGACCTGCACTTAGTAAACGAAAGTAGAGCAAGTTAAATGCAATGAGATGTTCAAGTAAATCAATACCCACAAACTAGAAGCTGCTGAGTTGGGTGATGAGGGTATGAAAATACTCATCAAGAAGCTACAGGAAACAAAACTAAGCAAAGCGGAGCTACCACACAGAACGTTTTGTAAAAACCCAACAAGTCCCAATTAAAACCAATATAGGAAATCATGGCAGTTACCAAACGAAGCATGTAAGGGTAAAGTACCTCCTACTAAGGGAATGTATTATAGGAAAAGATTTGGGAGCCAGATGACTGAGATTATTAACCACAGAAGTCACAGGAAATTACCTGGAAGAAGCAGATAAGATGGAGGTTTAAATAAAAACGCACTGGGTATTATTAGAAGGAAGAAAATACCCCAAAGTCCTAATCATGGGGATAAAGTCTTTCTGGGAGAGCAGAAATGCAGACGCCTATAAATGAGTAAAGGAGACAGGAGAATGTGCCAAGTGGGAAAAGCCACATTATAGAAAAGATGATAAACCACATCATAGAAAAGAGGAGGAAGAAAAAGTTGAAGGATAAAGAAAATGTAAGAAACTGATTTTCAAAACCGTGCAAGTTGTTCGTTAGGGAAGAGTAATAAATGCATACATAAGTAGTACTTTTAAATGCTATCGATAATAGTGAATATATAAAGATAAAATATTGCATATAGAAAATAAACATCAAAACACAAATGCTATTTCATTTGCTAATTTCTGGAATATGAGTAAATGGGACCCACTGGACTCAACGTATTAAAGATACAAGTGTTATTCCAATGGCTTCTCTGTAACAGTATCAAATTAAGAGACTACAGGGACTTTACATATATACACATATATATATAAAACCACAGTCGACACCAATCACTATTCAGCTTCAGGAGGGGTGGTAGATTGGGGGAGGAGGATTGTCACTTTGTGAGGGGTGTAACTCTCTATTACTTTGTTTTGTACACCTCAAACATATAATAATAATAAAAAGAAGACTACAGGGAGACTCACAAATTGGTTCTCTCTGGTCAGTTCCCCTTGGGGCACAAAGCACCCAAAATGGAATTACCACCTTCTATTCTAGCTAGTGTAACAACTCAGTGCTCTCCATGTGTGGTTTGTTCTTTCTCAATAAGGGAATCTCAAAACCACATATTTTCATGCTTTCCACCAATTAAGCTTCACAGTTACGATAAATCCTGTAAAAATGATGGAAGTTTCCCTTTTGTCCTCAGTGCAGAGAGTGTGTCGATCACCATCTAATAATTTTTCGTTCTTTCTCAATAATCCTTATACTTTGCTTCTCTAAACTCAGCAATTTGGACTTGCAATATCTTTTGTGTCTCTTCTGCTGTGAAAATGTTTAAAAGAGACAACTAACAAGATGAGGTCTTTTCAGTGAAAATTTGGATGACTTTGCAGGAATGATAAAAATTAATATTACCTAGAACTCAAAACCCTTGGTACACAAATATCACTGAAGTTGCAAACGTAGAATCAATACTGGAGTCTAGCCTCAGCTCACCTACTGCCTGACAACGGGCACTTAGCCTCCCTGTGCAGTTTCTTTGTCTGTAAATTGGGAGTATTAACTTCTGTATCTACCCATCTCTTGGGATATTTTGAGAATTAGATAATGGACTTTCACTTTGAGTTGTTTGGAAAAACCGATGCTACATAAACTTAAGGAAGTGTTGTTATATAACCTTGTACTTTGCAACGTAACTCTAGGTATTTGAGAATCTATACTCAGTCAATTATGTACTCTTTATATAGCATCTATCACATAAGTGTTCGCTAAGTACCTGTTTTTACCATTTACTTCATTAATACTTAATAACATGGAATCTGGATTATTACCTTATCACACGTTACTTTATTCTGAAACACAAAGAAGTAGATGATATGAATCTGTATGTAGCCAAAATATTTTCTTGTTCTTCCTTTTTCTTAAATAGGACTTTCATCATGTTTGCTATGATCAAAGGACTTATATTTCCTACAAATTTCATTAAATTAAGATTTTAAAAGATGATTTATAATAGCCCCAAGACTTTCTTTCCAAACTCTGCCCTCCTATTAAGGCAATATCATTCTGTTTCCCATGTATTCTGTGATAATTCTAGCTTCTCAACCTTTCTTCATGACATTGACTCTTCCTTTCATTGTCCTTTCTGCCTTTTCAATTTTTTATCCTTTAAAATCCTTGAAGAACTGATGCAGTGAAAGACTATACTTGTATATATGTTATACATATGTATATAAGTAAAAATGTATATGTGTATATATGTTTATAGGTGATATTTTATACTCAAAGCTAATAATAAAATGTTTATTTGTATACATTTTAAACTTCTCTATAAAATTCAAAGCTTTTATTTTTATGACATTGTTTTCTTAAGTGTTCAAATTCTCTCCCATCCTGCTTTGTCATTCCGTCCGATGTGAAGCCCCTGCTTTACAATCAGCACCTCTGGGGAGCCTCTAGAGTAAGGAAGAAGAAGAGAAATAGCTAGATTTAATATCTACTAGTTAAAGGACAGATTTTCCTAATTCTTTTTTCCCCAGAATCTTGAAGAGAGTGAAAATCTGTTTCTGATGGAGGAATTCCTGCTTGTACATGGATCCTTCTACTTCTTCCCTTGTAATTCCTGGAGTTTTTAAAACTCTATTTTTTGTTGTTGAAGCCAATTTTAGAAATTGTTTATGATGAAAGCAAAGTAAAAAAAAACAACAACGATGTTTATCATAGGTAACATCTTCATTTCGTATTATAAAATCATTCATTAATTTATTCAAAAGATATTTATTGAATATAGGTATGGTGTAAGAAACTAAAGAACTTATATATTTTGAGCCCTCATTAATATACATTAAATATATTTTTATTAAAATGCTAAGGTAGATTTTTAAATAAAAATAAAAATGAAAATCAAAATTTAAATGACTATAACTATAGTAGAGAAAAATCAAGAGTAATGGTGTAGGACCGGCCGGGTGGCTCAAGTGGTTGGAGCTCCATGTTCCTAACTCTGAAGGCTGCCGGTTCGATTCCCACATGGGCCAGTGGGCTCTCAACCACAAGGTTGCCGGTTCAACTCCTGCAAGGGATGGTGGGCTGCATCCCCTGCAACTAGCAATGGCAACTGGACCTGGAGCTGAGCTGCGCCCTCCACAACTAAGACTGAAAGGACAACAACTTGACTTGGAAAAAAAGTCCTGGAAGTACACGCTGTTCCCCAATAAAGTCCTATTCCACTTCCCCAATTAAAAAAAGGAAAACTTAAAGAAGAAAATAGAGTAATGGTGTATTCAGAAAAGACAATAGTTGACCATAAAATTATTTTTTAGGATTTTCTTAAATATTGTAGATACTTTGTTTCCTTTCCAATACACAGATAGAATAATTGTAAAGGATACAAAATATTAACCCACAAAAGGTAAAAAGAATGAGGAATTAAGAGAGGAAAGATGTAAATAAATTTTTCATAGTGGTGTCCATTGATGTCGCAGAGAAAAGAAAGCTGTATCTGAAGTAAAGAACTTCTACAGGAAAAGAATAAATTTATGACTGAAAGGGTCATTATTTGGAAACAGGAAATACCAAAAGAGATCATAAGAATGGTGGGATTGGTTGAAAATCTGTGCATAGAAGAGGAAACTTAGGCTGAGAACTCCGGGTCTCCTCCCTTACTCTATACAGTGAGGAAACTGCCTCTTCTGACCACTCCTCCCCTCCCTGCCGACCACTATCTCAAACTCTGAACCAGGCAGCTTTGGATTAAATAGAAGACTGTGGTGATATCAGGTCTGAAACCACAAAGATTAGTGAAGAATCTATATTATGAATGATGGATGGACTTTCAGCCTCTGTGAGGCAGCATATATACCTTCCATCCTTTCATTCACACCTCCAACCTGAACTCTAAGAAGATGATTCACTAATTCTTCTCTAGTATCCAAAAGGCCCTTCCTCCAACCCTACTCCTTACCCAAAAGAAAGATTTCCAAATATTGACATGCCTTGATTTCCAATATAAATATATAATCAAGGGACTCCAATTACTTGAGGAAGGCCTTTAGTTTGAAAGGAAAGGATCAAAACAAACAAACATCAAAAAACAGAAAAGACAAAGAGTGACGAATTCAAAAACTTTTAAGAAACTGCAAAACAATAACATCTATAGTGAATTAAGGAAGATATTCTATTTGTAAAAATAGAATGTAATACCACAAAAGAATGATAGAGCATTAAAGTATACATAAAATACTTTGTAGTGATATAACAATAATAGTCTACATTAAAAATTCCAATGGGATTTGGAAGACTAAGCCAAAGAAATATCCTCTAGACAACGTGTGGCAGGGACAGAAGAGGGAAACATAAAAATATGCAGTAAGAAAAAAAAGGAAACATTTGGCTCAATCAGGAGGTCCAACATTCAAATGGAAAGTGTTCAAGAAAGTACAGAGAAAATGGAGGGGAGGGAATTGAAGAGCATAATCCCCAGAATAAAGGAGACTAACGAATTATCAGCCCAAAGCATGGAAGAAAATCAAGGCACATTCTTGTAAAAATTTAGAAAACAAGGTACAAAGAGGAGATCCTAAGTGTTTTCAGAGGTGGGAAGCAGGATACATGCAGAGAGATAAAACTGTAATCTCATTGGCATTGTCAGTAGCAACACCAATAGCTAAAAGGAGAAGCAATATCCTAAAATTCTGAAAGAAAATGGTTTTTAACCTAAAATCCTATGCATAGCTAAACTATCATTCAAGTAGGTGAGATTAAAGACAAAATACAAAATAATCTTGAAAAGAAACCTTCCATGACCTTTTTCTGAGAAGTTACTTATACATGCACTATAGCAAAACGATCAAGTAATCTCAGAGTGAGGCAGACACAGGATTCAGGAGAGAGGTGATTTAATACAGGAGAATGGTACATCAAGTCCAGGGTTACAGATGTGTGCCACACCGAGAAAGAATCAGTCAAAGTTAGAGCAGGAGAACAGATGAATGCAGAAAATGATGCATATGTTGGAACAATTAGAAAATACAATTTTCCATAAACACATAGAAAGTTAAGCAAACAAAAATAAATCTATTGTTAATTCCAATGGAAAAAATGTGTACAGGAGAGGATTGGAAATAAGATGAACAATAATTGCATTCATATAATAAAGCCAGATTAGGAAATTATTTCAAAATATGGTATGACTAGTTCGTGAGAATAGGGGAAAGAAAAGGGAATGGGGCTAGTGCTAAAAGAGGTAAATCCTCAATACCTAAAAGAAACCAGTAATATATAAAGTGTACAGTTGAAAAATCAGCACTATAGACATTACTGAATATTGAGATAAATACCTAAAGAAAGCTTAAAGAGTTGAAACAGGGAAATCTAATGAAGAGACGTCATCAAAATGGTGGCGTGAGGTGAGCCTCTTAAAGTCTCCCTGGGAATTTACAACAAATTGAAAAACTATAACTCCACAAAGGACTCCCTGCACAACAGACAGGCAAGAGGAAGAGTCTCACTACTGAATTCACCTAAAGGTGGGCAAATTGCAATGAGCAGGGGAGGAGAAAAGGGAGACGTATGGAGGCAGGATGTAGACCTAGCTCAGTGCTCCGAGCTCGCTGCATCCCGGAACTACTGCAGCTGCGGGAGAGGGAAGAACTCGGACTGCTAGGGCTCCACTTATGGCTCACAGGGCTGAGGGGGCAGCATATAACACGGCTGAACCCAACGCTCACGGCAGAGACCTCGGAGAAAAGACTGAGGGAAGAAGGCTGAAGAAAGTAGTTTAAGCCCTCACTGCCGAGCAGAGAACGGAAGCCTTAGGCACTGAGACTAGCCGCCCTCTCCCTATCCTCCCAGAGCTCGCCCCGCCACCATCTGTCTGGTGCTAGAAGTGGAACAGTAGCAGTGTCAGATCAAAAGAACAGAATATTTGCTGTTCTGAGAACTGTGGTCCGCAGACACAGATTCGCAGCCCAACTAATTCCAGCAAAGGGGAGGGAGCTGTGGTAGAAGGACCGGCTGTGATGCTGGTTGCTGCCACTGGTCTGGGCCAATTCTCACAACTCACCCCACCCCTGTCCTCACCTATCTGGGTGGATCCCTGCAGGAGTAAACAGAACTGCTGAAACAAATGGGCTCTGAATCTGGTGCAGGAAGACCTTTGGAACTTCTAAAGCTCTCCGCATCCCCACAGGGACGCGGTGCTCTATGACCCAGGTGAACTGTTAACAGAGGGGAAGCCCGCCTTCCAGGGAATCCCCCCATTGCGTGAGAAGCTGGAATAGTGCAGAGAAAACATAACACTACAGTGTGAGAGAGAAAAAAAGGCTGCAGTCGGAGAGAAAATAAAACATTCTACAAACACGTACTGGAAAACAAAAGAAAGACCTCTTTCTATCAACCTATTACAGAACCCACTCCTGTAGATGTCTAGGAAGAGAAATAATAAATCAGTAATTGCCATGAATAACCAAGGCAACAAGACAGCTCAGGAAGAAAGTGAAAAGTCTCCAGAAAATGAACTTAAAGATATGGAATTTTGTAACTTAAATGACAGAGAATTCAAGATTGCAGTTCTGAAAAAACTCAACAAGATGTAAGAAAACACAGAAAGGCAGTTTAATGAATTCAGAAACACAATCAAAAAACAACATGAACATTTTACCAAAGAGATTGAAATTTTAAAAAAGAACCAAATAGAATTTCTGGAGATTAAGAACTCAATAGAAGAAATTAAGAATGAAATAGCCAGCTTAGGTAGTAGAGTTGACCACATGGAGGAAAGAATCACTGATGTTGAAGACAGAAACCTGGAAATGACAGGGATGGGAGAAGAAAAAGACTCTACAAGCCAGGAGGGAGTGGAACCAAATATTCAAACTATTGAAAGAGAGAAATTATGAGCCAAGAATAATATACTCAGCAAAGATATCCTTTACATATGAAGGAGGAATAAAGAACTTTCCAGACATACAGAAACTGAAAGAATTTTCTAATACACGACCTGCACTACAAGAGATACTAAAGGAGGCTATTCAACGACCATCAACAGGGACAACTTGTGGCAACCGAAACATAAAAAGGGGGAGAGTAAAGGCCTGAACCACAATATGGGAATGGAGAAAGTAGGCATGCTGAAGAAAATGGAATACTCTAAATATCAAACTTTCTTTCACATAAACTTAAGCGTAACCACTCAAAAAAGATCCAGAACTGAAATATATACTGTAATAAAAGAAGAAACAGAGGGAAACATCATAGAACACCACACAGAAATAATAGACAACAACAAAAAGGCAAAGAAACAATGGAGACACAGTCTTACCAGAAAACTAAAGATAGAATGATAGGAAATCCTCACATATCAATAATCACCCTAAATGTAAATGGACTGAACTCACCAATAAAAAGGCTGAGTAGCAGATTAGATCAAAAAACTAAACCCAACCATATGCTGTCTCCAAGAGACGTATCTCAGCTACAAGGACAAACATAGACTCAAAGTGAAAGGGTGGAAATTGACACTCCAAGTAAATGGTATCCAGAGAAAATCAGGTGTAGCTATACTGATGATATCAGATGAAATAGACTTCAGGGTAAAAAAGGTAACAAGATACAAAGATGGACATTTCATAATGGTAAAGGGGACTATACAACAAGAAGACATAACAGTCATCAATTTTTATGCCCCCAATCAGGGAGCAGCGAAATACACCAAGCAACTACTAACAGAACTAAAGGGAGAAATTGAGCAAAACACAATTATACTAGGGACCGGAATACATCATTGACAGCTATGGATAGGTCATTCAAACAGAAAATAAATAATGAAATAGCAGCCCTAAATGACACATCAGATGAAATGGACATAATTGACATTTATATAGCACTTCATCCTAAAACATCAGAATATACATTTTTTTTCTACATGGAACATTCTCAAGGATAGACCATATATTGGAACATAAAACTAACCTCAGCAAATTTAAGAAGTTTGAAATCATACCAAGCATATTCTCTGATCACAAGGCTTTGAAATTGGATATCAACTGCAAAAAGAAAGCAGGAAAAAACACAAATACATGGAGATTAAACAACATACTTTTAAAGAACGACCGGTCAAAGAAGAAATTAGAGGAGAGATCAAAAGATACATAGAAACAAATGAGAATGAAAATACATCCTACCACAATTTTGGGGATGCAGAAAAAGCAGTTGTAAGAGGAAAATTTATATCATTACAGGCCTATCTCAAGAAATAAGAAAAATCCCAAATAAATAACCTCACGTTACACCTTAAAGAACTAGAAAAAGAAGAACAAATGAAACCCAAAGTCAGCAGAAGAAAGGAAATAATAAAAATAAGAGCAGAACTACATGAAACAGTTCAACTGTTTCATGTAGTTGTCTTTTTCATGTAGTTGAAAAAGACAATAGTAGTTTTTCAACTACATGAAAAAGACAATAGAAAAAATTAATGTGACAAAGAGCTGGTTCTTTGAAAAGATTAACAAAATCGACAAACCCTTGGCTAGGCTCACTAAGATAAAAAGAGAGAAGACACTAATTAACAAAATCAGAAATGAAAAAGGGGACGTTATCACAGATGCCACAGAAATACAAAGGATCATCCAAGAATACTATGAAGGACTGTATGTCACCAAATACAAAACCTAGAAGAAATGGACAAGTTCTTAGAAACATATAGCCTTCTAGGTTGAACCATGAAGAACTGGAAAATCTAAACGGACAGATCACCAGTAAAGAAATTGAATCAGTCATCCAAAACCTTCCCAAAAGCAAAAGTCCTGGACCAGATGGTTTCACCAGTGAATTCTACCAAACCTTCAAAGAGGATTTAATACCAATCCTGCTCAAACTCTTCCAAAAAATTGAAGAAGAGATAGTACTCTCTAACTCATTTTATGAGGCCAAAATTAGCCTGATACCAAAACCTGGTAGGGACAACACAAAAAAAGAAAACTACAGACCAATATCTCTGATAAATACACATGCAAAATCCTAAACAAAATTCTAGCAAATCAAATACAACAATGCATTAAAAAGATTATTCATCACTATTAAGTGGGGTTCATCCCAGGGACACAAGGATGGTTCAACAACTGCAAATCCATCAATGTGATGCATCACATAAACAAAATAAAGGATAAAAATCATATGATTATATCAATTGATGCAAAAAAAGCATTTGACAAGACAGAACATCCATTTATGATTAAAATATTTTAATAAAATAGTTATAGAAGGAAAATACCTTAACATAATAAAGGCCATATATGACAAATCCTCAGCTACTCTCATAATTAACTGAAAAACTGAAGCCTTTTTCTCTATGTTCAGGAACACTACAGGGCTGTCCCCTATCACCTCTGTTTTCAACATAGTGTTGGGAGTCCTCGCCAGAGCAATCAGGCAAGAGAAAGAAATAAAAGGCATCCAAATTGGGAATGAAGAAGTTAAATTGTCACTCTTTGCAGATGACATGATGCTACATATATAGAAAACCCTAAAGATTCCACCAAAAAGCTGTTAGAAACAATCAACGAATACAGCAAAGTTGCAGGCTACAAAATCAACATACAAAAGTCCATTGCATTCCTATATACTAACAATGAAATCTTAGAAAAAGAAATAAAAAAAAAACCTGAAAACAATTCCTTTTTCAACTGCAGCAAAAAGAATAAAATACTTAGGAATAAACTTAACCAAGAATGTGAAAGACCTATATGCTGAAAACTATGACATTTTTAAAAGAAATTGAAGAAGACACAAAGAAATGGAAAGACATTCCATGCTCATGGGTTGGAAGAATCAACATAGTTAAAATGACCATATAATCCAAAACAATATACAGATTTAATGCAATCCCCATCAAAATCCCAATGACATTTTTTAAAGAAATAGAACGAAAAATCATCAGATTTGTTTGGAACTACAAAAGACCCCGAAGAGCCAAAGCAATCTTAAGAAAAAAGAACAATGCTGGAGGTATCACACTCCCTGACTTTAGCTTGTACTACAGGGCAACAATAATCAAAGCAGCATGGTATTGGCAGAAAAACAGGCATGTAGACCAATGGAATAGAATTGTGAACTCAGAAATAAAACCACATAAATATGAACAGACAATTTTTGACAAAGAAGCAAAAAACATACAATGGAGAAAAGAAAGCCTCTTCAATAAATGGTGCTGGCAGAATTGGAAAGCCACGTGCAAAAGAATGAAACTGGACTGCTATCTGTCACCATGTACCAAAATTAATTCAAAATGGATCAAAGATTTAAGACCTGAAACAATAAACTGCATAGAAGAAAACATAGGTACTAAACTTATGGACCTTGGGTTCAAAGAGCATTTTATGAATTTGACTCCAAAGGCAAGGGAAGTAAAAGCTAAAATAAATGAATGGGACTGTATCAAACTTAAAAGCTTCTGCACAGCAAAAGAAACCATTGACAAAATAAAGAGGCAACCAACTGAATGTGAAGATTTTTGCAAAATGTGCCTCCGATAAGGGGCTAGTATCCAAAATATACAAGAACTCATGCAACTCAACAACAAAAAAACAAACAACCCAATTGAAAAATGGGCAGAGAACCTGAAGAGACATTTCTCCAAGGAGGACATACAAATGGCAAATAGACATATGAAAAAATGCTCCACATCACTAATCATCAGAGAAATGTAAATAAAAACCACAATGAGATATCACCTCACCCCAGTTAGGATGGCTATAATTAACAAAACAAATAGTAACAAGTTTTGGAGAGGCTGTGGAGAAAAAGGAACCCTCATACACTGTTGGTGGGAATGCAGGCTGGTGCAGCCGCTATGGAAGGCAGTGTGGAGGTTCCTCAAAAAACTACGAATAGAATTACCACATGACCCAGCAATCCCTCTCCTGGGTGTCTACCCAAAAAATCTGACAGCATTTATACATAAAGACACGTGTGCTCCAATGTTCATTGCAGCTTTGTTTACGGTGGCCAAGACATGGAAACAACCAAAATGTCTTTCGATAGATGAATGGATAAAGAAGTTGTGTGTGTGTGTGTATATATATATACATATATATACACACACACACACACACAATGGAATACTATTCAGCGGTAAGAAAAGGTGAAATAGGACCATTTGTGATAACATGGATGGATCTTGAGATTATAATGCTAAGCGAAATAAGTCAGACAGGAAAAGCAGAGAACCATATGATTTCACTGATATGTGGTACATAAACCAAAACAACAAAAGAAAACAAACAAATGAGAAACAAAAACTCATAGACACAGACAATAGTTTAGTGGTTACCAGAGGGTAAGGGGGGGTGGGGGGAGGGAGATGAGGGTAAGGGGGATCAAATATATGGTGATGGAAGGAGAACTGACTCTGGGTGGTGAACACACAGTGGGATTTATAGATGATGTAATACAGAATTGTACACCTGAAATCTATGTAATTTTACTAACAATTGTCACCCTAATATACTTTAATTTAAAAAAAAAGGTGAAACAGTCTTTTTTGGGGAGAAGGACTTAAAATTTAACAGACTTGGCTATACATTCTAGCACTGTTGTTTGTTGTTCCTGCTTGCATGAATAGCTCTGATTAAAAAAATAGATAAGATGGATGATAGATACAGAAAAAAGTAAAGATTGCATTTTAACAATTGAAGATTTTGATGATTTATTTTTTTAAAGCAACATTAGTATTCTGTATAGAGCAAGTAATTTGATTTCTGATGATTTAATCCTCAACAGTGATTCAGGGTCAGTCATTATGGATGTCAACTTTGGTTATATAAATAGAAACTGCATAAAAGACTGTAATGGATATATATCTAGTCTAGAACACAAGTAAAAAAACAAAACCCTGACATTTTTCTTGTGATAAGTGATTTATCTACTTTTATTTTTTAAGATTGCAGAAAAGCAAATTAGTGAAATAAGATTTTGAATTAATTTAGCTATAGAAAACCTATAGAAAATAGTCACATTTTGGTATTTGTTAAGGATGGAATCAATTTTGCTATTATTATAAATCATTGTAGTTTTAACTAATTCTTTGTCAATTATGCATAAAGTCTTTTTAAGATTGTGTCTACAGTTGCAAAATATATGTCATTGATATATGTTTATTACGTATGTTCATCACATACTATGTTGTTTTTACTTTTTTATTTAATACATAGAGTTTTGTACTTTGTTGTATTTCGGTCAAGAGGGGATTAAGTTTTACAGAATATGTCTTTATGAATATTTCTTGGGTGGTTTAGAGATTCTCCAATTATCATTTGAAATGTTTATTTATAATATCAACTTTTATCACAGAAAAAAAGAATAATGAAACTGCACTTAAAAATCCCAATTTAAAGAGTTCTTAATCACAAAACTTAGAAGATGTCTCCAGGAACTGGCAAATTAATGTTTCAAGAAGCCTCCTGGGAATGAAGTTGATTAATTATATGACTGGTGTTTGATAACCCAGTGATCACTTTTAAGAAGAGATGGAAACAATATATTAGTTCTCTGTTTTTAACAAAAGCATTAAGATCTACCTCTGTTAGCTAATGAAACAGAGCAAGCCACTTCAGCATAGCTAAATTTATTATTGTTTTTAAGGCTGTAAAATAGTTCTGAGTTGATAGGTACAGCAATTCCTAACCACTTCAGGTCCCTTCTTTCCTGCCAGAGCAATTGTGCTACAGTAAAATTATATTCTTCTACTTTTACAAGAAAAATGGAATCAATATAATTATACCAAGCCCCTTTGAGTATGAAACCATTGATTAGCCATGGATCTGTGCTCCCAGCCTCCTCCCTTTCTTCATATGATAGCTCCATGTAGTTCTCAGTCATTAATTGACCATCTAGATAGTATATCAGATCAATATACAGCTGTATTTTGACAAAAAAAAATACGCTGCCACATGGTTAACTTTTTCCTGATAAAGAATAGTTTCAACAAATGGAAGGCTTAGAACAAAAAACAAATTGTTTTCTCAGGGAGGAATGAGTGTTGTTGTTTACAATGCTAGCTATCACTTACACTCTGCAAAGCAACAACTACAGCTGAAAATCAAATGTTTAGGGAAAATTAAGACATGTCCGTGAGTGCCTGGGTGATATAATATTCATATTTTCAAGCAAACTTTTAAGAAAACTATGTATATACCTTGGACATTTATACCACTCCATTCTCACCATTCCTATTTAGAACAATGATCTCTTGGAAATAATAAAGAAATTGTCCCTTACAACACGGTATCCCACAAAAACTGCAGGTACAGTCTGTGAATTGTCTTCCTTCTCTCGTAGCTAATGTGGAACTTACCCAATACTTCCACATCAGGTAATTTACTTCACCTCAGGAACTTTGCAGACTCCAAAGCCTTTGTCAAGTGGTGGACTTTTTGTTTTTTAATGCAATATTCATTCTTTTCATGGAAGAAAAAATGCTCTATGAGATGGTAAGTTAAACATGGGGCGAGGGGTGGGGGTGGGGGGATTGAATAACTAGGCACTACCAAAAGAAATCCCTAAACAGGTCTTTAATTTCAGAAAAATAACAAGGCTAATTAAAGCCGTATTTTATTCATAAGAAAAAGTCATTTGGGAATGAATAACGTGACTGGATACTTTAGGTATGAAAAATCCATAGAATTTGCCAAAAGGTTCTCTCCCTAACTAAATAGGATTAAAATTCTACCAAGTGAATTAATCCTCTTCTTAGAATTTGTCTTCCCAGTTCTCTCTCTAAGGATTATTTGGCAAGCTCTAATATTTATCACTTATAATAAAATACTTAAGATGTGCTTGTTGATGCGGACTCTAATTATATTTACACAGTGAAGTACATATGCTGCCAGTCATACTATCATACTAATAATACCTTTGTCATTAAGAGCAAAAACAAAACAACCCTCAGACCAAAGAGATGTGTCCAAAAGGGCTTTTTCACTTGCAAATGGCAGAAAATCCAACCCAAACTGGCTTAAGGAAAGAGAGAGCTGATTCTCTCACTTAACAGAAGTATGGGGGAGACTGACAGGCATGTGCTCACCCATGTATGCACTGAAGTACTTTCTCTCTCACTCTCTCTCATATCCTCTCCCTGTCTTTTGCTCTCCTCTATTCTTTTCTGTTTTCTCTCTTTTGCTCTCTCTGCTCTTGCATCTTTTCGAGGTCTCCACCATGTTTCCCACTGTGAATTGTAGGTGGTTCAGCTTTCCCAGAGCTCACATCCTCTAAGATTCAGTCTAGCAGGAGGGAGAATTCTCCAGTCTCTTCCCAGCATTCCTGGTGAATGCTTACTTTCACTTCTGATGGGGTAAACCATTCCTGAGTGTTCCCAATTGTCAACAGAAGAATGGGATACAACGTTTAGCTTAGGCCTAAATCGTTTGTCCACTCCAGAACCCTAGCTGTATTAGTTTTCTATGGCTTTATCACAAACTTTTAATTATCACAAACTTTAAATAAATGGATTAAAATAACATGTGCATTCTCTTACATTTCTGGAAGTCAGAAGTCCAAAATCAATTTTACTGGGCCAAAATCAAGGTGTGTGTAGGGGGCATGCTTCCTGGGGAGGCTCTGGATGCTTTTCCCAGCTTCTAGCTTTTTCCTTGGCTCTTGGCCCCTGCCTCTATCTTCAAAGGCAGGGATCTAACATCCTGCTTTACTGGTCACATTGCCTTCTTCTTCTGTAGTTAAATCTTTCTCTGCTTTCCTTCTATAAGGACATTTGTGATTACATTTGGGGCCTGCCCAGATAATGCAGGGTAATCTCAGCATCTAAATATCCTTAACTTAATCACACCTGCAAAATCACTTTGGTTATAGAAAATGACATTCACAGGTTCCAGGGATTGGGACCTGGGTATTTTTGAGGGCCATTACTCAACCTTGCGCAGACCATCTCAGCATTAAAACAGAGTGAAGAGAAGATGAAAACCCAACAAGTGTTGGGAAGATAAAGAACAAATATCCAGTACTGATGTGTATTAGAGGCTATTTCTGTGTTTGTTTGTTTGTCTTTTGTAATTATGTTACCAAAGCGAGGGTCTCCTTAAACTTCTAATTATAATTTAACGTCAATGGCCAAATTATCAAGTGTATAGAAAAATATAGTTAGTGCATAATGGGAAGCTAGAGATCCAATTGTGACATGAACTTTGCATAACATAAAATTATCTATTCTAAGGATAATTTGGGCATTAAAAGTCTCTTAAAATTATCTTAGTTCCTTTCTGTAACTTGAAGATAGAAATGTGCTTTGTTTGCCTCTTAATAAAATAAATCAAATAAAATTTTTACTCAATCACAATAAAATAGCTATAAAATAGGTCAGCTGACAATGAGTATGTTTTCTATTCCAAAACGTACATCAGAGACTCGATAAATTACAGCCTGATACTAAAGAATAGATAGTTTGTAAAACACTGACCAACTGCTGTACTTTCAAGCCAACCTCACGTACAGAAAAACTCTTCTTAAACTGGTTTCATAGTGTTCCTTCTTTTTGTGTATTAATTGCTTTTCCTCATTGCAGCCTAATTATAACATTCACTCAGTTTTTAGACTCTCAAAGGAAGATGGGACAGACTTGTTCAGCTGGGCATTAAAACTATCATTAACCTTTCATAGTCTTTCATTGATCTGCTTGAACAGAGGAAACAAATTATGAGGAAGGCTGACTACGTTGTGGATGAGAATCAGAAGATTTGGGTTTAAACTTTGATTTGGGCTAGCATCAGCTATGAGACATTGACAAAATTACTGCACTTTTCTGATCTTTAGTTTCTTAATCATAATATTGGACATAATCTTAATCATAATATTGGACATAATACCGTGTTTCCCCGAAGATAAGACCTACCGGACAATCAGTTCTAATGAGTCTTTGGAGCAACAATTAATATAAGACCTGGTATTATATTACATTATTATATTATATTATATTATATTATATTATATTATATTATATTATATTATATTATATTATATTACATTACATTACATTACATTACATTGTATTATTATATTATATTAAGACTTGGTCTTATTTTACTTAATTTACTTATATTAATTTTTGCTCCAAGAGACACATTAGAGCTAATTGTTCAGTTAGATCTTATTTTCAGGGAGAATCCAGGGTTTGTGTCTGGAGTGAATGTGTACATCACAGCATGCAGCACTAAAAATTATAGCTGTTTTTATCATTGTATTCAGTCTACCATTTGGAAATTGCTTAATATAATATATAATGTTATTCAAGTATTTTGGAAGATATAGTATGTCAGTTAATAATCACTTAGTGAACAGTTACTCTGTGTGCTGCCTTCAGGGAGCCTTCAGTCCAGCTATGTAGAGCTTCTCATAGAAACTACACACCCATTATAAGCTGTTTAATGTCACCTAACAGAACACACATAAATATATCTGACATAAATTTTGCCCCTATTTTAAATAGCTGAATATAACTAAAAGGATTTATAAGAATCAGCATTAAATAGTCATTTTCAGTGACTGAAAAAAAAAACCCTCTGATTTTGGACATGATTTAAGAAGATTTTGAGTGTAAAATGAAAAACTAGATAATAAAGGCAGGCTATCTCAGTGAGTGGCATAACAGATTACTTCAGCAATCTAGTCAGATTCTAAAACTGGTATCACTTTGAAGGCTTCTACAGCCCTGTGATTCATGTATTTGCATATACACGTACCTATCGACAGATCTACAGGCGTGATGAAATTGCATGGAAATAGCCATACAAAGTGCAGGTTTAAAAACGAACAAAGCTGTGGTTTTGTTGTCATATTAACAATATGTCTGTTTATGTTGGGTTGGCAGATATTACTAATTACATAACTAAAGCTAGCTGCATGATGTTTAAAAAGTTAACTTTAAAATATAAATTTTTATTTATATTCTCCCCTTCTTTTCTCATTTTGATGCTGTAAATAAAAAAAGGAAAAGTGAAACTGAATACAAGTCATGCAAATAATTCTAATTATCAAGTACGTATTGAAAAAATTATCTTTTTCTGACATTAATATACACACCTCAAAATGCTAAGGGATTAATGAAAAAAAACATCTATGCAGTCCATTTTTCAGTCATTACTGAAAAGATTGTAAGGAGCCCAATTTTGGTTAACAATCCTAAATTATACTAAAGTTACTTTAATTTTAGAGCCTCAAACTTACAATAAAGTAATATGGCATTCAGAGATCCATCTATTGTAATTCCCAAATGGCGCCTCTTCTATTACTTCATAAGGTGCCCTAGGTCTTTAATTAATAGAAATGTGACTTTCTAAAATAAGTAATACTTTTAATTTTAAAATAAAAATGAAAACAACTTGCTGGCATTGCCCCACAAAGCGTACAATGTTCCAAAATTATATAAAGAGAAGCTCAAATTAAGTTATTAGTACCTGGTGAAAATTTAATGATGCAGACATAGGTAACACTTATTTTAGAAGCCTAATTTTTGACTTAATAATTTGTTATTTCTAAGATCTGTAATTATTTAAACAGCTTTTGCAAAAGAGCTGCTCTCATGGGAATATGCTGAGATTTAGACAAAGAGATTAATTTTTTTCATCAGCAGGAGTGAGAGAGATTTATGTCATCCAAACAAAGAAGAACCCAGGCAAGCAAAATCATCCATCTCCTAAAATAACGTCCTTCTACTTAAGAGCTATGGGAGAGGTTAGACTATCCGTCTGTAGTTGAATTTTCTCTACTTTATGGCATAAGGAAGGTGAATCAGAAAACCTTTTTGGTGAATTTTAGCCTAGTAAGTTTTAAAAAGTTACTCAGAACCAGTAAAGCCACACTGGTAAAAATTTCCCTGACCCAAACTGAGAGGCATACATCATATGCCATGCCAGCGCTCTTCCAAAAGATACCAATACTCTTCCTATAAGACCATCTGTAGTTAAATATTTTGATCATTGAGGTACAAAAATAGATGCCAGAGCCAACTGAGATGTAAAAAGGTGGGGGGTGCAACTTTTTTATGAAAAACTGGACCACTCAAATAGATTTTTGTTAAATCAGCTCAAGAAATATATCTTAGGCCATGTGCATTATGATACCAAATACACAGCTCCTATCCTGACATGTATGAAAACTGCAGGTTAAGAGATGGATATTCCAATATAAGAAAACAGATTTAAGTAAATATAAAGTCCATCTGAAAGTGCTTTGAAAATAGACTGTCTCCTTTGGATCAATTTTCATTGTTTGTACCAACTTTTCTTCCATAACTTTGGTCTAATCATTTTATTTTTCATTCAGTCATGCATCAACATGTTTGACTACCTGCCTTGGGTCAGACATGATTCTACACGCTGCGCATACTGGGGTGAACAAGACAGATGAGGTCCTTGCCACTTAGAGAAAGACAAACCTATAAACAAACTAACTAATACTATGCAAGATTTTATCCACCGTATACACTAAGTCAAAGCATTTGAACACCTTTAACTTATTACATATTTCCAAATTGCCCTTCTCAGTTATTCAACCTACTTATCCTCTAATAAAAATTACAGTATTATGGTGACGGGAAATACTACTTACTACTGCTACTATTAATAATAATAATAACCATAAAGCCTTAAATGTAAATTTACACATATATTTTTTGATGTAGCAAAATTGCTAAGATGATGAGTAAAATACTTTAAAACATAGGTTTACATTACAAAAAATAAAATATTGCATAAGATTTTGGAATGAAATAACAATTCGAAGAGATAAAGAAATCATGTAAAGTTTCCAACTGTTAAAGAGCTTGTTCATGTATCATTTATAGGGACAATGTGACTATATCATAAATTGCTAAGGCATTAGGAGTCCACTGCATTGGAAAGAGTAGTATAACAATTGATTTTAAATATTTATAATATATCAAAAGCCATATCCTTTGCAATCATTTAAAATAATTATGAAAATTATTATTTTCATAATTTAACTTAAAAATATGTGATTATACAAAGTTTTTCAACATTCTCTTAGAAGGTTGAAAAAAAAATGACCTAGTAGACAAAAGTGAGGAAACCTCCTTTAGAAGGATAGCGATCTTCTCGAAACAATTTTCACTGGAAGGCAGGTTTATGCAGCCAGGAGCTGAAAGCCAAAATCCTGACAGTGGCCTGCAAAGCCCTATACTATGTTTGCAATCCTCCCTTTCCTGCTCTTCTTTCCACTGATATCTCTACCTTAGCAATACTGTGCTCCTTGTCATTCTTCAAATATGCTAGCCCAGGTCCCGCCTCTCACTTTTGCTTTGCTTACTCCCTGTACTTGAAACACTCTTTATCCAGGTGTCTTACATGTAGCTCTGTCCCCTCCTTCAAATTATTATCATTCCTCATTGAGGTCTCTCTCTCTCTCATCCTATGTAAAATTGCAATCTCCTCAATACCAACTATCATCTGCTTTATTTTTTTCCATGGCACACAGTACTTTTAACACACAATATCATTGAATTACTTATTACGTTTTTAGTCTCTATACCCCTAGAATGCAAGCCCCATGAAAGCAGAGGTTGTCTCTTTTGCTCACTGCTCTATCTCCAGCACCTAAACTAGTATCTGGAACTTAGTAGGCATTCAACAAAGGACATTGCATGGATGAATATGCAGCTTGTTTCTAAGAGTCATGGTCTACACGTCAAGGCTTCTTAGAAGGAAATGATAAAACCTCCTATGCATTTAATTTTCAAAGAAATGTTCTTGTCACTGTTAGTTGGAATAATAGGAGTCATAATGGATTAAAATACTAAGGAAGCAAGCCATCTTTATTCCTGATTAGTCGTTTATTACAGATAAAAATTCGTCTCACTCCACATAGGATCATAAAGAAGTTAACATTCATTTCTTTATTCATCATGTCTATTAATCAATTAAGGAATATTTATTCAGTATCTATTTGTCACTGTGCTATTGGTGCAAAGGTAAAGAGGAATCTGGCCCTGTCCCCCAGGATAGCATAATCTAGTAAAACAGAGCCCTTCTGAATTTCAAACATACATTTTTTTCAAAATGTTTTCTAATTAAAAGATATTATAATTCTACCCACAGTCATCCATCAGTTCGTTGCGCTCCCCAGTGGGTGTTATGTAGAATTTCGTGAGGTAATCATACACTGACATGGAAGAACAAAAGGCCAAGAATAAATAATCAATATGTTTAGCAGGAGAAGGAGGACTCTGTATCAATAAGCTCTATATCTAATCTCAAGACTTATCATAAAGCTATAGTAATTCAGAGTGTGATATTGTCAGAGGGATAGACAAAAACAACAATGAAACTTCATGGAGAGCCCTGCACATATATAAATCTTGCAAGATGACAGAAATCACATTACAGATTAGTTGAGAAAAGGCAAACTATTCAATACATGGCTAGATTATTAAAATAATGTTTAAAATACTGCTTTTAAAAAAATACTGCTCTTATGATGAAAAAAACCCCCAAAAACCTACACACTTTAACCCAAACAAAGAATTTCCACACAGCCTAAAGATCCAAACTTAAAAGCCACTTAATAGTATTTAGAAGAAAATTTAAGAGACTGAATTTATGATCTTGTGGTATAGAAAGATTTCTTTATAATAGGAGTAAAGAGAAAACAGTAACATAAAAGATTGATTTTTGATTTGCCAAAGGTATCATAAACAAATGCAAAAGATAAGCATAGAAAGGAAGGATATACTTGCTTAATACATAAACAATTAAAGATTCTTATTTATATAAAGCGTTTATTACAATTAATAATATAAATATCCCCAAATCAATAAATGGATAAAGCATAAATTGAGAGACTAAGATATCCAAGTGCCAAAAAATGAAAAATGCTTATGCTCAGAAATGTACAAGAATATTCAGTTAGACCAATAGCAAGCATTTCATATTCATTAGATTGGCAAAACTTTTAAAGTCTGATAATGCCAAGTGTTGGAAAGAATATGGAGTAAATCACACAATATTGATCGGAGGATAAGTTGGTTGAATAACTGAGAAGGGCAATTTGGAAATATGTAATAAGTTAAAAGTGTTCAAATGCTTTGACTTAGTGTATACAGTGGATAAAATCTTGCATAGGTGCACAAGGAATCATGAATAGGCATTCCCATTATGGCTTCTTAGTAAAAGTGATGTATTCGAAATAACCAATCAACAAGAAACTGTAAGAATGTTGCCGTATTTTCACTTGCAATATCATAAAACAGTTAAATAAATGAATTAGACCCAAATGATTAAAATCAATGGAGGAAAAAAAAGCAAGTCAGACTAATCAGAACAGAATGATTCCATTTATAAAATGTCAAAAACACACAATTCAATGTTATGTTGCTTATAGTTATGTAAGTATGTAATAAAGATGGATGGATGGAAACTACCAACAATTACAGAAGTCCATTACATCCCGTAGACAAAAATATATTTTGTGTATTTTCACTTTCTGGGTAACTTTTATTGTTACTGTAAAAATCTAAAAGACGTAAACAGCCATGTTCTCCCTGGGAAATTCTTCCCATATCATTTTTTTAATGAACATTCATAAATTTATCCCTTTGTCCCAGTCTATCTCCCTGTCCCAATTTGCTTCTTTGGATACCAGAGCATGTGTTTCCATAGTTCCTTGGACATTTCCTCTTGGATGCCCACAAGGCACTTAAACATGACATGTGAAAGACTGAACTCATCTTTCCTTCCAGTCCTTGCCTCACCTGCCTCAGGTACCTACCTCAGAGAATGGCTCAGCTTACTTGAGGCCAAAGAGGTCAAGATCCCTACTTCCTCCCTTTTTCTCTGTCCCCACATCCAATCAATGAAGGACTCTTACTTCCAGTTGTCAAATATTTATTTCAGCCTTTCTTTTCTCTCCATCCCAAATATGAAACCATGCCCAGGCCTCCTTGTCTTCAGGTCAGATTATTGCCACAGCCAACTAACTACTCATCTATTCATTGCAAAGCAAATAAAAAGCAAATCTAACCCTGTAAATTCTAAATGCCATGCTTCTAATATGCAAATCTGCCCTTGGTATGTCCCCAGCTTAAAATCTTACAATGGTACACACTTGT
This sequence comes from Rhinolophus hipposideros, assembly GCF_964194185.1. Classification (NCBI taxonomy): domain Eukaryota; kingdom Metazoa; phylum Chordata; class Mammalia; order Chiroptera; family Rhinolophidae; genus Rhinolophus; species Rhinolophus hipposideros. The sequence goes on from NC_138048.1 coordinate 86,666,542, forward strand.
CCTTTGATTAAAGGTCAGATTTCTCAATATGGTTACTGACTTCTTTATAGCATGATGCTTGATTCTTCTCTCTCCTCTATTCTCATTACTCCTTCCTTTTCTACTCAGCACTCCAGCTAAACTGAACTTAAGTTATGTTTTCTCTGCCTCAAATCTAGGCCTTTGTTTATCTGATTCTTATTTACTCCTCCCCCTTCACCTTTCTCCAGCTCTACATGTTATAGAGCTTACTCTATATGTTATTTCTTCTAATGCCCAAACTGAATGGCATGCCTCTCTTTTGTGCTGCACAGGTCCTGGACTGCTCAACTTCACGGGGTGCTATCACATCATGGTCTGTGTGAATGGTGTCCCTAGAGTTGTACAAGGTAGTAGCCATATTTATAGTGTGTCTACCACACTGTAAGGTCACTGCCCGCTGACTTTTCTTTCTCACTGTCTCACTAAGTAGACAAGGGACATCACACCTGAGGTCAGAAGTCAATACATAAAAAGCAGACTCTTCGCTTTCCTGATGAGGTCATATAAGCACATACATCTACTTATACACCAGGATATTATCTTAGGGAAAAAAGCAGAGAAAGGGCAGATCATCTAAGAAAACAAGTCTTCTTATCTAAGAGAGAATGAGTTTTTCTTAACAGATATAAAAGTAATACCTAAGCAAGGGAATATAAGTTCCACGATAGCAGGGCTTGTTTTCGTTTTCCTGTTTGGTCCGTTGTTGATTTCCTTGCCCCTAGAAGACTGTCTTACACAGAGTAGTCCCTGAAGAAAGGCCTTCTGAGTGAATGAAAGCGTCACATTGCTTTATGAGTATTGGATTGGATTATATTTAAACTGGATTGCGGGCTCATGATGAAGATTAGAATGGAACTAGACGAGAATCCATGTTGCCGTATTGTGTTACATTAGTGGGGCCTCTTCATGTATCAGGTTAACAAATTGCAATTCCTTAACATCAGGCAGCTTTGTAAGGTTCTTTACTTCATTTTGGGGGAAGGCAGGGAAAAGAAGAAAAAAAAAACTGGCGGGGAGTAGAAGCACACAGAAGGTAATTGTATGTTATGGATTGCCTGGCTTTCTTTTAAATTAAATTCATTAGGGTGACATGGTTAATAAAATTGTATAGGTTTAAAGTGTACAATTTTCTATTACATCATCTATTTATTGCATTGTGTGTTCACCTCCCAAAGCCAAATCTCCTTTGTCACCATATATTTGACCCCTTTTACCCTTTCTATCCCTTTCACCCCCTTACCTCTGACTTCTTAACAAGTAACATTTATATAGCATTTCACACACCCTCAGAATGTCCACATACGTTATCTTCTCTGCTCCTCACCAGGGAAGGTGGAGACTGAGCAGCCATTTCCTTCCTGTCAAGATAAGAATCTCTCTACCCTAAATAGGTTTCCTGTTAAAATTTCCTTTTATAGCTTAAGAGTCATGAATTAAAAGTTAATCTTCAGGAACTGATTATCTCCCAATTGTGTTAATTTTAAGGACGTTTTCTGTCTGTTAGAGAAGAAAAAGAAAAAACAAAACAAAAAAAGAAACTTTAATGGAACTGGGTTTCTAGGTTAAGGTTTCATAATTTTCTTTTTCCATATAACCCTAGGATTCCATGAAAATGTGCTGAGATTCATCAATGTGTTGTTAACGAAGAAGGGCTACCTCTAGACATTTAGTCAAAATTATGATTTTTTTCTCATTTCCTATTGAAAATATCACTGAATCTAGTCTTTTCCCCTTTCTCACTCTAAACCACATATTTAAAGTCTCTCTCTGGTGATGCATGTGTTCCCAAGTGCAACTGAAATCTAAACCAAAAAGATAATAGAATAATGTAACTGCTTGGTCAAGTTTCTATTTTTAAACGTGTTTAAACTATTTGACATTAAACATTGGGAAACTCCTAGGTTAGCTTTTTCCTTCATTGCCACCCACATTAATATGTGTCAGTTACTGTTATTATAAATAGAGTCCTTTTTAATGTGTAGATTTTGAAAAATTGATTTCTTTTAAGCATAGTACACGCTATCTAACAGTGCAGTGATGGATTACATGTTTGGGAAATATGATCTTACTTGTTATACCATAATTTAGTTCATATTCAATAATATTTCACTCAGTTTATTTGATCTTAGCATAATTTGAAGAGATAAATGAGACGAATATGTTTCCATGCCAGCTAAAACAAACTCTATTGAAATTTATCCACTGCCTCTGGTAAAATGTATCTCGTGACTGGATGATAGAACGACACAGTGTCAGACTCATTTTTATTGGCTTGTAAATTGTGCTACCCTAGACCAACTGGTGCCTTACATTAAAAAACCATTTCTCAGAGCACCCATGGTAGCACATCCACTCTCAATAAGATAGGGCAATGCAGCCAATTACTGATGATGCAAGGAGATGTATTCTTCATTACTACAGATAATAATTGTGAAAAATAAGAATGTTTGTTTTTCTTAGATTGCAACCAAAAACTGAAGTAGAAAATTGAAATAGAAAGTTGTCTCCTCATTTACCTCTATGATACACCGTAATGAAATAATTTCTAGAGCTTTTGCACAGCTATCACTCTAGCTGTTTTCACGGACAGATTTTTATACTGTACCTGGTATCTGATCTTTAATTTTTATGTTGGTACATCTCTCTGAAAGGTTAATCTTTCCATCACTATAACTAAAACTCAAATAAACTATATCCCAGCTGAATATTGTTTCAGTTATTGAAAGCAGAGTACAACTGTTTACAGTCAGATGCCATCACTTAGCAGCTATTCTTGATGACATTTGGAGACATTATGAATTTGCTTCTGACTCAGAAGCTGTTTGGCACCAAAAGACCGTCATTCCAACCCTCAACAGAGCCCTTCTACCAGGTGTCCTCCTGAGTATAAATACCTTCAGAGAAGGAGGGAAGCCCAGGATCCAGCCCCTGGGGTTGAAGATTAGAAGCTGCAGGGGTCACAGAGATCCCCCATGCTTCCGGAGCTGGTAGGCAGCCAGGGAAAACTTAAGGGAAGGATGGAAGAGAAGGCCTTAGGACTCTTAACATTTCAACTGCTTTATATCCCCCAACACTATTACATACATGGAAGGCATACTTCTACTGTTCTTGTTGATTGTTGCCTGTTTTATACATAGTTCCAACTCCTTGTTGGGGTGTAAAGCAAAAAAAAAGAACTTAATAGATAAGCAATAAAGAAACTAGATTTCTTCATTTACCTTCCACTGCAAAAGCAGTTGCATGAAAAGGCAATATTTATTCAACTAATTTCACATGATTTTCATTAATAACTGTTGACAACCACTGGAATCCATTCAGACTATTGCAAAGGTGTTGTTGATTGTCGATGAATTGATATCTAATGTGGAGAAGTCTAGATATTTTTAAAAAATTAAACCAGAATCTTATTGTGAAGTTTCTTCTCAAAGACACAATATTCCTGAAAGTTTTTCAGTATAGATCATTTGTGACTCGATGTTTTAAAGTTTTCTAAAACCTTCGTGACTTTAGAAATTGAACTCCAAACCAAAACATTTGGTTTTGCTTTTGTGAGAAAAGTTTTAACAAAATCAAATACCTGTTTAAATGGATAAAAAGTAATGTTCTAAAGGTCTTTCTTGCTTAAACATCTGCAATCTAAAATCTACGATAACTCCAATAATTCCAAAGTTTCAACAAATAGAGTGAAATATTCGAATATCTAGAGATTTTTGTAAGAGACATATAAAGAAAAGCCTCCAATGTGAGAGTTATCTTGAATGGAATGGTCCCTAACTCATACAGAATCTTAAAACATCTTTTTCTCTCTTAGGTTATCTTCTGAGAATAAACACTCAGAATATAACTTATCTTTTCTACAAATCACCATGGTTGCTGATTAGGTTTTGATTTAATTTGTAGGTTTAGTTTTGATTCAGATTGGTCACTCCAACACCATTCAGTCATTCAATCATTCATTCATTCAATAAGCATAATTTGAACCACCTGATGTTTAATTTGTCCCATGAACTATGAAAATGCTGGATGTAAAAAAATTAAACAGGAAGTTTCCTATTCATTAGTTCCCAGATAAATCAGGAAGGCTATATATAAGCCAAATTTATTTTTCCAGATAGACATAGGAGTGAGCAAAAATACTGGACAAAGGAATGCATAAACAAATGAATTTATAAATGAGTATGCAAATTCTAACTCTTATACGTCTTTCCTTATGATTTTGAAAAAAAGGTTTTGGGAAGAAGTACGTTTTGTATGAGTCAAGGTTACAAAGGAAAGCCAGGACCAGATGATATTAAGCCTTTAATGCAATGCTATGTACTTACTACTCTATGCTATAAGCCAATGATTCTCAAAGTGGTTTCCACAAACCACCAGTGGTATCTACTGAACAACCAGGTCCAGAGATGGTTGGCTTATTGTAGAAGGTGACATAATAAAGTTTCATTCATATGCATTTCATAAATTTGCAATATAAAAGCAATTATGCTTTTCACAGAAAACATGTGGTCACTATGACCACTACATTTTTAAAAGTATGCATGTGCTATAGGGAATTAAAGTAAAATATCCTAAGCAGATTATATATATGAATGAAACAGTTTGTCTGTAACTTGTTTTTCAGTGTCAGGGAGAAATTACGAGGGGATGGAACTGTGAAAACTTGGAGAGCACATTCTCCCTAAAAAGGGAAGATTCTAAGCTATCTAGCCAAATGTTGCCACATAAGAATTTAAGATTATATTATATTGTAATATAGAGATATATGTACATATTTATATCATGTTATAGGTGTACTTATTTTATTATATGTATAATGTATATTTGTATGCTTATAGTTTAAAGAGAAGCCATAATTCTGGATTTCTAGGCAACCTTTTTAAATATACGTTGGCAAATAATTCAAATTTCAAACACCATGTAGGCTAATACTATGCAAATATTACACTTTGTGGGCCAGGTTTGGCCCCATCTCAACATTACATGGATTGCATTGTTTATTAGTCTTTTCTAATGCTTGGTTAAAGGGGAGTATTGTAGGGGAACTTCACTACGTCAACTACTTTTATGCCTCTTGCCTATACATATTTTTAAAACGTTTTATAGGCTTGTATTTTTAATATTTGTTAGACATGAATTTTATTAGTACTGTTATATTTCATTATGTTACATGACATATAGTGCATTCACAAAAAGAGATCAATGACTCAAAAGTGGTCCACTAAAGAACAAAAAAGGTGATGAAAATAGAAATGTAAATCCTCCAAAGCAAAAATGGAATGTAGTTCTATGGGTACTGGGAAAATCAAGTTTTCCATGATAAGACAAAATCAATGGTATTTCTTCTATATGACTTCCCAATGTTACATTATTATCTTTAATCCATATTTTCATATCTTAAGAATGTTTGGCACAATATTAGTCATTAGATTGTATTGACAATCAAGCATAAAAGATTCTACTGTCAAAATCACTGTGTTGATTTCTTATTAACATATTTTTGGAAATAATTTGTATTTATCATGAGATAGATAACCTCCATCGGTGAATATGTGGGTCTGAGAAGGGAAATTGGAGAAATTAACAAGGAAGTGAATATTCAAAAATGTGCCTATGTATTGGTTTTTAATATTAGTGACAACAAGGACTAATTGAACGCCAAGTATCTCTCAAATGTATTCATGATATCTCATTTGTAGACTAACTTGAAGAAAATTATTATTATCCCCATTTTATACAAATGAGGAGACCAAGTTCAGATTCTATTATTTGTTTAGTTAGTAGAAGTTCTTACAATTCCATAACATTGCTCATGGTACTGTGCAGAAGAGGCAAAGCCAGAATTTAATCCAAGTTCTGTTGAATTCTAAATTCATGATCCTTCCAGTTTGCTCTGCTACCCTTCTTCTTTAATCCATGTAAAACTGTGTCAACAGCATACTGAATAACACAACAAGTTAGTGTTTTTTGATTGATTTTTAAAATTAACCCTTAACAGTACTTCTGTTTCATACTTTTCCCTCTCATTTCTCCTCTCACTATTTTTTAAACCAAAACATACTTTAACAAATATGTTTGCCAAGCTTAAAGTAATCATAAACTTTAGTAACATAGGAGACAACATTTTCAAAATACCGGGCTTAATATTGATTATGTATGTCTCTAGTGATAAATTTCATTAATTGTTTTCTCACTGTTATTTCTCCTGGAAGTAACTAGTGTGTTAAAATTCAGTCTGTATAGAAATGTCAAATTTTACCAGCATAAAAAACTATCCTTAGAAATAGAACTTTTCTTATGATGTTTGACTATTGAAAACCTTCCTAACAATTTCAAAACATAGGTTCTTCCTTAAGTAATATATTAATAACTTAGATCTTAGGCGAATTTCTTATGACACAGGAAGCCAAGCAAAATAACCTGGAAAAACACATTCAGCCTCATTTAAGGTGATGGAGAGTAATATTGCATAAATAATCCCTGGGATGATGAACTGAGAAAGGGAGAAACAGGGAAGACGCAATAACCTAAAATAAACAAACTACAGCAAAAACAATTGTAGTTATCAAGAGTTTTCTTCAAAAGGCAAAAGAAAGCAAAGCTAATGGTTTACTCAATCATGCCAATGTTTCATGGTCAAGAGCTAATACAGAGAAAAAAAACAATATTATCCAAAAAATCAATAATCCATGACTATGTGATACAGAATGATAATCCCTGTCATTATTCCATAGTACCCTTCTGAAAGAAGTTTTTTCTATAGCCATGGCAAGTAAAGTAAATTGTACACAATTTCTAAACATGAACTACAAACTAATTAGCAATTGCATTTCTTATTGATATAAAAAGCACTCAATTTTTCTAACTATAAAACATCATTTTTCCTCCCCCCAAAGAAAACTAAACTCTTTTCTCATTTCCCATTTCCATTTTTCAGCAATGGCACTAATATTCATTCAAACTATCTTATACCAGTAGTAGTTTTTGTGCTTCTCTCTAGTGTGAGAACTACAGTCCCAATTAGATTTTAGCTTAGTTATAATAAATGAATAGTGATCAACTAAATTTAATTAGCAAGAAGATTAAAAAAGATTTAGAGAAAAAATTTTTACAGAAAAACTCATGTTTTCTTAGTATTTAAAAATATCAAAGAAAGCCACTAGTGAAGAAACATTTCTGAAAATCCAGAGCACCATTTAAATGTTGTAATGCAGATGGATAAATGTATATAAATATCAATCACACCTTCTGCCTAATAATTCTTAATAAAATCATTATGACATTATAGTTTCACACAGGACAAATATTTTGTCCAAGTTCCAAAAATATATAAGAGTAGAAAAGATTGACTAGGTTAAAAAGTTAACAGTAAAATCCAAAACTCCTCACTGTACCTCGATGTTTGTACCTTTAGACCACTTAAAAGGTGTTCAAAAAAGCAAATTATTGATCCTGCAAAGAATTCTGCTGAATCTAGAGTCTTTTATTGCTTCTTTATGGTGAAAAATGATAGCAGAAAAGCCAAATTAAATGTAACAGAAAGTTGGTAATGTGCTCATTACCATTTTTCTGACAGTGATTTATTTTTGAATCTATAATGCAAAAATATAATGAGATTTTTCCCAGCATTAAAAGCAAAAGAGCTCTGAGACATAAACTACTACATTTACTTTCTTTGTAACAGGAAATAAAATAAACATAGCATCTGGGAAATGAGCATGCCAAAACAAAACAACTATCTAAATATTACTGTTCAACCCATTTTCAGGATCCAGGGCAGAATTCTTTCAAATGTCTAGTTTGGTGTTACTCCCAAGTTGGAAAGACATGGCATTCTTGTCGTAAAGACAGAGTATTTCTAAACACATCTTATGATTACCTTAAAAAAAAAAAACACCCACAAATAAAGCAAACAAAAAAAATCTCTGGTGCTATCCAGAATCATTTCTTCTAAACTCATTGTCAGTGAGAGTAGTCATTTGACCTTTGTCTCTATGTAGTTCACAAATGACAGTTGGATGGGTGAAGTAACATATTATATAAGTGATTATACTACATTCTATGGCATAAGCAGGAATAGTAGGAAAATATCATATATTCTAAAATGATATACTAAAATTTATAATATTTTAAAATCCCAAAATACAAAAATCTAAATATACCTTTATAATTACCCATTTTCATTTTCATGAATTTACACATGTATAATATTTTGTTGGCACTTAGTATGCACATTTATTGAGTTCTGAACCAGTGTTTTACATATACTATCACGAAGGCTTGAAACAACATTGCATGCTAGATATTTTTAACTCATTCTACAAATGAAGAAGCTAAATCCACAGAGGTAAAGTAATTTGCCGAAGGTTATAATGCTGGTACAAGGCATTATAAAGACCTAAGATTTTAAAGGTCTCTAGCTATAGAATTTGTGCTTTTATTCATGTGATTTTAAAGGTACTGTTAAGTGAATTAATATATACCAGTTATAAGACTTTCCATGTTGATTTCATCTACTCCTCAAAAAAACCCTATCTGTACATCATACTATGACATTTGTTCTACAAAAGTGGAAACCCAGGTGGAGAAAGGCTAAATAACTAATCCTTAATTCATATGTCAGTATGCAGTGGTGTCTATTATGGAGGTCAATACTACTGTTATTATGGATGTGGTATTTTAATGCTTTGGGATATAAGTACAGTTCTTATTATGTCCCCAGTGGGCCCTAGGTCTTTAGTGGATAATTTTCTTTGTATTTTACGCTCTATCTATTTTGAAAAATCCCTCGTAAGTCAATGGTTCACTGGAATAGACTCTAACAGAAAAAAGGCTTACTTGAAGTCATTAAACTATGACAGGATAAAAATAGTAAAAGATTTGCCTACCATTTGCTAATCTGCATGTGGTTTATAATTTCCCATATTATAAACTGATTCTCTATTCATTTTAAAATATAAAAATACCTAATCTTCACTCGTTATATTTAAAAGAGACTGAATAGATCTATCAATGTAAAAAATGCCTTATTTTGTTCAAAAACCATGTAAGCTTAGCAATTACATAGGTGTTCATCAGTCATTGCTTGTAAGTTGAACACACTGATTATTATCTCTTCCCTCTCCCACTGTGACTCATTAAAGAAGGAGAAAAATATTCTTGGATGGGTTCTACTTTGTACTTTTCAATGAAATGTTGAAACTAGGTGTTGTAAGCTAGATACTAAATTTGTGCTGCTCTTTTTACTTATGTGCAAAGTACTTGCTTATGTTGAAAACTTTTTAAAATAATAGTTGACTTTGCGAAGCACAGTGATTAGCCCAACACCCAGCAAAGGCACACAGTGGAACTGCTTTCTGTCCCTGTGGCGCCCCCTCCACTATGAGCCATAGAAAGAGAGCAGTTTTTGTCCAGGTCTGAGGGCCGTTTGAGCCTTTTCGGAGCCTGGCCCTCTCAGGAACAGATATTTACGAGAAGTGCCATACAACTTGATATCTTATCTACAGGGTGACTTTTGTTTTTGACAGTCTAAGAAATATTTCTAGTCTCCAAGCTTATTCCTAATCCTCTCCCTCACAGTCATCATAAAAGGACAGATTTTCTTCCGACCAATTGATGTTACACTGCATCTTCCACTTTCAGCTAGCCTGAGAGAAAACCAGCTTACTCTGTGCATATATAAAGCTCAACATTCTTATGATTTTCACAATATCATAAAGCCAGCCAAAGCACTCAAGAAATGAAATTTTCATAGATTGGTGATCAGAGAAGCTCAGAAACTTAGAACCATGAGACATCTTACAGCGCACATAGACCATCTCCTACATATCTCAGGGAAAGAAACAATCTGAGAGAAATGGAGTGGCTTTGTTCACCCCATGCAGTGAGTGAGGAGCAGAGTGGGGGGTTAGAGTTTATGTTTACTAACTGACCATCCTTTCCTGTCAGTTTCAGCTGCCCCCCACTTTCTACATGGTGTCACTAGGGAAGAATGTTTAGAGCTGGCAAGTCACCATTTTTTCCTCCTTCCCAATGTGTTGTGACAGGTGCAGAAAAAGTAGGGACCACTGACAGAGAAACACACAGATGCATTCTGCCTCCTTGCTGTTGAGTCATGTCAGCGTAGGCCTTTCCCATTTGGGAGGTACCCCCTCTGTCTCTGTGTTGAAGTCTTCCAACTTATACTAAGTTGACATTGCATTTTTCAGGTCAAGAATTGACGCAACAGCAACATAGGAGAGGGTTGGTATTTTTGTCTGTTTGTCCTTGCTCTAAAGTTTAGGCCATGTAGGGGTCATTCTGAATTTGACCAGATATTAGAGTGAAATATGAGAGTAGGAGAACACTGTTCCAAATGAATCTGTATTTAATTAGGCAGTCAAGCCAATCTAATTCTGACATTTGACAGCTTAACTTGCTGATATTAAAAAGCAAATTGTGAGGTAAAGCATTTATTAAAAATAAACATAAAGGCCAAACAAAGATGTTAACTTTTAGGGTGATAGACAGTAATATTGTGGTATCTAATCCCAATAGCATTGTAATTATATTAATTATACCAACTTTATCACCTTAGTTTTTCTCAACACTCAAAAAAAGGATGTTACAATACAAAAATCCATGGGCAATTTTTAAGTTAAAGGAAATGATACTGAAAATGTCATCTTTTAAAGTTTGACTAGAAAATTGCACAGGAAAATTTTTAAAATAAGGATGAGTTTAAAAAATATATACTCATATATTCTTATAATATTTATTCACTATACATGGTTGTTTTAATATACATTGAATTCTGTTTAGTATTTCACCTTTCTATATCAGAATTTTTATACTGACATCTATGCTACATATAAAAGGAAGCAAATATCATACAGTAGGAGATACTATTAGTTTCTTTTTGTGACTAGTTATCAAATAAATGGAAATTAAAACAATGAAACATCATTTTATTTTATTTAGTTATTATTTTTCTAATTTTTTATAAGAGTTTATTTGAGCAAAACTGGTGACAATTGCCAGGAAGCAAAAATCTCAAATGCTGTGAACCATAATTTTAAATCTATGAAAATCATATAAAGCATTCTGGTTCATATATGTTGAAATTGTCATACTTCAAAATAAATGGTTTAATTGTATGGTTATTAAGCCCTAAAAAAACTTTACACTGAGCCCTAAAAAAACTTTAGCTCTCTTTAACCAGTAATATCATCCCCTTCAGTTTTGGCTAAAATGTACATATAAGATTCTTATTACAAAGTTATTTCTAATATAAACCAACTGTATATTGCCAACTGTCTAACAATCTTGGAACTAATTAAATTATGGCAAAGCAGCTGATGGCATATTATATAGCCATTAAAATATAATTTTAAAGACCAGTTGGTAATATGAAAAAGCATTTATGCTATAATATTATGTTAAAAAATAGAATGTATACTATTTTTAGAAGTAAGTTTACTCAAAAAATTGAAGAAAATTGAAGGGAAAGTAGAAAATGAAAACTATTGATTTATGCTACATGAACTTTTGTTGCTCTCATTATTTTGCTTAGTTTAGTTAAAAAGTGATTCTCTAGTATCACAAACAAGATGTAAGACATGAAATAAAGGTTAACATTTTCCAAAAAAATCATCAGGAATTTCTCTAAGAAATTAAATAGATTAAAATAATCACTTCCAAAATCATGGAAGACAGAATGAGTCCCTGAAAATGACAAATAATATAAACAGTCATAAATTTAAAAAGTAAAAAAATAAGCCATGGAACAAATGACGCAATATTTTTATTTTTCTTAGAATGCCACTGACATTTTTATAGGTAGACAATGATATTATTTAAATGGTTTGTAAACTGTTCAATTTGTGTGTGAATTCATTTCTCATTTCTCTAACCTGAAATCATTTAAAAAATACTTTGAGCTAAAGCAACTGATTAATCCTTAGATTTCTATCCCCCCAGCATATATTATAACTTCTTGCTATTTTTAAACTACAGTGAAATCATTGAAGTATTTAGAATGAGGCTTTAGAGAGTATATTTAACAAATTAGCTATTCATGTTCATACGGAAACAGATATTTAGTTGTCTTTAAAAAAAATACTTAAAAAGTATTTGTTGCTATAAGATTTAGATAGAGAAAAGTATGTACTATTCACATGTTACAGATAAAGATTAGTTTATCACATTGCATCTATATATCAGCTAGGTAGCATTTGAAATTGAAGTTAAATGCACAATATTCTAAGATAGTTTTTTAGTAAAAATCCCTAATACTTGTGTGGGATTTGAGAACAAAAGGATTCTGTGAATTTCTCCTGAAGTAGACATCAAGAAAAGAGGACAAGTCTCCTAAGAGGGAATGACTGTAAGTTATGTAGCTATCTAGTCACACGGGACCTCAGACAAGTTCACAGAGCTTTTCTGGGCCCCAGGAACTGTAGAAGGATCTCTATGCTCCCAGGAGTGGAAGAGGAAAAATAAGGAAAGCAGAAGTCAGCCTCAAGGGAGCCAAGAGACCAAGAATGAATGACATCTTATTGGTAACATCTGAGGACTCATGGCTGAGTTCCAAATGAGCCAAAGGATGCCTCTAAAGATACTTATTTGAAAAGATGTCTTTTAGAGCCAGGTAGACATCTAGTCTGTAACAACACTCAAAACTAAAAGAAAACACTCAAAACTAAAAGAAAACCTATAAAAAATACATGAGATCCCCAAATTGACTGAGAATAAGTTGTTGTCACCTTGAAGGTACACAATAAACGTTTGCTGAGAGAATAACTGTTTTGTCCTGCTTTGAAAAGTTAATTCAATCTTATTGTTAATTAGGGGGAAATTTCTGCCAAAAGTTTGCAGAAAATCTGTAACATGGTACTTAAAAGAAAGATTATAGCATCACTTTAAGAGACTCATAAGGATGAATGGTCAGACTTTTAAAAACAAAGATGTAAGGAGAAATCTCTCCCAAGAGCAAAAACAAAAACAGACAGGAAGGAAGGAAAGAAGGAAGGAAGGAAGGAAGGAAGGAAGGAAGGAAGGAAGGAAGGAAGGAAGGAAGGAAGGAAGGAAGGAAGGAAGAAAGAGAAAAAGAGAAAAGTCAAAATGAAAGCAATCTGCAATAAAAAAGAAATGAAAAAATAAGATATGGAGAAGTTCAAGTAAAGTCTAATTTCTAACTGTTCAATATTATAAAATTATTTTTAACTTAAATTTTTAAATTACAGTTGACATTCAATATTATATTAGTTTAAGGTATATAGTATAGTGATTAGACATTTATATAATTTACCAAGTGATTTCCCCTAATAAGCCTAGTACTTAACTAGCACTAGACATAGTTATTACAATATTGTTAACTATATTCTCTATGCTGTATTTTATACCCCTATGACTATTTTGTAAGCATCAACTTGTACTTCTTAATCCCTTTACCTTTTTTACCCAGCCCTCCAACCTCCCTCCCATCTGGCAACCAGCAGTTTGTTTTCTGTATCTATGAGTCTGTTTCTGTTTTGTTTGTTCATTTATTTTGCTTTTTAGATTCCATATGTAAGCGAAATTATGTGGCATTTGTCTTTCTCTGTCTGACTTATTTCACTTAGATTAATATCTTCTAGGTCCATCTATGTACAAATGGTAGGATTTTATTCTTTTTCTGGTCAAGTAATATTACATTGTATATATGTACCACATCTTCTGTATCCAATCATCTATTGATAGGTACTTAAATTACTTCCATACCTTGGCTATTGTAAATAATGCTGCAATGAACATACGGATGCATACATTATATATTAAAATGCATATATATGCATATATTATTTTAATATTTCATTTAAAAATACCAAACTCAACATAATTTTCATTTTAAAAAAAGGAAGCATTTTTTCTTCCTCCCACCATCTCCCCTCAAAACTCCGTAGATTTAATTACAAGATTTTATTATCACAGAAACATTAAGAGAATTTCCCAATTAGAATGGGTGTTAGAGTTGTTCGACTCATTTTTTCCCAAGTTTCCAATGACAAGAATCACCTGGAGGTCTTGTGAAACACATACGTAGCTTCCTAGGCCCTTTCCTGAGAATTCTGACTTAATGGATTTGGAATGAATCTGGGGCTTTGCATGTTGAGCAAGGGCAAGTTCCCCAGGTGATCCTTATCATGATGAAATCTCGGAAAATATGGAAACTTTTAGCCCAGCTTCATTTCTACGGAATGGACGAGAACAAATCCAAAGGTCATCCGGCCAGTAAGTCAGCCCAGATGTGTGGCCCCCACTGCTGAGGCCTGTAATTTCTCTCTTTTTCCTAACTTAATGGCCTTCAATTATTATGATCTGAGTAAGAGTTCTCGATGATTTCAACAACACCAGACAAACTTGATAAAAAGAATATGGAAGAAATAATGAAAATCACACAGATTTTTATTTATAAAAATCTACATTAACCCGTTTTACAGCAGTTGACTGCTTATATGCCTATGTCGCATTATCATGTGATAATAAATTTACTCAGTTAAAAAGTGTATTTATATATAGTCGTTGTTGTAGTTACTGCTTATTTGTTTTCAAATACCAGGACATTTAGTTTAAAGTCAGACATCTGTGACATGTGGGAGAGGGAGTGGCAGTGTGGCAAGGACAGGTTGAGAGGTTTCAGAAAGGAGATTCCTGATACCCTAGTTTGTCATAAAGAGTCCTTTTGTATATTTACATACCAGTCTTTAGCATAAAAATTTCATGTAAATAAAGAGTTTGATGACTAAAACCTGTCAGGAACCATTGTGTTGCAGTTAGGTTGACCACACAGAGACAGTTACCTCGATCTTCAATAGTTAAATTCAGAACGACTTACATTCCTCCTAAGTGCACAAGTAAGCAGTAGACAGGAGGGATGCAATAACATTCTCCCAAAACTGGAACATTTTAATATAGGATTTCTATCTAAGGAGACTCTGAAATCAAGACCAAAGGAGATGATAAAAACCAATCTAATAATCTAGGTTACATACTCATCGCTTTATCTTTCGCTATATGTGCTCAATATCCATCTTTTACTTCTGGGAATTAAGTTTTGTGGATTTGTTGGGGAGAGAAGAATGATGAAGCAAATTGGATTAAAGTTATTTATTTTTTTGTGAACCAAATAACTGTACTAATATGTGCTACACGATACATTTTTCTAAAGAAAATTCCTAACACTGCTTTACATCAGCACCGTATAGCTTAATGACCATATCCAGGTGAGAACTGGCAGCTGGCACATTGGGTTTATACCTGACACAAAGCCAAAATTCCATGCTTTTACCAAATAGTTTTTATAACTCAAAATCAACTTTTTAAGAGATTACACATTTTGAATCTTAGACATCCCAAAGATTTTTAAATGATAGTCTGTATTTGGATGGTGTTTCTTTTCAGTTTCTTGTTCTATTATTACTTTTTATCTCCCCTTCCCCCAAGGTCATCAAGACTTGCTGTCAATTAGCTTCGAGAATCATAACAAAAGTTCTGTAAGAGAAGATTGACAATACTAATTATCGGCAATAATTTTTAGATTTCTAGTTTCCTTGTCAGATCTTACAGTGCCATCTTAAATGACTGTATATTTTTTTCAGGTGATTTTGGAAGTCAAACTGATTAGCATGGACTTGATTCTCTGTGTAATACAAAGGTAGGTATTTTTTGATTAGGAGTTTGTGCAGAAACCCAGGTTAGGCTTTCTGGTTGCAAACAACAGAAAATGACTGGTTAATTTAAGGCACAAAAAAATTTATTGAAATTATACTACAGATGCTCATAGAATAGACAGACATTTCCCTTTAGATTTTTCTAAATGTGAGTGATCAGACCTAGAGTCAACTAGAGAACTAAAAAGTATACTAAGTCCTTGTGGACTTCCAACTGAATTTATTTCAAATAATTTGAAAAGAAAAAAAAAAACAGCCTCATGTCTTTTCGCTTTGTCCAACAAACCTCAGGTATTAATGAGTATTTACTGTGAGTTACTTTTTACTTTATAAAATTAAATTTTGATACATTAAACATTATTTCACAAAGAATTCTTTACTTAACCTCACCTCTAGAGAAGCATGGAATAATATTGATAGAATGAAAACAATGCTTTTTAAAATAACTTTTGAATTGCTCCACCTTGAATAAATGAAACTATTATTCCAGAAGAAAGATAGAATGTAAACTCCAAATCAAGTGCAATAGAGTGCCACTGACGTGGGTTCAAGAACATGGCTTTCTTCCACTGTCTTTGCATTATAAGGGCAAGAGTAATTCCAAACTGGAGATAGTTGAATTCACCCAGGGATTTGAAGAATGGAAGAAATTTCAGGAGGTAGCTTGGTAGACGGAGAGAGAACAAATCATTTGTCATAAGAATGTTTTAGGGGAATGGCAAGCACTATGACTTTTTATGGTTTTTATTAAGGGGTATAATTAGAGATAAGTCTACAAAGACTGGTAGAGGACAAATTCTGGTGGGTCACATTTAAATTACAAAGGAATTTATTGGAAGAATATCATAGATCCTCATAGACTGGACAACAATGTTATAAACATACTCAGAAATGATCTGGAACCAAGAGAGGGTGGATACAAGGAATCACCAAGGAAATATCAAAAACAAGAAACAAAACAAAACAGGATCATTAGGAAGATGCTGGCATTCCAGGATTGCTCCTGCTGCTTACTTGATGTTGGTCAGTGTAATAATTTTTAAATGGCCTCTTCTTTTTTATATCACGAGCTCAAATTCAAAACGGTGAGCAAGAACATAGGTTAGGAGAATGTGGGTTCTATAGCTGCCAGGGGAAGGAAGAGTGATTATCTTTCCATCTATTCTCTAGAGGAGACAGCAACCAGCCTCTTGCTAAAACTCACATAACGTGATACCTTCAAAATATGATGGGTTCAACCACTGGGCAGTCAAAACTAAGTCAGTATTCTCTGATACTAACAGGGAAGGAAATTTATTAACCAGAATTAGCTTTACCTAACCTACATTTTAAAAAGGTGAAAGCCCACAACCCAGCTAGGAAACTATTGCCAAGCTAGGTTAATGAGAGTATGAAAATGTGCAGTTGCATTACTACTACTGAGGGAGTAATCTTAGCTTCATCTAGGCATGGCACTACCCAGAAGGCTCCACCTTCCTATGTAAAATAAAAGACAAAGAGAACAAAAGCTGCATTTCAGTAGCAACACTGTTGTACTTTCTGTTAGTAGTAGTCTGGGAAATTACTACACCTGATCTTTTAGAACTCCAGATTTCCCAGTTGTATAAGGTAGTTGGTCTACACTGAGGAAGAAGCACAGAAGAAAGTCATATGTTCAACTTTGTTCCTTTTGTCTTCAGTTGATCTGGTATTCAAGTGTCAGTGTTTTCCCTCAAACTATGCAGTAAGGAGATATGGCCCTCACTGGAAACTTATACCTTAAAAGTGTCAGCTCTCATTCTCAACGATAAAAAGAGGGCAGAATATAAGAAAATAACCATCAAACGCAAATATATACGCAAGGTGGAACAGAAGCATCAGTGACAACAAAAGATTTACAAACATGTTGCCACTAGGTCCTCCATGTTGGCTAATTGACCTGCTGCCACTAACTTGAAAAGACTGCTCAAAGTAAGTCACATGCTTAGGACCCAACAAGTTGTTGGTTGAATTGGATTGACTTGGACTTTCAAGGAATTATTATCTACATTTTTACAAATGCCACTTTGATGATATTTTGGACTTTGAAGTTCATTATCAATTTTGATCAATATGTTTGTCTACTATTCAAGAGTTGGTACCATGTTTCCCGAAAATAAGACCTAGCCAGACAATCAGCTCTACTGTGTCTTTTGGAGCAAAAATTAATATAAGACCCAGTCTTATTTTACTACAATATAAGACCAAGTATGATGTAATGTAATGTAATGTAATGCAATGTAATATAATACTGGGTATAGTGTAGTATAATATAATATAATATACTATAATATAATATAATGGGTCTCATATTAATTTTTGCTACAAAAGACATATTAGAACTGATTGTCTGGCTAGGTCTTATTTTGGGGGAAACACGGTATATTATTTCACAAGAATGAAGGCCCAGCTTCTACATCCTGACCATCTTTTTAAGCTTCATTTTAAAAATTATGATGTTAGTTTAAGATACACACACACACACAAATGAAGAGGTGAGACATCACAGCTGGTCCCAAAGGCAGTTGCAGTTTTGGAAATGTAGATCAGTTATTTTAACTTTTATTCATTGGAGAGGTCTTTTCTGCACATGATCATGACATTGCGTATAAACCATCTGGGGAAATTAGCACCAATTGCTAAGAAATTTTACTTTGAAATTATTCATTACTTATCTAAACTAATAGCTCCTAGTAAAGGAGAAAAGATACGTTCATATTGATGATACCACATCTGAAAGTTTCTGCATCTCAGATAATGCACATTTAAATACTGATGTTAAGTATGACATCATATTTTGCAATTGTTTGGTTATGTTTGCCACTATTTGTAATAATAATAGTTTATAATTTTGGAATATAAATTCATATGCCTACCCTTCTATTTGATAAGAACTTCAATTGCATTATTTCATTTAATAACCTTTACAACTACCATATGAGAAAAGTATTATTCTTGTCTCCTTCTCAAAGATAAGGAAATGGAAGCAAGGTTATTTAAACAAGTTCCCTAAGATCTCACAGCCAATAAACCCTAGTTTTCTGGGCTTAGATTACGCTCCCAAATGCTACAGATACACATCCACAGTGAAAAGTTACAAGATGTAGGCTTTGCCACTGCTGTATCAGATCATAGATTACACTAATGATGGGGGCAGATTTGTTTAGGATATGTCATTATTACTTTCTTGTAAGCTTTTTCATAGGTTTCACCACATCTTGACCTCTGCCATGGCCATGCTAAAAGTAACTTCCAGTAGCTTTGGTACATGGCTGATTATTTACTCCATAATATAAATTGATCTAATTAATTTTCAATAAAAGAAGACTGGTAGTTCAACACATGTTTCAAAATAACCGTATTAGCTTGGATGGTGTGGCAAATCTTAGAGTACAGTCTAATTAAATGAATTTTAGGACATACAAACACATCTTCATTGTCATTGGAGACGCTGATTAGTGGTAAATCACTCTTTTACATAATGGAATGGGTTTCTGTGCAAGGTTGAGAGAATTTGAAAGGAGCTAATGGAAAACCCAGCCTGCTAAAATACTTTATGGCTTTATTGCTAACAAAGTCTATAATTACATTTATTTTTATTTGAAGAAAACAATAGGTCTTATTTGTTTAAATCTGTGTCTTTGCAACAAAGGGCCCGATTTCTAACAAAAAGCACATTATGTAATTTTCGGACTGGCTAACTACATTTTCCTGGGCTGATTTAAAACTTGTTTCAAACAGCTGGGGAAACTCAGAAAAAAATATGTGTCAAACAAATCTTCAGTTCTTCAGTTCAACTGGTGACAAGTAAAAAGAGGAAATGTATATACAATATATCTATTACTAACCTGAAATTACCATTTACCGAGCAGTGTTTTTCAAACTTGGTAAGTGCTCATTCCATCTCCAAACATATTTTAACCATTTACCTTTAATATGTGTAATTTTCAAATTTATTTATAAATTATAGATATGTCTACTTCTATGGAAAGTTTTATTCATTTTATAACATGCACAGATATAGAATCTTATAAGGATGAGATAAACCCATAATGAATAATTATTTATTTTACTTTTAATTATACAAAAGCATAAAGCCTTTTGTTTGTCACTAAAAATAGCTTTGGATGCTCAGGTTTAAAATGCTTGCCAATCAAGCTGTCTACTTACATCATCATTAACTGATATAAAAGACAATGCATATACTTAGGATGAGATTTTTCATATTTTTCATTAACAAGGTTGGATGAAATTCCTACTTCAGTGGTCTTCTTGATAATTTCAACTTTGTGGCTGAGACCTTCACACATATCATTAGATGACCATTGTTACTTCCTGGTATGACTGAGGAAGAATTTATATAGGAGTAGAAGGTTTGTTCTGCCATTTTCTTGTACTTTGCTTTTGTTTTCATTATTAGTATTATCTTCTATCTGCAGCTTCCTTGCAGATGCATTTTAAGCCACAGAGTTTAATTTAAACTAAATAATACAATCTGCAAATCCATTTACCAGGCACACAAACACAAATTCATTATTATAGGCAGACGAGGTGGAACACTACTTTCCGATCCTTGGCATTGCAGCACTCCCATTTTCCCTTAGTATATCTTGCATATGTAACTGTTGTTACCTTCTGATATAAGAACAAAGCAAGGGTACCAGTGTCCATCCATACTAGTAAATAAATAATAATACATAGAAATACACAAATTGTAATAAATCTCTTTTTCTTTCTCGTTTTTACAGATATGTAATAACTGCAAATTGAATTTCTGATATTCTCTTCCAGGACCCCAATAGAAACACTGTCCTAGAGAACAGAGATACTTTTATATAATATATAAGGAGGCCTAGGTAACCTGTGAAACTAATGCATCTTTCCAAGAAATAGTAGAATGTAATGGGAAGTAGTGATAAAATGCATTTGTAAACAACTGTGTACTCTGTAATGAGACGATTTGGCTTTGGACACTGGTTTTACCATTTGTGGGCTGTGTAACTTAGGACAAGTTATTAACCACTCCTTACCTCAATTTCTTCATCTGTAATATGAGCTAATAATGCCAACTTCCCATGATTGTTCAGAGGATTAAATGAGATAATCATGATACCTGGCAATATTCACTCACTTATATTTATAGTGCTATGACTTATAACAGATTCTTGATTTGCAAAGGTCAACTTCTGAGGAATACATACTTGGATTCCTTGCACTTTGAATTTCCTAAATTATCGTTTCATGCCACATTCAGATTTTTATGGGTCACCAATTCAGTACAACTGTAGTTAGGCAACCGTTAAAATGTTTAATTGCTTGTTGACCTTACAATGTCATTAAAACTAGCGGAGGAATGAAAGATACAATTAATAAGTATAATTCTCCTTAGGCAAATACCACAGAGACCAAGATAGAAAAATAAGGGTGTTGAAAGTAGTGAATATTTATAGTTAGTATATAGGACCCCTCGACATAGAGCCATGTGATCTTAATTTCCCTTTTTCCCATTTTTCCTATTTATTTTATGGAATTGTATTTATGTTTGTAAGCCATATTAAGTATCTTTTAAAGGAGGAAAAGCATTGTATATAAAAATGTAAGTATTGCCTGGTTTCTTGTGGACTAAGATCTATGAAATCCTATTTACAAGCACCTTAGGCCCTTTCTAAGATGTAAATGATCAATCAATCAAGAAATATGCGTAAAGCACTTTATAAGAGCAAAAGATTACTATAAGCCAAAATGTCTATCTACAAGGAAATGGTTAAATGATTTATGGTATATCCACATTACGAGCATTCACAGCTGTATAAGGCAAGACAGTCATTCTTTTATACTAAGAGAAAGTAATTTTTGAGATACATAGTTAGTTACAATGACAAACTATAGAATATGTGATATATAACTGCCTGTATTACAAAGAAAAACATAAATAAATATATTTGTTTGATTACGTACAGACCATCTCCAGCAGGGTACGCAGGAAATAGGTAACATTTAAGTGCATCTGGAGAGGAAAACCGAGGGGCTAAGCGGCAAGACTGGGTGGGAGAAGTGAAGTAGTTGCTCCTCGGGATCTTTTGTACCTTGTGAATGTAGGGTCCATTAAAAACAAGTAAAATTAAAGGGGAAAAGTAGGTCAGTTAGAAGAGGAGAAAGAGGAAGGGGAGAAAAGAATGGTAAAGTTTTCACAGGCATGGGAGCAAAGCCAACCAAGTGGCCTGACTAGGTTTTCTATTTATGTGGTTGGGTCATAACAATATTCCGACCCCTTACCAGGATCATCTGGCCATATAGGAGAGCTTTTCTTATATTTTCTTAAGTTGTCTTCAGCACAGTTTTTAAATTGGCCTAAATGTCCAAAGCATCAGTTGAAATACTTAAGGTTATTAGAAATATTAATACTGTGTACACGACAGAGTTGATAAAAATGAGCAAAGAAAGACTATGGTGACATGTGTGCAAATGATAGCAAGATCGTGCCCTAACATTTTCAAAAGCTGTTTTTATTTGGAATTCAAACAATCTGAAAGCTCAGAATTCTGTCCTCCCACCTCCAATTTTAAGATACTCATTTTCAGACAAATTTGAGCCCCAGAAATGTTGACTTGTCTACGGTCATAGCTAGTGAGTGGTGAAGTTGGAATGTGACCCAGGCAGTCTGACTCCGACAGCCATATTGGTAATCACTATGCTGTGGAATAAGGATGTATAGTAATATGTACTTTGTAAGATTATCATAGGAATAAAATAATTAGCCTATGTATATAAAGTACCTGGCATGCGGCTTGGCTGACTGTAGATAATGTATACATTGGAGTTGCTATTATGGGAGAGACAGTGGAAAAGAGTCCCGATTTTACAGTTAAATGGGCCTGTATTTGGAGCTAGGGCTGCCATTTACTAGTTGCCTGCCTTTGTACAGATTCCTTAGCCTAGCTCTTCTTCAATATAGGGATAATAAATCCTATAGGCTAAGATGGGAAAGTTTAAAAGAAGATAAAATATACAAAATGACTGGTAAATATAAAAATTATAGATATTATCACCATCATTGTTATTACTGCTATTACTGAAAGCTGATATAAATAAAATGGTGATCATTTTTATTGGTTTTATACACAAGGTGATTTTCAATTATACTAATCACTTAATATCAGAAATTTGTTTTCAAAAATAAATCAACAATTCCATTACGCGTTTTAGAATCAATCCAGATTATCTAACTTCTGTATATAACGTGATATAATTGATGCTCATCATCGCAATCTTCCAGACATTAAAAAGCCTAAAAGTAAATTTGGAATCATCAAAGAAAACATATTTTTATTCATGCATTCAATATATACTGTGTCACTGTGTACTAGGGACAACACTGAATCATTAACCAAAATTCCTTGCCCTTGTGGAATTTAATATTTAAAAGAAGAGAAACTGTAAACAAAATAAATAAGTGAAATAATATATAATATATTAGATAGTGATGAGTGGCAATAGGGAAAAATAAAGCTGGGATG
Organism: Rhinolophus hipposideros; assembly: GCF_964194185.1. Classification (NCBI taxonomy): domain Eukaryota; kingdom Metazoa; phylum Chordata; class Mammalia; order Chiroptera; family Rhinolophidae; genus Rhinolophus; species Rhinolophus hipposideros. Next base: position 86,689,784 of record NC_138048.1, read on the forward strand.
AAGAATAAGATGTGTCAGGAGTTGGGGGTCATTCACCTTCTAAGTAGAGTGGTTAGGAAATGTCTCATTGAGGAACTGATATTTGAATAAATACCTGAAGTTGAAGAAGCAAGATGTGTGAATATCTGGGGAAAGGGTCCTCCAAGCACAAAGGTCAGTGCAAAGGTATGAGGCTTGTATAATTGGGGAATCTCATCGTGGCCAGAGTGTCTGGAACAGAATGATCAAAGGAACGTAATTGGAGATGAGGACAGAGAAGTAACAATTAGGTGCAAGCCCTTGAACATCAGGATAAAGATTCAAGATTTTAATTTAAATTAAATTGGATGCCCCCACTGGCTTTGAACAGAGTGACACAATCTAACAAAATCCCTCAGGTAGACTTAAGGAAATAGGGGGAATATGGAGAATTTTGCAATCACACAGAAGACAGATGAGGGTGGTTTGATCCCTATTTGGTAGCAATGGAGGTTGTGAAAAGGATCTGAGGGGGGATATATTTTTAAAGCAGAGACAACAAAATTTGCTGAGGGATTGATGTGGAATGTAAGATGACAATAGTAGAAGGAGCAGGTTTCAGGGGGAAGATCAAAATCTCAATTTTGGACACATTAAGTTTGAGATACTTATTAGACGTCCAAGAAAGTATACCAACTTGGCAGTTGGTTATAAGTGTCTGGAAAGGTCCCAATGGAAATATAAATATGTTAAATATAGTTAAATACTGGATATATTTCACTTTAGTGCTATGCAAATTGCTCACTCATCAGGTTAATGTATGTTATAGCAACGCTTCCTTAAATAGAACAGAAAATTAAACAGAAGTCAATGTGGATAAATGAGACTACCAAGAGAAAACTCACGAAACACCTTGGCATCTTCCTTTATGTATTAAATGGAACCAACATTTGAGAATAAAATTAGTGTTTTATTTTTGTTTGTTTGTAGGCTTTAGAATTAATCAAGAATACTGTGGGGTGTGACTCCAGAACAAAACTAAAGACACTGAGAAATCAATCAAATGCTGAAGAAAAATCTTTAAATCCAATTAAAATTTGAAAAAGCCAATAGAAGCAATAAAACTCAGGTGATAATTTGATTCATATTTAGCAGGTTAACAATATACTAAATGATGCACCACAACAAGGTTGATCTCAGTGCTTTGGACTATGTTCTACACACGTGTGTGAACATGTATATGTACAAACTGATAACATATATGTGGTGCCATTCCCAAAGCAGAAGAGTTCATCATGCTATTGCAATGGTCTGTGGCATGTAACTCCATTAAATTCAGCAAGTATGTGTTAGCCCCTATCTGTGCACATCTGCTAGTCATGTATTTCTAGTTACTAGCATGCCGCTCCCTAGACAAGTCTGCTTAGCATACATAATTCCACTTATCTTCAGAGTTCTTTTCCTTTATGAATTCTTTCCAAAACTTTCTCAACCTCTGTTGATATCTCCTGAGCCTTTGAAATGCTCTATTTGGGACATCCAGAACAGTGATTGGCAGAGAATAGGCACTCAAAAAACAATTATTGAATGAGTGAATAAATGAATTAAAGAACAAAGAATACTCTACTCTCTTTGCAATTAACAATGAGCGTTTTCATATTAAATGCTCTGAGAAGTCCTTCTCTAAAGACATCCGCTTAACTTTGCCTTTCCCAGGCTTATTTGTCCTCCTTATCCTTTTTTCTCTTAATCTACTTACGTAGAACACTTTCTGGGAAGCATGTTTTGGGAAATGCAGACACAAAGGATGGGCTACTAATGCCCTATAAAATTTCACATTCCAAAAATATTGGCCACTTTGCAATTTTAAAGTTCAATCAAAATAGTGATGACCTAGGTTTTTTGTTATAATCTATATATCATCATCGTAATATTTATAAACTTTAGAAACCATTGCCTCCTTCTTTATATACATGATGCATTAGCAGTGTAAGATAAGAAGAAAATATGCATTTCTCTGTACTACATTAGTAGTAAATTCCCAATAAGTTAAATCATCAGTCACTAGAAATGATTAAAGGAAGCAAAATAAGAATTGATTTGGAGTTATATAACCAAAGCAAGACAATCACTATGAACTCTCATTCAATTATATCTAAAGTGTAGAGGCAGCAAGATTTGAAGATGTTTCAGGATGACCATGATGCATTATGTTTAACTTTTGAAGTAAGGTTTCTTTGCTAAATATTCAAACTAAGAGTTTGAATTGCTTTGTTCTATAATACAATTGAATAAAAAAATCTGAATAAAAAAGAAAAGAGAAAGAAGAAGAAATAAAAGATTTGTTATACTTTTCAATTTTATTATTCCTAGGGAGTATAGGTCAGCACACTTTTTTCTAAAAAGGTCCATATAGTAAATATTTTAGTTGCAACTACTCGACTCTGCCATTGTAGCACGAAAGCTGCCAATGCTCTAAAGAATGGGCATGAAAGTGTTTCTATTAAACGTCTACAAAAAGTGGCAGTAGGTTGGGTTTGGCCCATGAATAATAGTTTTCTGAGCACTGTTATACAGAACCAAAGCTCCCCACTCTATAGCTCTAACCATGTGTGATGGAGCACATGATCTCTAGTGTGTTGGGATTGAAGAGGTTCCTTAAAGTCAAATATTTTCTTACATGTGGTCAATCTTAGTGCTCTAAGTTCTCCTATGGTCCCATTATTTTAGCCATTTCTTCAGGTTAATACACTTCCACAAAGATTCTTCTATAACACAGTAACAGATTAATACTCAGTAGTCATTCATTTATTCACTCATATCGGGGAGATCACTAGTACATGGCCTGTCCATACATTTTATTTGGGGAGTTGTTGGATGGGTGAAGCAGCGAAAGGGCAGCAGAAAAGCATCCAGGTCCCTTGTGAAATTTCATGCCATCTCAGAAAGATCCAAGTAAGGGGAGAGTAACACAAGCAAAGGAAAGAGAGAGTTTCCAAAGCGACACCTCACTGGTTTAGTTTCCCTAATGTTGTTCCTGGCCTTTCAGTAGAATGAAATTTGGGCTCAGTCCTATTTCCCTACATGGAAACATAGAATGCTGTTTGTGAAATACATTGGAGGAGTGAGAGAGGAGAGGGAGGAGCATAGGAATTCATGATCTATTTTGGCATGAGGGAGCTTTTTTCTTACTGTCTTACATATGGAGGTCACTAAATAAATGCATGTTGCTGTGATTTATTTCACCTCCACTTTTAAATTTCTCCAAGTTCTTTCTTAGCCTTTCGCCTCTTGATCCACTCCTATTTTATCGCTTTCTTTTTGATTCTTGCCTCTTCCTTTTAATGACCAAAGTGAAAGAAGAATGGGAAAAAGAGGGACGGTAAGGTGGTAGAACAATGGTTAGACGTGAGGCATAAGAAATAGGACCACTTTGGTTTTCCCATTCTAATCTCAATCTCATTCCTGACATGAAACATAATTACTTATACAGAAATAAGCAACAATTTTACTTTAAAATATCTTAGCAAGGACACTCTTAAACATCAGAAAATAATAAGATTTTTGGTATATTTAATTTGAAGAAAGGAAAGAAGCATGCAAATAAAAAATTAGAACTAATTTTAATGCTTTTTTAATATGTAGAGCAGGATTTAAATTTGTCTGTACTTTACGATGGACAATGTTCAACTTCTCAACATTTAAATTCATTGTTATGCATTAGAATATATAAATTCTCTTTTTAAAGACCCAGTCTTTCTGTCATCAAAGTTAACTGAATATAGACCCTCATCAACCATGTATGCTAATAAGTTCAAATTTCTGATATAACATTTATATCATAGCATTTGAAATTCATCTTGCCTGACCAGTGAAAATATAAAAGGATATTCAGTTAATAAAATAGCTTGTGAGAAAATAAGTGTTATTTATAGATAAAAATGATTTAACTTTATGGAACATAATCATGTATTGATAAATATTTGGAAAATAAGGTTCTTTGCTAGAATTACATATAGTAAATACATTATAGTGATTATGAGTATTATGTATAATATAAATAAAACATGAAAGGTAAATCTAGAATGCCAATGAAAAATTATTCATAATTCTCCTGTTTTTCTTATTTTCAGGTTTCTTAAGAGAACTATAATGGCTTCTAAGTTATAAAGGTTTAGAACTAGAAAAAATATAATGCAGCCTTGCAAATTAGTCCAGATTTTCACCAACTCAAATCCCTTTTATCATTTGCTTGCATATGTTTCAATTTTATTTTTAATATTTTCCTCCAGATTGAATTTTAGACTCTGCCTCCCCATTTTTATACAATGTTAACACTTAGTTAAAACTACACTCATTTAGTACATGAGCTAAAAAAGCACATGTACTAAATACAATAACAAACCTGAGTTAATTGTTTTATGATCTTCTTGACTGGGCTGATGTGGTCTGAAGAAATGTGATTTCTTGTTGCACACTTTTGTTCCAGCAGCTCAGAGGATAGGTAACGTTACTGAATTCCTTCTTTTGTTACAATGACACATAATCATCAGCTGAATCCCCAAAGATGTCTTATCTGAGAAAACATCCAAAAGATGTTTAATGTGTGTATATTTATGATGCTTAATTTGTCTATATTTAAAGCTGAGAGAGAGAGAGGGAGGGTGAGGGAGGGAGGGAGAGAGAGAGAGAGAGAGAGAGAGAGAGAGAGGCAATAAATACTAAATGACCCTGTAAAGTCTATTACCTCTGCCCAATCTGGTCTCACTAGCCTGAGCCCAAGAGCCTCAATAAACAGGCCATGAACATGCTCTTCTAATGACCTGATTCACCACTGTCAGCAAAGGTGACATTGAAATCCAAATAGCATTTCCATTTCCTAACACCAATGGTAACTTCTCTGGTGCAATGATCTATTTGGATTTTTGATATGGTTTCCTTAGTATCAAGCTGTGAACATTTTCACACTCATAACGTTTTTATTGCTCATAGTGCTCACCTAGTTTCTCTCACCTTAGATTATTCAATCCTCTGAATATTCCAAAGCCGCACGAATCCCACCCTATGCATGAGATTGCCCTACCCTGAAGTAGCTTTCCATTTCTTGATCTTCTAGAACACTCATTGTAACACATATGTTAGTACTTAGGTATTTTTGTCTTAACATTTCACCAGTATAAATCTTATCTTTCCAACAAATGGAAATTGCATTTGATTCAAGTTTCTATCTTGAAACATATCTGGATTTTGAAATATATTATTTTAGTGGTTGAAACATAATGCTTTAGACAGACATTTTAAAGTAGGAAAAGGAAGAGGAAATTCTTGGACCAAAGGCTTCTTGTTTTAATTCCTTTACAAGCATTTGATAGCAGATAAATCCAAGTGGACTAATGGGATGGAGTATCACTGCAATCAGATGAAGTTGTACAAAGAGGAAAATGCTGAAGAATCCTCAGAATCACTTCTTGTTTCACAGTTTGTCTGTCTCTGCAAATGTTTAACTATTTTGTTTTCCTTCTTTGCTCTTGGTGTTTGATTTGTGTTAAGTTTCAGTCTTTGCTGTTTAACATGGACACATTTTGAACATTATTAATACTGATAACTTTGTAAAGAAAGATTTGATTTTAACTTAAGCCCAACTTCTAATTATTATTTCCCATTTCCACTCCAAAATTCCACTGACTAAAATGATTGATTGTAAATCTTTTAATGGTGCACCCATCTCTAAAATGGAGAGAAGTATTTGGGAGAGAAAGATTGTCACAGATCCTCTCATCAAAATACAAAACAATCAATGGCTTGACCTCTACAAACCTTTCAGTTTGTAGATTCTGGGAACAAAGTCTTCCTAAGAATGCTTAAATTCAATAAGTGTGCTCCGAAGGGTGCTAAAAGTGAAGTCCTGAATTTACAGAGATATCAATCTATTTTACAAAGAATTGACCTCACAAGCATTGCCATTCCTTTTAACCACAAACAAATTCTTTCCTGCAAATAAGCATGTGCTTTTCACCAGAGGGGGGAAAAACGGTAAAGTTGTTATACCACATTATTGATTATACTTTGTAGGGTGTCACATGGTCACTTGTCTTATTAGGGAGACCACTTCCTGGATGGTGTAGATGCCTGATCACTGCAGTGTACACCTGAAGCTGAAGCTGAATAATACTGAATGTCAACTATAACTTTATATATATATATATATATATATATACTCACAGGATGTGGAGTACAGCATAGGGAATAGAGTCAATGGAATTATAACAGCTATATAAGATGTCAGCGGGGTAGTAGATTGGGGGAGGGGATTATCACTTTAGGAGGGGTGTAAATGTCTAAATATTACATTGTTTTGTACACCTGAAACTAATAAAAATAATACATATATATCAAACAAAAGACAAGAAAGCTCTGAAAAAAATGGATAACTCAGCAACAAAAAGAACTATTAGAAATTATGAAAATTATTGCTAAAATAAAAAGATATTATAAGATGTCTCAGATAATAAAATATAGAATATATAATTCAGAATTTTAAAAAAGAAAAGTGTTATGCCCATCATCCATTCATTCAGCAATTGTGTAGCAATCATATTTTTTACCCAAAGGCTGTAAGTGTGCTTAGCTGGATTCTGTAATCTACATAGAAGACGAGTATGGCATAGCTGACGTTGAAGAAGTTCCCATTTAAAGTATAGAATTCATTTATTTTCAAATATTTATTGTGAACCTACTCAATTCATGGCTATGTCACGTGTCTTAAAGATGCCATGTTGAACAAGATGAATCTGATCTTGCCTTCATTGCAGAGGATGAAACTAAACCCTGAAGGACAAAAAGTCACTGACCATGCAAAGATGTTGGGGCAGGACATTTCTGGCAAGGGAAGGTCAGGGTAGGGATCTAAGCTGCCCTCTAGAGTAGCTCTAAGGTAGGAATTGTCGCAGTGTGCTTCAACAACAGAAAAAAGACCAGCGTGGGCTGAACACAGAGGAAAAAAAAAGGTATATTCTGTTTATGTTATAGTGGGCAAATCAAAAGATGAATGTAGTACGTGAGAGGATGTTGGTATAGGGAAGCTTTCATAGAATAAATTTCATAGAGTGAAACCACGTTAAATGAAAGGCGAGTAGAAGTTCAGAGGGTAATACAAGGGACAGGGCATTCAGACAGAAGGTGCTGCTGGACCCAGGCAGAGAATCATGAGACAGCAAGATGCAGCTTGGGAAATGCAAGTTGACCTATATAGCTAGAGGGTAGAGTGGTAGCAAGTATAACACAGCAAAGTGGCAAAGAGAAGTCATGCACAAGTCAGGATAAATGGCTGCAAATAACAAGGATGTAAACAACAGTGGCTTAAGTAATTAGGAATTTAGCTTTCTAATGGGACTTTTATGGTAAGAACTTACTGACTTTGATCCAGCAGCTTAATTATATCAGAGCTGAAGTTCTCTCTCTAAGTCTTCCTCTCATGGAATCAACATGACTGCAGCAGCTCTGATCATGTCATTCCTACCCCATGTTACATGCAAGGAGCAAGTAATTGAATGGCACAGGAAAGAACTTTTTTCTCTTAGAGTACTTCTTACTTGTCAGGGAGAAAAATGCTTTCCCAGTTGACTCTCCAGAAAACTTCTGCTTATACCTTAATGTGCCCACCTAGATGAGGAATACAGTTTTCCTAAACTCAAGGAATCTCAATCTATGTAATAAATCAAGATTTTCTTAGCAAGGAAGGGAACTACCTATTGTAGTGGCAACCATAGTCTCTGCCAGAGCAGGAGCTGACAACGGAGGGCCTTACATTTCCTGTGCTAAGCAATAGGCTTCCCTTTGTGAGAAATGGGCCTCTGGCTAAAGGCTCAGCTTATGATAGTTTAATGATCATCACATTTTTTGTTTCCTTATATTTCCCATTTGAAACTGGTTTTGCTGTAATTTGTACATAGCTTAGTGTTTTTCCCTACTACTGACCTCTTTCTAACTATGGGTTTTGAGGATGAAATAAGTATTGCCTTAATTCTTTTATTGGTTTTTAAGCTAATCCATTCAAATCCAATCAATAAAATCCACCAGAAAAGAATTCTTTCTCAACAGTTTTACAACATAGCATTATAATAGACTTTTCTCAGGGGTTACAATTGTAGACACATATAATATACACTGCCTTATTAATAATTATGTAAACAATGAGTCATATTTATTAATTTTTCTTTCAGGAAAAGTGAAAATGTCTCTCATAGGAAAATTTAGAAAATAAAAAGATTGATATCTTATTTTGCTTTCATAAGCAAAATACCTAATAACTTACATTTCTTACTCAACTAGGAATAGACACAAGAGTAACAAGTTTACTGATGATGAAAATCATTTCATGCATTTCATTTGCTTTGTTCTTATATGCTACATTAAATGAAGGAGTCTCAATAAATTCCTGTCTACTCAGAAAGATCCCTCAATTTATGCTACTGCCAACTTAGTCTGGTATTTGCTTCTTCTGCCTTAAAGAAGAAAAACAGGTGGTAAATTATTGTTACAAAACTCCATCTACAATTGAATGCATCGCCCATTTACTATGGACAGTTAAGATACTATTAGCAGGTAAGATACTATTTTTTTGAACTATAGACTACAGTAAGACATTACGCTTAGTAGCTGAGATCCATTATGAATGTACAAGTGAGGGACTGATATACAATTGAGGGGACCACTATGACATTCTAGCTTGTGGCTGAAACTTCAGGAAATGGTTTAGCAATAGTGGGAGCCCATAATTGGCCAAATTAGTCCCATTACAATCTAAATTCTACCAAAGATTTCTGCATTCCCCTCTAGTGACCCATCACGCAGAATATCCACATGACTTGGGATTTCTTAATTTTTCCTCAGATACCTGCATATATGTTTAGTTTACATGAATGTTCATTTACTATCTATGGTTTAAAAAACACAGAATGATAAGAAATTAACATACATCTATTAGGTTGGTGCAAAAGTAATTGCGGTTTAAAAGGTTAAAAATAATTGTAAAAACTGCAATTACATTTGCCCCAACCTACTAGTAATATTTAAAAATACATTTGCTGACCTTGGGTTAAATATAAAGGTTTGACCACATGTGATTATTTCCTCTTCCCCCAAACACCACAAAAAAAAATGGTTTAAAAAGTGAAAAATATTTTAACTAAGAGGACAAAGAGAAGTAGCAAATATAACCAGAAAAATCATGAGAGTAACATTTTAGAAAACAGAATAAAATGGAGGTGGGATAACTGACATAGCAGAGCTAGTTGACCACACAAGGGAGTTCTGATGGGAAATGAGCTTGTTTACCTCACAAACCCACTGAGGGTCTCTGCGTGTGGGAGAGCAGGTAACATGGAAAAAGCAAGGCAGTCTAAAGACTGAATTCTCAGAGAGTGTCTGAGCTCTGTAACTTTTCCACAAATGCACACTAAGAGAGAGAAAAAAAAAATTATGTGTTGAAATTCTAATGCTTTTTATGATGGTGTTAGGAAGAGGAGACTTTGGGAGGTGATTACATCATGAGGGTGGAACTTTCAAGAATGCAATTAATGTCCTTATAAAGAGGCCAGAGAGTGACCCATCACCCCTCCACCATGTGAGGACACAGAGAAAAGTTGGCAGTCTGCAACCCAAAAGAGAGCCTTCACAAAATTCAACCACGCTGGCATCTGGACTTCCAGCCTTCAGAAGTACGAGAAAAAGTTCCATCATTTATAAGGTACCCTGTCTGTGGTATTTTATATGTTTGAAATGCATTTATTGTGGATAGATATACTTGAAATACCTTTGAAAAATAATGCACAGGTATGTGACAAATGTTAAAATAGATACAAGCGTAAAATAATGCGAAAGTAGAGCAAGAACAATAAGTTTCACCATAGCGAGGTTAGGAGTAAGAAGAGAATTAAAGTTAACGAGAAAAGGTGACAACCAAGCCAGGTTTTCCCATCTCTGCAGAGGGTGTGAATGGGAGAATTAGCAGTTGGTCCACAAGATTAATCTCAAAGGACTTCTGCTTCTGTTCAAGATAGAATAAAAGGAATTCTGTTTACCATCCTGCCTGAAGGAACTAAAGAGGAAAAATGTCTGAAAAAATGACACACAAGACATTGGACATCAGACAACGAAAGACAGGAATCCTTCAATGCTAAGAAATAAATAAGGTGAGTCCTGCTCTTGCCCTAGGCCAGATGGTGATCCGCACACGAATGGGAGCTCAGGGAAAGTACCACACTGAAGGCTTAGAAGGAACACGCTCAGACAGCACACAGGATCGGGAACAGTGCCTCCGCCCATCAGCCGAGGTAGAAAACCTCATACTTTAGAGGATAATGCGTAAAGTTTTGAAAATGTCTTGCCTCATTGTTGGAGCAATAGTAACCTTAATTCTCATCCCAGTCAACAAAACTTAAAAGCAAGGCCCAAAGGGATCAAACTGTTTCCAAATAACTTAGCCACATGCAGAACAAAAGTCAATAATACCTATAAGAATACAAACATATTCAGACACAGCAAGGCACAGTGTCTGGCAACTGATAAAACAATAGAAGGTGTGCGAGGAGGTATGAAAATACCCTGATGAGAAAAATCAGTCAGCTGATCCCAAAATGAAGTGAAGTGCGATAACGTTGCTGCCTCATCTTGGTAATACCCTGAGGTATGAGGAATCCAGGTACTTTTCAGTGGAGTGACTAAGCATGGAAAAGGTGATAAACTGTAAAGTGAAAGTATAGCATTCAGTGGAAGCAAAAATTTACAGCCTTTATCTAGTCCCAAATACTTAGTGGGATATGGCATTTAATACCTTACAATGAGAAGGGGCTGGGAGCAAATTTATGAAAATCTTGAAGTATGTGGCGGCCCTGGAAGAGGGAGGCTGGAAGAGTTAAGTATGCTAGCAGGTGACTTTTGGGTTATACGAGGAAAAATAGTGTCATTTTAGAGTGGGGAATGCGTAAGCGTGAATAGAGAAATAGCACTCGCCTTTTGCATCAAGGAAACCTGGGGTGATTTAGGGTGATTTGAGGAGTCCTGAGACTCCATCTGGGTCCTAATTGTGTCAGTCAGTACTGGACAGAATTACATGGTACCAATAGGTGTTTAAGTAACCTTCGTTTTCCTCTCTCTTAGCCTTTATTTAATAAATAAAGACATAAACTAGACCATTGTATTGAATCTAGTCCCTGCTTATTAAAGGAAAGGCATAAATAGACATAAACCTATTGTTTTGAAACGGAGAGATATCTCACACTCTCCACTACCTAGTGGAAATGGTGGTGCTGAAGCTGAAAAGACGCAGCTCTAACCTTACTCAGCTTTCACATGAGCCCTGACCTTGGCTGTCTCACTCACTGTCCTTGCTTGCTCTTGTGGTATCTGACAAGGCACCAGTGCTCCAGTTGTCATTACTGCTTTTGCCTTTGTACTACTATCAGCATTGACCTACTTGCAAGATGGAGTCCCTCAGACGTGCTGGTGTGGCCCACAGGACTGAAGAAAGCTCCTCAGAGGCCATTTAGAACCTGCCCAGGAAAGCAAATGGAATGCAAAACACAACAAACCACAGTGGAATCTGATTGATTCACTTAACTAACCAATCTCTAGTTAAGCAATTTTCTTTCACTTTAAATGTTAATTTAGATTTGGGGAAAAACACTGTTTTTATCTTTTCTTTTTTGAAGCTGGAGTTCTGTCCATGATAATAATAGAAACTGCTGTTGTTTTCAAAGGCTTATTTAATTACCATAGTTGAAAGATTGGATTTAATTGATTGCAGCTAATAACTATCATTTTACCCAAGAACAACATTCTTCCCCTTTTCTAAGTAATAGTAGGTAGAGCTGTAAGATCTTGACCAGGCCAGATTAAGGGGTCAGCCAGCTGGGCCCCTGCTATGGGCACCAATATATAGGGGCAGAGAACAATCACTGTCTCTCACTGGAAAAGGTGTATTTATAGAACTCACTGTGTGAATATAATATGAAGTTGAAAGGACTATTTTATTAAGCTACTTGGGATAGGACAGACGAGATACCAAAAGATGTTCTTAAGAAGCCAGGCAAAAAGTAGAAGAAAAGCTTTTATTTTGCAAGCTGGTCACAAGTCCAGAGGCAGAGTAAAATTGCACGTGACAATGGACTAGAATCTGAGGCTCCCAACAACTGTCTTTTTAAAGTTTTCTTTCCTGTAAGGAATCCAGCTTCAATCTTTAATTCTGTTGGACAAATGTTTAAAGAAAATCAGTGTTAGAGGGTCCATAACATTTATTTGCTAATGTAGATTATTTTTAGCCACCACCTATGTTGGTCTTACACTGAGTTTCAGGAACTTCAACTTTGTATATCCAGCATTGTAAGACTGACAGACAGAAATACAGGTGAGGTAATATCTACGTGACTAGGTTTTCAGGTATGAAATCTAATGAGTAATACAAGATCACATTTTAGCATAAATAACACAGTGCAAGTGCTCACTATTTACCTTTCAATAGATTTGTTCCACCTCTTCTAACATACTGTCTAATCCAACTGATGAGAAGTAGTCAGATGGTATCCTACGCATTTTAGCACATTGCCTACCTGCTATTTGTAGTTGATTTGTAAACTGAGAAAAATCTTTGAAGCTAGAAGTAGTGAAGAGGTTGGGAAAAACATAGTCCTGTTTTCTACAGAAACTGAGAGGAAAATAAGTGGCAAAATTAATGGATTGTCTTAGAGTCCAAGAAGGAATATGTGGTGGTGTAACGAAGAGTAAGACCTACGGGGGCACTTATTCATTCACTGAATATATAGTACTGAGCACCAAAGTCTATATTCCTGGCATTGTTCTTGGCACTGGGAAGAGTAAAGAACAAAATACAAGTGCTGTCACTATGGAGGTATTGTTCTAGAGAGGAGAGAGTAACAGTAATCTATTAACTTTATATGGTATATCAAATCGTGATGGGTGCTAATGGAGAAAGATAAAGCAGAGTAATGGGGTAAGAGCACACTGGATTGGGCAGGTTGGTTGATTTACTATCTTGTTCTACATAGAGTGATCTGGGAAGGCATCACTAATCAAGTAAAATTTAAGCAGTGCTCTATAAGAAGTGAGAGAGTGAGCCCTGAGCTTATCCAGGGGAATGGTTTCAGGTGAAAGGAGCAGCGAGTGCAAGAAATGGAGGCCATCAACCAACAGGAATGAGGACAATGCCTGCAGTTGTCAGAGAGCAAGGGGGAGAGGGAGAGAAGAGGTTGGAGAGGTAGCTGCAAACCCAAGTTATGGAAGTCTTATTGTTTACTGTTGGGACTTTGGATTTTTCTCAGAGAAATGGAAGACCCCAGAACGTTTTGAGCAGAGGAGTGGTAGGATCTAACAAATATTTTTAAAGCCTCACTTTGCTGCTGTGTTAAACCTACATAGTAGAAAGGAGGCAGAGAAGACTCACAGAGGTCAGTTAGGAGCTATCTGAGTAACCTAGGAGAGGAAAGGTGAGAGCATGGACTAAGGCGGTGAGAAGAAGCCATGACCTGAATATGTGTAAAGCAGGAAACCAAAAATGGGTTGATAGTTTAAATGGAAGGTTGAAGAGGAAAGGAAGAGTAAGGAAGAAAGACTCCCAACAGCAAGGGAGGATATCCTATCCTCATGAAAGGTATTTCCAAATGTAATAATTACCAATTTATTTAAAGCCTTCCTGATAAGATGCATATGTTTCTGGGGCAAGTTCTCCTTCAGAAAGATCCATGAAATTATTACTTAGTGAGATATCATTGGAGGTAATTTGAAGTGAGTTACCCCACCAAATAAATTTATGACAGCTGTTCACTGTTCATAAACCTTGAGACTGTTTCAGGGAGTATTATTTACATGATTTCCATAATGTGCAATCAGAAGCAAGGGGCTTCACTAAAGGAAAATTAAGCTAAGAAGATACACATATAAGAAAGAAAATCAATTTTTTTATAGATTCAGTTAAAATTGTGCGCAAAGAGGTAAAAGTAATTTAAAAAAAACACCATAAATTCAAAATTGTTAGGAAATAAATCTGTATTCTGATAACTTTTAATTTGAAATTTATGTTTTAAAATTTATCTTATTTTAACCTTATGTATATGATAAGAATTGGCCATAAATTAAAAAATATATTGATATAGAATTGTGAAGTCAATCAGAATTTTAGTGTCTCTGGAGATAAGTGAGCGATTGTAACTTTTTTTCTTTTTTAAAAAATTAATCACTTGCAAACAATTCCAGTGAGGAAACTGAAATTGCAAGGGAAAGAATAAGTGAGGTCTACATAGAAGCCAAAAAGAACACGTGTTGGGCTGGGTTAATAGAGAAAAGATTGTGGTCAGTTCAAGGCTAAGTTGACAATTGTTCTTTCTTTTGCCAGGAAAGAGACATAAGGAGAGATCACCAATATTGACCTTAACTAAAACAATGCAGGATACATAGCAGAAACTTCCGCATTTTAGCAAAGGGTATTTGTTTCCTCTTGGCCGTAAGAAATTAATTTGGAGAAGCAAAATGAATGCATAAACCAAGTAACAGCCTGTGGAAAAAAGCAAACAACTAAATGCAGACAGTAGATGGAATGAATGCTGAAATTCCAACAGGAAGAGAAGCAGGTGTCACATTTATTTAACCTACCAAATTATTACTAGAATCTAAAACTCAAAAGAGTTAGACAAGAGCAGATTTAATAGCTGTTAATATAGGTCTGTCTCTGATTTGTTGGTCCAGGGATTAAAAAAACAAACAAACAAGTTAATCTAGGTAATGTTCAACTTTCATTGACTATTATGTGTTAAGCATGTTACAAACATTATCACTGTTTGTTTTTGAGCAAATACATTATATTTTATTTCACTGTCAATTAACAGAAGCTCAGAAAAATCCAAGTATTTGCATGCATTTACACAGGGAATAACCAGTCTGGTGTTTGAGTAAATGCTATTTCTTCTAGCACACGGTACTTCTTGCTACAACAGGCGGCCTTTCAATATTTTGATTACTATCTGTAGGATCAAAAAGCTTTTAAAAAGGAATCAAATAAAGGCTTGTGTGTATTTCTGGCTTTCACTACCAATCTCCCACTGTCTTGCTTATCTCTCCATAGTTCTAGTTAATCCAGAAAAAAAAATGTATTACTTGCAATAAAATACAGGTTGAAATATAACCGACAGGTAAGAGTAAAATGATAGATCAAAGTAAGGCAAGATGTATAGAACAATTACATAGCAATCTAGGATAAAGGAAACATAGTTAAGTAAAAAAGGAGGTACAGAGCTTCCTACTAAACATAGTTAAAAGGGAAACACACTATTGTGCATGTCTAATTGTCTAATAAAAAGATAAATACAAGATCATTAAGGCACTATTCTCTAAGAAGCATTTGGAACATGAATTTTTTCATGTGACAATAAGTATGCAAGACTGATACACCAAACAAAAAATAATGCTTTTCTTGGGATGATATTTATTTATTTTTTAAATAAGAATATAGGTTCATAGATATAAGCTCACCAGACAGATGCTTTTCTTCTCAACGTGTAACTTGTGAACAGAAGGAAATTTTCAGGTGCCAAATTGCTAACCCTGTGTGAAATGCCTTCTGAGAATCATTGGAACATGTTCTCAGATTTTATGGCTTGGGTTTTAAAAGTATATTCCTTTTGGTCAGCATTACATTTCAGCTCCTTATACTTCAGATATATTTGATTTGGGCATGAAGGCAATAGATTTACACATTTTTTCCCACATGCACAACTTAAAGTTAGTTTCTTCACAAAGTTTCCTTGATCCATTTTTCTACTGACATAAATAAGCAACTACAACTAAATTCCAGTAATCAATAGTTGTAAACACATTCGGCTAAATTAAGCAAAAATTATAGAATGTCTTCAAGAAAGAGGAATAAATGCATTTGTACCTATCCCTATGGTCATATTATTTTATTTGAGTCACTTTTGGACCGAAACCTGGCATCTGCAAATGTCAAGAGGTTATGGCTGAGACCTGAATTTTGTGCTGACTAGGAGTGGAAGAAATCACATCACACCTCTTATTCATGATCTCAACATGTATGTGAACTGTTGGTAACACAAACTTAGGTAGCTTTAGTCAAATTTGTATCACTCCTCGAAGTCATTTGTTATCTTTTTACATTGTGTCCTACAGTGACTGCAGACGGCAAAGAGATTTCCAGCCAAAGTAAAACCCACACATTTGAGGCTTTCTGCCAGTTCCTGTGAAGGCAGGAGTTGAATTCTGCATTGTTCCACAGGAAAAGCAAGATTTGTTACAGTGTACAGTTGCTTTTTCCTGCACTGATACCACAGTGAATGACTAATTTCTCAGAATGTGCCACTGTACTCCCCAAGTAGAAGCAGATCTTTGCCAGCCCATTTGAGTGCCTGGGTTCCCAATAGGAGAGTAATCTATTTCTTCCATATTTTGGGGTTCTAGCCTTAACAACACAATGTTTTATAGAGATTATGGATCTATTCACTGTTATTTGAGAAAAAAAACACTACCCAAACACATTGTGAGAAAGAAAGAACATGTTGAAGAAGAAAACAAATAATTTTGCTTACAGAAAAACAAAGTTTGTGTCAGCTGTAATTGGATTTTTTTTTTTTAAGGAAAAGTAAGTTCAAACTAAGCCTTGGCTATGTTTCACCTTTATTTTCAAAATGCTCATGGTCTTGAATTAACACCATGTGTTAATCAGCCACCAGAAAAAAAATATGTGTGATTCAACTGTCTTAAGTTTCAGAAAGTTTTTTAGGACTAATAAAACTGGTCTCAAAATTGCTACATGCAAGCTAATTGAGAAATATTTGTGAATACGGTATTGCTCATAGGAGTATTATTAGTATTTCTCCTTGAAAGCATTATGATATTAAAAGACAATTAGAATACAGAAACAAAAGACTAATTCCACATCATACATATAATAGGTAACCCAAGAGCAGTGGAAGGAAGATGTACAAGACTTGAAACCCTATCTCAGGCTGTGTTTCAGGGAAATTCTATCTAGACATTGCATTTTAGCTGAGGTATCATTCTGTTCTCTTTTATACAATAAGTTTTTAAAAAGCAGTTCAATCCAGCATTCTGAGCACTTCAACTGTTCTTGGTTTGTGTATTTACACGTTTATTTGTGGTAGATATTATCTTTGTTATAAACAATTTTAACCTGCTAGTATTTCTTTATTTTGTTTTCATCCTCTTCCATCTTTTCTCGTAAGTCTTTATGATATGGCAAATTAGAAACTCACATAGGTATAAATCTTTTTGGGGAAACAAGTTGATAAATAAATAACATTAAAAATGTCAATTTACCAACAATAAATCTCTCTTTACACCTTTATTTAACTGGAATCTCAATCATTCTCAGTAGATAGATATTTGGTCACTTATAACTCCCATTTACCTACAAATTGATAAAAGTTTCTAAAATATATTTCAAGAGAAAATGTTAAACACAAAAATTATATTAAAATTTTTCTCATTCTGTCATTTTTTTACAATGTGCATAACTTTAAACCTAGCAGTTCCATTTTAAAGTATGTTATAGAAGTAGTTTACAATGTGCATGAAAATTCAGGTATAAAAAGTTCATCACAGCATTGTTTATATAAAGGAATGATTTCCAACATATATTTTTTAGCAAAAGAGTCAGGACGTATGACATTGCAACAAGAAATATAAACCAAATTGTGTAAAACGATAATCCATACTGTATCATTACTCATATCACATATAAACACACACATGTTAAATATATAAAAGTTTGGGTGACATTCACATTGATTTATTAAAATTAGTTACTTTTAATGAGAAGAGTAGAATTTGGAGAGTCTGGTAAAAGGAAATTTCATTATTTATTTTAAATGCTTATATACTTCTTTTTTGTTGTTTTTACAAAGAAAGAATACTCACGTAGTATTTTTTTAAAAAAACTTCAAATATATAGCCATAGGAAAAAAAATAAAAATTATCTTAAAGGAAAAAGAAACTAACCATATATTACTGTCCATTCCAAATATTGCCATTTCCAAAATCCTTCGTCTCCTTTCTCTGCATTCCTCCGTACTTGAGTATGTATCATCCTTACGGTATTTTTTCAATTCAGCAATATTTATTAAAGCCCTATGGAGTTTCAATTGCGAAAAAGATAATATCCCTATCTTCAAGGAACCCACAACTAAGAGAAAAAAAATGCATTAACCATAAGGCAATGACTAGACAGCTAAAATATGGCAAGTGTGAGCAAAATGTTATGGGCCTTGTGGAAGGCACAATTCTAACATGGCTCCAAGATTATTAGTTGATTTGCAACTGGCTTCAGCCTTTAGGAAGTACAGGCAGGGAATGGGAGACTGACAGGGAAGGGTCAGGAATGTCTTCTCCATTTCAACTCTGCTTATTCACCCTGCTATGGAGCATACTCTATGCCAGGCACTATCCTAAGCATATTATATTTTTTCCATCATTTAATCCTTACCACCTACCTTTGAAGTAGAAATTACTATTATCCCCACTTTAAAAATAATGGTAGATAAATTGCTACAGGTCACAAGAAGAAAAAACAGTTGAGCCAGGATTCTGATGCAGGCAAATTCTATCTCACTCCAGAGCCCAGATCCTAAGCACTATTATATAAGGTAGACATCTTGGATAACCTGAATCTATCACTTCAGGGAGGAAACACAAGTTCCTTAAAAAATCAAATGGCTCCACCATTAACATTTGATCCTTCCCCACACTTGGTAATTTTCTGTACTTGTTAGAGAAAGAAAGAGAAAATTTTATTAGGTATATTTAAAAGCCTTAACTACTGTTGAAACACAACGTGAAAATTGGATGAGGGCTCTATTGCCTCTATTTCCAACCTATAGGTTCTTCAATGGGATACATTTGTATCCTAGTTTCTAACACGGTACAAAAAAGTAGTCTATGATGAGTAATATGACTGTAATTTCTTATGATCCAACTATTTAGAACCAGCTCAGAGATTCATCGAACACATGTTGCCTTCTCTGATATATCTCCATTGTGACTTAGGAGTTTCTATTCTAAAACAAAAATAAAATAGTAATAGTGATGTGGAACTTGGTTCTTTATTCAAGATTTCTGTCTTCAAGGTTTATAGATCTCTTACAGCAAGATTATATATGGTCCATCTCATTGACATTGTTTTATAATTTGTATTATCACTGAGGTTGATTTTTAAAATACCAGGCTTTAATAATTGAAATTGTGACATATCTTTGAAAATATATCCAAATGTTGTGGTTTGAATGTGTGTCAAAAGCCCGTTAAGTTATCCATGAATGCCAAAAATTTGAATTGCCCTTCTATGGGCAAATTGGTGGTAACAGGGAAAGAAAATAAAAACCCTCTTCTATATGTAAGTTATAGTTTGCTCATTGTCCAGAAGGTATTTCTCATGATATTAGAACTACAAGTTATTTATTTAATTTAGGAACCTATTCTGAACTATCTAACATGCTAGATAATGGGAATAAAAAGAAATATCACATCAGAAAATCCCTAGTCTAGTGGAAGTTAGACCGACATATTATTTGGGTACCGTTGAGATTACATAGACAGACATGGAGATAGAGTAAACGTGTTCGGGGAAGCCATAGAGTGAACATCTAATGAAGAAAAACTGCCACATGTGCTGGATATTGAAGGACAAATAGGAGTTTTACAGGAAAAGACAGCAGTTTATGTTTTAGGCAAAGTAATAGTCTTTGCAGTACCAGAGAGAAATGAAAGAGTATGATCCTATTGGAACAGTAGGATTTCTCTGCAATTGGACTGTGGATCACTAAGGTGATATGTGGCAAGTGAAGTGAATGGATAGGCTTGAGTAAGAGTGGGAAGAAACTTGTATTAAGCAGTTTGCTGCTGTTTATCCTGGAACCTTTGGTGACTATTAAGCAATAGAATAACATAATTAAATATTACGTTATATCATTAAAAACACAACTTTTTAATATTATAACAGAACTCTTATACCTACTACTTACAACTCATTTATACTGCCTCATGATAAAAATATTCAAATTAGAGTTTGAACTTCCTCAATCTAATAAAGGGCACTTATAGGAAAAATATAATACTTAAACAGTGAAAGATGAAAAGCTTTCCCTCAAGACCAGCAACAGGACAGGAAGTGCACTCTCACCACTTTTATTCAACATTGTACTGAAGTTGCTAGCCAGGGCAATTAAGCAAGACAAAGAAATAAAAGATATCCAGATTGGGAAGGAAGAATTAAAACTATGTCTAACTGCAGAAGATATTATCTCCTATGTAGAAAATAGTATGCATCATCATTAACAACAAGCTACTAGATCTAATAAATAAGTTCAGCAAGGTTGCAGGATACAAGTTCAGTATACAAAAATCAATTGTAATTTTTACATTAGCAATGAATAATTCAAAAATGAAAGTAAAAAAACAATTTTATTTTTAATAGCCTTAGAATATTAAGAAATAAATTTAACAAAAGAAATGCCTGATTTGTACACAGAAAACTGCAAAAAACCATTGAAAGAAATTGAAGAAGGCTTAAATACATGGAAAGTTATGTCTTGTTTCTGGATTGAAATACATAATATTCTTAAAATGGTAATAATCCACAAATTGATCTACTGAGTCAATGTCATCCCTCTCAAAACCTAGCTGCCATTTTTGCAGAAATTGACAAGCTCTTCCTAAAATGCATATGGAAATGCAAAGGACTCATTATTTCCAAAACAATCTTGGAAAAGAACAACAAATGTATAGGACTCACACTTCCCAATTTCAAAACTTACTGCAAAACTATAATAATCAAGACTCAGTCTGTGTGTTCCTTAAGGCTATGTTGTTTGGAAGCTGCAAACTGTCTTTGTAGCTATTGGCTAATAAACAAAAAAATAAGTATTCACTCACAGTCGACTTCAAAAATTGTAATATAATATATAAATTACATCTGAAAATACATTCCGGTCTTTAAGTTTAATTATAAATATTATTATAGTAAAATATAAACTTTTATGAGCAAATCTCTCTTTTTTCCAATTGGAAACAAATTAGAATTCAGATTTAAGACTATTTTCATACTCATTTAATCACCCACAAAAATGCTACCAAGACTATCAACTTGCTAGGTCACTAGTAGTAGTTTCAAACTAGTAGAAAAATATGGAGATAATATAATAAATTAATATGTGATCTAATTTTGCCAAATACTTAAACATGTTAATATGTGAGTAAAGTTTCAATAAATTATGTTTAATAAGCAAAAAAAAAAAAAAAAAAAAAAAGACTCAGTGGTGCTAGACAAGGATAGACACTTAGAACAATTGAATAGAATTGAAACCAGAAATAAACCCATACATTTATGGGCAGTTGGTTTTTTTGTTTGTTTCTTTCTTTGTTTGTTTTTTGAGAAGGATGCCAAAACAATTCAGTGGGAAAAAGCAGTCTTCTCAACAAATAGTACTAGGACAACTGGATATCCATATACAAAGCAATACAGCTATACTCCTAACACCATATACAAAAAAATGAACTCAAAATGAATTAAAAACCTAAATGTAAGAGCTACAATTACAAACCCTTAAAAGAAAACATAGGAGTAAACTTTCATCATTTTAGATTTGCCAATGATTTCTTAGATAGGAAACTTAAAATTAAATTAGCAAAACAACAACAACAACAAAAAACCCACATACATGAAAAACTAAACATCACCAAAATTTAAATTTTTGTGCTTCAAATGATACTGTCATAAAAGTGAGAAGACTACTCACAGAACAGGAGAAAACAGTTGCGAATCATATACGTGATGGTCTAGTATCCAGAATATATAAAAAACTTATACAATTCAAGAATAGACAGTCAACTAATCCAATTTAAAAACGGGCAGAGGATTTGAATAGACCTTTTCCCAAAGAAGATATGCAAATGGTCAATAAGCACATGAAAAGATGCTTACCATCTTTAGTCATTAAGGAAATGTGAATGAAAACCATGATAAGATACTACTTCATATCCACTAGAATGTCTATAATAAAATAGATGGACAATACCAAATGTTGGTGAGGATGCAGAGGAATTGGATATTAATAAATAAGTAAATATACAATATAAATAAATAATTTTTAGTTCTAATATCATACATTGGTAGTGGGAAAGTAAAACAGTGCAGCTGCTTTGGAAAAAGAGTCAAGCAGTTCTTCAAACAGTTAAACATTGAA
This sequence comes from Rhinolophus hipposideros, assembly GCF_964194185.1. Lineage (NCBI taxonomy): Eukaryota > Metazoa > Chordata > Mammalia > Chiroptera > Rhinolophidae > Rhinolophus > Rhinolophus hipposideros. The sequence continues at coordinate 86,712,022 of NC_138048.1, forward strand.
TTACCATAGGGCCCAGCAATTCCACACCTAGATACAGATTCAAGAGAATTGGAAACATATGTTCACATAAAAACTTAAACATGAATGTTCATAGCAGCATTATTTTAAAAAGGTATATATAAAACACATACATATATGTACATGAGTGCCATGTATATATATATGTATGTGCTCATTTATAAATTATCAAGAATAAAATTACCAAGAATATATTAATAATTCAGGCAATTAAAAAGTAAATCATGGCTGTTATCACATGTTTCAAAGAGGAAAGAGAACAAAACTTTACAAGTTGTGTGCTATAACTTAAAATGAAACACTGCTAGGCTGCTATTCTGCTAGTTTAAAGAACGTTGTTGTGTTGAAATTGACCATCAATTTGACTCAAACAGTGAATATATGTTTCTTGCTATTAATATATATTAAACAGTATTGAGATGCACTAGGCTAATTGCTCCAGAATAAATCTAATTTTGTTATTAATGCCTTTGCCTCATAAAAGAATGAAAACAAATGAACACACCCTACATAACCTAGCTTTGGTCACTTGCAGAGTGGTTTGATAATACACATATCATATGCACCTATTTCTCTGCCAGATTTACAAGTGTCTCCAAGTTATCTTGAAGCTCTTAATGATGACATTCACTCCTTCCGTTAGGATGTTGCTTTTGCTAGGTGATATCCTGCAGATTCAGGTATCACAGTCATTTGACTGCACAATAGACATTTTACTACACACAGGAAAAAATACATAGTGATGCTGCCAAAAAAGGTTTGCAGAAGCCTACATACAAACATATTCAAAAAAGAAATTACCCATTTACATACCATAAATATCGCTTAGGGGACATCTTGTCAAACAGTCTTATTTTTCAACTCGACGAACTGAGGTGCAGGTAGGCATGTGTAGTATCACGGACGGCACAACTGGGACCTGAGCTCAGGCTCCTGACATCTGGCCCATGTCCGTTCTACTACAGCTGGATCTAACATGCGTGCCATTTTCATAACAATCCTCCTCTTAAGTGTGATGAAAAAAGCACCAGAAAGTTTCCCTTCTCTTTCCTTAAAGGTATGCATGCTATTTTAATCAACTTTATAGTACCAACACAGCAACATCAACCTAACTCTTGTGAGAGATATATTGCTCTCACAGCCATGCAACTTACAAAATAAAATTGTTCTCATCTCTCCACAAACACTTCTAGACTCTGACAACAAGGAAGCTTTATATTCACATGATTGCCATCTCGGTGCGCTCACAGAGCTGACCTCTGCTTTTCTTCCTTACAATAGCATATAGAGCTCTCTGTTGCTATACATATTTCATATTCCTCATCTTCAAAACTGCCTCATATTTTACTATTCTTATGTGCTATAAGTAACTTAGCTACTCTCACAGATAGACATTTCAGTTGCTTACATTTATCCCCCCCTTTTTTTTCTAGATAGTGTCACGGTGAATATATTTTTTAGTTTCCCTCCAGATTTGATATTATTGCCGGAGGTTCAATATCCAGATATGGGATTAAACTGATGAGTAGTAGCTAAAGTTTTAATTGTTATTGATTCTTATCGTATTGCTCCCCAAAAGGGCTCTACCATTTAAAATACTGCTGATAATGCATAAGGATATCTTTCATTGCTTACTCACCAACAAGTATTATGGCTACAACTATTTTCAAATAGTCCAAATGCTGTATTTTGTATTAATTTACTTTGTATTTTCATTTTTGCTAACTTATTAAATATAGAAAAATATTAAATATTATTAAAATAAGTATTAAATATAGAAAAGTATTGTAATACCCATAAATAATGTCATGTTTTATAGCTACAGATATTATTGAATATAGAAAAATGTTTATGATTTTATTTCCTCTTGAATATCAATTGCTTCTTCCTTGATCCATTAATATTATTATATTTATTTTAATATTATATTCAATTTTATTTAAAATCTTATTCACTGATTCTTAACTCATTCAAGCAATTGCTGCGTGCTTACTGCCTATAACTGGCCCTGCGCTAAGCCCTAAGGACTTCACAGCTCTTACCCTCAAAGAGTTCACAGTCTGCCTGGGGACCAGTTGGAGAAGCCAAATATTCAAGTCCTTAAGGGCAAGGGTATGCATAGGAGTTCGCTCACTGCTTTTTCTGTTCCATGTTTGATAAGTGCTGGCTTACATGTGCTAAGGAGGAAAGCTTCAGCCCAGCAGCTCTTTGCTGTTCTCTTGTGAGTCAGAGGAGGCCTGGAATTCACATTCATGCTCAGCCAGGGCAGGTGGAGAGACCTCAGGCTTTGATACACTGGACTGCCATCATGGATGCCCAAAGCGACTCAATCACTTCAGTGAAATTCTCCAGGGATAGCATGGAAAGGTCAGCCCTTCGATGTTGTCAGCAGACCCCATCTTCTTGTCTTATTTCATTCTTCTTACTGCCAAGATGACTGACTGTTCCCCGGCAAGTCTTGTCTCCATGGGACGCTGGCCATATAAAAATATGGTCACGCACAGTGTGAGGGATATAAATGATAAATGTCTGACTAAAAAAATAAAAATAAAAATAAATAAAAAGGGGGGAGGGAAGGTAAAGGGCAATAGTGGCCCAAATTTCCAGGTACAAAACAAGTAAGTCACGGGGATGTAATGTACAGCATAGGGAATATAGTCAATGATATTGTGGTAGTATGGTACGGTGTCAGATGGTTGCTGGACTTATGGAGATCACTTCTTTAGGAATATAAATGAATAACTATTGTGTCTAATTGAATAACTATTGTGTACACCTGAAACTAATATAACACTGTGTGCTAACTATATTTTAATAAACATCTTTTAAAAATAAATTTAAAAATAACACTTAAACAAAAAAAGTTATCAAACTGAATCCAGCAAAAAAAAATTAGCAAATTAACAAAAATAAAAAATAAAATAGTACCCTTAAAAAAAAAAGAATATGGTCATGTGCAGTCTTTAAAAACGTAGTGTGTGTAGCAGTGTTTTGGACATTTAGATGCGTTACACATACTTTAGTTTTTACTGCAGTTTTTTGACTTCTTTCTGTGCTAATGATGAGTTGTGCTCACCCACTTACACATGCTTGTGTGTAAGGACAATGCAACCAGATAAGTAACAGCTTGCCAGTGGCTGTAGAAAATGAAATCAAGTTTCTCCTTCCCCTTTGGAGAGAGGATCACTTTATGTGCAATTATATATGGTTTTCATAAATTTTTGAATGAAAAAAGTAAAACAATCGTCACCTGGAAACAATGTTTACAATATTATCATGTGTTTGAAATGTTTGACTCATATCTCTTAGAGTAGTCATATGTCATATGAAAGGTTAGAGTGGTTACTTTTTGAGAGGCATGGTCCAAACTAAAATTCCATTTCCTAAGTTTGGATAATGAGGAAAGTTCTTGGAAAGTAGAATTGAACAATAGCAGCATAATTATAAAATGTCAATATCAACAAAAAAAGTCAACAGAATGGTTAATTTTAAGAAATAAAGACAACAGTGTATAATTATCTAAAATCCATAAAAATGTATGTATTTCAGAATTGGAAACTCATATGAGGTATGATAATAACAATGAATTGTACCCCCTCACCTCATTATTTTATGACCCTTTACATTTTAGTCTAAGAGGTGGGTATTTTTATGGGCAAATGGGTAAAATATCTTTAATATTATCTAGACTTCTGGTAACGTTTTTAAAGGAAAAACTTACATATAGGAATACACATTAAAAGTACTTTGCAGAGATGAAGTTATTTAAAGGACAGCATGCCTGATTGCACTTGAATATTATTTTTGAACATGGTGAAATACAGATTATGACTAAGAATGAAGGCTGGGAAAAGTGATCTCTTTTGCACAGGGGCCTTATTCCTGGCACATGGGCTACATTTACACTAGAGGTGGACCACTCCACACATCCAGTCACAAAACACCTATATCTATACATGGTTTCACTTTGCAGAAGGAATAGCCTTCTTTTTTGAGTCCTACACATGAAACTTCAGGTAATGGAAATAACCTGAAGACTAACTACAGCCTTCCTTTGAGTTCCATCTGACATTATGTGGACTTCATCTGGCAAGTGTGTTGTGAGAATGTACTGAACCCCAGGAATAGAAATAATCAGTCCTGCCATTCTCAACCTTATTTAAAGAGGGGTTTATACAGTAACATGAGCAGCAAGAAATCTGTCTTCCTCCAGCTGGAATAGTCACGCTGAGCTGATCTATTTATTAATTCCTGGCTAAATATTTACTATAATGAGTTGCTTTTGTTTTAAAGCTCAGTGAAGATATTTAGAAACTATGATGTATTTATTTCCAGCAGTAACAAATTGAAATTCTTTAGGGAAAGATAACTATATATGGTATAACATTTTTAATCATGTGGGTATTGTGCTAGAGCACAAGTCTTAATGGATGTAAAATATTGAGTTTTTCTCAGCCAAAGCTTACAAGAAAGTCAGGGATTGTATTCATCGTTAATTTAATGCTTAAACTGCTAGCTGTTCTCTTTAATATGTACTGAAGATTATAAAACTTAAACTAATGAATCAACATTGTGGGATTATCATCTAGTATTTTAATTAGATTTCATGAGAATGTAATTTAGTTTCTATACCATCCCGCAGAAAAAAAGGTAAAACTATATCTAATGATGATTCAAGTTTTTGTAATTAGCTTCTACAGAAAGAAGCACATATTGAAGAGAAGAATACTATGACTAAAGAGATTGGGTTATTTCAGAATAACCTACCACATGTAAGCTAGATAGGAATGTGTTTCTCAGCAGTTGCCAGACCACACAGAGATGAGGCCCAATTTGGGGGCTCCTCATTTCATTCTCTGCCCTCCAAGCGCCTTGGACCTCCAACCTGCAATTCTTCCTTCCACTTTAAATAGCATTATAAGTCCTGTGCCCTCTCTGTAATTTCTCCCTTCACTGTCCATCCCCCTAAGTAATTGTAAGTCACCCTTTCAAGTTTGTAGTCTTTATGTGTGTGCAAGTGTGTAAAATAAAGCATACAATATGTAACAAAAAGTACAAAACAAATGTTTACAGTGTAATGATGTATTGCTTTCACTCTCTTAGTGGTATCTACTGAGGAACACAAATTTTTTATTTTAATGTACTGCCATTTGTAATCTTCCTTTAGAGTTAGTGTTTTGTGCGTGTCTAAAACCATACATGTTTTCTTACCCCAAATGAGGAAGTTATTATCTTATATTGCTTTTTAAAATCTTTATTGTTTTGCCTTTCACAGTTTACCTAGATTTATTTTTTTGTATCTATAGTTTTATATTTGGTGTGAGGTAGAATTCAATATTCTAGTCAGAGAGAATAGCCAGTGCAAAGATTGAGATTTCAGGAACTTGAATCAGAGGCAGAGGCTGGAGCCAGTGAAAAAGGCCGGAGGAGGGGGAAATGTGGTTGCAGAAGCAGATGTTGGCCAGGTAACAGAAAGCCTTATGGCCCTCGGAAGCATCTTTCATTTTATTCTAAATGTATGGGAAGCTATGGGAGAGTTGGGATCAGGAGAGTAATACGATAAGATGTACATTTTTAAGAGTCACTGACTACTATGAGAATAAATAACAAAGATATGAAAGAAAATGCAGGTGGGTTGTTAGGGAGCTTCTACACGTTAGCGGGTGAGGTGATGGAGGCTTGGTCTAGGACCCTGACAGTGGAGGTGGAGAAACACGTGGGCAGACTTGAGGTTTGTGTTGAAAGTAAAGCCAACAAGACTTTCTGATGGATCAGATATGGGTTTAAGTGAAAAACGGGGTATGAGGTATGATTCCAAGGTGATGATATTTACCAAGATAGAAAAAATATTAATTAAAAGTTTACTGGCTTCATGAAACTATGGTCCAGGTTGTGAATGTTTCCAGAAGCAGTCTAAACCACCAATTTTGTACTTAATGGTAAAAAGTTACCTTATAGTTGATAATGCCTTGCTCACCAATTCCCATATCTCAAAATGATTATGATGAATAATTTCTAGATATTTATCAAGTATTCTCACAGGTGCTGCAGTCATCCTTCTTCTCTGCAATTTCATTTTCCATGATTTCACTTACCCACTGTCAACCCCAGTTCTAAAATAGTAAATGGAAAATCCCAAAAATAAAAAAATCCATACATTTTAAACTTTTAAGTGATGTGATGAAATCTCAGGTTGTCTCCCTCCATCCCACCCAGGATGTGAATCATCCCTTTGTCCAGCATATACAGAGGGGTGCCAAAAAATGTATACACATTTTAAGAAGAAAAAAAAAACTATTAACATTGTAATGCTCAATACAGACCAATAACAAAAGATGAATACAAGTCTCGTTTGACTTCTGCAATCACAAGAGGTGCTCAAAGTGGTGACCATCAGCGTCCAGACACTTCTCATAGTGGCATACTACTGCTTGAGCAGTGTTGACCCAACTGTCCACCTATGCACCTGTTTTTGGCACCTCTGGTACCCAAGCTGTATACACTATGCACCCATTAGGCACTTAGTGGCCATCTGGGTTATCAGACCAAATGTTGCAATATCACAGTGCTTGTGTTCCAGTAATCCTTATTTTACTTATGTTGTTATTAATTGTTATATTTTATAAAAACTACTGATGTTAATGTCTCATTGTGCGTAATTTATAAATTAAACTTTATCATAGGCGAGTATAAATAGTAAAAATACAGGGTTGGGTACTATCTATGGTTTCAGGCATCACCTGGAGGTCTTGAAATTATTAATATCTCCTATGGAAAAGAGAGGATTACTATATTTGATTCCAGCATCGCCTTAAGTGGTAGGCAAAACCATTAGTCTCCTTAGTTTTCACTGAGGAATATCAGTTATGATATTTAATAAGTGGTGAAGCTGGATCTCCAAATAAGTCTTATGACTCTAGAGTTCCTAACTTTTTTAGTCCTGTGTAACCCCTGAAATAGCATTATCAGTGGCTGAGCACAAAAACACTCATGAAATGTTTGCTCATTGGTTTACGGAATGGGGCACACCTGCTGTATCTAAGCGAGAAAGAGTTATAGCTATCCGCTGATTACACCAGGAAGCCCAGACCTGGAATTCTATTTCTTCTGCTTAATGATGGTATCTGTTTTTAATTAAGTTTATCCAGAAATATTTAACTTTGAAGGCCTAAATCTATTTTCTAATGAAAGTATAAGGACATACCCTGGAATATGCCCCTGCTAATTTTTCTTAATCTGTTTGTTTGATTCTCTTTAGCAAGTGAGTGTGAACTAAAGCATGAATGATAAAGAACAAAATACTCTTTCTCCCTGAATTTAAAAATTCAACAGAAAGAGCAACTTGTCAGCAGCAATTAGTGTGGAAACCCAGATGGTCAGATGAGACAAACCATCAGCTTATTTTATTAATTTCTCAAGGAAATGTTTATTGTTGAGATGGGGTCTTCAGAAATGTACCTAAAATATGTTATTTTGCCAATAGGCTAATTTAATTAATTCCAACTGGATTAATTTGAGCACATTATCATTGTTTATCTAAAGAGAAAGAACTAGGACAATAAGTTCTAATGTAGTGGAGTGAACAAGCATAAGACAGAACCTTTAAAACAACATGAATTCAACTAACAAGAATGTATAATCTAAATATGTTGAATTGTTCCTCTTAGAGCAAGAATGGTAATAAACTTATAATAACCAGCATTTATAACTTTCACAAAGCTCTTACATATAAGTGCTGATGACTCTGATTTGACCTCCACCATCATCCTTAATAATATCAATAGTTTATATTCATCTAATGTTTGGGCCCAGCACCACTCTTAATGATTTGCATATATTATCTTATTTCGTTTTTCCTAATAACCTGTAAGTTAGGTGAATTGATTAAGGTTTTCGGTGATAAGCAAGACAAATGGCTTTTGTATACTATGAGCAGAATAAAAAAATATGTTAAAATTGAAGACTGGAACTAAGGCAATTTGGAACACTGTCTTTGAATGTCCCTCTATCAACCAGTTCCAATGTTTTCTCAGACTTGAAGAGGTTCTACCCAAGGTCCATGTTCTTAGGAGAGTCTTCAGTCTAGTTAAGACTAATTTCTGAGCATTGAGGGTCAAACTAAAGGAAAGTTCCTTTTTCTTTTATCATTTTGACATTTACACAAAGAATACAGTATACCAGAGATAAGGAGGAAAACACAACAAGAGTTAGTGCTGCATCCCAGGTTTCCAGACTCAGAAGAAAGAAAAGGGGAGAAATCCCAGGTCATCCACAGATGGTAAAGAAGTGGTCAGATGATTTCAAAAGCTTACAGGTCCCTAAGGAGATGGCTCAGTCTTAGTTATTCATTAAGAAACAAAACTTCTGACAGAGTTCCAGCAGGTTTAATAGTATTGCGACAACAGGGTGCCCATGATGTGAATGTTCAATATCTGCCCTGGGGAAATGGCCACAGAGACCTTTTTCTGTGAGTCTCACTGTGTGGAGGAAATACACTTTCTAAGACATAACAAACACACAAATATAGAGAAAACCATCAGGAGAAAGAAAGCTACTCGTATTGAAATGGATGTGTGTTGGTGAAGCAAGAAGATGATGAGCCTGAGGTCAGGGGTCAAGGGCAGCTGGCAGCAACAAAGAAGGGATCATCAAATTAAGTTCTGCTATTTCCCTTGCCCTCTGTGTTCCCTTAGTTCAATTATTGTTAGTCCCCTGTTGTCAGAATTCTGTGGCAACTGCCACTGTGGTTGGTGTCCTCAGGAGAACTGTCAGAAAAACACAGAGGCCTGGTTGGATATAGGAGTTGATGAAAACATGTGTTACCTACCAACCTTGGTGTTTCCCCCCTTTTCCCCCTTCCCCTCCACACCTCCAGGGTTGGTGGATTACTCCTTAGAGTGATGGCTTCCTACCAATTCTGCTTTATCTTGAGCATTTAGAGATACCAAATAAGAATACTTTCTTCTTAAGGCTATGGTCTGTCCTTCAGATTTTCCCTAATATTCATTCCAGACAGAGTAGCTGATACACGTAGGGCAACTTCAGCTTACAGGCTAAAATAAGGAGAAACCCAATAAGTATAGCTATTTTGAATAAGAACAAAAAACTGGAAAACATACCTGCCATCTAAGGCAAATGATGTTATTAGTCAACCACATGCTATGCACAATAGCTTTGCATTTAAATTAAATCTCCTGCATTAAGAGGTCCAAGTAATATTGGCTATAAGTTAAGTTTACACCCATATGAAAGCCATCACTGAAAATGTGGATGCTGGTCAGGCAAAAACAAGGGAGTTGTAAAGATTGAAATGATGTTAATAAAATGCTTACATGCCTGGCACATAATAAGTGGGTAGTAGGTGTACCGTTCTCCCCTGATTTTTCCCCTAGAGTCATATGCTTAGGAAGTAAGGAGCCAGATTTTGGCCTGTATGTTTTTTCCCTTCTGATATTACTTCAGGCACTGTATTAGTTTCCTGAGGCTGCTGTTATCAATTACCACAAACTTGGTGGTTTAAACAACAGAAATGTACTATCTCACAGTTCTGGATATCACAGTCCAAAATCAGTATCATTGGTTTGAAATCAAGGTGCTAGTAGGGCTGTGCCCTTCTGGAAGCCCTAGCAGACAAGCTGTTTCTTGACTCTTCCACTTTTCTTCAAGGAATGGCTGCCAGCCACATCACTCCAGTTTTCAAGGCCAGTATTTGAAAATGTCCCTCTATTCCGTCTTCACACCCTTTCTCTCTGCATAAAACCTTCCTCTGTCTCTCTCTTTTAAGGACATTTGTGATTACATTAGGCCCACCAGGATAATCCAGGATAAATTCCTCATCTTGAGGTTTTTAGTTTAATCACACCTGCAAAGACCTTTTCGTGTCAGATAAGGTAACATTCATAGGTTCCAGGGATAAGGATGCGGGATCCATTTTGCAGCCTCCACCACTATGTAGTACCAATGCCTACACTAGTAAGTGCTTAATAAATATTTGTTGAGCAAAGTCTCTTTCTGTAGCCTTTTTCTATTGCCTCTCCCAGCTTCTATGATCTATATTACTGATAGTACTGTGTCCTACCCTCATATACTCTCTATATATGTTATTTGTACATATTATCTCTATTCCTAGCTATCATCTAACAAAAAATATGTTTAAGCAACATGATTGTGAAGAAGGAACCATAGACATGTAGACAAGAACCAGATGTTAAAATTTTAAGTTAGGATGGAAAGTAGCAAGCAACAAAGGAATGGTTGATTGATTTTTAAGTCTATGATTTTACGAGTCTACATATTTTGCTACTCATTTTTTTTCAACGATTGAGTAAGTAAGCCATTTAGGGTTTCTATAACTTGAAAGGGAATAGGTTTGCCTTTAGAAGTATAAGCTATAAGAATGACATATCATGGATTACACCAGAATAGTCTTTAAGACAGTGGTTTTCAAAGTTGAACAAAGAATATGATCAAAGGGATGGTATTATCAGCAATGGAATATCTGAAACACAGGAAACATTAGAAGAAATGACTGGACTCTGAAAGAGAGGGGGTGTTCTGAGCCATGGACTGATACAGTCTCTGACTGGGGCTGTGGGTGAGGAAATGTTTTGCTCCCATACTCTTTAAGGAATCTGTTATAGTTAGGGCACATTTCATACTCATCTCCCAATACCCAAGACAATTATACTTGGTCTTTGTCTTCCCCCAAAGAACTGTTCACAAAGTGATAATGAACTCCTGATGAAGACATAAGTAGTTTGGGGAATGTTAGCCCATAGCTCTCACCACAGCAAATAAATTAGAATTCTGCCTTTTCATGCATCATCCTATAATGAGCTGTCTGAATCCAATCATTGAGTCAAGAAATATTTATTAAGCATCTACCATGTGTCTGATACCTAGAGATGCTGGGCCTACAATGGAGGAGCTAATGTACTTAGCCCCTTTTCCATTCCAATGCTGACAAAATCATATCCTGCAAAACTTCAACCAATAACAAAAAACAAGTGAGTAACCTGATGGATCAGCAAAAATACACTACCAACAACAGCAACAAAAGCATCTCCATCAATTTCTACACAGTGTCAAACTAAGGTAACACTAGGCCTGATATCAACATTTATTCTTTTATTTATTCAGGATGAACATATATTGAGTATCTATTGTATGCCAGACATTCTGCTGGCTGATAATGATACAAAAATGACTAACAAGAAGATCATAATGGATATTTGTTTAATTAATTAACTAACTAGTCTCTGAAGATATTGAAATAAATAGAAATATTGAACCAACTAAATAATAACACCTTAGTTACAAAAATAACAAATGTTATAATAGGTACACAATGTAATTGAGTAATTCAGATAAATTAAACATAGTATATACTCAATTTTTTGCTACCAAAAATAAGTGAAAATATGAAGTTTAGTATAAAATTGTATATCCAAAAAGAAGAAAGTTCCAAACTTGAAAGACAATAGACTTCAGTACGTAATGTTTTCAAGTGACAGATTTTAATCAATAAAACCATATTAGAAGCTCCTAGACTAAGAAAAAATTTAAAAGGAGTTTCAAATTAACTAATATCTGCATCAGATTATATACAGAGAGTGCCAAAAAATGTATACACATTTTAAGAAAGGAAAAAACTGTGCTAAAATTGTAATAGTCAATATATACCGATAACAAAAGAAGAATATAAGTCATGTGTATACATTTTTTTTGGCACCCTCGGTACGTGTTGCCTCCATTAAGTCAGCCCTGAATCCAGGCAACTCTATGAATGAGCGATGTCCACAGTGTCCTGTCCTCAGCAGCCCTGCTCAGCTCCTGTAGACTCCTGCCTATGGCTTCCTTTATGGGTCATTCCATTTCATATTTGGTCTTCTCCTTTTCTGCTGCCCTCATTTTCCTCAGCATGATTGTGTTCTCCAAAGAACCCTGCCTTCTCATCATTTGCCCCCAGTAGGACTACATACTATAAGTAAAGCTGCAGACACTGTAAATATAACTAAAATAACAATGAGATTACTATCTGAAAGAAAGCAGGTGAAGCTGCTTCTGGAAAACTGGCGTGACTCATGAGACAAACTGATTATGCAACAAGCATGACTCATTTTTATTTCGTGCTACTGAGAGTGGAATTAATAGATATTCTCACTCAGTCTCCCCACTAAACGAAACATTCTTCAATAGCGTATCATTATGTTCACCCAAGATCTCTAGATTTAATTGTAACCTGTGCCATTTAGCCTGTTGATGGAATTACAGCAACCTCAAACCTCCCAGCACAGATTCCTGACAGGTAGCAGAGCAACTATCCGAGGTTCAGCTGGTTTACTACTGTATGTAAACTTGTCCCGTGTTCTCTTTGCTTGGGCATTTTGTTTTACTTGGTAACATGGTCTGTTTCCAAATTACTCTGTTACATAGGAGACAAGGTCAGAACTGCTAAAGGCATAGAAGTGGCAGCTGACAGTGAGGAGGGAGTCCAATGAAACACCAAACAGAAAAATCACAGTTGTCTAGGACAAACCTGCCCAAGTATTTCAGAAATCCCCAAGGGCAATGCTGGATTGCACCATTTTAGCTTGAAGTTCATAAGGAGCAGCATGAGTCATCAAGAAAATGTCAACCTATGTTCAAATATTTCTATTTGACTAAGACTTGGGAGTGTGTCATGAACTAAACTAGACAGCTTTGTCATTTAAGGGAGGGGTCAAACTTTGCTTTCAAAAATTAACTTGGTTGAAACGATCATTTCCTTAGAAAACTGGTATTGAGCTTTCACCAAAAGATGACTCACCCGTGCTCTGAGATAAAATTCACATCTATAGAAAGCTAAAACAGCACTGGATGAAGTCTATAGTGCCCAAGTCCCAAATCTTACATTCAACATACAAAAGAGCATTTTTATTGGATTGTTTATCTTTGGGTTGTTGACTTGTATGAGTTCCTATATATTTGGGATATTGGATAAAGATGTGGTTGGTATATGTACACAATGGAATGCTACGCTGCCATAAGAAAAGATGAAATACTGACATTTGTGACAACATGGATGGCTCTTGAGATTGTTAAGCTAAGTGAAATAAGTCAGAGAGAAAAAGCAGAGAACCATATGATTTCACTGATATGAGGGATATAAAACTGAAAGCAACAAAGGAACAAAACAAACAAATAAAGAAACAAAAACTCATAGACACAGAGAACAGTTTAGTGGTTACCAGAGGCTAAAGGGGTAGAAGAGGGTAAAGGGTGTCAAATATATGGTGATGGAAGGAGAACTGACTCTGGGTGGTGAACACATAATGCAATATATATAGATGATGTATTATAGAATTGTACACTTGAAACCCATGTAGTTTTGTTGACCATTGTCACCCCAATACATTTTAATTTAAAAAAAAAGAAAGAAAGAATATTTTAAATGAGCTTCTCATTCCAATGTACCTGATAATGATAATATAAATAATAGCACTTATTAAGCACTTATTATGTGTCAAACACCATGTTGATTTCTTTACAAGGATCATCTTATTTAATGTCCCAACAACCCTAAGTAAACATTATTATAATCTCTGAAGTACTGACTTTTCCCTGGCTAGCCCCAGGTCCTGTAGACTAGAGGAGAGCTGAATTTGAATTCTGACCACTCACTCTAGAGACAGTAGATATCTGTGATTCGGGTAGATTTTTGTCATTCACTCAGATGTCAATGTTATTTCCAAAAATAACATTTCGTTTCAAAATGTTATTGTACACTCTTAAACCCAAATCTAATCAGGAAGTGTATTTCTGTGGTTTCAAAGTGAAGTTGAAATCCTTTATAAAAATTGGGCAGGGAATAAAAAAATCTATAAGGGAGACATTGACAATGATAAGGTACACTTTAACTAATACAAATCAATCAACAACATGTGGTTTCATCAATTCCATAAATACGCTGCCAAAGCTATGAAATTCTATATGTCTTAGTATGTTGCTTCATTGAATAAAAGCTGTATTTAAAAAAACTTGGTAAGTGATGGAATGAAGAGTCTAAATTAGGAAATATATGAACTATAGGGAAAAATAAAGACTTTCAGATCAATTAAGGAAAACGTAGACTTTCAGATTTACTACTTTCAAGTGAATTTAATACATATGTGTAGCCATCAATAGACATAGTTACTATACTATTTTTGATAAGATATTTCAAAGTAAAGAGCCTATGTTTTGAAGTTCTGCTTCAAAAAAAAAAAAGATTCAACTGTTATTAGAGGTATCAATTTATTTATAAAGATAGATTAAGGCTCTGAAAAGCAGTTTAACCTCTTACTCTTACGTGTCCTGCAACCAAATTTCTTTTGCAACTTTGCTTAGCAAATTTGTATGCAGAGAGATTACAAAGATAAGTTTCATTTAAATCAAATGATTTAAAGTAGTAGAACCCCTAAGTAGTAGAACCTAAACATTTATACACGCTCTAATTCATAAAATATTTTGACCTCTTTATGTAATCGACTACCCTGTGGTTGTGCTTTTGAATGTCAAAGCCAGAGGAAGGAGGTCCGAGAAAGGATCCAGAATTATCTGAGCATTCTGTGTTTGTTTGAATGCTAAGGAAAATTTCAATGAATATAATAGCAGCAAATTGCACACTGATGATTCAGGCTCCTGTTTAGTTTGATATTTTCAGGAAAATACAGTTACCTTAGCAACTAGCATATCACATGGGACATGCTGTAGCATGCAGAATGTCTCCAAGTCTAAAGCTTGTCCCTCTGGAAGAGATCATAGCAGGAAATGGAAAGTAAATAAACCAACCTCTTCACATAATGAATTATGTTATTTACCTCCCTGACAGATAGAAGATAATTTGTATTTAAATCAGTTTTTCTTTGCTACAATTCTTTCAAAATGGCAATATGTGTATTACATGGGTAAAGAAAAAATGTAAAGAAACTACATAACTTAAGTGTACAAAATAAATTTTCAGTTGAATCAATTTATAAACACTATGTTGACTGACTTAAAAACCTATGCAACAGGATAATCTTTTGGGGGGAGTGTTATAGTTATAGGTAATATGCGCTGAAAAATATAATACGTTATCACAAAACACCAACAAGTACAAGTACTTTTATCCTGGTGGCAGTTAACTCCAAAGTTGACAAAATTGTAATTTTAAAACTATGCCTTCCCAAGTCTAAAACAACCTATTTAAATGTGAAATGTGCAATTAAACTGGTTGCTATTTGCTTTGTTATAGACACCCAAGTCTTACTAATCTAAAGAAAAGTAAGTTCTCTAATTTTTCTTTTAATCCTCTACATGATGTGCACCGCAGAAGAAATAGATATCTATTGTTTTGCCTCTCAAGTGCCCAAATTTTTCAGTAACAAGACAGAAAATGTGCCTCCTTTTGCAGAGTTTATGTTCTAGTTCTCCTAGAAACAAACAACAGAGTGTATGTTTCTAGGAGAAACATACAATTAAAAAAAAAGAAAGAAAGAAATGGGGTAAATTATATTGTGGTAATTTCCATGAAGTATATCAGGCAAATCCAAATTGAGGGATATTCCACAAAATAATGGGCTAATAATGTGGTCATGAAAGTCGAGGAAAAGCTGAGAGACTCTTCTAGATTGAAGTGACTAAGGACAACTAAATCCAATACGTGCTTTTGAACCAGATCCTTCTGTTATAAAAGCTATTGTTGACATGATGTGGGTAGAGCCCAAAGCTTAAATGGCAGCTGTACATTAAAGTTAACTTTCTGATTTTGTTGGTTGTATTGCAGCCATATAGGAGAATGTTCCTGTTTGTAGGAAATACTCACTAAAATTGTAGAGACTGGGGCATCATGTCGGCATCTCAAGTGGTTCAGGGGAAAAAACATTTTTGACTGTACATTTACCTTTTGTCTGGTGATTGTTTCAAAGTAATGAATATGTAAAAAGGTAATGTGACTACACATGGGCAACTCCTTTAAATTTCTGTTGTCAGAAAAATATTCTCTGAAGAGGTGGCATTTCAAGCCAAGAGCTGAAAAATAAGTCAATCATTCAAAAATCTGGCTCAAGAGCATTCCAGGCGGATGGAACAGCTGGTGCTGAGGCCCTAGGCATGAAGGGGTTCAGTGAGTTCCAAGAATTTAAAAAAAAAAAAAAAAGTATTTGGTAGAGCTGGAGCCTAGGCAGTAAGAGAGGAGTGATAAAAGGTGCTTAGACAGCCACTCCAGAAGGGTTTCATTGGCGACGATGAAAAGTGTGGAACTTCATTGAAGGTGCCAAGGAAAATCATTGAAGGATTTTAGCAAGAATGTAATATGCATTCATCCATATATTTTTTTTGAACTTTAAGGGTATATTTTATTTATTTTTTTTGTTTTATATTTTCATATATATTTTTGAATTTATTAGTTTCAGGTGTACACGACAAGGTAATATTTAGACATTCATCATTTATATCCCTCACACTGTGAACCCCCCTGCCCCCATCCACTATCCCTCCGACCTCGCACAGAGCCATCACATAATATATATAAAATTATAGTTCGCATTCATTATTGTTTAGCTTCTGGTGTACAATGCCATGATCAGGTATCTACAGTATCCCTGAGGTGGTCTCCCAAATGGGACACGTGTCCATCAGATACCCTACAAAATCTTTACATTATTGATTACGTTCCCCAAATTAATTTAAAAAAACCCTGAGGCCATCTTGTGATTACCAACTGTTTCCTAATCCTTTCACCTTTCCCTTTATCCCCACCCCACCCCGCCCATCTAACAACTCTCAGTTTTTTCCTTTTTGTCCCCAGAACTGTTTCTGATTAGTTCATTCACTTATTCTTTTCTTTAGATTCCGCATATAAGTGAGATCATATGGTACTTGTTCTCTTTCTGACTTATTTCACTTAACATAATGTTCTCTAGATCCATTCATGTTGTTGCAAATTATAAGATTTGTTTCTTCTTTATGGCTGCGTAATACTCCATTGTATAAATGTACCACAGTTTCTTAATCCAGTCATCTACCGATGGGCATTTCAGTTGTTTCCATGTCTTGGCTATTGTGTATAGTGCTGCAAGAAACATAGGAGTGCATACAGATTTTTGAATTGGAGTTTTGGATTTCTCCGGATAGATGCCTAGGAGTGGAATTACTGGATCATAGGGTAGTTCCATTTTCAGATTCCTGAGACATTACCCAGAATAAGATTTTCACTGATATATTCCCTCACACAAAGGAAGTAAGAGAAAAAATAAACATGTGGGATTACATCAAACTAAAAAGTTTTTTCACAGCAAAGGAAACCATCAATAAAACAAAAAGGGATCCTACTGAATGGGAAAGGATATTTGCCAATGATATATCCGATAAGGGATTAATATCACAAATCTATAAAAAACTTACTCAACTCAACTCCAAAAAAACAAACAACCCAATTAAAAAATGAGCAGAGGACTTGAGGAGACATTTTTCTAAAAAGGACATACAGAAGGCAAGCAGACATATGAAGAAATGCTCAACCTCACTAACCATCAGAGAAATGCAAATAAAAACCACAATGAGATACCACCTCACCCCAGTCAAAATGGCCATCATCAATAAATCAACAAACAACAAATGCTGGCGCGGATGTGGAGAAAAGGGAACGCTAGTGCACTGTTGGTGGGATTGCAGATTAGTGCAGCCACTATGGAAAACATTCATCCATATTTTTTAAAAAACCACTCAGCGGAGAAGGGGGACAAGAGTGAATGTAAAGAGATAAATTAAAAGGCTGTTTGCTCTAGGAGTAAAAAAGAAAAGGTGCTATATATTAAAGAGAAAAATAAGGGTAAAAAGAGCCACTATTCCTCCTTTAGAGCTTATTATTATGTGCCAGGGAGTCTCTGATCACTTCTCACACATCTATTTGCTCATTTAACCCTTATAACAATCCTGACAAATATTATTGTTAGCTCCATTTAAAGATATTGAGGCATGAAGAGGTTAAATGATAAGACTCGATCAAGTCATACGGACAGTAGGTGGCAGAGCTGTGATTTAAATCCATAACTGCGTACTTAAACATATACTATATATTTACTTTCTAAATCAACTTTTTGAGGTATAATTTACATCATCTATAATGTACCACCTGTGAGTAGTTCAATGATTTTTGATGAATGGATAGAACTGTGTAGCTACCACCATAATCAAAACACAGACTATCTCCATCACTTAAGAGTTCCCACTGTACCATTTCAGAGTTTAAATCCCCCACCCCCAAGCTTGATGCCCCCAGCTCTAGGCAAACACTAATCTCTCTGCCACATTCATTAAGTTTTGCCTGCTCTAGAATTTTATTTAAATGGCATCAAACAAGCATGTCCTCTTTGTGTCTAGCTTCTTTCACTTAGCTTAAATGTGTTTAAGGCTCCACCATGTTGTTACATCGAGAGTTTGTTTCTTTTTATTGTAGAGTACTATTCCATGATAGAGAGAACACAATTTGCAATCCATTCACTAGTTGATGGACATCTGGGTTTTTTCCAGTGTTTAGCTGTTTTGACTAAAGCTACCAGGAATATTTGTGTACCAGTTTTTTTTATAACACATTTTTTCATTTGTTTTTGAATAAATAACTTAAGAATGGAATTGCTAAGTAACATGTTTTATTTTATAAAGAACTGGTAAACAGTGCTCCAAAGTGATTATATGATTTTTATAGTACCATCAATTACATATAAGAATTCCACTTGCTTCCCATCTCTGACTGAAATTATGGGTTGTGGGGAGGAAGACTACAGAGGTAACGTGGCATTTTTGTCACACATATTAAGGGCACATAATCCAACATAATTTATCACCATTGATATTGAGCATGATTGCCTATTTGAGGTAATGTTTATCAGGTCTCACCATCATAAAATTACTCTTTCACCCCACCCTTTCCATACTGTACTCTTTGGCAAGAAGTCATTATGCACAGTCCATAGTTAAGGAGTGGGGAGTTATACTCTACATTTTCGAGGGCAGAGTATCTATTAATACATAAATTCCAATAGTAACCCCTTATCTGAGGTTTTGTTTTTCTCTGCTTCAGTTACCCTTGGTAAACTGCAGTCTGAAAATGTTAAACAGAAAGTTCCGCAAGTAAACAAAGTATAAGTTTTAAATTGCATGCTGTGCTGAATAGCATGATGAAATCTTGCGACATCTCTCTCCATCCTGCCTAGGACATGAATTATCCCTTTGCCTTGCTCATTCGTCACTTAGTAGCCATCTCGGTTATCAGATTGACTGTCATGGCATCGTAATGCTTATATTTAAGTACCCCTTATTGTACTTAATGATGGCCCCAAAGCCATTCACATAACTTTTATTATAGTACATTGTTATAATTGTTATATGTTTTAAAAAATAATTGTTATATTTTATTATTAGTTATTGTTAATCTCTTACCATACCTAATTTATATATTAAACTTTACATATATGTCAGGATAGGAAAAAACATAGTGTAATATATACTGTAGGGTTCGGTACTATTCATGCTTTCAGGCATCCAATGGAACTCTTGGAACGCATCCCCTGGGGATAAGGGAGGACTACTGTATTTGGAATTA
Source organism: Rhinolophus hipposideros (assembly GCF_964194185.1). Taxonomy (NCBI): domain Eukaryota; kingdom Metazoa; phylum Chordata; class Mammalia; order Chiroptera; family Rhinolophidae; genus Rhinolophus; species Rhinolophus hipposideros. The sequence continues at coordinate 86,731,646 of NC_138048.1, forward strand.
TTACACAAGGGATATTTGCCTCATATATCTCTTATTTATTCACCAAATCAATTATTTGTATTAGTATGAACTCATAAATATTTACTTTATACTTTGGGTTATAATTTAATACTACTTAATTTATTTTGTTGCTCAAATCATTCCAGCCTTGGTTTTTGGGAGCTCTTTCTGTCAGCGCCTATGTCACTTTGACAATCACCCACTGATGTAAGGTTATGTTTGTTTGTTTGTTTGTTAACACTTCTTACTTTTTGTAACTACAAGATGCTTCAGGCAAATCTATTATATCTCCTGCCTCAGTTCAAGAACTAGCCATTTATCCAAGGAACGCTGTTTCTTTTTATTAAGCAACAGTGTTTGAAGCCATGATTTAGATGGTAGGTATGATCTGTCCTTTTTCAAAATTGTCTTGAGTTTTTTGTATTCTTTGCATTTTTACAGGCAAATCCATTTGTATTTTGATTGGGATCATACTGAAATCCTCCTAGGTTTTAGATTGAGCACTGGATAAATGATTGCATTTTTTACTGAAATTAGAAAATCTCAAAAACAATTAGATTCTATTTTGGGCATTTTAAATTTAACATTCAAATGTTCTAATCTAGCCTCTGTCCACCCTCCCAGCTTTCAGGACCAGAAGATTCTTAATGTTTGTAGTAAGATAACAGGTATAACATGGGCATGAATTAATTGATTAATTCTAGAGTGCCTTAAAATCTTGGCTGGCAACATCCAAATTTATTAATTTATCCGTTACTGATTTACATACTTCTTAACATGAAGGATTGTAAATGTATAACTGTAGCTATTTCGATGTGGCTGGATAGAGTCTCAAGAGGGGAAAGAATCTAACATTTCTTAAGCACCTATCATGTTTTAGATATTGTTCAAAGTTTTTTGTGTACAACATGCAAGACTCACAACAACCTGAAAAGTGGCTCTTATTCTCCGTGGTTGGCAATTATGGAAATTAAAGTCTGAGTCACCCAGCAGGACAGGTGACGCTGAGATACAATCCAGGATAGGGTTGTCTAATAAAATATACCATGGGATGTTCACTAAAAATTTATTCATTGTTTATCTGAAATTCAGATATAACTGGGCACCCTGTATTCTTATTGCTAAATCTTACAACCCTAATCCAGGACCATCTGGCTTCAAAGGTTTGTTTCCTCTGAACTACAGTGTAAACATAACACATCAGGGACAATGAGAATCTGAAAAATATTTTTTTTCCATATTCTGTAGTTTAATTTACTTTAGTTGTCTTATATACATATATCTCTACATATACACATATATTAGATATAGATATATGTATAGATGTGTGTGTGTGTGTGTGTGTGTGTGTGTGTGTCCTACTGCTCACACTGCCAAAAGTATAATTTAGGTCTGAATATAGAAAGACAACTTTTGCTTTATTACTTATTTACTTATTGGTAGACAGCTACAGGAGCCCTTAATAAAATTAACCTTTTGCTTCAATTGACTGTCATCAACTGGAACTTTTCCCAACCCAATAATCCCATTACATGTTTAAACAGTTTTGTAGCACTTAAAACATGCAATCTAAAGTATCTGAAGAAAGGAAATAGACATAATGTCATGTCACATTTGATGTTCTCAATCTCTAATTAAAAATATCAGCACAGTAAGACTGCTGATGGCATTGTTCTCACTCTGAGGGCACAGCCCCCTCTCAGTGCACTAGAAGAAATAATTGGTAACCCAACTTACAAGCAACTCTCAGAGTAAATTTAAAGTCTTCATTTGGAGCGTCAAGATCTTATGACATCTCTTCTTTTAGCCTCAGATTCTTTAAATTTATGATTTTGTACTCTAACACGGCCCCTGATCTCTATTTCAGTATATAAGTGTATTCCTATTTCTTACATTAATTAAGTTTATGTGTCTCTTACTTTCGTAAACAAGAGAAAAAATGTAAGTTCTTAAAAATGACATAAATGTAAACCTTGGCGTACATAAACCTTGTACATAAACCTTGGCGTATGAGACTTTCTAAACAAGATATCAAAGTAAAAAAAAAAAGCTATATAGGACTAGATTGATAGCTTTACTATACAAAATGTAAAAGTTCAGTACAGTTAAAAACACAGTAACAAAATTAAGTCAAAATTCAAATTGGTAAAAAATTTGCATTTGGTAGCCAAAAGTTCACTGACTAATTTATTCTTTAGTTTTATATTTTTTAAAATATTCAACATTATGCATATTATTATTTTTGCCGACATATTTATTTTTTCTATTATTTTCATTGTTGTTTGCATTCCAGTCATTCCATCAGGATTCATTTTTTTTGTTCTTGAGTTACATCCTGTATTCACTATTCCAGTAAGAGTCACGAACAGTAAATTTTCTTGGTCTTTCTATATCTGCATTTTACTCTAACTCTCGAATGATAGCTAACTGTGTAAAGATTCCAAGGTTCAAGCTAATTGTTCTACCAGATAATTCAGTCTTTTTCGTCTGAGAACTTCTGATGTTTTTTTCCTTTGGCTTTGATGTTCTGCAGTTTCACTATGATGTAGCTAGGTGTGGCTATACATGCATATGCAATTATCCTGATCGAATAATTTTAATTGAAAGAAAATGAAAATACTTTGCTAGCTTATATCTGTATATTAATATGCAAACACTGAAAGCACAAGATGTAGAGGTCAGAATATATAGATCTAAAATGGACCCATGTTTAGAAGTTATGTCATTTCTTTTTTTGGGGGGGTGGGATTTTCTTTTTTTTTTTTTTAATTTATTGAGGTGACAATTGTTAGTAAAATTATATAGATTTCAGGTGTACAATTCTGTATTTCTAATTGAGGGTCAAGATTCTATGGGAGAAACCACCTGCAGAAACAGATATCGGGTAGCCAGCAGATAGCAGAGAGGGCGGGAAATGGAAAGGCATCTTTTAGTCCCCTAGCTTGGACTTTGGATTTTTAAAGGACTCCTTTTAGAAAGGAATTCCAATTTCCACAGCAGCAGCTCAGGCCAATGAGCAGTGGTCTGCGGCACATTTGGAGACTGTTTCAGAGGAGGAGAATATAGATGAGCCAGAACAAGAAGCCCCAGCCAACTATATGATATTCACCGCCTGCCAGAAAGATCACAGGAAAGACAGAAGGATTCCGTGGCTACACCTGTACCTCTGTCCTTACATCAAGTGTCTGGGGGCCCGAGATTCCACAGTAACTTGGGAGAGGTGGGGGCATTTTCCTGCCACCCTTCATCAGAGAGACACTGACTTCCTGCATCCCCAGTGTTGAAGACATCTCCTAGTATTATGCCATTTTAGGGGTAGCTTTGTTTGCAGCTTTGGCGAAGTCTTCCAGTGGTTAAGGAAGTGATCAGGAGGAATAAGGATGGAGGTAGGATTACAAGAAGTTCAGCATCCTGGGGAAAGAGAAACAACCTTTATTTGTGAAATGTGAGGATTTGCACGGTGCCAAGTTTACCCAGATGAACTTGAAGAGATGAGAGTAATGAATTCTGAGAAGATACCCTTCTGAGAGGGGAAGGTATACACATGAGCTGAATGTCCTTTGTGGGGATGCCCAATTCACTAAGGGGAGATTACAGCAGGAATGATATTTTAATATATTAAACCATTGTGTGTTTATACTAGCGAAACCTAGTTTTTCGTCTTCTCACAGTTCCAAGAATACAAAACCAGGCTAACGTAACTCCATCACAGAGTTGCTTTTATAAACTACAGAGTAGGGACAAATGAGGATGCCATGTAAATTAAGTTCCTCTAAAACAAGGAGGAAAGCTCTCCTGGTGTTGGGAGGAGTTGAGAAATTGGGAAGGGTGGAGGAGAAGAGACAGGAAAGGCAGGAGGAGAAGAAGAAAGACAGGAAAGCCCATTCAAACATCTATTCCCCCAAAACAAGCTGAGGAAGATTTCCAAAACAGAGGTGTGTCTATGTCATCTTGCCTGTAGAACTTTGAGACAAAACTGCCTCCAATGTACCTGGACACTGTGCAAAGCAACAAAAATTTTAAGTTTAGGCAGAAAGAGGACCTGAGTTTGAGGCCCCATTCCCTGTGAATGTGTGGGGTTTGTGGAAAATTCCAGTTGCCACAAGTCCGTGCAAGGTGAAGTGAAAGTGCCAAGACAACCAGAGACCAGAAGAGACAAATCCAGGCAAGAAACTGCAGGTGCAGAGACCCTGACTGAATCAAGGGTATAGAATCCATGGGCATTGACCGTGGATGTCAGCTGTTTGGAGACCAGAAGGGAGAAGTTATGTTAGGGATGGGAGCAGGAATGGAGGCTGGCATTAACCATGTATTTCTAACATTTTGACGTCTGGGTCCTTCTTGACCCTGGACTTGATGACACTGCCCCTCTAAAGGCTTGCTCACGTCTAAAGGACTTAATTGACCTGTATGTGCATCTTCTATTTGAAAACCAACCAGTCCAAAACCTATATTCCCACCTACCTCCTTTATGGTGCTTTTATACTCCTGTCCTAATCATTCCAGGGCCAGGTAACCAGACAACTAGACACGGCCCCTACACCCAGAGCCTGCTGACATGATTCAAACTAGCTCATCTGCTTACTCTGCCTGTCCATTCCTTCCCATGGACACCACAATAAACCCTCCTGAACACACTTTCCCCTCCTGATGGAGCCTGCTACTCCCGGTCTGGCTCCTTGTGTGGCGTGGAGTAGGCTCTACTCGGTGGAACAATGAGTAACAAACTATCCTTTCAGTCACAGTTGTCTCCTCATCCGTTGGCCTCACCACACTTGAAAATGATAAAACTTCTATTTTAAAAGAGGCCGATACCCAACAACCAGTGGAACAAGACAGCACATCCACAGGCCAGTCTGCAGCAGACACTTTCCTCCTAAGTATATCATCCTCCTTTTACGGTCTTGAAACATTTGTGGAAGCATCAGGAGCAAGGGAGACTCCTTGAGAGAGGAGAAATTGTCTGAGCTTTGAATTGATATAAGATTTACTTTAAAATGACCCTTAAGCCAGGAGAAATTCAGCTGCATTTTTTTAAATTAAAGTTTATTGGGGTGACTAAAAAAAGAAAAGAACCAGACAAACAAATGAAGAAACAAAAACTCATAGACACAGACAATAGTTTAGTGGTTACCAGAGGGTAAGGGGGTGGTAGATGAGGGTAAAGGGGGATCCAATATATGGTGATAGAAGGAGAACTGACTCTGGGTGGTGAACACACAATGTGATATATAGATGATGTATTACAGAATTGTACACCTGAAGTCTATGTAACTTCCTAACAAATTCAGCTGCATTTAATTGAGAATGTTTAACCTCTCCAGACCCAAGATTTAGAAGGCATATAGGTTCAACAGAAAGGGGAAGTCAATTAGAGAAAATAATATAATATTTTTGCATATTTGAGTTGAATTTTCTACCCTACTTTAAGATTCCAGTCTTTAATAATTTTTAAAAGAAACAAATTCTGTTCATTGGGATTTATTTATAATTATAAATATATATATATATATAATCAGATAATTTGATTTTATGTATATATATAAAATCAGATAATTTGGAATATTTATCATTCCACCTAAAGAAAAACATTTTATTTATTCTCCCATTATTTTTAGAATATATCTCTCCATATATTCATTTAGTGAACACATGAAGTACATATTAACTATAACATGTTTTTCATTAAGTAATATTTTAATTTATTAAGTAACTTAAGATCATTAAGTGGTCCTACTTAATTTAATCAATCTCCAGTTATTTATTTAGATTGTTTCTACAACTTTCTATTCTATATAATACTCTAATGGACATCTTGCTACATCAGACTTAGTTGGTATATTATTTTTCACTAGATCAATTAATAGAAATAAAACCAACAGAGCTCTATTTTCAAAACCTTTCCATCTTATACACATTTTTATGCCTTTATATTCATGTTACTAAATTTTCTCCACCTGTACCAGTTTATATACCTACCACCAGCAGATGTGTGTATCACTCACAAATATGTTCTGTTTTTAAAATTTTTATAAAATCTTTGCCAATGGAAAAAAAATTGCATCATTCTAAAAATCTCTTTTCTTTGATAATCAATGGAAATGAACATTTCTCATATCTCTCTAGGTTAACCTTTTATTTAAATTGTGTATTCAGATACTTTCTTACCTTTCTCAGTATATGTACCTCTTCCCTATTGATTCTTAAAATTCCCTCTATTGTAAGGATGTGTCATATATGTTGCAATTTTTCTCCTAGCTTGGCATCAACTTCTAATTTTGTGTTTAGAGGTTTTCTTTTTTCTTTTTTATAAACAACTATTATATGTATATGTGTTTAAAGAGGAAATACTGAGATGGGTTTATCCCCAGCAAATTTCTCTTTAATTTGTAACTATTCATAGAATGTGGAGAATATGCCCTTACTGGCAGGGAGTAATGATTATAATAAATTAAGGAAACAAGTTTAAACAAATATGCAATTACTCAAACTCTGCCTACCAGAAGCTGCTGCTCTCTCAGCCCACAGGGTCTTCACATGTACTTCTTCAGGTAATCTCAATACTTTAAAATGTCCTGGTCCTTAAGAGAACAGTAATGTTCAGGGTTTTTTAGTTCTTTTACGTTTGTCACAGGGAGCATCTCATTTAATTGGAGAAGCCTGTGAACTTCGATTCATCTTACAGATGAAGAACTTAGCTTACTGACTTGCCCAATGGCATTTGGGGAGTGAGTGGGAAGACATGACCAGTATACACACGTAGTTCTTTCACCATCTTGAATTCCAGACTTTTTTTTTTTTTTTTTAATCAGGATAGCCTTCCTAAAAGGAAAGTTTTTAAAAACATTTTTTTCTTGGTTGAAAAAAAAAGTGTGAGAAGTAAAAGTATCACCTCTGCAACAATATGTAAAAAGTGAAATTTGAATATAGATCAGGCTCTTAGAAATTAAATGTTACTGTCAAGAATGACGCATGAACTTAAAAATAACCTCAAACCGGCAAAAATAAAATGGGGGTTTTTGCCTTTCTCATTCTAGAATCCAAGCCCTATGGAATGTCCACGTTTAAGAGTCTTTAGAATGTTGTTGGGACAAGAATGGGTAGGTCATTGCCATGTTGGTGTGTGCTCATCTGTGAGAGTGCAGGAGCTGGCACATATTAAAAACAATGGGACAAAGTATATGGTTATCAAATGTTTGCCTTATTCCAGACTGAGAAGATCTCGGAATATCACCACTCCCCAACAAACACTCAGTTCTATTCTACATCTTCATCCTGCCTTTGTTTTCTGCATAACATTTATCAGTTCTCACATATTATGTATTTATTTGATTACTTATCTACCATCTATGTTCACACACTAGAATATAAGTTCCATGAAGTTGGGACTTTCTTTTAATCATTACATTATAGTCAGGCCTTAAAATAGTACCTGTAGCACAGTGAGTGCCAAATCAATACTTCTGGCAGAAATAATAGGTAGGGACTGAACAAGGATGGATTTTTAGGTAGATCATACGAGGAGTATGCCCTCTCCTACATTCTGTACAAGGATATCAGGAATAGAGCTTCTCTTCACCACCACCCCCATCCCTGGCCAATCTCATGATACTCTTATATTTTTCCCAATTTGGAAATTTTCTTGAAAATTAATATTTAAATGACAAAACACCAATGTGAATGTAAAGCACAGATGAGTTTGGTAAATTGCAAAATATATGCCTGTTTTTACTGTTATTCTGAAAGTACATATTGACTGTAAAAAATAATATGATACATTGATCAGACACACAAGAATTTATTCATACGTATCAGATAGGATGAAGATCCTTTTGAGTACTCGAGATCCCAAATGACAGTGACTTACAGAAAAAATATGCTTATTTCTCTTAAATAAAAGCTTGAAGGCAAGCGGTATAGGACTTATACAGGGCTCATTTTCATAAAAATTTTAAATGCATGGGTTTTGTCTTGTTATTCTACTACTTATATGGCCTCCAATCCCAAGACGACCTCATGGACCAAAATTGCTGCCTTAGGTCCAGCAATATTGTAGCATTCTAGTTTGTAGGAAGGCAAAAGGGACAGAAAAGAAAGGGCAAAAAATGCATGATGATTGTCTATTCATGAAAATTCAAGGCTGTCACATGACACTTTTGCTTATATTCCATTGGTCAAAACTAAGTGACATGGTCACATTATGTTTAAAGGGAGGCAGAAATATGTAGTCTTTATTCCATGTGGTCATGTATCCAGCTAAAAATTTGGACAGTCTCTTACTATATAAGAAGGAACAATGGACATAGATGATGACTAGTAGTTTTTATCAAGGCATCCAATTGAGTGTTTTCATATTCCGAATACTCATCCCAGGGGGCTAAGTACTTATTCCCAAAATTCTATCATTGCCATTATTTTTGATCTGCCTTCAGAATCTGCAACACATTTTATATATCCTCAGAGATGTCAAATATTCAATCTCAAAGAATAAATTTAATTTTTTTAAACATCAAAAAGTCATCTCAGATCTTTTTATGGGTAAGATATGTGACAAAATTAGTAATGTCATTTTAGGACAAAAAGTTACATATGACTTCAAATTTGTAAGTCCAATAGACCTCTGAAAACAATTTCCAAAGAGATGGTCTTACATAAATTGTCCACTGCAAGCACCATCCACTCTCCTTCACATCCATTATCATTATTATTATCATTAGTACTACCTCTTAGTAAAGACTGAAAACTTGTGAGGATGGTGATTTTTATATATGATGCTTTCTGCTTTAAATATAGTATACTCAAGTAAATAAACTTAATGCCCCTCCACTTGTAACTCCCAGACTTACATTCATTAGTCTGAATAACGTGTTCTAATAGCCAATGGCATGTTATTAAAAATCTCCATTACACTTGGTATTCTTCTTTCCTGGGATAGAGAGAAATCTATCTCCAAAATTTGCAGACAGATGCTCTAAAATTGAGATCTTAGAGTAGACAAGCGACTTGGGGTTGATTTAAGATGCCATGTGATAATGCACTTCCACCAATTAGCTGGCGGACATCACCCTCTGGAGGTAAAGTTTTAATAACTTTGCACATCTTTATAAGACAGCTCAAAACATTGTATTTCATTCTTACAGAGATTCAAAATTAGGAAAAATGACAAGCATTGGCTATATTTTAAATAACTTTCCAGAATTTGATATCTAGTTCCTTTTGCTTTTGAATCTTTATCAATAGTTATAAACCAGGAAAGTAGTCTTTCAGATCTCAACTACATATCATGCACTGCAGGGTCTTTCCCAGATAGCAGCATCTCTCCTATGTAGGCAACAGGCCATTGTAGTGTACTGTATTGTCCCATTGGTCTCTCATCAGACTTACTGTTCCTTTAAGGTTAAAACTATGACATAATCACCATTTCAGCAATGTGTCTGGAATTTTGCAGACATGTAATAAATATTAAGTTGTTTTAGACTCTCCTACCTTAATTTCGAAAGGCAGGTGTACAAACGTACTTTCATCTGTTCTTTTAGCCAAATTTCACTGCGAAGTATTTGATAAGTACCCACGGCGAGGTGTCCTGGAATATAAATCTCTCATCAATATCATATAAGGTGTAGTTATTGGAGAGGAAAAAGGGACAGAGAGAAGAAAGAATAATGGAAAAGGGAGAAATTGTCGGAGAGATAAATACTACTCGGGAAGTTGATTAAGTACGGTAATTAAATCTTAAAAGTGAATTTCGGACCCAAAATAAATGTTTTTATTTTGTAGACCAGGAAAAAAAACAAGGTAGGACTAAGAAGAAAGGAAGAGTGGGATATGACTAAAATATCTAAAAATAATGGGACGTAAATTAGAAATTCTGTTATACTACATCATGCTAATAAGTCAAAAGGGGAAATATATGCTCATTTCAAGTGATCACAAATCTCATCCGATAAAATTCAAAATCGGTTTTGCATAAACACCTTTGGTGGCATAAATATAAATACTTTTAAAATAATGACAGTCATTATTGTATGGTACCCCTCTCTCAAACCAAAAGTCAGCATCAATAATCTTACTGGTGAATTGCTGGTATAAGCATTACCATTAAAAGCACAAATAAGACAAGAATGCCCACTAACAAATCCATTATGTAAATATATTATGTACATTGATCTAGAAGTATTAGCAAAAGCAAATATACAAGAGAAAGAAAGGTACAAACACTAAATAAAAAGGAAAATTACTGTTATAATATTTGGATTACTATTATAATATTTGGAGATATAATAATTGCATACTCGGAATAGTGCTAGAACAGAAAAAACTAGATAAATTAGTGAGTTGGAAGGTCAAAAAATTAATATAAAATTATTAGATTCTCTATATGCAAACAGTAACCAAATGTAAAATATAATTAAAAGAAAAACCACGTTTAGAATAATTTCCAGGGTCAACTTTTGTTGTGTACAACTAAGAGCTTTGAGTAATCTAGAAATAGTTCTCAAAAAATGTCTTGGCAACAAACTTCATAGAACTAGGAAAATTTAGAATTGGATCAGAGAGGGGCTGATGGCTCAGGCCACTTTTTGGCATTAAGGGCAGGACTTGGTAAGGCAAGGTGCACAAAGAAAGGAGTAAATAAATCAGTTATCACATGGAATAATCTAGAATGAATTCACAGGCTTACTAAGTCTTCTATAGAAAACTAAGACATTGTTGGAGGGAAAAATGGGTCCCTAGTAATTGAAATGGGAGACTTTCGATGACAGTTTGAGAAGTTTAGGGTTCCTAAATCCCACTGAGTATGCTTTGCCAGCAGAAGAAATCTTTTCTCTCCAGTCTATTGTATAATTAGTTCTTGCCTTGCTCAAAGACCAGGTAATGAAGTTATCTGAAACAGTTACCTTGCAATGAGAAGATAACTCTTTTTAAGCTTTACTATGACCATCTTTAAATTGCCCACAAATCTATAACTAGAATCATCTGCTCCGTGCCTCAGGGTCACTATCACAAATTAGATCTCAAAAGAGAAAGTTGTTTAGCAAAAAAATTGCAAAGCTTTGATAATCTTTCTGGGAAAAACACTGAGACTGTGTGAGAGACTGGAATCCCAAAGTGCTAGACCAAAGTGGACAATATACAATTTTAGATCAGACCGATTCATCAATACATAAGAATTCATCAGAGATTCAGTATTCATCATGGCAGCTTGAGCAACGATAATGCACGGCTGACTGAAAACTCAATTCAATGGTGATCCATGCTGAATGAAACCAATATGAGAGACACCATCTGTATGTGGTAGAAGAAAAAACTCGAAATCTTAGATCATATGTGACCCAGTCACCCATTTCTTTATGTCCCCTAAGAGGGTTTCACAGATACTTTATTTCTGACTCTAAGATTAATACACTGGCGAGAAAAGCACTAAAATCCTTTGAAAGTGTGAGGTACAAGTCTTTATAGGTTGGGGAAGCCAGTGGGGATGAAGGAATCTCAGGGTGGCAAAAGGAGGTGTAGTGCCATGACAGGCAGCAGAGTCAAAGTGATTCTCAGAATAGTTTCATTGACAGAGATCACTGGTGGTGGCTAGCTGATCACGGGACTCCTTGGAAAACGGAGATCCTGTTTGAGCTATGTAACTTCCCTAGTAAGCAGAGCACTGACTGGGCTACAATAATGAGTCTTCATGACATCATAGCCTCTCAATAACTAGACCTGAGAGGTTTCTCAGACTCAAAGCCCCCTGGATGATGGGGAGGCCCAGATACTTTGGAAAAGAACAAACAAACCATAAAACAGCACCAATAATATGTTCTATAATGTTTTCCTTTGCCTTTCTCAAAAGGACAGGTAATCATTTGCCAAAGGAAGTGAATACTTGAGTAATGAAATGTCCAGGTCTTCGGGATTATTAGCTAACCCAGAGGTAATCTGTCAGTTAGACTGAGGCTTTTGAAGTTGGGTCATAAATAAGATTTAGGCTTGGAACCGTCTCGTAGTGGAAAGAGCAGGTCCATGTGTCTATGTTGTAGTTATTTTCTACATTTAGAGTATTTGATAAAATAAATATATTCAGCTATGGGCAGAATCACCATCCATGTATGCTTATGTGTATATTAATTTAATGTTTACAACAACCTATGAGGTAGATCCTGTTGATTTCTCATTTTACAGATGAGGAGACTAAGAGAGAGTGGATACGTAACTTGTCCAAGGTTACACACCTATCTACTTTGTGGCAGAGATGGGATTTTAATTCAGGCAGTCAGGTTCCAGAATTTGCACTTTAATCATTGCACTATATTACAGAATAGAGTGTAGAGTAAACCCATTTCTTTATGCTTCTTCCAAAAATATACACAAACACACACACACACACACACACACATGCACACACACACGAACACATTTAAGCAAAAAAGTGCAAGAGGCAAATGACATTGGATACTTTTGATAAGAGTGGCAGGCATGGGGATGAGAGGAAAAAATTTATTAGTTTTCATTTTATAGATGTTTATGCTGCTGGATTTTTGTAAAAGCATGGCTATTTTATTTCTGCTTTAATATGAACAGAAACAAGAAAGAGTGTGCAAAGGTCCTGCAGTGAGAAAGAACATTCTTTGAGAAACTAGAGCACATTTCATGATTGAAGGCTAAAGATGGATCCAGGATAAGAGAGATAATGATTAGCTTGGAAAGGAAGGCATGTCTTTGTGGACCATTTGAAATATATTTTGGAATTTGTCCTAAAAGCAATGGGAAATCATTTCGAGTTTTAAGCATAGGAATCAGATGATCAGATCAATATTTTTTAAAAGATCACTGGGTCAACAGTGTGAATAATAGATTGGAGAGGAGCAAAAGTAGATGCCAGGGGCTATTTACGAGTGAATTAGAGTAACGCAGGAAAGACGATGATGGTGACTTCAACTGTGACATTGGCAGTGGAGAAAGAAATAAGTGGATGGATGGCAGAGGTATCAAGTAGGCAAGATCGATGTGATTTGGTGATTGATAGGAAGGTGAGAGACAAAGAAGGCATAAAAAGGATTTTCAGTGCTTTTGCTTGCATATTCCTTCTCCCTGATCAGAAGGAGAAAACCGGGGCATAAGCAAGTTCAGTTTGGAATATATTGAATCAAAGGTGTCTGCTAGAAATCCAAGCAAAGATGTTGAGCAAGCAAATGGATACAGGCTTTGGATGTCAGAAGAGAGGTCTCGTTTGGACACAACGATGACACCATGAAAGTAAACAAGAACACCTGGGGAAAAAGTAGCTCCGGAACAGAGGCTCTGTGACAGAGACCAACTTTCAGAAAAGTCAGCAAATAATTGTTGGATGAATGAATGGAGCAGTGAAGATGTAGAGTGCCTACTGTGAAAAAAGAGAAGGAAAGTCAGATATATATGTATCATAAAAGAAAGGGGGGGGGAATAGTTGTCATTCAAATGAAGTCAGTCACATGAGTTTAAAGAGTACATTTCATTAATACGGGTTGATAAAGGGATTTATGTGAAAAGAATCTAGGATGTTTCCCTAGGGTTAGTAGAGATCTAATCTAATAGCTAATACCCTTTTCAAGCACAGCATTATATAGATGATAATATTAATTAAGATATTGCTGGAATAATGTAAGCTGCAGAATCAAAGAAAAATTCTATTTTGGCCATTTTGCTTTGTTGGAAAATGTAGACTAACGTAATTCTGGCAATATTTCACTTGTTTTAAAAAATTAAAATAATCAAATTACTTAATTTTCAAAACACATCATTTAATGAAAGGAGTTTTAATTGAACTTCAAATAAATGGACATAATGAAGATACAATAACATGATTCCAAGTAGGTCAAATATGTGATTTATAAATGTGTTAAAGCAGAATTCTGCTACATATCTCAGAATTAATGACTCATATAATTGATTGAGTTTATGGTATTTTCATTCTTAATTTCATTTTCCTAGTATTTCTAGAGTGTGTACCACTCACCAAACAATGTTTTCGTATGGGGAGTACCAAGGTGTTTTAACCCAAAGTCCTTACCCTTAGAGAGCTTGTGTTCTGATGGGAAAAGGTGGTGATATAAACATAATCATTTGTTGCAGTGATACAAATATACACAAGTCATTGAGGGAGTTCAATATCTGTTGGAGAGATTTCCGGGGGAAAGAACAGGAACTGAGCTTTAAAGGCAGAGTAGAAGTTGGGTAAAGGAAATACAGAAACAGGCATAGCAGGCACAAGCAAGGGCAACTTGATCAGGGAAGCAAAGAAAAGGTTTACTGTGTTGAGCAAAAACACATGCCGTGTGGTATAACTACAGGATGATGTATCAGATCCAAAGTCAACATACTTGAGGTTGGATTGCCAAGGATGGGTCTCGGAGTCAAGGAGGCCATAAGGAATGTGGATTTTAACTTGCTGGAGAATGGGATCTCTGAAGGATTTGATATAGATGGTAATGGTTATACACTCACTCACACATACCATACCCACAATCTTATTTATTTATTTGTTTACTTATTTACATGAAATCAGACCTCTGCGTTGAAAATGGATTTAGAGAGGACAGGACATGAAATTGAGCAGATAGGAAAAGTGATTATAAGAGTAGTTCAAGGAGAGATCCCACGTGGCGAAGTAGATTAACACTGTGCTTGTGTCCTTCCATGCACACACAAAAATTACAACAATCAACCTTGAGAATGATCTGAAAATTAGCCGACCAGAAGCCCTATAACTAAAAATATAAAGAAAAACCACGTTGAGACTTGCAGGACAGGCGGAGATGAGGAATGGGTCCCAGACTTCCATGTGGCAGTTGAGAATCAGGATATCTCAGCTGCAGAGGTTCCCCCCAGAGGAGCGAGGGACCCCAGACCCACATCAAGCTCTCCATTCCAGAGTACTGGTGTTGGGAAGAGGAACCCCCACAACATCTGGCTGTGAAAAACAGTGGGGATCCCGACTGTCCAGGTGGGATGGAAGGCTGTTGGAAACCTAGCCATCTTCTTAAATGGCCGGCGCACAGACTCACTCACTCTCAGGCACTCACCTTGCGCTCTGATGAAGGGACAGTGACTCAGGGGGTGTCAGAGGCACATGGGGGCAGACTGAGTTATGTAGCATTGACCATTACTTATGCAGCCAGCAGGTAGTCAATATCATTCCTGTGTTGAGCCCTCCCACACCATGGCCAAATCTGAATGTGATTGGCCTGGTGAGTTCTACTGGGGTTCCACCCCACCGAACTCTCATAACGCTGGAGGCACTTTTTCCACGAGCAACCAGCCCTACCAGCATTGCACTCATTCTTGGAAAACTGTTGGAGTCCATGGGTGCCAGGCAGGCGACTACTGACTGGCCTTAGAGTGCCTCTGAGTTGCTCCAGGCTTAGCTCTGAAACCAAACTAGAATTAAAATTAACCTGGTAACCACAACTCTTCCCACTCTAGTGACTCCCTGAGACCCTGCCTCACTCATCTTGAGTACCCCATGAGTCTCCATCAGCAGCTGAACATTAAGGGAGCCGGCAGGTGGCAGCAGACCTTAGGGTGTCCTGGCTTTTTGCAGAGCTACCGTAGGCCTGGGACTGGTAGTAGACAGCCTCAGTTTACAGCGTGGTCTATATAAACTACAGATAGGTAGGTAGGTAGATAGATAGATAGATAGATAGATAGATAGATAGATAGATAGATAGATAGATAGATAGATAGATATAAAGCTACAGATATATCATGAATTATATATTCAAATATATTTATAAAATAACTACATATACATATATTTTGGGACCAGAACCCCTTGCTTTACATCTTATTTTCTGACAATAATTTGCATAGCTTCTCATTGCCTCTAACTTTTCCATAATATGAGGATAATGAAATAATGACAGAAATCATTTATTGGAATCATTGCGAGGGTTAAATGAGTTACTGGGTGGAAAGAACATAGAACACTTCCTGCGACACAGTAAACACTCAGTAGATCTTAACGATCATCACAGCAAAGATAATCCATCTTAAGAGAGCTTTAATACTCACTTAGACATCTCTTCCTTCCAGGTTGCTCAAGTGTATAGGTAAAGAATGATGCCAGTGCTCACACAGATACATCGTTACCCCATTCCTTAATGATAGACAGAACTCTCAATGCCCAAAATACTTTGAACTGGCTGACAGGGCATTTAGCACTGATTGCCCGGCTTTCCCTGTCAGGCTTCTTTTTCATAAGTCATTTCTTCCTTTCATCTCCAGGCCCTCAGGTGTCCTTAGTCTGATTCCCAGAAGGGCTACTTTTCAGCACCACAGACAGCATGACATCATTATCTCGGGAGGTGGGGCAGGTACGCGTACTTCATTCTTGAGCCAACCATTACTGATGGCACCCACCCAGAACTCTATTTCGGCAATGCACTGAGGCTCCTTTCTCATAAATGTTCGATACACATTCCATAGAGCAGGCAGCAATTTAAAGAATTATGAAGAATGATGAAGATGAAGTGCTTATAATATGATGCGATAAAAATTAGAACTCAAAAATCCATCCACAATATAATTTCAATTCTGAAAATGTATGCAGGTGAGTGCTTATATTTTCCTTCAAAACACCCAGAATAACTGCAAGGAAAAACACAAATACCTTAAAATTGTGTATCTCTGGGTGGAATAATTTTATTTTATTTTCTATACTTTTGCAATTGTTTGCAGAGATCATTTGTTACTTTACAATAAAAAAATTCTTTTTTGTGGGCGGTATATGCAGAGAAGTTTTAATGACATTCAAAATCTTTCCTTACTTATATTGTTCTCAGGCAACTTTGCAGACAGTTGTAATGCTCTCAGAGCAAAACTTTCAGTAAAGCTCATCTTGAAAAGTGTCAGTAGCAATCCGGATCTTAAGTCATTTAAAGAGAATGGTTGTACTCATTTTTTCTGGTCTTGCTTAAAGTGACAACATTGTTTGGCTTTATTCTTTCACACAACGAGGATTTTTGTGCCTACCCGGTGTCAAGCTTTCTACCCTGGCAATAGAGTTGGAAACAAAACAAATACAAATCCCTCTTATCGTTGTCTAGAAGAATAAATACCTTCCTTTCAGATAGTTGTCCTACTAGAAATTGATTTTTAATACAAAAGTAAGGAAAAAAGAAAGAAAAAAAACGCTTCTAATTAAATAGTTTGTTACAAGATACTGATACGTTAGTATAAATTGTTTAGTTAAACTTTCCTTTCCTTCCTTTATTTATCCATTCATTTAATCAACACATACTTGTAGAGCACCTGGGTGCTACAGATAAGAATTTCGTGAAGAGATGAGAGAGGGAAAATTTAGACCAAAAGTTCTGCCTGAGGAGTCTGTGGGGCCCTCCAGAGAACCCTATATCTAGGCTAAGAAGAGGAAAAACAAGAAAAAGATCATAGAGTTCAGAAGGGGGACATTTCCAGGACACTCTTTGCCTCCCTGTTTTGTCATAGGACCCTGCCTCCAAAGCCAGCAACTCTTTCAACCCTGATTTTTATTTTTTTATCAGCTTCTTGAGGTATAATTTGATTTTGATAATAAAATGCACCCATTTTAATGTACAGTTGGATGAGTTTTGAGAAATATACACAGCCTTGTAACCAACTCCCCAAAGTATACAACATTTCCATCAGCCCAGAAAGTTCACTTATGCTGTTGGCAGTCAGTTTCCAACCCCCTTGATCTAATTTCTGTCACTTAGATTAATTTTGCCTATCCATGACAACTGTAATGTCTCATTGCCATAACTGTGCCCAGATTCTTGGCTGTTCACTCTGTTTCTCAGAAAAGGCACAGTCATCAAAATCAATGACACCTTTTCTCGAATTGATGCCACTTTTCGCAAGTAGCTAGAAAACCTATTATCCCACACATGGGGATTTCTTAGAGGCTGAACCTGGCCCTTGAAGCCCTAGCTTCCGGGAATGTGGCTGAACTGGTTAAGGTCTCCCTTTGGTTTCTAGGAATGATAGTAACAGTTAGTTGCCCAACTAAAATTTCTCATATGTTTGAAATTTTGTTTGATGCTGCGTGCTCAGGTTGTTTACCTGTCTTGTAAGAAATTTAGTCAGGACATTTGCAAGTATTTGTTCTCGTGCTATTTTAGTCTTTAAAAAAAGATTGTTTCACTCAATAATTCACTGTCCTGGAGTATCATTCACAGTATTAGAGGCTTTAATATGTTTCTAATTGTTATAGAAGAAACATCTGCTATTAAAAAGAAAAGCAACTTGTGCTTTTATGAATTAATTCATAGGCGGTATGCTTTTACCTCCTAAGCCATAATATAAGAGACGTCAGGTATTCTTACAATCAGACCTCTGCTTTAAAATACGTTTTGATATGTATATCTGTCTTCTCTAATATTTTTGTTATGGGAAGTTGATAAGATATCCATGTATGTACAAGAAGGGGGAAATTATTCAGAATTCACCAGATGGTATTACTTCTATTGATCATCCAAACCCATTACTCCTCATATAGAATTAATAATTATAAGGGACACAAAGTAGGAAAAAAATCTGGACTTTGCTTGTTTACTTGTTTGTTTGTTTTGGTTTATTCAATTAGAAAGTCTGTTAACATAAAAGTTTACCAGCTTTAGGAAGCAATTCTTCCTCTTACTATTTTTCTGTCTACACGTATAAGAATTGTTCCTTTCTATATTAATCTATAAAGCTATAATTTGTTGGTAATTGAAAGTTTTAGTATAGAAACTGCAATGATCTCTCAGCTTCAAAATGTCTAGTGCTTCAAGAAACTTCATCACCCCAATAAACTTCAATAAAAATAAAAATAAATAATTTCCAAATCCCAGTCAATCTTTGAAAACCTGTGATGACAAAATTAAAATGAACAGAGTTAGGATCTTTAGCAATGTTTTATCTAACAGATTTACAAAAAGACTAAGACCCTGTATTCTGTTTCCAACCCAACTTTAAAAATACCACCGTGTTTGTCTTTAAGAACATTATAGGTATAATCTGTAAAAAGAAAAATGAGACAAAATAAAGAGGAAGAGAGAGATGCAATCAAACAAATCCTAGCTTCTGGAATCCAAATGTCAGACTTTTTAAACCAGTACCAGAATCTATCTGATATTAGAACTTTGTTTTTACAGGTAGAATGCGGAATTCTCAGCTCCTCCAATCAAAGCTCTTAAAATTCCCATTTGGGTTTTGGTTCTTTTTTTTCCCCTCATGTACCGTGTTTCCCCGAAAATAAGACCGGGTCTTATATTAATTTTTGCTCCAAAAGGTACTTTAGGACGCATTTTCAGGGGGTGTCTTATATTTTTATGTACAACAATTTACATTTATTCAAATACAGTCATGTCATCCTCTTGAACATCATCATAACGTACTAAATGCATCCATCTGGCTGATGATTTTTAACTTGGGCTTATTTTGGGGGTAGGTCTTATTTTCGGGGAAATATGGTATTTTTCTTCACTCTTTACTTACTATATCAATGAATATGGACTTTGCCAAAGTGTTCTAATTAATTACATGAATCGACTATTCATCAGTGGTGTATTATGCACTTCCTATATGTCAGGCCCTATGGGTGTATGCTAAGAGTAAGATGTTGCAATTCTTTTAGAGATGTTTACATGCCATAGAATAAAAGTAAGTATTATTTATTTTAGTTTTTACTATGTGCTGGACATGATGCTAGTTGGAGGAAAAAAACCTGTGAATAAGCAATTATATCATTATTTCATGAGGGTTATTATGAAGAGAGTGTAAAGGGTTACCAAGAAGACAAGAGGAGGAGGGTTATATAACTTTGCCTTTTTTTTCTTTTTTTTTCTCCTCAGAGAATGTGACATTTAAGCTAGGTTATTTAACGTTTTTGTAATTTACTGGCAGTAATAGAAACCAATTTGAGCTATCTTAATTAAAAAAAAATGTTTCATTCAACAAATTAGCAACAACTGAAGTGTATTTGAATAATAATAGGGTGCAAGGGGCAGAATAGCACAGCTGGATTGTGTAGCTTTAAATATCAACTCTGCTACTCATTCACTGTGAGACTGAACAATTTACATGATCTCTCTGTGTTTTATGATATACAATTGAGATCTGGTGTAGAGAATTCTCATAACAGTGCCTGGCACATGGCTTGCAGGACCTGGAAATGGGAAGCCAATGGGACTGACTCATCGTTGCCTCTCTCCGGCAATCTGCTTCTTGCTCTATTCTCTTTCTTAGGCTATAGATCAGAGGGACATGGAAAGACAAGTAAAGGAAAAACAAAATGCAGAGAGTTCTGTGTACAATGCGAGGACATTTGCGCTTACTATCAGGTAATAAGGAACCAGATGTTTTTTGAAGCACTGAAGTAACATGCTCATTTACAGTTGTTCAACATTTAAGAAAGATCACTATGGAGGCATGGAGATTAGAGAGAGAGATGGGTGAGACCGTGTTTTATCCTTCAAGTATCTGTTATTTATATTTACTTTCCTGTCTTTTCTTTGTTCGTAATCTAGCTACAATAAGTGGAGATTATATATATATGTATATATATATATATATATATATATATATATATATATATATATGTAATGAGAGAGGATATGATGTCATGTTAGGAAGACTAAAAGATCTTTCTAGGGTAGATGTGTTAGTCCACTAGGGCTCCCATACCAAATACCACAGACTCGGTGGCTTAACCGACATAAATTTATTTCTCACAGTTTTGGAGGCTAGAAAGCCAAGATCAAGGTTTCAGTGTTTGGTTTCTCCTGAGGCCTGTCTCTTTGACTTGCAGATGGTCATTTTCTAGCTGTGTCTTCACATGATTTTTTGTTTGTGTACATGCACCCCTGGTGAGTCTTTGTGTGTACTAATGATCCCTTTTTATAAGGACAATAGTCAGGTTGGATTAGGGCCCACCTCAAACATCTCATTTTAACTTGAGCACCTCTTTAAAAGCTCTATCTTCAAATACAGTCTCATTCTGAGGTCCTGGGGTGAGGGCTTCAACGTATGAATTGGAGTAAAATTCAGCCAATAACAGAAGCTATAATACTTTTGTTAGGGAAGGCAAGAATCTGCAGTGATAGTAGTAATGTTAAGAAAGGGATTACCTATCATTTTTTCAGGTAGAATTAAGAGGATTTAATGATTGATTTCATGTGAAAGGTGAGATAAAGGAAAAATTGAGAATGTCCCTAAGTTTTCTACCTTAGTCAGCTGGATATATAGCAGTACAATTAACTAAAATTATATATATATATATATATATATATATATATATATATATATATATATGACAAAATGTAGATCTGGGAGGAAATTAGGGCAATCACTTTATTCACTCAACAAATATTTAGCATGCTTTTACAACATACATAACAGTTTTAAAGAAACAATGTCTCTAACTTTATCAAGTTTACAACAGTTCTCTAAGTATGTAAAATTTAAGATACCTATTAGACATTGAAAAGATTAGGTACAGAAAATTGGAGATACGGACTTGAATGTATAAATCTGGAACTCAGGAGTTAGGTTGGTAATGGGGAAATATATTTCGAATATATAGTGGTACCTTGGTTTTCGAATGTAGTCTGTTCGGGAAGACCGTTCAAGTTCTGAAGCATTCGAAAACCGAGGCGCGGTTTCCCCATAGAAAGTAATGCAAAATGGATTAATCCATTCCAGACCTTTAAAATCAACCCCTAAAACTGCAAAGTTAGCATAAGTTTTACTATCTAATGATACCATATAGATCCATAAAATTTTATGGCGTTCATAAACCGAAATGTTCGTCAACGGAGACGTTTGGAAACCGGGGTACCACTGATCTCAAATATGTATATATTTGAAACCATGAACCTGAGTAAAGAAGTAAGAAGGCTGAGAAACAGTCCTGAATCAGACAAATGTGTAGGGATTATAAAGAAGAGGAAGGACTGGTAAAGGAGTTGGGGAGGAAAATGAACCAGGAAAGTAGGAGGAAAAACAAGTAATGACTTCAGTCTTGACTATGTCCAGCTGAGATTGTCTACAGAATTTTCATGTATGTTACTTCCAAATTAGCATTATGGAAAAATAATTTTTAAATACACAGTTTATATGTTCAGGTCATAGCAGTAACTTTATCTAACTGCTCTAAATACAGATGTGCTAAGCAAAGGGCTCTAATGCATTATCTACACAAATCTATAATCAACAGGAAACAACCCAAGCCCTCAGGAGTCTATTCTCTTGTGCAGATGCTACTCTGCCTCTGGTGATCTCATTTAAAATACTAATTTATTTAGCGTAGACTGTGCAAATATAAACTGGATGGCCCTAATCAGCACCAACTTTAAACATCTTGTACCATATTGACAGATATTTTCCCACTGACTTCTGCTTACCATCTAAATTCCCCTTGGTTCCCATTATTCTTACTGAGTCCTTAGAATGCAATCAGAATTTCTCTTTCTTTTACATTTAAATCCTTTAATTATTCCCCCAGACATCCCTTCCCAGTTTGGCAGTGCAAAAACAGACTTCAGGGAAAGGATTTCTAGAATTAAACAAACGGATTACATCAACATTTTCCGGTTCTTTTAAGAATTAGGGCAAAATTATGTCTTTGTCATGTTAGTCCATGTGAGTGAGGTTGAGCCAAAGAGGAGGTTGGCAATTATTCCTTGGGGAGAATGTTAAGTGGTCCTTCATCATCAGTCATAGCTGATGATGATAATTCTGGGGAAAACAAAAATGAAATCTTTTTGGCTCCTGTGATGAGACCTTCATTTCCTTTCAGACACTGTTCTCATTTTGCCATTACCACATTCATGCTGCTAGTGGAGTGCAGCCTAATGTGTCCTGGTCACTTTTCGCCCCAGTCTCTTCAATTCCCAAAGTCATTATTCCCATTCTGTTTCTAAACACAATCCACCTTTGATGAGTAATCATCTTTCCCAAATCTGTCCAAAATTTGCTTTTCTTAAGACACACACAAAAATGATTTTCTTAAAAAAAAATGCTTAACTATAATTTTGGCTTCCTTTTGACTTCTTCTTAATAATAAAGCTGTTATACATTCTCCAGTTCCTAATGTGGCCAAAATTGAAAGGGGACTCAGATTTTTGAACCCTATTCTAAATGAGTGGCACATTATAAATTAAACACCAAGTCTACATGAATTTGGTCAGATGAGGAAGAAAATTCTGGTGTACTTTTTTTCTCTACCATTTCCTCTCAAGTTCCCATCTCTTTCTTCTCGCTATTTTTTCTCCAGCTTCTCACCTCAACTTGGGCACAGTATACAAACTACAACCCTCACCCACCCTAGTCCACAAGACTCAGAGTAGTCCCAGGCTCTCTCAAGGTGGTGAGGAAAGAAGCAAAACCTGGCACAGATCAGCGAGGTCCCAGGAGGGTTTCAGGGGAAGAAGGCACCTGAGAGATCATATCATTCAAGACGGGCAGATCTGAATATCTTCAAGGTCAACAATGTACAACATATGAGCAAACCAAACAAAAATGAGTGTAGCCCCCTGCAGAAAACACACCCCATGTAGGAAGAGCTTATACTACTCATCTTCAGCCAAATATTACTGTTCAGAACTGTGAGATCAGTGTTGCCAGAGCTCCTGATTTTTATTATTATTTTTGAGAGAATCAGAAAAATTTTTTAATGTATGTAAAATAATCTGAGCTTATGTCAACTAATTTTTCCTTGAAACCATTATGCTTAGAGACCACCAGGTTGAAATCTCTTGTTTTACAAGAAAACAGTATTCTAGATGGCTACCAAAGTCACGTGATTAGCAGGTAGAATCCAGACCAGTATATAAATTTCATTCCTCTTGAATATTCTATTATGGGAATGAATTTCCCAATTTATCAAAATTTGGAGGGAAAATTAGGAGGCAAAGGTAATAAATAAATTCTTTTAAAAAGAGATACTAAAAATAATGTTACTATTTATATTTTATATACAATATTTTAATATGTTTTTGGTTTCTTTCTGTGTCTTTTTAAAAGGAGAGGGAGAGAGAGAGAGAGAGAGAGAGAGAGAGAGAGAGAGAACTCCTGGAGACAGAATTAATCAGTTTCAAAGGCTTGGTGTGCCAAACAACTTCCATAGGGCTTTAGATGTATTATATCTTTTAATCTTATGTAAGAAGTTGGAGACCAAAGTCAGTGAAAGGTAAATGAAATAAGACCCCAAAAGCATAATTAATGCAAAAGTTCCTTTACATAAAAATAAAAAAGAATGAAATAACTAAGGAAATTGTGTGTGAATTCAGTTCCTTAAACATGCTGTGAGGCATGTATTGGGACCAGAGACAAGTCTAAATTTGCACAAGATTATCTAAATGCTACCTCTGACAGTGAGGGTAAGAGTCCTGATCTGTGACCCGCCCATCTCCACTTGAGGAATTGAAGGCAGGAGATATACAGGATTAAGATATTTTTAACCCACATTTGAAAGTGGCTCTGCTAGGAACAGAGTAAGAGATTGAATGTATCCATTGCACTAAAGGCTAAATTTGCTGTGTTCATATGAGCACACTGGGAAGAAAGTAGACTATCTTCCCAACTCAAAACCAGTATATCTAATTTACTTCTTCTCTCATTTACTCATGCGACAAATATTTATTATACCCTGCACAGTGTCAAGCATAGGAGGCTATAGCAATGACAAGCCATGAAGACCCTGACCTGGTGGAGTTTATAGTCCATCCAGAGATGGACTATAAACAAGAAAAATCAGTAAGAAAAAAATAAACAAGAATAAAAAAATAAACAAGAAAAAAAATAAACGAATGATGTAATTGCAAATAAAGCTAAATGCTAAGAAGAAGAAAAAAGCAGAGTATAATAACACAGAGTGATGTGTGTGATGGTAGAGGGGAACTAGTTTTAGGAATTTACATCAGAATGAGTATAATCCAAAGGTGAAGATATGAAAAAAAAAGAGATAAAGAATAGCAAGTACAAAGGCCCTGAAGTCAGAATGAGATTGAAAAGTTCAAGAGACAGATAGGGAGTCTACGGGAGGACACTGAGCAAGAATCAGAGAGGTCATGCGGTGGGGGAATGTTTTCCATCATGAGGACTTTGATTTTGTTTTAAATAGCACAGGGAGCCATTAGTGTGTTTTTAGTAGGTAAACGACCTGTTTCTTTGGGAAAACTGAAAGGATTCCAGAGGCTCTCTGAGAGAAAAGAACAAGAGACCATCAAGTGTCTGTAGCTTGGAACAAGAGAAACTCCAGACAGAAGAGAGGTTTTGAAGCTCTATGTACGCGTAACACAGAGCCCTACAAATCTCCAAGAGAGATCTCTGACTTTGGCGGCTTTGTGCCAAGAAAGGGATTTGACTAACTGAGAAAGCACTGGACAGAACTGGAAGAATGCCCAAATCTTGCTTGTAAAATACAACTCAGAGCCCATGAAACAACCAATCGATTCCATTAGAAAACGAACTTCAAGACCACAGATTGAGCAGTTCTGACCTGAGCAGAGCCAACCTTCTCCAAAGACAGCAGCTCCCACTGTGGGAGACCTGTGGGAGTTGGCACTCCTGTGATTTGCCTTTTTCTCTTATCTGCTAGCCTTTGGTTTGCATTTGCTTTTTATTAGGTGCAAAAGTAATTGCGGTTTTTGCAATTATTTTTAACCTATTAAATCACAATTACTTTTGCACCAACCTAATAATACAACCTTTTAGAGTTTGCATGCACTGCTGGCAGGAACGTAAATTGGTAAAATCTGGCCGTACGCATCAAGAATGATAAAGACCTGCATTAGTTTTGACCCACAAATTTTACATTTATGAATTTATCTCTGTTTGCTCTACAGAGCAAACAAAAGTCTATTTTGTTCATGCTTATCTTTAGTGTCTGAGTAGTGCCTAGCAAATATAGTTGGTATTTGCTGAATAAATTAATGAAGAATGAATGAATTCAAGCCCTAATAATGGAGAGTAAAAGAAAAACATGGCATAAAAGTATGAATAAATGTGGTTGCATTCAGCTCAGTGTTCAGTAAAAATGGAAATACAGTATTTAGGAGGACTGAATTAAACTTTTTGCAAGGGTATATTAACCTACAGATGTAGCTAGAAAATTTATTTCTACTTCAGCAGTATTTCAGAAGCTACTAATTTCTCATATGAATGGCTTTCAACAGTGGTTTCTTTTCCACTACAGCAGGAAGATTAAGGCCTACAAAAAAAAATTGATATTCATAGACTAGCATTGCTGCCAACTTAACCATGAAGACATAGAATGAAAGGTTGCGGGGTGGGGGACCTCATAGAGAAGAAAGAGAAGTAAAGTAAATGATACTAGGCAAATTGCAAACACTCTGTAATTATTTCTTCTTTGCTAGTCAAATTCAAAAATTATAGATGCAGGGATCATACCACAAAGTCCCATAGTATTTTATACAATCCAAATAAGTATCAAGGATCTTGAAAATGTTCGTATCTCTTGATGCGGTGATTCTATTTCATGAATACAAATAACTAAGACAAATAATAAATGCAGACAAATATTTGTGTACAAACAAGGTTGAACCACAGATTTGAAAAAGAAATTCTATTTTACACATGAATCACAGGCAGATAGAGCTGAAAGAGGCCTTAATCATATTAGTCAGAGTTCTCTACAGAAAAAAAACCAAACAATGTGCGTGTGTATGT
This sequence comes from Rhinolophus hipposideros, assembly GCF_964194185.1. Classification (NCBI taxonomy): domain Eukaryota; kingdom Metazoa; phylum Chordata; class Mammalia; order Chiroptera; family Rhinolophidae; genus Rhinolophus; species Rhinolophus hipposideros. Next base: position 86,758,322 of record NC_138048.1, read on the forward strand.
ATTCAGAGAAAGAGAGAGAGAGACAGACAGAGACAGAGACAGAGACACAGAGACACAGAGAGACAATATTATTTTAAAGAATTGGCTTATGCAATAGTGAAGGCTGGCAAGTCCAAAATCTGCAGTGGAGGCTGGCGGCTGGTGAATTAGGGAGGAGTATATGTCGCAGTTCAAGTCCAGAGGCAGATTACAGGCAGAATGATCTCTTCCTCAGGGGAGGGCAGTCTTTTTCTATTAAGGCCTTCAGCTGATTGTATTAGGTCCACCCACATTACAGAAGGTTATCTGCTTTACTCAAAGTCTACTTATTTAAATGATAATCATCTAAAAAATACCTCCAAAGCAATATCCAGCTGTATTTAACCCAATGACTGGGTACTCTGCCTAGTCAAGTTGACACATAAAATTAACCATCACATTAGCCCACATGCACGTTTGGAAGGACTCTCAGAGAAGTGAACTTACCAAGCTTGTTGACAAATAGATCACTGGAATCTTTCCTTAGTGTTGATATAAATCTTTTCCTGAAATCTGCACAATGTTCTTGAAAATCATATCTAGTGCTAAAAAAAATCAGATTGTACTTTTTATTCTAATTTTCCATAGAGCATGCCTTGTTCCAGAAGTATGTAACTCATCTTTCAGGAATACAGATGGTCTTATTCACTTTGTATCCCAGAAGCTCTTAGCACCATGCTTTCCATGTCATAATAGGCATGCAATACCGGCTTGCTCAATTACACTGAACCTTGCTCATATTCTAAATAAGCCCAGTCAGAAAGCTGTCATGTTGCATTACCAAACTTCTTTCATTTTCATTTTCCCTTTTTGTAAAATAACAGAATTTACTAATAATCTCTAATATCATATAAGTGGTAGGCTGAGTATGTAGGGGCTCAGAGGAGAGAAATGGTGAAAGCTCTTCATGAAGGAGGTGAGATTTGCAGGACTGCGGTGCATCTAGTCAGAGAGGAAAATGGAATATTGAAATGAAAGAAAATAGCACACAAAATGAAAGGTGAAATGTACAAGGTGTGCTCAGTGGACAGCGGGTTGGCAGCAAGTTGTTGAGAGAAGCTATGGGAGATGTAACTGGAGAAGTACTTGGTGAACTTGAAGACGACATCAATAGCTTGCATTTAAAATGATTGGGTTGTTATACTGATAGTTTTTGAATTGAGGTGTAACATGTTTAAAATGGTATTTTGTGGAGGAAAGAAAACCTCTACTGGCCATATTGATATGCCCTGTTTAAATTAATCAACTTGGTCTTTTTTTTCTTATGTCTGCCATTCTCCTGTCTTTGTAACCACAGACTAACCCAATTCCATGTACAAATTATACAATACTAAGCTGCAAATCAATGCACTACCAAAAATAAATAATTTAGAAGTAATTTTGTCATAAAAATTATTTCAATTCAGTTGTCACAACTAATACCTGTTATTACATTGATACACTATTACTTGTCAGAGGAAAAAATTAAACAGGAAAACGTGGGCTGTAGAGAACCCATTAAAATGACTATAAATCTAGGGTGAAGGGAAGAACAAATTTCAAAATTAAGATACAAAAGACACAGGCTGTACCCAGATGTCACATTAAATCTTCCAGGGAGGAAGTAAGGGATCATGGCTTGCAACTTATCTCAAGCAGAAAAGAATTGACTGTTTCCATGCATCTGATGGTGTGGCTGGTATTTGGAAAAGACGAGAGTGTTGAGGGAATAACAGGAGTTGCTTTGGAGGAAGAGACCTGTCTCTTTGCTACTATTTAGCTTAGTGACTGTAAAAATATCCTCATCTCTAGTCCCTGATTTCTTTGTCTGTAAATAGGCACAACTATTATGGAAGAACGAATATGTCTAGCATATTGAGTAAAAGTGCCTGGCACATTTTGGGTCATAATAGGTCTCCTTAAGAACACAGTTCACCCTCCCACCACCTTTTCGACTCTGGCCATTATGATATCTAGTTGTCAAGTTGTAGACAACACCACCGACCTCACAGGGCTGCTGCAAAGAAGGGAGGGAACTAAACCACACTGAGTAATACCTGTGAGGTATTGTACCAGGTCCTTTCACATACCATATAAGAAAAGCTGTTCAAAAAAGTTATTCCTGTTTCACCCCACAGTTTTGCTCGTTAGAAGAAAATAGATTATATTTTCATGTCTGGGTAGAATTAGACATGTCCACATTTTTCTTCACAGGTTTCTAAAATGAGCACAATGCCATGATTAAATGGTCTCTCCTAGAGTTCTTATGCACAAACGTGATCAGAAAACTCTCCATTCATCTTAGTAAATAAAATATAGTAATACTAATTTATGTTTATTGAGTGCTTCCAATCTGCCAGGCACTCTTCAAAGTGGCTTACATGTACTAACTCATTTAATGTTCACAACAAGTTGGAGAGGCCCAACTTGCCTTTTTATGGATAGGAAAATTTAGACAGAATTTATGAAACATGCTTGAGGTCCCCCACTTGTTAGCAGCAGAATTGGGATAAAGAGACATATAATCCCACTTGTTGCAACATAGAACAAAAAGCATATCATATCCAAAAGTGTGGCCTACATCCTTTTTAAAAAATTTGAAAGCAAGTGAAGCATTGAACTTCTACTGTGTCTAAAATGTGTGTAATTTCAAAAGAACAAATTATATATCACGCAGTGAGCAAAGCAAAAAATCTTTTGGTTCATCCTTTATCAGAATGTTTAGATTTGTTTCTAATTAAATGTTACTTTAAAATTACTTTATAAAGAATCTCTGTAATGTAGAGATAAATAATCCATAGATGAATTTCTAAGACTGCTGATTATAGGACTTTTGCCCTCACACTAAACAGTCATGTTAAAGCTATGAGCATCTTTGGTATGTAAATAGGGATGGATTTTATAAGTCTTAGATATACTTTACCCTTATTATTTTTTAAACAGATTTATTGAGATCTAATTCATATAACATAAAATTTACCTGTTTCAAGTGTGCAATTCAATGATTTTTAACATATTTGTAGAGTTGTGCAATTATGACCACAATTTTATTTCCATCACCCTAAGAAAAAACTTGTGCCCACTTATAGATACTGCCTATTTCCATCCTTTCCTCTTTAGCCTTAGCCAACCACTGCATTACTTTCTGTCTCAGTAGATTTGCTGCTCTGGACATTTCATATAAATGAGATCATACAATTTGTTCTTTTGTGTCGGGCTCCCTTAACTGAGCATAATGTGTTTGAGGTTCCTCTATGGTATAGTACATAGAAGCACTTTGTTTTCTTTTCCTGAATAACATTTCATTGTATGGATATATCACATTTTCCTTCCTTTCAGTTGATTGACATTTGAGTTGTTTCAACATTTTGATTGTTGTGAATAATACTGTAATGTGTATTGGTTTTTACATGGACATACATTTTTATTTCTCTCAGGTAGATAACCATTAGTGAAATTGTTAAGTTATATAGTAAGTGTTTCCAAACTGTTCCCCAAAGTGGCTACACCATTTTAGTTTTCCATAAGCCGTGTATAATGGTTCCAATTTCTTCATATCTTTGACAAGACTTGTTATTTTCTATCCTTTTGATTATAATCATCTTAGTGGGTATGAAGTAGTAACTCATGATTTTGGTTTGCATTTCCCTAATGACTAATGATGTTGAGTATCTTTTCATGTGCGTTTGGCCATTTTTATGTAGTCTTTGGAAACATGTCTATTCAAATCTTTTGTCCATTTAAAATTTTATTATTTAATTACCTGTTTGTAGGTGTACTTTATATATTCTGAATAACAGTCCCTAATAGGATATATGATTTTCAAATATTTTTCTCCCAGTCCATGTGTTTGTTGTCTTTTCACTTTCTTGATTATTTTTTGAAACACGTTTTTTATTTTGATTAAGTACAATTCATCATTTTTTTCTTATATTGCTTATCATTTTAGTATTGTACCTAAGAAACTATTGTCTAACCCAAGATCATGAGGGATTACTCCTACATTTGCATTTATTTATTTGTGTATTTGTTTATTTATTTTAGTTTTTTAAAAAATATTAAGTCATATAGGAGCACAGCCTCTTTGGAAATTTGGATGAGGTGTAAGTGAAATTAAATAAATGACACAAAAGAAAGGAAATGTAGTCACAGACACTCAATATTATGCATAGAGAAGAACTATATCATCCATTTTGTTATGTTAAAGTATATAACATGCAAAACATTCCCTTTAAAATTACTTATAAGAGAAGGCTCAGAGCTCAGTAACTGAACCAACAGGGCTGGTAAAAGAAGAGTTAACCAAGGAGGAATACCCTCTGAAAAGTAAGGACATATGTAGTCCTTGCTTAGGCAGTAGCTGAACAAGAAGTCAAGCTGTAGTTACATAGACTAGCAACATGGGGGGGTGAGATTTCGAACCCATAAGAGACATCATCCTCTTAAAAGGATAAGAGCAGAAACTATAAACAATTTGGAAACGGTACTTGAAGATACTGGTGTTTAAGGAAAGGGATCTACTTAAACATTATGAATACTAAAGAATTAATTTGTAATTCTCTTCTTAACACAAAGTGGAGAGATGGTTACATTTCAGGACCAACAGGAATAAATACATTTTACTGATCCATGGAGAGTTCAATTAAAATGTCTGTTCTCAATTCCCTCTGTAAAGCTTTGTAATGAAGTCTAATTCTCACTATCACTTGCTTGAATGTTACTGATAATCTACTTGTTGCCAAATCCATATAATCTTTCACTCTTTGATGAGTAAGAAAAGACGATGAGAAATATGAGACTGATGTCTGCCAATTGAGAAGGCTGTTCAATTTCAAAGCATAAAAATAAAGGCTCTATTAATAGACATTAAGTTCTAGATTTTCAAAGTCTGTAGATACCTTAGTCTAATAACCTGTTTCCTATAGATGAGGCTGCTTCAAACTAAAGATTAGACCCCAATCTAATGAGCTACCTATTAAACAATTACATACTCAAACTATATGACGCTGTGTTATTCAAGCGTTTCATTCATTCATTCATTCATATATATATATATATATATGTATATATATATATATATATATATATATATATATATATATATATACATATATACATACACATGTACATATATCATCTCTTTAATAATATCAAAAGCTTTTCAGGGCATTTTTTCCTGATTCCTCAGCATCCAACAATGTGTTTGGCTCAAAAAGCATTTGTTGACTATTACATTTTAGCTACCTATAAAAGTTCAGCCTGTTATTTCTTTTGGAACTAAAATTTCTATATCCAAAAATCTTACTATTGTTTGCTTTTTGATATTTCAGCTTTTTTTTCTGTTTTGCTTCACCATCTGGCATATATTTATTGCTCTTTTTTGTTTCTGTGATAAGATAAATAATTCTAAACTTATTAAAAATTTAAATATTTTAAAATATAGTAAAATTACGCAGAAAGAAAACGATTATCTTTGGAAGAACAAATCCTCAAATAAACTTTCAAATCAAAGGAAAACAAGATTTAAAGTGATCAAAGAATTAAACCCAATTTAACCAGCATTGATTTAAATTTCTTATGTTTTATGCCCCGAAGATAAACTGATATGTAAGACATGGCTCCTACCCTCAAGACACTCATGTATGAGGAAAAAATAACTATTATATGACAATTTGATCAGTTAATTATATTTTAAAGCTATAATAATACTTTATATATATATGATTAAGTATTAAGTACTTTAGCACATTTAATCCTCATCATAACCCTATGAGGTAAGTACTATTATACTTTTATTTCACAAATGAGGAAACTGAGGCACAGAAAGCGTAAATAATCTGCCCAAATTATTTCGGTAGTTTTGGCAGAGCTGACATTTGAACAAGGCAATGTGGATTCAGAACCTGCATTTCTATGCCGCACTGTGCTGCCTCTCAACTAACGGCAGCTTCTCAATTAATTTAATTTCTTTTTGCAACTACATCACCAAAAATTAGAAATTCAGATTGCTGGTTGTTTTACATCAAGAAGGTAAATTCATTTTCGAACTTTGAAAGACACCTCATGCAGAAGCAGTCTGAAGATTGTAAATGCCTTTACAAATACATGACATTATTAAACATTATTTTGATTTGATGAAAATTTAGAAGTATAAACATCTGCTATAATGAGTACATGCATTCCTGAAAAGCTTGCAATATACTACATTGCACACTTAAAGTTGCAGAACTTATGGGGAAAAAAATAGAATTAATACAGACCATTAAAAACCTATTCCACTTGGTACCCAGAGCACTAACAACAACAACAACAACAACAAATCATACTTAAAAACAATTGATCACAGTTTTTTAAAGTTAAAATCATAATAAATAAATAAATAAATACATAATAAACACATAATAAATAAATAAACATAGTAAGTATAGGGTTTTATCCTAAAATACAAATAAAGATAGACTGATGGAAGGGGGTAAAAGAAAGGCTGTTGAATTATGGAGACAAGCATATCACCATCAGAAGTTGTAGGTGGATAAGCAGAGGCACTCTTTACATATAATATAGTGGAGATATAGATTGATGGGTTTGGACCGTTATCTTGTCATTGTTTCTTCTGCACATGGTCAGCCTCAAGAGAAGGTAAGATGAATGGACACAAAGCACAGGACTGCATTCGCCCATGGCTTGCTGAAGTCAACTTTGTAGTATACTTTGCTTTCTGCGGCTGTTACAGCACAAAACATTAGGATACTGAGGGGGAATCATATAAAAAGCTTCTGATCTTTCAAGCTATGTTGTCATCATCTTCCTTCATACCAGTCCCATTTGTATTTATTCACATTACAGAACGTGCATTGTAGCAGAAGAGACTATATTTGGAATGGATTACAAAGAAGAGGACCATGGAAATCTTTACCACTAGAACTATTTCTTAATTTCGGTTCCTTCCTCCTTTCCTGTTAGACACACTTAAATGCTCAAGATGCATATTTTATTCAGAGCAAAATACTAAATTAAGACCAATTATGGATAGTAGCATATGGGTCATTGCATAGGAAGTATTGCTTTCAGTCCCAAGCAAAGCTTTCCGAGAGGTCATTCACACATTTCCATTTGTAATTTCAGCATGAGTGCAAATTTTCTTCTTTTATCTCCATCAACATTAATACAAAATTAAAAATAATGTGGGGTGATCTATTATAGCCTTTCATTCCCAATAGCTATATTTTAGGACTGAGGTTATTAACTAAATTCCAGTATCATCTCAAAGAACAAAACAAAAATAAAAATGGCTCCTTTCCTAGTCATTTTCAGGAGAAAAGTGTCCAATTTACAAGAAATTACTATTGATTAAAACCTACTTATACTATCCAGGTTGGTGTTACTCTCAAAATCTGAATAGTTGATTAAATTTCTCTAAAGCACTGTGACCAGAGAAATCTTGTTTTCTGTAGTGTTGTCCTAATATGTCCTAAAGAAGAGCTGAGCCTTTGTTGTAACTTTGTTCCTTGAGTTGCTGAAGGCTTGATTTACTCATCCCAGTAAAAGTCCCTGCTTGTTCGCCTCCTTCTCTGAACAAAGACTGATTTTCACAAGAAACAAGTTAGTGAACATTTTCCCTTAGGCATTGGGACTAGCTTCTCCCAGATTCCCAGAGAAGTGGGCTGTTGCATTGCTTTTTGTCCTCTTTCATCACAGAGATGTTTACAAAAGGCAGCAGAAGCCATGATAATCAAGTTGGGTCTCTGCTTTCATGAAAAGGGTGGTGGAAAACGAATTGTAAACAATTTTAGCAAGGAATGTTTGCTGGCACATGAATCTGGAGCTACCGCAATTAGAGATGCACACATTTTCATAGGATAGTCTAAGCATAGTGCTTCCCGCTTTGGTATACCAAGACCTGAGCACTCATTGTTGTTTTTGGTTTCCCTGTTACAGCTGATAACATCAAACATTTAAAACTGAGCACTGCTTCTGAATGCAGCTCCAAGCAGCTTCGGGTTCAGCGATATTATCAATGGTTACAAGAGTAACAGAGAATGCCAGGGCCTGGACTCCGTCTTGGCTTGTAATTTTCTTTCAGTTCTACCTCGAATATGTTTTTATGTAGAAAGTAGCTTGGTAGCAGTATGTTACTAAACACCAGGAATTTTTTTGAAAGGGAGAAAGCAGTTTGAAACATTGAAGATATGGTGATACAATGGAAACATACAAAGTTATATTTGTCTGTTGAAAATCACTCTAACCCTTCACTTATACATATATAATAAAAATAATTGCAGTCATCTGAACAACAGTATCTGTATGCAAGCATTTTGAAATGTGGAGGAATTCTTTACCCCTTCTAAGAGTCATGTCTCATGATTTATGCATTACAGCCTGGCTGCACAAAACAGGTAAATTCCAGAGTACAGGGTAGCTGAAAGGAGGGAGCTGAGAAAACTGAGAGTGTTTTCAGAAGTGCCTGGGTTCTTTGTTCCTGAGCGTCTGTACCTGGAAGCTTTGAAAAATACAGATGACATGGGAGAAAATGACAACATGCTTCTTAGGGCTCTGAATTCATTTTCATAGTCACCCCCACTGACCCTATTTTCAGCAAGTGACCCGACATTTTATATCAGGACCAACAGCAGACAGCTAGCTGCTTAGGGCCTGGCTATAGGGCAGACATAAAGAAAAAAGGCTGAAAAACTGAGATTTTTTTTTTAAATATAACTTTCTAGAACACAGATTTTCCCAGAAAAAAGTTAATGTTAAAATATATGAATTCAAGAGTAGTGTTAAGATATTTAAATTTATATAGCATTTGCATAAAATGGAGTACCAGGAAGAATAATGATGGGAAAAACAGGAAATGATGAAAAACACTTTTTCTTGGTGCAGTTCTGACCCAGAGGAGGGTTCAGCCCAGGTGGTTATCATGCACATACACTGGTGACTAATTCCAAAAGAAAATATTAAGAAGTACACGTGTCTCTATAGAGAAATGCTTTCAGATTTTTTGGGTAGATACCCAGGAGAGCGATTGCTGGGTCGTATGGTAATTCTATTCCTAATTTCTTGAGGAACCTCCACACTGCCTTCCATAGCGGCTGCACCAGTCTGCATTCCCACCAACAGTGGATAAGGGTTCCTTTTTCTCCACAGCCTCTCCAACACTTGTTACTATTTGTCTTGTTGATGAAAGCCATTCTGACTGGGGTGAGGTGATATCTCATTGTGGTTTTCATTTGCATTTCTCTGATGATTAGCGATGTTGAGCATTTTTTCATATGTCTATTTGCCATTTGTATATCCTCTTTGGAGAAATGTCTCTTCAGATTCTCTGTCCATTTTTCAATTGGGTTGTTTGTTTTTTTGTTGTTGAGTTTCATGAGTTCCTTGTATATTTTGGATATTAGCCCCTTATCGGAGGCACTGTTTGCAAAAATCTTCTCCCATTCAGTTGGTTGCCTCATTATTTTGTCAATAGTTTCTTTTGCTGTGCAGAAGCTTTTCAGTTTCATATAATCCCATTTGTTTATTTTAGTTTTTACTTCCATTGCCTTTGGAGTCAAATTCATAAAATGCTCTTTGAACCTAAGGTCCATAAGTTTAGTACCTATGTTTTCTTCAATGCAGTTTATTGTGTCAGGTCTTATGCTTAAGTCTCTGATCCATTTTGAATTAATTTTGGTACATGGTGACAGATAGCAGTCCAGTTTCATTCTTTTGCACGTAGCTATCCAATTCTGCCAGCACCATTTATTGAAGAGGCTGTCTTTCCTCCATTGTATGTTTTTAGCTTCTTTGTCAAAAATTATCTGTCCATATTTATGTGGTTTTATTTCTGGGTTCTCAATTCTATTCCATTGGTCTATTTGTCTGTTTTTCCGCCAATACCAAGCTGTTTTGATTATTGTAGCCCTGTAGTACAAGCAAAAATCAGGGAGTCTGATACCTCCAGTATTGTTCTTTTTTTTTAATATTGCTTTGGCTATTCGGGGTCTTTTGTGGTTCCAGCTTTGTTTACGGTGGCCAAGACATGGAAACAACCAAAATGTCCTTCAATAGATGAATGGATAAAAAAGTTGTGGTATATATACACAATGGAATACTATTCGGTGTTAAGGAAAGATGATATAGGAGCATTTGTGACAACATGGATGGATCTTGAGAGTATAATGCTAAGTGAAATAAGTCAGACAGAAAAAGCAGAGAACCCTATGATTTAACTGATATGTGGTATATAAACCAAGAAGAACAAGACAAACAAATGAGAAAGAAAAACTCATAGACACAGACAATAATTTAGTGGTTACCAGAGGGTAAGGGGGTGGGGGTGGGTGATGAGGGTAAAGGGGATCAAATATATGGTGATGGAAGGAGAACTGACTCTGGGTGGTGAACACACAATGGGATTTATAGACGATGTAATACAGAATTGTACACCTGAAATCTATGTAAATTTACTAACAATTGTCACCCCAATAAAATTAATTTAAAAAAAAAAGAATACCCCATTTAAAAACATTTTATTTAAAACTATTACTAAATTAAAATATTACTGAAATAGTTAAACATGACTAAGTATTTAAAAGGCTCTTAAGTTCCACCTAACGTCCTTCAGCTCTGATTTGATTCCCTGCATCTGTTTCATTTTTATTCTTTTTCTTTTGGGTTTCAAAAAGGAAACAGAGGATTAAAATTATGTTACTATAATTAAAAATATTGAGATGAAAATAATATTTGTCAAAAATTAACCCTTTGGTGTTAGGCCAGTAACTTTAGGCAAAGTGCATTAAAAATTCATCTGTGCGGTGATCAAAGGCATTATCATACCCCAAATCCCTGAAGTCTTCCTTGCCTCCTATAGCAAAGTGCATTAGCTGACTAATAGTATTTCCAGATAGAAAAATGGAAATGCTGAGCCTGACACAGAGAGAAGAGCTTAATAGACTTGTGTACATACATTAGTCTATGACTCACAACTGGTTTGCAGAGCCCCACTGCCAGCTTCATCTCAGAGTTCATCATTAACACTTCCTCTGCTCCCTCCAGCCTTCTTTCCCCTCAGATTATCTTACAGGCTTTCGAAGCAGATGCTTTAATTTAGTATTTCCTCAAGGCTCAGAGAATTTAAGCAGATTCAGGCAAACCAATTTGATGTCTCATTTTCTTGGTTGATTTCAGCAAATATTAACTTCAAGACTTTGTTTTATTTATATGGTCTATATCTCTGTTAACCTAGAAAATCAACTAACACTGAGTCCTTAAAGGGCTGAGAGGAAATAAAAAAAAAGAGAGCCCTTCCCTTGTCCTTATGGAACAACAAATTTCTTTCAATTTTGTAGGAGTTTTTGTGATTTTCTTTTTAAACGAATAAGTTAGGTAACACTAAGCTAAAATGCATCAAACCCATAAAAATGTAACAACTGGTAATAAATTAATCTCATTTAATTATCAAAATGGCTCCCTTCCCCCTTGTTTCCTACCATCTGTTAGTATGAGAATCAGAGATATGACCAGAAATGAGCTGCTTTCTCTGCATGAATAAAAAACTGATAGGTTGTATTACCGTCAATCGAGTCTGGAAATGTATCTCCAAATTTAAACATACATTGAGATTTCTGTGGTGGTTTCTCATTCCCCTTTCATACTTTCAGGAAAATTCTGTGAAGCTATCACTTAGAAGAATTGTTTAGACATGCTTTCTACTACAATGTTTCTTGGTGTGGGGTCGATAATTTGCACCACCACTAAACAAACCATCGACAGGCTAAAATGATAATAAATAACCTAAAAAATAAAAAGAAATAATAAGAAACTTTTACAGACCACTCCTTATGTATAAGTTCTCTAGACACTAAAGCCATTTTGGAAACAGCTGGAAGAGAAGTCTGTTAAAAATGGTTTCTATTCGGATGAAAAATGAGTGTTTAATAATTTATTCACTCTAACGTTTTCAGGGTTGAAATACAGAGTGAGTTTTTCACTGTTTCATCAGCCATAACCTGTGCATGCTCAGCTTGACCTTTCAATAAAACCTGAGCTAGGATGTTTCCTTCTCACTCCTGTTCTTGTTCCTACAGAAGCCCTCATGAGTTGTTTCTCCTCTTGCTTGACCAGCTCAGGACCCCAACCAGGCTCTGTTGTTTCATATAAGACTAGAGCACATCCCTCCTCCTCCTTCTTCTTCACTTTAGTCACTTTTGCCAGCATTGCCATTTCCCGTCCACACTTGCCTTTCTCTACACTTCACCTACTTCACCTACCGAAATCTAATCTTAACACACAACAGTATTTTAGGATCCTGAGTCCTGCTGAAGTAACCACATCACATGCAGACAGTCACTGTTCCAGATGCCTAGTCACAGCTTGCCTGCTATTTATATGTTCATAATAAGTAGTCTCTGGCATCACTCTCAATAGCAAGTCAAAACCATCAGCAAACTGCCCAGTTGTCCTTTGCTTCCTTCCCCTACTTTCTCGCTTTCTCGAACAGCATCCTTCTCTGCTGTTTTCACAGAGGAATTGAAACTTGCCAGGTGTTCTCCTTTCTGATCTCTAAGACTCATGCATTGATTACTCCTTTGGTTGGTCTTTTCTACTTGTCAAAGGTCTTAAGGGAATTTCATTAGCGTTTCCTCCCTCTCTTATATCTTCAGTTTCTTTCTTCTGTAACCCTACATTCTGTCTTCAACAGACTATTATCTGGTTTTTGCCTCCACTTTGCAAACATTTTGCCAATAATCAGCTCATATTGCTCTACACAAACTTGTTTTAATTCTATTAGTTGACATCCTTATACTGACGCAGTTGATCATTCCATTCTTTCTGGAATGCTCTTCTCTCCATGACCACATGCTTTCATAGTTCCTCTTGTATTTTAGACCTTTCCATTTCAGTCTTCTTCCTTGAGCCTCTTTTCTTATTCATTTCCTAAATGTCTGTCATCTTGGAGGAAGCTGAAGTGGTCCTACCAGGATTCAGAGCCAGACAGTAGAACTCCAGAGCTCGCTACCCAGACCCTATATTGCATAATGGCTAAATCCACTGGCTTCAGAGTTAAGCAAAAAGGAAGCAAATCTCGCCTTTTCCACTTACTAGATGGATGCTTGGGGCAAGTTATTTAGGCTTCTTTGAGTGTTGGTTTGCTCATGTATAGAATAGAGGTAACAATACTTTCCAGAGAGAGTTGCTGTGAGGAATAACTCTGGTAAAAAGCGTGAAGTGTCTATAAATAATAGCTTTCCAATAAATGGCATGGATTATTATTGTATTGGTTTTATGGTTTCTAAAATGTTTATATTTGTTTTCAGGGGCAAGCATGAGACCAAAAAAAAGTAAGATAAGGAGTCATTTAGAGCAGCATTATCTTAGAAAAGGAGAGAGAGAGAGATTCTTGTTACAATCCAAATGAACCAATGTAATGATTATCTGAGCTGTGTTCCTTTACCCTAATTCTCCATTAGGTTTAAGAGGTTTCTGGAAATTTTGACTTGAATGCCTCACCAGCACTATTAGCCACAGTTCCTAAGAGTCTCTTTCACCTTAACTTAGACTCCATATGAACCATTTCAAAGTTTAGCACAATTTTTTTCCTGACAGTTTATATCTTAAAGTTAAAACAGATCCCGACAGTAAATTTTGCTATGTCTTGATACTATACACAGACAGATAAGTTCTACTCAATCAATGAGATAAAATGTTTGAAGGGGTTCCAAAAGAAAATGCAGTAGTCAGAGTCTGAATAGATTAGAGAATGCCTGATTTCTCCTAGAGCCAGTCCTTTCAACACTATGTGTCCTTGTTACTGTACATAGAAAACAACAGTTAGGTTTGCTCTATTCTTTTAGAGCAGATGGCAGAAATTCCAAAAGCGAGAAAAATAAGATCCACCACATTAGGATGCAATCGAATGTAATAATGACTGTTCTGGCTTACATTTTCCCCTCATTTGTCCTCTCTTCACTACCTTTTTGGGTTGCAATATAATTTGATAAAGGACCTTACTGGAAAAAAAGAGGGGTGGGTGGTGGTGCAACGTACATGAAGCTTCATAGAGAAATTATGAAATTTCCATAACGAGCTCATAGTGGAATCTTTGTCAAACCTCCCTTTGCTTTAACCATGGGGCTGAACAAGGCACATGCTCCATGGGGGTTTCATCCAGCTGGAGCTTTGTGAGAATAAGGGTGATGATGTCAGTTTTGGCACTCCGTTTAGGGACCACAAAGCCTGCGCCTAGTGAATTACATGAAGATGGATCACAACCCTCAGCTCTGTATTTACAAAGACATCAGCAATAAACACATATACCTTTCAGTAAAAGAAAACCACAGCTGCTTTCATCATCATGACCAAAGAAGAATCGATTAAAAAAAAAAAAAATCATGGGTAATTTAGAAAATACTATAAATATAACATGAAGTCCCCCCTTTCCTAGTTAGTCAATATCAGAAGCACATATGGAAAGGCTGTTTTGTTTTTATTTTCCACAAATTACAGCCCTTTGTCACTTATACCTCTAGCTGCAGACGTCAGTTATTATGTTGGCCTTCATAAGATTTTACAACTTTCATTTTAATAATAACAGGAAAAAAAGGTTTTCATTCTAGAAGTCATTTGGGACAGACTCTCTTAAAATTCCTATAGGGCTCCTGGAACATCTGAAGACATTCCATTCTTTCCCAGAGAACAAAGTTTATGTCTGATTTCCCCACCCCTGCATAACAATGGCAGTGATTAAACAGATGATTTTCAACCCTTTATAAACACCTTTCAATTTCAACCCCATTCTCCAAAAAGATAACATCATTTTTTCTTTTACAATCATATCCATTAGGCAAAGCTTTTAAAAATAAAGTTAATATACTTAAGTCGTCATTGGAGAAGACTGTCAAGCTGAAACAGAGAAGGACTTACAGTGGAGACCTTACTTATAGCCTGGTGGAGTTTAAACTCATTTAAGTATTTGTAAGCCAATCCTTCCTCTTTTCATGAAAAGAAAAACCCCGTTATTCGAGAGTATTGCCGTTTACAAATGGGTATTTGATTGAAAACAAAGTCAGAAATTCTTGTAAATATATTTTTCCCTACACACACATACACACAAAGCCTCCGAAAAAGGAACTTGCATATTGTTATTGAGTTTCTACAGGAAGAAAATGTTGGGAGAGATATGGTTGTGGGTGAACGAAAGTGGAAGCACTTAGCTTTCAATCATTACAGCATTAAGTCGAAACCTACAATTTCAGTTCCATAAAATCAAAAGCAATTTTGAGACTTTTGTCACTAATTCTTGCCTTTCATAATAGTAGATAACATATGATGAATGTTTAATACGTGCCAAACACTGAGCTAAATCTTTTGCATGCATTTCTAACCTTTAACAACAATTTATGGGGCAAGTACTATTATCAGTCTCTCTTCATGGATAAAAATATTAAGGGTTTGAGGGGTTAAAACTTGCCCACAGTCACAGCCATAAGGGTCCATTGAAAGCATTATATTTCCCATGTTTTGTTACAATGGCTTAAAAACGAAGTCATTATAATATTAAGATTTGGAGACACAAATGACTATACCTAGAATGCTTTCTAGGCTCTGTAGCAATGTTTTCCAAACCCTTTGCACTTCTCCTTAAAGAGAATACCTAGGGAGAATGCATCATACTTTAATTTCTTTGTCTCATTTAGAAATTTTTATCACACTCTTTAGCTCAAAAATTCCAATAAATTTTGCCTGCAAAAGCCCCTTTCCAGGTCCTCCTTGTGTTTTTCTCTATTCCTCTACACTAAATTTTTAAATAATACATTTTTTTCCCTTTACTTACTTTATTCATCATTTTGTCTTTTGCTGACATGAGATCCTTTTGGTATCCTTTTGGTCTCTTTCAACAGGAACCAAGTTAGACCACAATATAATAAGTGATAAGACTCCACAATATAATAAGTGATAAGGAATTGCATGAAGTAAAGGTATTGATTTGTCAGAATATTTTACACTTGTTGCTGAGGTAATATTTTAATAGTTTAAAATTTTAGGTAATAGGGAAGAAAATAATCATTATCCCCAACACAAAAATAATGCAATTTGTATCTCTTCATTTACTCGCCTCAGCCTTGTTTCTTCGGGAGACAATGAAGGCAGGGGATTTTTCTCTCCCAGAAGCTCCTCAAATGTGAACTTTTTTCAAGCTAGTTTCTATTAAACTGTAAGTAGGGAAGGCTGAAGCTTTATCATTAATATCTTAGTTATTCTGACTTCTTTCTCTGATTAGGTAACAACCTTGAGGACAAACATAGGATATGGGCTTCTAGCAAAAGAGAAGTGGAACCCTCCACTTCTCTACTGACTCTCTGCTATATTACACCCATTTGTTAAATTAACACACACACACACACACACACACACACACACATACACACACACACACCCATCCATGAGGCCCTTCATTACTTTTATTCTTCTGTTATTCAATAAATATTCTTTTAGGAGTCATTAGTTTGTCCTGTCTTAGGACTGAGATTATGCCTTACTTGATGATAAAGTCTCTAGATCTTAAGGAGCACACAGTTTAGTGGAAGAAGACAGTGAAACTGGGAACTTCTAAATATAATGCAAAGTGCATTATACTTAATATTTTTTGAAGTATCATGTAGTTTAGGAGCTGGTGAGATTCAGGAGACCTAATGCACAATGAGAAGAAATCATTCTGTTCCTTTCACCTTATGCCCCTGCCTCAACCACAAAACAGTGTCACCAGTTTCCTCCCAGGGACAGCTGAATGATTTGTGAGGCCCAGTGCAAAATGAAAATGTGTCTCTAGAGATGCCAACGTATAAAGTATTTTCCTTTCTTCTGTGGTCTCTCTCTCTCATGACGTATCACGGTGTTTTATACTTCCTATCTAGTGGTCTATTCCCTGAGGCAAAGCACCAACCCTCACAGACACCCCAGGGCCCCACCCCACCACTCGGTGCGTACACTGACCCCCTAGATGCTGGGTTCCCCTTTTGACCTGCCACAGGTCCTACGCCTCTGAGAGTAAGTAATATGCCATGTTCCAACTAGGGACAGTGAGGTTGGGCCGGGCAACTCTCCTTCCCACTGGGCCTCCTCCCCAACCTATTGTGGACAGTTGACCTTCAAGAGACAACAACCTCCAAGATGGGAACATCCTTGGTACCTGGATTAGGGGTGGGCAAGAGGTTTGCACCAGCTGAACATCTCATGTCACTGTCAACTTCAGGCACTGACCATCGCCACCCTGTCCTGCTTCAAAATGCCATGGGGCACTTGCACCTGACCCTCCCTCCCCATCCCTTCCCCAAATCACAGGTGTGAGGGAGCAGGGTGAGGGGATGGCTGTATCAGTAGGGATTAATTAGGTCAGGTTGTTGTTCAAGGGGTCAGAGACCAGGGGAGCAGGCTGCTGATGAGAACCCTGGAAGGTAGGCAGATCGGGGAGAACGGAGCATGTGAGCCAAGAGTCCAAGTCTACCCTGTGTACTCTATTGGACAATGTTGTAATTATTATTTTGAATATCAAGGCAAGCATCCTCCCAGCATTAAATTGTTACTGTTGAAGCCCTTCTGAGGACACAGTGTGGGGCCCTCTGTGACAGCACTGGGCCTTATGCTCCTGGCCAGCAATCTCCCACTCTATCATCCTCCAAGAAAGAAGCTCATTGTGCATCACCCTTAGTTTTTCTTCAAGAGTCATTACTCTAGGATGAAATAAAAGTGTCTTACTTGGCATAAAAGAGGCTTCAGAATCTGTCATCACCTTCCACTGCAGCCTTATCTCTTCCCGCTATTCTTTGCTGTCGCTACTGAGCTCCCCAAATAGACTTGTGCTTCCAGGCTTTGGCATTACTGCTTGTCTCACAGAAAAAGCCTGTACCCTTGTTTCCTACTAGTTCCATTTTAAGGCTTTCATTGAAGGTTTTGTCTTCGTAATACCACCCTCCTCCCAGTCAAGCCCAATGTCCTCTCACCTAACATCATACCTTTCTCCTTGTTCTCTTTCGTATTTCTCGATGCCTTGGCACAGTGCCTGGAGCATACTTCCCGCGATCAAAACCCAGGGAACTATCAGATAATGCTAATTCAAATATTTGACCCTGAATTACAGTCCACCCCAACTTTGCTGGTATCCCTTTCACACAGAAGGAGCAGGGCGGAAGGGCAGCTGAGAAGACAGAGGACAAACTGAATAGTGTCCTAGGGGTTGTGACTTGCCATTAGGAGGGAAGGCAGACCCTAGTCACTATGAACACATAAACGGTTGGCCAGAGAGGGCTGCAGCCTGGCTGTGAGTGGGCATCTGAAGCAGTGCCCATCAGCATGGTGGTGAGGTTGCTATAGCAGAATTCAAAGACTTAATATGTTGGATTGGTTTCAGATTAAGGCTAGGTTAATGGGGTGCAGAAAAAGACAAGAAGTAGAAGGGAAATGGCGATGCTAGAAAAAGTGACTCAAGTGGTAAAGGAAAAGAGATGTGGTCGAGCTGTGTATAAAATAATTGAGCCGGATTGGGGTCCTGAGCTGGTAAAATAAGAGAAGAACCCATTCATGAGGCATCTGTCGGAGGAAGAATAAGGGGTATGAAAAGAAAGATGTTGGAAAGCTTGAAGAAACATCAACCATTTTGAATTATTCTATTAAAGAGCACAAAAGGGTATACTTTAGGTCAGATTAAAGAATTTGTTGTTGTTTCGCTAAGTTGAGAGAATAAAAATGGTTTAAAAAATTTAAAAGGGACCTCAGTTTGGAACACATTGATCCAGAAATGGCTTTTTAAGTTAACACTGATAAATAAAGTGGTTTGAAAAATAAGAAAGCAGGACTTAACGGATATGCTCTCAGCCCTGTGTTCCTAGTGAACTCGTGTCGGGTTTTCAGCCATTTGAAGGTGGATTTACTCAAATCTGGGAAATTGAAATGTAAAAAAGTACTTTTGGAAGGTGTAATTTGTGGTTGTCATGAGGTACTGGAAGTTTGAGAATGTTACACATCGCAGGCAGTTAATAAGTGTATTAAATACGTTTAAAGCTAAGTGATGATTCAGTCAATATTTTACAAGTACACTCTGCAATAGTACAGATAATGGAGTGAAAGGAGGAAAGAATTGAGTCAATTAAGCCAGTTAGGACTGTGTGTGTGTGTGTGTGTGTGTGTGTGTGTGTGTGTGTGTGTGTGTGTATAAGAAGCTCCCAATAGTTCCCTACATTTACCATTAGTTTTTAGGAAGATAGTAGAAGTGGATGCCCTGGGTCTTATGGTAGGTGTAGGTTTAATATTTAAAGAAACTGTCAAACTGTTTTCTGAAGTTGCTGTACCACTTTACATATCTACCAGCAGTGTATGAGAGTTCAGTCCCTCAGATTCTCACCAGCACTTGGTATGGTCAGTCTTTTTTGTGCCCAGTTTTATAGGTGTGTACTGGTATTTCACTGTGGTTTTATTTTGCCTTTCCTTAATGTTAAATAACATCGACCATCTTTACAAATGCTTGTTTTTCATCCATATATCTTCTTTGTGAAGTCTCTGGTTCAAGTATTTTGTCCCTTTTTAAAACTGTATTCTTGTGTTTTATTACTGAGTTTTGAAAGCTCTGAATAGATTCTGGATACAAGCCATTTTTCTGATACATGCTTGGAAAACATTTTCTCCCAGTCTGTGGCTTTTTAAAATTTATTTTCTTAACAGTATGTTTTGAATAGCTGAAGTTTAAAATTTTGATGAAGTACAGTATATCCTTCTTTTTTTCTTTTGGGGATTCTGCTTTCTGCTTTTGGTGTTATAGCAAAAAAAATCCAAAAATTTAAATCATTGCCTAATCCAAGGTCAGATATTCCCCTAGAAGTTTTACAAGTTTAAGATTTACATTTAGGTTTATTGTCCATTTTAAGTTAATGTTTTTACATGGTGCAAGATATAGATAAATTTTTTTGAGTGCCTATTGATAATTAATTGTTCTATCATTATTTGTTGGAGACACTATCCTTTCTTCATTGAATTGCCTTTAAACTTTTGTCAAAAATCAGTGTTCATATAACTCGGTCTATTTTGGGGCTCTCTTCTTTCCCTTTGGTCTATTTGTGGCATTGATGACAATGCCACACTGTATAATGGCTATAGTTATATATACATATAACTATATTTTACCATTATATATTTATAATTTGTCTTGAGGCCAGGCAGTGTTAGCCTTCCACCTTCATTCTTCTTATTAGCTATTCTAGGTCTTTTGCATTTCTGTTTGAAATTTAAAATCTGCTTGTCAATTTCTACAAGAAGTCCTAGTGGTATTTTGACTTTATTGATCAATTTGGGAATCACTGACATCTTAACAAGATTGTCTCCCAATCTATGAACAAAGAATGTTTCTCAATTTATTGATGTTTTCTTTAGTTTCTCAATGTTTTATAGTTTTTAATTTACAGATATTTATTAGACTTATTTCTAAGAATTTTACATTTTTGATGCACTTTAAATGGTATTGCTTTTTAAATTTTACTTTCCAAGGACGCATCACCCATTTTTGTTTTCTAGGGCACTATGTTTAAGACCGCATTAATTCAAAATTCCTGCAGAAATTTTCAAGCTATTGCATGGCCACCTTTCTTTTTTCCACTTACACCTTTGAAGAGAAGTCCTGCTTTTCTTCATACAAGTATACCCATTCGGCTGATGGACTATATAATAGAAGTTTGGGAAAGATAATTAATAAGAAACCAAATGAGGTTATGTACTCAATTGTGAAGATACCTTTAAGGGAAATTTCTTTTTATAAACTTCTGAGGCTGATTCATTGGACAGTAATAACCTAGATATTGAGCTGCTTTCAAGGACAGAACAGAAAATAAGGATATTTTGATTGAGCTTCCTTTGAACTACAATGGATAAAACACTGTAGGGGATAAGTGTTTACCTACCTCTATTACACTAATTGCTGGGAGACCAGAGGGCCATTTAGTAAGTTACTTTTTCCAGAGCACTGGCTAGTGTTTGGTTCTCTAATGGGATTAATTTAACTAAGACAGTTAATCGAATCAATTCATTCCCCCAGAGAAGCTTTTACTCACCCTCATTTTCCACTGAATTAAGGATAGGCTGCATTTCCTACCTCGGTTTTTTTTTTGTTTTTTTTTTTTGTATTTATATTTAGCATTATTCCTTTGGTAACTTAGCATTTAATTTACAAAATGAGTTAAGAAAAAGATTAATTATGGATTTTGACAGAAGCTGTAAAGCTGTCGGGTAAAAGTTTCGAATGTAATAAATTTATAAAATCACAGATGAGTGTAGTCTCTCTTTAAGACCCACTGAATCATACTCTGGACTATGGGTCTTGAAAAACAAACGTCTATCCTAATTTAAGAGATTTGTTTAACTCCTGTGAACTGCAAATGTGAAATACAGTTGTGTGTGTGTTTGTATGTGAATATTAATGTAATTTGTCATATTGCTGTATTGATTCTCAGAGTTAGAGCCATTTTAGAGACTGGTAAGGATAAGCAGAAGTTTTAAGTTCCATGCTAGTCGATCACATTATTAACCAAAACATCACTCAAAATAACATTGCAATTCTCATAATAGGTATGACCCAAGTTTATTGCTGCATGTATGAATCAGCATACGCACCAGACTGGGGCTTCTTAGATTTGCATTTGGGTCTGACTTTTGCCATGGCTACCGGTATAAGTTGGACAACCAATATGACTTCTTTGTATTACTTCTTTGTTGGGGCAACATAACAAAATACCACAGACTGAGTAGGAAAACAACAGAAATGACTTTCTCAGAGCTCTGGAGCCTGGAAGTATCAGGATCGAGGTGTCTGCAGGTGTTTGGTTTCTTCTGAAGCCTCTCGTCTTGGTATCTAGATGGACACTGCCATGGGCAAGTTCAGGCTATTATAATAAAAATGCACTAGACTGGGTGGCTTCCACAGCAAAGATTTATTTCTCCCAGCCCTGGAGACTGAGAAATCCAAGATGAAGTCAAGGTCAGATCCAGTATCTGGCGAGGGGCCACTCCTGGTTCATAGAGGGCTGTCCTTTGTCTGTGTCCTCACATGTAGACAGTGGGCAAGGGAGCCCCCTGGGGTTTCTTTTACAATGGGACTCGTCTCCTTCATCTCCACTCTATGACTTAATCACCTCCCAAATGCCCCATCTCTAAATACCATCACATTGGGGATAAGTATTCGACATGAGTTTTGGGGGGACACAAACATTCAGTCTACAGCAGATATCTTCTTTCCATGTGTTCACAGGGTCACCCCTCTGTGCATGCATGCACTGGTGTTGCTGACTCTGTGCTAATCTCTTCATTTGATAAGGATAGTACCCAGATTGGATTAGAGCCCACTGTACTAAACCCACGTTAACTTAATTACCTCTTTAAAGGACTTGCCTTTAAACAGTCACGGTTTCCGAGTACTGAGGGTTAGGGATTCAACATATGAATTTTGAGAGAACACAATTTAGCCTATAACACTCTTTAAGCCTTTGCTTCTTCATTCGCACAATATGTGGCTGGGTTAAAACATCACTAAAAACTGTTCCACATTTCAAGAGTTAAGCTTATTTTCAAAAGACAATCATTGTCTTTTCTACAATTAAACATTGTGACTTTCAGTGTCCTTGGTTGCAATCCTCATAAAATGACCTTGACTAACTTCAGGTAATGGAAATTTATTGATAAACTGTGGAGATTCAGAGAGTAAGGGGAGGCCAGAGGCTTTGACTAATAAACAGGAGAGACCCAGGAGATGTTCCCCACTTCCTTGCATACAGGCAGTGAGGAGAGGTCTGGCATGGCCACTGAGGGAGGCTGTCACCAGCGCCCACCAAAATCACACCCAATACAGCGGGGACAGTGAGAAATCACAGCAAGATGGAGTGATCGTTATGGAGCTCTCCCACCCTCCCCATCCCTGCCCTCCAAAATGGCAGATAACCACTAAGAACATCTTATGACATTTAATTAATGTTAAGTTAAATATGTTTGGGACAGCTGACAAAACAATAAAGCAAACAATTTCCTGGTATTTTTAATGGCTCTTGGCAGTCATATTTTGACTATAAATTAGCTAAATAAAATTCAAATTAGAAGTAGAAGTGGAAAGTGCCACATTTAAAAACTGCATTATCTTTTTTTCACTCAGAAATCTTTCTAGACTTTAATGATCTCATCTGTAAAATGGGAATAATTCTGATTTATTTATTAAAAGCAAGACTTAGAAATACATGAATTTGGGGCTTACACCTTAAAGTTGTGTTTTGTGATTTCATATTAAAGATATGATAGATTTTTCTTCCCATCTTCCATTTGTTCCCCTGTTATTCATCTTTCACTGGTTCTTTTTGAAAAGGCTAATTGTCCCAAGAGAGGAAAACTGCTCATTATAAATTGATGTTTTTTTATTGATTTCCCTAACCTCAATTTCCTTATAGATATTATCTTATGATTAATTCTGTCATACACTTTTTTCAACACACTTCCTGGAAATTGCTATCTGCCTTGTACTAAAATGTAGTAATCACATTTAATTATTCTTGTCTGTAGATTTTATTACATGCCCTGTTTTCCTCAGCTCTACTTTGAAACATCGTGGGATTTTTTTTTTAATTTTAAAATATGTTTTGCTTTTGGTCCAAATATTAGATATTAAAAAATATATTATTATAGTCTAGCTATTCAAAACTTTCCTTTAGATATGAAACATTATTTTGGAAATCCTAAGAATTTCAAATGTTTATTGAACTCACTGTTATTCTCATTTAATTTCCAAATATTTTGAAATTTCTGTTTTAGGCCTAATAGTTGGTCTTCGCTAATATTATTTCATAAACCATAATAATTATTGCACTGTTGTTTTCTACCAAGATTTTAGTAGTGAAAACAAAAGGCTACTTTACAGTTTTTATGTTATGCACAATAATAATGGGGACCATTTTCTATCTCTTCACTTCTTGCAAACACATATACAGGAATAGGGAATCTTTTTTTAAATAAGAAGAGATCGTTACTTTATCTACTGGGAAAGGATCTCATAAAGGTTTCCAAACTTTTAAATCAGTAATTTTTTTCAAGTAAAACCATACCTAGGGCTTCAATTATTTAAAACAGTCAGAATTGCTGTTTTTCTAGCACAGAGATGCTGAACATATCCAAATTTATACATTTTAAATTTCAACATCACTAACTGAGAACAGTGAGTCAGTTTTGCTAAACATAAAAAGTTGAAAAGTGGAATGTTATGGGTGACATTTGCAGTCCTGTCAACCATGGCATCTCATTTACTTTTGTATTTTGCTAAAGTTACATAATTTCAGAAAGATAGGTAGTTGCAAATAGTAACCCTTATTTGCCACTTTGCCTCACACTAAGAATACTCTTCAATTTAATTTAGACCATGGAACTAGGAGGTAATGGATGTTTTTATTTCAAGGTTAAAACCCCGACAACATCTGCCATCTGCTCACATTCTCCTTCACAAAAATAAAAGTCAGACAAGAAGCTTACAAAACATCCAGATAAAACCTGTAAAAGATATTATCACGACTTGGCATCCTACCCACTCACTCTCTCTATTGCACAACTGCAGCAGAGCAGAGGCACCTGAGCCGGTGCTAACCTTTAATTGGACTTGGCACATGTGTGCTGTGGCAGAGTGCTCACTCATATATTTTTATTTGAAAGAGCAAGCACAGGCCTGAATATTACAAAGAAAAGGAAAACAAATCTTAACCAATGCACATTTGCAAGAAGTTCAAGTACATGCTATAGATTGTAGGTCCTTCTTCCAAGGATTATCCTCCAACAAGTTGACCAAGAAGAACTACTTACTGAGTTGTGTTTCAAGAGATGCCATTTGAAAAGCTCTAATCTTGTGCAACTATTATTGTTTTTCATGAGTAAGACACTGAGACCAAGGGAAAGCACTCAATGCCCTTCCTTCCCACTGCTCACGCTGTTGTCTTAAACTTAACTCCATGTCCTGTCAATCCTAACTGAAAGAATGTTAGTCATTTTTATAGCTCTCTCAGATACCTCTCTCTCTCTCTCTCTTGATCTCTCTCTCTCTCCCCCCCCCCAAGCATTCAAAAAGTAATTACCATGTTTCTTATTTCATCCTGTATCTGAGAGCAGAAGCCTCTTCCTCACACTTACTCATAACACTCTTCTTAGCAGGCCCTAATCATTTTAGGTACTAATTAAATAATGTTTATGGAATTTCTCACCCCAAAACATGATTCTCAATAGATCATTCACATCAAAATGATGTATATTTTGCTTGATTTAATGGAACTTTTTTCTGCAATCCCTTTTACATTCTTAGAATCCTCTATATTTCTTCCAAGGCTTCCACATTACAATATTTTTTCAGCTGCTTTGGTTCTTTTTCATTGAATTCTCTTAAAAATATTACTGTTTAAATTGGCAATTTTTACGGTAGAAGAGGAAGTGTTACAAGAAAGGTAGGAAGGTGTCAACCGTGTCTGATTTGCCTGTATAGTTTGAGTGAGGGGTTGATGAAGGACTAAGAAACTTATGTTTGATAACATTCTCTCTTAACTGTGTATAGGTGTGTGTCTTTCATAATCCTTCCAAACTAACACGGGATAGTATATATAAATCTGAAAATGTAATTTTATCTTTTGTTGAAGGTCTGATTTTCTAGAAGCAGATTCTAAGATTGAACTTGGCAAACACCGTGTTTATTAAGCATCAACATCTTTGGAAGGGAGGAGAAGGAAGCATGATGGGGCAGAAGGAGACGTCCTCAAGGAGAGCTCAGGAGTGTATATGGCCCATCAGAGATGACCCACACTGGATAGAAATAAGCCTTTAACCCCTGTCTTGATCAGTCATGGGCCATGTCCTGCCTGGGAAAAACGTGTACTTGAGCAAGTTGGCTCTCTGCAGATGGGTAAAATCCTGAGGAAGCTGACACCTGGAGGCTGTCTGCTGAGACAGAAAGCGCTTCTTTAGGGGTGATCTGGGTAGCACATATCCATGTCCACATCTCTTTATAGAACCCTGTTTCTCCGAAATGTGAACAGAGTTGATTTTTTAAAATTTTTTGAAATTGAAAAACAGAGACAAACAGCTACATTGCTATCAACCATTCTGTAGTCCCCGCTATGGAGGCTTTCATTAACAAGCTCCACTACTCCCTTGATGCATATTGGGCTGTTTATTTCCCTACAATCTGAATGCTGCAATTTCACAACACTGCTTATATTCCACACAGTAACTCCTGGTATCACATAACGCTGGTTGCATTGAAATTTCCAAACTCAAAATTTCAAAGAGTGTCAGATTTTCTTAAGATTTCAGTTTCTGAGGTAAGTAGAATTGACTAATTAGCCAGACCTCAGAGGATTTGTTCAACTTCTCTGAGCATATCAACTATTTTAGGAGTTGAGGATTTGGATCACTTGTCTTTGCAATGTGGCAGCTATGACAATGTGATGTGAATGATGAAAAATTAAGATTGTAAACTCCTTTGGAGGGATCACAAATCAATCTGACTTGTAACAAGACAGTCTCTAACAATAGAGGATCTATTTCCTGAGACCAATTGCATTTAGATAACATCAGATGCCAAAGCTGAAATGAGAAAATCCTTCCATACTTCACTTACTCGAATATCTCAATAATTCTACAATATTAATTGGTAGCTGGAAAATTCTGTTTCAAAGTTCCTCTTTAACATTGTCAACATCACACTGAACAATTTCTTTCTTTGGCCTCAGCCTATCTTTCTGTTTTAAAATCTTAAGACTAAATCTTTTACATAGAAGTAGTTTGAGGAGTATTTAACTTTTACAGTAGTTTCATTACTTAAAGATATCAGTCATTTGTTTGGTAATTTCCTTGAAATATTGCCTTGAGAATTCTCAGTGATGAAAACTCTTTAATTTGAGAGAGTGGCTGAATTGAGAAGTGATTAAAGATATCTCTGGAGCAGTGAATAGGATGCCATAGGGAGAAAATTCCCCAAATTTGGCATTGACCTTTCACATCTTGACTGTGTAACCCTTCCTTTGAAAGGAACCTGGAAATAAGTTAAAGGTAAGATAGTGCCTGGTTATTTTTTAACTCATGAGTACTCTTTTATTCTGAACTGAACATGTCCTTCCTATCAACAGAAACTTATTTTACATTCTTAAGAAAAATCCTTGAAATATGTATTGAAAATGCATATTGCACATTCTCAAAGCCTGATATCTTAGTAAGCAGCATTTCAGTTGGTCTCAGTAACACAGGGATCATTCTTAGTCTTTTATCCTTAATGTTCAGTAATTTTTTAAATGAATAAATTTATGAATACATGAATGAATGAATGAATGAATGAACTGGTCCTGCTTATGGAGGAATCAAGGATAAAGTTATAGACCTATCATTATATACTGTATATCATTATATGGTATTTTCATGAAAACACTGCCCAAAATTCAAAGGAATATGAAATTTATTCTCCATTCTGATCCAGGGAATATGCTCTGATGATTACTTTTGCTTCATTTACAAGATCAGCATTCTTGCACGTTAGAATTTAAAATATACTGTGTTTTTTAAATATGAGAGAGTATTTTAAAGAGTAATAGAGGATTTCTAAATTCAAATATTTCATTTACTACTGTTTGCTATTGTTATTATTCCATCCATTCATGTATACCTAATAAAGCTATTGTCAAAATGAGAACCTCATATGTTCACAGCGGTCCTTGGATCTCACAATTTTCTCTCTTCTTTTCCAAGAATCTTCCGTGTGATGTGAATCAATACATTAAAGCATGGAACGTGAAGAACCAAATATAAATTTGAATTAATTTTATTTTTGTTTTACATATATTATCATTTCAAAAGGTTCCTAAGAATTATGTGTTCCTTTTGGGGGGGGGCATTAAAAAATACGAGGAAAACTATGACTTATTACGAAATTTTAGAAGTCAAAGGCGGACATGCTCATCATTATAGTATACTTGTTCTTACCCATTCGAGGACTAAATCTATCATACATTCAGTTTCAACGATACAGACCGTTTTATTTATTCCAAATGCATTGATTCTTTGGTTAATAACTCTCAGTATTTAACAGGAGAAAAAAAAACAAAACTATTTTCAGCCACAATAATCTCAGAGTCCCGAACTTTCTTTCCATTTGACAGCTGCCATAGCAGCAGAGACTATCTATTTTATCTCAAGGGAAAAAAGAGAACTTGCTGTAAAACGTTCACATTCTAGACTTACTGAAGCATTAAATACAGGTTATAAATCTGACTGATAACGCAAGAGTCACTAAATTCTACCGCTCATTAGAATACAAAAGTTAAAATCTGCATTTTCCCTTTTAAGTCCCTAAGTGAAATATTAAGCCAGAATATTGCAAAGACGCGAGCATAATCAAAAGTGGGTTTTTTGTTTTGTTTTGCTTTCTTTTGTTTGTTTTCAGAGCATATGGAACAGAATAGAATTACCCCACTTGAAAAGCAACCCATGTAAGAAAAACTCTAGTTTCCTAACTACATAAAAATTAATACATTAAAAAATTCTGTCAACATAATTTAAATAATGATTTCCCATGTTGATTTAAAAATATTTGACATAAAAATTAGTTCATCAGTGCCCAATTTCATATCTGTTTGTAAATTGACTTGTAATTTAGTATGACTATATACCTCTGATTTTAGAAACTTAGAAGTCACACTACAACCCAAATGGAATTCAGGTTTTCTTCATATGTGCCATCTTTAAAAAGACACCTGCTTTGTGCTCTCTGCTACTCTAAGAAACTGCAAACTTATCAAACACTTCCCCACTCTCGGAAAGTTCTCAAAATGAAGAAAATTTATAAATGTCTGAGAGATGCAATATTTATTTGATTTGTCACATCAAAATTTGAACTGGGATGTATAGTCTTTGTTGTATTCTTTCACAAAATGTTGATGTCAGTATTTCTCATTCACTCACTTGTTTTTCATACTCTCTGATTTTCAGCGTTTACATTTCTTGCAGTTGTATGTGTTTAAACCGTGCATCCCAAAGATGACAGTTTATGCTAAACCCTTTGTGTGAATTGGCTTACCTAATCCCCAAAACAAGCCCCTAAGTAGGCACTCTTATTATCTCCATTTCATAGATGAGAAAATTGAGGCACAATGAGGTGAATTAACTTGCCAATGTCACCAAGACTGTAAACAGCAGAGCCATAATGTGAACCCAAGCAAGTTGTCACTAGAACTGTGAGTATTAATCACTTCACCAAATGTAAGAATCAGGTATCTATGTTCTTGTGTCACTACAGAGTATATAGAACAGTGGTAGATACACTATTTTGTCTTTCCACAGTCATGCCTTTTGCATATTATGAAATTAGACCACAAAATAACTGACATTCCTCATATCACACAGATGGTAAGCGTCGGAGCTAAGTGTAAATTCAGGTGTGTTTAATACCAGATCTAATGATTTTTTTCAATAGTATCATAGCTCGCTGGATAAGTGATCATGATAGGTGTTACGCTGAAGCCTTATTTCTCACTGGAAGCATAATTGAGACACTGGTCCATGAAAAACAATTTATGGTTTAATGCTAAAAAGTATGGAGGAGATAATTTGGAAAAGAAAATTTTAACAACTCATACAAACATACATTATTTGCATAGTTCTAAATTAGAAAATTGACCTAAACAGCTTAAAGAGACATAACAGATTTCAGACAATAAGAAAAATCACAGATAAAGAAAAGTTCAGTATTAATCTGTCAGTTGACAACAATGACCAAAATCTTTGCTAGGTGTTAAGGCAATGGGCACAGGTTTTTCTCTTTACATGGTTCCAATCCAAGATGATGATATTATAATTACAGCAAACACTATGTAACAACTACTGTGTGCCTTGCATTGCTATTAGCCATTTATATGATTTTGACTATTATTATTTTTTAATTTTCCCAGCCCCACTTCCCAGATCAAAACATGAAGATCATCAGGGTTAAGTAATTAATCCAAAGTCATCCAGCAACTAGTGTTTAAACCAAGATTCAAACCCAGGTTCACCTTAATTGGAAGTTCATACTCTTTCCACTTTATGAGATACCTCTCCACTCTAGAAATAAAATTCATTATGACAAAAAAAAAATAGTGATAGCTGGTCATACTTGGCTATTATATCTTTTAACATGTTTTAATACACAAATCAACTACACAGGCATAAACAGAGGCCACTGACACATACATTGCCTTTTCCCCAGTTTTGAAATATACATTTTTTTAGAGTAGTTTTAGGTTTACAGCAATATTGAGCAGAAGGTACGAAGATTTTCTATATACACCTGGCCCTCACATATGCATACCCATAGGTATCCCAATGCCTCTTCATGGCTTGATAGCTCATTAGTTTTTAGTGTGGAATCATAGTTTCTTTTGTCGATGTAGCACAACTTACTCATTCGTGTACTGGAGGACACCTTGCTTGCTTTAAAGTTTTGGTGGTTATGAATACAGCTGCTATAAACATCCTTATGCAGTGTTTCAATTGAATGTAAGTTTCCGATTCTTTGGGGTAAATACCAAGGAGCATGACTGTTAGATCATATGGTAAGAGTATATTTAGTTTTAAATACACTCTTTAAATACAAGAAACTACCAAACTGTCTTCAAAAGTAGCTGTGCCATTTTACCACCAGCAATAAATGAGAGTTTCTCTTGCTCTGCATCCTTAGCAGTATTTGGTGTTGTCCGTGTTCTGGATTTTGACCATTCTATTGGTATATAGTGGTGTGTTATTGTTGTTCTAATTTGCAATTTGCAGACAATATACGATATTGAATATCTTTTCATATGCTTATATTGTCGGAAGCCATAGAAATCCCCAGGCCTTGCCTAGGCAGAACTTCCTGGTCACAAAACCCAAAGCCCGCGCGCGCCAAACCCAGAGCCCGCGCGCGCCAAACCCAGAGCCTGCCCATTTCCTTGTACCTCATATGACATCGCCCTGTCCTAGCCTATCAGCCCGCGACAAGTACCTCGCCAC
Source organism: Rhinolophus hipposideros (assembly GCF_964194185.1). Lineage (NCBI taxonomy): Eukaryota > Metazoa > Chordata > Mammalia > Chiroptera > Rhinolophidae > Rhinolophus > Rhinolophus hipposideros. The sequence goes on from NC_138048.1 coordinate 86,789,366, forward strand.
CCTATGACATAGCATATCCCACCCCCATCTGACATAGCTATATATATAACCCGCCATCGTAATAAAATTTTGAGGCTTGATCAGATCCCTGTCTTGCCTCCATTCTTCGCGTCTCCTGTCTCCCCTTTTTTTTTCATCCTCAACAGGTTTCTTCCCCTCGTCCCACGTTGCATTGTCCTGCCGGTCGGGACATTTTGGCGCCCAACGTGGGGCCCGAGGTACGAAGATTCTATGAGGACACCTACTCTGGAAACCGCCGCGGCCCCCCCCCCTCCCTGAGCCTCCACGGGCTGGCTTCTTTCGAGCCCACGCAGTTTTCACTCCTGGGACAAGACTCGAGGGCCTCCCCGGCGCGAGTGTGGCTTGTTTCGAGCCCGTAAGGGACAAGACTCGACAGCCCCCTCGGCAGTAAAAAGGCTCGTTTGGAGTTCACGAGGTATTCACCCGTAAGAAAAGACTCCAAGTTTGCCCGACGTTGGAGTAGCCGCCCAGCGAAGGACGAGAGATTGGTGAGTAGGTGATTGACATGGGACAGGAGTTGAGTTCACATGAACTCTTCCTTAAGGGTATTAAGGAATCTCTCAAGATGCGGAGAGTTAAGGCTAGAAAAAAAGATTTACGTGAGTTTTTCAGTTTTGTCTCTGATATCTGCCCCTGGTTCCCCCAAGAAGGAACGATTGATCAAAAATATTGGAAGAGAGTTGGAGACTGTTTTAATGATTACTATCGGGTTTTTGGACCCAACAAGGTCCCTGTATCGGCATTCTCATATTGGAATCTGATTAATGATATCCTAAAAATACATTCCTCAGACCCAGATGTTAGAGAGATCTTACAGACAGGGGAAACAGTCCTAAAAGAGAGTTCCCGCCCCCCTTCTGTCTGCCAATCTGTTTCAATAGACATGCCAGAGGAACCTAAAAAACAAGCTGATAATCAGGAAGCCTCTGCCTTAGAGAATCACCCATTAAAAGACCCCCCTAAAATCTACCCTTCCCTTTTGGCCTTTAATAATCAGGACCAGCTCTCCCCAAGAGACCAGATAGATTTAGAGGAACAAGCTGCCCGCTATAATAAAAAAGAGGATCCCTGGGGCCTCGCCGCGCCAACCTTGCGCGCCCCTTCACAAAAAATACATACCCCTCCCCCTTATGTCCCCCCTCAGGAACTCCCAACATTCTATGACCCAGTCTTAAACCCAAACCCACCCCTATTCCCTCAAGACACCCTAGTTCAAAACACCCCATCCTTAACCGATCCCATTAGGCAGGCAAAAATATCTTTAACCCAAGAAATTTCTTCTCTTAGAGAGACACTCCAACAAAAACGCGAACATATGCAACTCCTAAAGGAGCTGCATGCCCTTGAAAAAGAACTTAAAACCTTAATGCCTAACCAAAACCCTGAAAAACCTCAAAAAGGCCCAATACTTAATAAAAAGACCCTAATGACCTTTCCAGTTACCCGCAGCCAAAACCGTGGCCCACCCTCTCAAGAGGATACAATGGAAGAGACTGACAATGAACCCCCCGACTCTCCAAATCCCCCCTCGGCCGATGAGGCCTCTGACACAGAAGACCCAGAAGATAACACTCCCAACTCCAATGATCCCACTGGCCAAAAATATCACCGGCTAGGCATCAAACATATTAAAGATTTAAAAGGTGCAGTAAGCTCTTATGGCCCGACAGCGCCCTACACCTTGGCAATTCTTGAAGGTCTCAGTGACCGTTGGCTCACACCCAATGATTGGTTTAAATTAGCTCGTGCCACCCTTTCTGGGGGGGACCACGTCCTCTGGCACACAGAGTTTAAAGAAAACTGCCGAGAGATAGCACAGCGCAATAGTGAAAATAGAACAACAAGATCATGGACTCGGGATAAATTACTAGGAGAAAAACCCTATCATACCAATGAAATCCAGGCAACTTTTCCCCCGGGGCTGTTAGCTCAAATTCAGAACGCTGGTCTCAAGGCGTGGCGCCGCCTACCTCCAAGAGGCTCCGCTACCACCTATTCCCCCCTTTAACTTACCACCCCTTGGCTCTCCCAAAATCCCGGGATATGGATTTAGACACACAAACCAACAACATTCTCGAATCCACCTTCTGGGCCTTAAATCATTCCAACCCTTCTCTTGCCCAGGACTGCTGGCTTTGCATGACTATGGGAACTCCCATACCTACTGCAATCCCCTCCAATATCACAGTAAACACACAAATCTCTAACTGTTCCCGTCTCTCCCTTCCTCTTAGAGTTCAACCTGTAGGATTTAATACCTCCCCCTGCTATCAGGGACGATTTCAAAACAACACTTTTGATGTAGATCTAGGGTTTGTCACTTTTACTAACTGTTCTGACATCATTCAAGTTAACGGAACCTTGTGTTCTAGCCCTGGACAAGTTTTCATATGTGGGAACAGCCTCGCTTACACCACGTTACCCACCAACTGGACTGGACTTTGTGTCTCAGCTAGTCTCCTCCCTGATATCTCTATTATCCCAGGAGACACACCTGTCCCTCTCCCCAGCCTAGAATTTGCCACCGGGCGCCACAAGCGTGCTATTACAGCCATTCCCTTACTCGTAGGGCTAGGAATTACTGCTGGAATAGCCTCGGGTACCGCGGGAGTAGGTGTTGCAGTCCAGTCCTACAATAAACTATCACGCCAGCTGATAGATGATGTCCAAACACTTTCTGGGACCATCAATGATCTCCAAGATCAGATTGACTCTTTAGCTGAAGTAGTCTTACAAAACCGTCGAGGCCTAGATCTTCTCACTGCAGAACAGGGAGGTATCTGCTTAGCTTTACAGGAACGCTGCTGCTTCTATGCTAACAAGTCCGGGATCGTCCGAGACAAGATCAAAAAACTACAAGAGGACCTAGTAAAAAGACGCAAAGAACTCTTCGAAAACCCACTCTGGACGGGTCTCAACGGACTTCTCCCCTACCTGCTCCCCACCCTTGGCCCCCTCCTATGCATCCTTCTCTTAATAGCCTTCGGGCCATGGGCTTTTAGGCGCATTACTGACCTCATTAAAAACCAAATCGATGCTGTTTTGGCCAAACCAATCCAAATCCATTATCAGCGGCTAGCAACAGGGGACGGCCTCGAAGAAGGCTATCTTGGCTTCCTCCCCACGGGGACGGCATAATACTAAGGGTATGTCTACTCCCCCCACGAGTTGGGGAGGGGTATGGGCACCGAGGTGAGTGCAAAGCAAAGCATTTGCAAGGAAAGGGCTCGACTCACAACGGTCGGCTCCCTTTAACTTTCCTGAGAACATACCTGGTTTGCATAGAGGTTGGTATCAAAAAATCTCTACCTCTCCTCCACAAAAGATACCCAAAACCATCCAATAACGAGCTCTGCTCGTTGGAGGAACCAGGCCTCTGTTCCCTCACTCGGTCAAGGCCCACCTCCTTAAAACAAACAAAAAGGGAGGAGATGTCGGAAGCCATAGAAATCCCCAGGCCTTGCCTAGGCAGAACTTCCTGGTCACAAAACCCAAAGCCCGCGCGCGCCAAACCCAGAGCCCGCGCGCGCCAAACCCAGAGCCTGCCCATTTCCTTGTACCTCATATGACATCGCCCTGTCCTAGCCTATCAGCCCGCGACAAGTACCTCGCCACCCTATGACATAGCATATCCCACCCCCATCTGACATAGCTATATATATAACCCGCCATCGTAATAAAATTTTGAGGCTTGATCAGATCCCTGTCTTGCCTCCATTCTTCGCGTCTCCTGTCTCCCCTTTTTTTTTCATCCTCAACAGGTTTCTTCCCCTCGTCCCACGTTGCATTGTCCTGCCGGTCGGGACATTATATGTCATCTGTATATATTCTTTGGTGAGATGGCCATTAAGGCATTTTTTAAATTGGTTTGTTTGTTTTTCTGTTATTGAGATTATTGAGTTTTATGAGTTCTATACGTATTTTGGATAACAGTTATTCATACGTGTCTTTGGAAAATATTATTTTCCCAGTCTGTAGCTTGTCTTTTCATTCTCTTGACAGTGTCTTTCACAGAGCAGAAATTCTTAACTTTAATAAAGTCCAGTTTATCAATTATTTCTTTTATAGATTATGCCTTTTATGTTGAATCTAAAAAGTTACTGCGAAATCCAAAGTCATCTAGGTTTTCTCCTGTTATCTTCTAAGAGTTTTATAGTTTTGTATGTTGCATTTAGCTCCATTTTGATTTAATTTTTGTGAAGAGCAAAAGGTCAGTGTCTAGATTCCATTTTTTGCTTGTGGATGTCCAGTTGTTCCAGCACCACTTGTCAAAAAGATTATCTTTGCTTCATTGAATTTCCTTTGTGCCTTTTTCCAAGATCCATTGACTCTGTGGGTATGTTTTGGGGCTCTCTATTCTGTTCCATTATTCTATTGTCTATTCTTTCACTAATACTGTCTTGATTACTGTAGATTTATAGTAAGTCTTAAAGTCGGGTAGTATTAGTCTTTTCACTTTGTTTTTTCCCTTCGAAATTGTGTTGGCCATTCTGGGTCTTTTGCTTCTCTTTAAACACTTTAGAATCAGTTTTTCAATATCCACAAAATAACTTGCTGAGATTTTAATTGAATCTACAGATCAACTTGGGAAGAACTGACCTATTGGCAATATTGAGTCTTCCTATCCATACACATGAAATATCTCTCAATTTATTTAATTGTTTGATTTCTTTCATCAGAGTATTATAGTTTTACTCATATACAGATTATACATATTTTGTTAGATTTACACCTTAGTAATTCATTTTTGAGAGTGCTAATGTAAATGGTATTGTATTTTAAATTTCAAATTACACTTGTTCACTGCTAGCATATGGGGAAGCAGATGACTTGTATATTAACTCAGTATCCTGCAGCCTTGCTATGAACGTTATCAGTTCCAGGAGATTTTTTTGTCAATTTTATTCTATTATATTTCCTACATAGAAAATCATGTCATGTGAACAAAGGCAGTTTTAGTTCTTTCCTTCCAATATGTATGCTTTATTAATTCATTTTCTTGCTTATTGCATTAGCTAGAACTTTCAGTACAATGTTGAAAAGGAATGATGGGAGGGGGCATCCTTGCCTTGTGCCTGATCTTAGAGAAAAAGCTTCAAGTTACTCACCATGAAGTATGATGTTAGCTGAAAAGTTTTGTAGCTGTTCTTTCTCAAGTTTAAGAACTTCCCCTATATTCCTAGTTTACTGAGGTGTTGTCGTTGCTGTTGCTTTTTAAATCCTTAATGAGTGTTAGGTTTATCAAATGCTTTTGTCTGCATTTATTGATGTGATAATGAGATTTTTCTTCTTTAGCCTATTGATGTGATAGATTACAATTATTGATTTTTGAATGTTGAACCAGCCTTGCATATCTGAGATAAATCTCCCTGGGTCAAGTGTGTAATTCTTGGTGTACATTTATGGATTCAATGTGCTATTTTTTTGAGGATTTTGGCATCTATGTTCATGAGATATTTTAGTCTTTTGTTTTCTTGCAGTATCATTTTATGGGTTTGGTATTATGGTAAAGCTGGCCTCATAAAATAAGCTAGAATGCATTTTTTCTACTGGTGTCTTCTGAAAGAGATTGTAGAGAATTAGTATAATTTATTCCTTAAATGTTGGTAGTATTAACAAATGAACCCAACTGGGACTGATGCTTTCTATTTTGGAAGGTTATTAGTTATCAACTCAATTTCTTTATAGATATAACCTTATTCATATTGTCTTTTTCTTCTATTAGTTTTGGCAAATTGTGTCTTTCAAGGAATGGGTCCATTTTATCTAGGTTATTTAATTTGCCGGCAAAGAGTTTTTCATAGTATTCCTCAATTATCCTTAATGTCCATGGGATCTGTAGTGAGGTTCCCTCCTTAATTTCTGATATTCATAATGTGTGCCCTCTCTCTTTTTTCTTAGTTAGCCAGCCTAGATGTTTATCGTTTTTTTCCCCAAAAAAATCAGCTTTCCATTTTCTCTAATGTTTTCCTGTATTTAATTTCACGGATTTTTGCTCTAATTTTTATTATTTTTTCTGCTGCAGACTTTGAATTTAATTTGTTCTTCCTTTTCTAGCTTCCTAATGTGGAAGATTATAATTGATTTTAGTTCTTTCTTATGTTTTAATGTACAAGTATGTAATCAATGCTATAAATTCCCCTCTAAGCACTGCTTTTGCTGATCCCACAAAACTCATTATGTTTTTATTTTTATTTAGTTAAAAATGTTTTTAAATTTCTCTTGAGATTTCTTATTTGATCATGTGTTATTTAGATGTGTGTTTTGTAGTCTTTAAGCATTTTAAGATTTTTTTTTCACTTCTCTTTCTACTATCATTTTCTAGTTTAATTTATTGTGTAACTTATTTTCTTCAAGTTTGTTGAAGTGTGTTCTATGATCCAGAATGTGGTTTATCTTGGATAATGTTCCATGTGAGCTTGGAAAGAATGCATATTCTGCTGTTTTTGGATGAAGTAGTATATATATTATATACCCATTATATCAGTTGATTGATGGTCTTGTTGAATTCAATATGCTGTTACTGATTTTCTGCTTTCTGGATCTGTCTGTTTCTGATAGAGGGAATTGAAGTCTCCAACTACAATAATGGATTTAATTATTTCTCCTTGTAGGTCTGTCGGTTTTTGCCTGGCATACTTTGCTGCTCTGTTTTTGGGTGCATACATGTTAAATATAGTTATATCTTCTTGGAAATTGACCCCTTTATCATTATGTAATGTTTTTCTTTATCCCCGATAATTTTCCTTGCCTTATACATGAATTGTCTTTTAGTTAAACAGCCTATTTATGTTTAAAATTTTATGGGATTTTACATTTCTCAGAGAAAAGTTTTTATGGTGACAACATCTAAAAAATAGAGTTTCAAAGACAAACTAAAAGCCTGGTTTTGAAGATTGCCAAGAATATGACAAAATCACAAAACCCAGACAGTGTGAGCAACCATGTCCCATTCTTTTCCCTAGTCATGTAAAACTTGACACAAAACTTCTGTTTTTCTGAATCTAGGTTGACCCTTCAAAGATGCTTCAATGACATCGAATAAAAAAATAAAACATCTAAACTGCCTGAGCATCAGATTTCAAAACTGTTAGATGTTTGTTGCTAATCACCCATTTGATTAAATAAAAATAAGCAATACATTGAATACTTTGGAATATAAAATTTTACTGATAATAGAGTCAAAATTTATTTCCATGATCTGAATTGGGACTATAACCAAATGTGTTCAATAGAATGACGTACTTTAAAAATAAATAAAAGTGATGAGTCAATGAAGGTTTATTGATTGTAAAAAAAAATGTTTTACTCTGGTGTAGGATATTTATTGTGTGAAAGGTTGTACTTGTGTGGGAGTAGGGAGCATATGAGAACTCTGTACTTCCCACTCAGTTTTAGGTTCCCACTCAGTTTTGCTGTGAACCTAAAACAGCTCTAAGAGATAAAGTCCATTAAAAATAAAGAAAAAGAAAAAAATCCTATTATAGACAGTTGACTTGCTGTTTATACCATGTATAAAAGAGAAAGAATATCTTCTACAAGTAACCTAAGATGTGAGAATGTACTATTTTCCATTTTCCTAAAAATACAGAACACCATTATGGAATTGCACGCACAAAATGTTGGTGGTGAGTCTTTTCACAGGTAGAATTTCGGGAATAAAGCAGATACATTCTTTACCTCACTCCAGAACCAGATTTAGAGTGAGCTTCATCATTTCTTCATTTTGTGTGATTAAAAATAGAGTTAAAAATGAATAAAGAGTCCAAAACATTAGGAAGGAGGGAAAGAAAAAGGAAATGGACCATTTTTGTTCAGAGGGAATGTCATCAAGACTAGTAGCCATGCTTTCTAGAAACAACAATCTTCCTGTTGAAGGAAAGCACCAAAGAAGGTACTTACCCAATACATCTTTACCCTATTGTAAGCCATATTATCTCTTCAGGCTACTTCAATTGTATTTTTGAATCAAAAACATATCATTGAAATGTGCTACTACATATTTAGACTCTGGAGGAAGTGGGGTGGATGGAGATATCTTTGTAAAATCTCTGTGCACAGTTACAGAAATCTATAATTTAGGAAAGATCACAACTACCTTTCTGATGGTTCTTTTTGTGCTTTATTTTCTCTCCCAGATCCAGAAAATTTTCTAATGCCTTACTCTGCTTTACAGATTTGTTTTGTTGGCTGTTGCCCAACCCTCAACTAGTATGCTCAGCGAAATAGGAATGAACTTCTCTACTCACTTATTCTAATTCTACTTTACAGGCACTTTTGATTTCTTCACAAAATAAGTAGGTGGCTAACTAAAGATGGACACTGAGGCTTATTGGTTCTGTCCCTGAAACCACAGGAAACTGGAGATGTTGGCCAAACATTCAATTTTCAGTGCTTCATACAAAAATTTGCTCAGTCTTTTGATTGTTTCTCAACTCTTTGCAGCCATCGCAAAATTTTATACCTCATAATTTCCTGAAATAACCAATGTAACATCATAGCCACCTCACACACAATGGCTTTGAGTCATTCCTGAAGATGCCAAAATTTTTTAATTGTTTTTATTTTATCATTCCTATTCCTTGGACATGAAAATAACCTACTGCTATCACCAAATGGCTGCTTGTAGGTTTCAGCTGAGCAACCTTGGCAGAAATTCTTCATCTCACCCACTCTCTCTACCACCCTCCCTTTTATTGCCAGAGTCTTTATCCTTGTGTGTGAATCGATACCCTCTATTATAATCATGCATTGGGTTTATTTTTATTACTTTTTGTGTTGAATTTATTTAATTTGTGATTTGTTAACCACTTCAAATGCTGTTTTATCATTTTGGTTTCTGGGTTCTTTTTCAGGTAGTTAAAGCTATTCTTTATGTATCTACCATTGAGTCATAAAGTTCCTATGATGATAAAAATATAGTGGACAGATATATTTATTCTGAAAGAGAGATGATTTAGGGAGACAATGAAGTTGTTCACATAGCGGTTGTCCTAGCATGCTCAAGAGGGCTTAGACCTGTTCTCCCTGGCACCAAAGAGACACATTGAACCTATGAGGGAAAGTAGATAAAGCAGAGATAGTATAAAGAATGAGCTTTTTGATAATTAGATCTGTTCAATAAAGTGCTAAGTACAGGAAGTGATGCATGTGAGTTCCTAGGAACTGGAAGTGTAATAGCCAAGATCAAAGAGGGATATGGTTCAGTGAAATCTAAGATCCCTCCCAATCCTGATATGCCACATTTCTTCAATTCATCATTAGAACCACATATAGGATATGTGTCATATATTATTTATAGAGGTCATGAAGAAAATGCAGAGATCCCCACTTGAACTAGGACTTCATATGCCATTTGTTTTTCCAGCCTTGGCTCTGTCCTGACTTGCAATATGGGAATTTGGGGTGAGAGATTTCATATTTCAGTGTTTGTTATTCATCCATAAATGAAAAGGTTGGCCCCTGGTGTCACAGTTACTGGAAGAACAAGACCTGAATACTAGTCTTGGCTTTGCCACAAGTACACTGTGGGCCACCCATCTCACCTATGCAGGCCTCCGTTTTCTCACAGGTACAACAAATTGGATCAGGAAACATCTGAAGTCCTTCCTGCTTTGGTATTCTAGAGTAAGAACAGGGCTTAATCTCAGGGCTGTTGATTAAAAAGCAACAAGTGAGGGTGGCCGGATGGCTCAGTTAGTTAGAGTGCAAGCTCTCAACAAGGATTCCGGTTCAATTCCCGCATGGGACGGTGGGCTGTGCCCTGTGCAACTAAAGATTGAAAATGGCAACTGTACTTGGAGCTGAGCTGCGTGCGCCCTCCACAACTAGATAGAAGGACAATGACTTGGAGCTGATGGTCCAGGAGAAACACACTGTTCCTCAATATTCCCCAATAAAATTTATTTTAAAAACAAAGCAACAAGTGAATATCATGGTACTTGGATTTACAAAGTACAAAACTATTGTTGTTTAGTCATTCTCATATAGTAATAATGACAAAAGATATGGTTGCCTTTCCTTTGTGGCCTCGAAAATAGTTTGTCAGTAGGCAAGCAGGAAAAAAGTATATTTCCAGATTATTAACATGTTTAGAAGTAACTATCAGTTTGCTCCTTCCTACTAGCAAAAATGTTTCAATTATTCATTCCCTCAGAAACTATTTATTGAGCACCTACAAAGTTTCAAATACTGGGGCACCAAGCACTGGGATAATGTGGTAGATCCCACACAAAGAAATATACATGCCTTTACTGGCGAAGTTTCCTGTCTGGTGGAAAAGACAAATGTGTAGTAGGCAATAATAATAAGCTAGTGTACTGCAGTGTAAACCCAGAGTCAGGCCTAAATAGAAGACAAGTGCGTAAAAAATGTACATGACTTATTCTGGGCATTCAAAAAGAAAAAAGAAAAAAAAAAGGCTGGATGGTGAGTTTTTCTATACCCAGTTGCTAGGAATAAATCTCAGCACAATGAGTCATCAAGGCTTAAAATTCAATGGCAGTAATACCTTCCTTCATGTGGTGCAGAAAGTACACAGTTAGCCGTCACAACTTGTCACAGAAACAGATCACTGCTTTCAGTAAAGTTAATCCACTTTCAACATGATAAGGCACGAAGAGGCTGACACCCAGGGACTCCCCTCAGCTCCATTCAAGTACAGCCCAGAGCCCCACAGCCAGTCAGCCTATGTGCTGTTTGAACAAGACATACTTCTGCCCATGATTAATACTGGCTGTAGAGTTTAGTTTGGAGAATCAGATAAATAGATATCAGTTTTCTGCTTTCCTTTTCTGCTGTCTTCTGTTCCAATCCACTTACCCAGCTTGTAAATGGCGCCTGTTCTTTCTGTGGGTGGGTTAAAGAGTTTTAGACAAACATTGAAAGGCTCCCTTATTTGAAGATTTCAGCTCGGGACTGATGTTTTCTGTCCCTGGAGGACACTTGGACAATGAATTGCCTCATTGTGTTCAGAGGAGAGCAATTCAGTGAGAAGTGTGGGTGTCTAACTGAAAGACGGCAGTTCTTCAGAGCCAGCCTCGTGGTGATGCCGGCCCGAGAAACCAAGGGTTGGCTTGACATCTGATTCAAAAAAACTGTTAAAAATGCAAAAACAAAGCAGGCATTTCACATGTGCAAAAGGTCACTTGTGGAAAGCCCCCATGGAATTCAGATTAATTTAGATTTAATTTTTTTTTTTTGGACACCAGTATTCTAAACCACTGCCCTGAAATAAGTTAGGCATTCAGCAACTATTTAAAAACAACCCTACATTTCTTTTATCATGATATAGTCAAGGAGTCTCTGTATTGAAGAACACTTATTTATTCTGTTTATACCAACTGTGTTTCAGAAATTATTTTAAGCGACAGGATCTCTGTATCAAGTCTACCCTAATTTAAAAACTCAGAGCAAGTTCGGTTTCTACTTGGGAATCTTATCCTACTTTAAATTTTATTCCACTTGTTGAAACGACAATGAAATGAGAGCCCGAGGCAGTGCCAGAAGGACTGCCATTACACGCATAAAAAAGCAGGACTCACTAGACATCTCAGTTGGACTGATGCTTCAGCATCTGCCAGCTCCAGGCTGGCAAATACTGTTGGCACAAAGTTGGAGTGTCAATAGGACATTTGGGGTTTAAGCCGTGCCCTCACAGGCCCTCAGAGGTTGAAAGCAGTGAGCTGAACAGAAAGGCAGACCCCATGGTTGTCCAGATTTTTCTCTGGCTATGCTCAGAGACATGGTCTCTACAAATTCAGCCTGCTTCAGTAGTTCGGTAAGGCTGTGGACCTAACTGAACTGACTGTTAAAGTTACCTCTTTTATAAGCACTTGGATTCCTTTATGCAGGGCAGGCATTTCAAGCCAGAGGAGCAAATGTAAATACATTTTTACACAATAAAAGAAATGTAAAAAAAAAAAGACAGGTTTTTTTTTTTTTTAATAAGTTGCTACATTCAGTGTACATTTTCCAACTTCCTTCTCCTCTCAATCCATTTCTTCATTTTATTTTAATTTGAAAGGTCTTCTGGCCAGACCACTCCACAAATAGTCAGTGGTCATTTTTAGAAAGTTATATGACATGAACTTCTCAGCAACATTGGACAATTTTGACCATACCTTTCTTCTCAAAACTCTGTCTTTCCTTGGCTTTTCTGATGCTTTTCTTCTACTCATGTTGACCTTTTCTTCTCAGTCTCCTTTTTATTGTAGCCTGCTCCTTTACCCTTCCTTAAATGCCATATTTCCTCAAGTCTTGATTTTAGTTCTAGTTTTCTATTCTCTTGCTAGGCCATCACATCTGTTCCCAGTGGTTTAGTTACCAAGTATTGTGGATGGTTTCAACAAGCACTTCCAACTCAACCCTTTTATTGAGCTCTAGTCCTATATAGTCAATTGTCTCCTGGAAATAAGCACAAAGATACTCTACAGACTCCTCAAAATAAATATATCCATAATGGAACTCTATTCCTCATCCCCAGATTGCTCCCTTTCTTTGTTGTCCCATATCACCTTAAATGGTGTACCACCTGCCTACTGAAGGGAGAAATGAGATGTCATCCTTCTTCCCTTTCCATCACTGTCATATCTAATCCATCACCAGGTCTCATTGACTTTACTTACTTAATGTCTCCTGAATCTGTCTCCATTCTTCTTTTTGTTCCCTGCATCCAGCTGCCATGGGAATTGCTGATCTCCCATAGCCACTCAGGGCCACCTATAATCTAATACATTCTCCAGCCAGATCGTTGGTTTTAATAAACCTCTAACTTAAAACCAACAATGCTCTTGGGATTAATTCTAAAATCCTATACATGCTCCTGAAGATTCAGTGCTGGCCTTTCTCCAGTCTCAATTTGGGCCACAACTATCCATTAGCTATGATGAGGCTCAATTGGTTTCTCGTAGTGTCTGGTCTTTGTAGCCTCAAGTCCTCTCACATGCTATTTCTCTCTTTGTCACAGAGAGATTTGCTCTGATATGTCCTTCCAATTTCAAACTAAATCCCATTCCCCTTACCCAGTGCTCTGCCAGCTTCATATGTCTCCTCTGTCATAAGTCATTACATTTTATTCTAATCGCTTTGTTAACAACTGTTTTCTGCCAATACATTTTAAACTCATTGAGGATGGAATCTTATTTATCTCAACTTCTTTAAGTAACTGGTGACATAGTGGACACTCAATAAATATTATTGAGAGAATAAATTTAAATGTATTTTTTGTGTGTTTTTGTGTAATGAGTATAATTATAAACCATTTTGAAATGCTTTATAGAATCTTTTGTCTAGAAAATAAAATTTAGATTTGTTTTTATTCATGGAAGCAAATACTATCATTTGATATTTACGTTGTGTTGGTTGATATTTAAAGAAGATAATAATAGGGTCATGTTTCTATAATCCCCTCAATATGTTCTCTGTAATACACTTGTGGAAAGGAAAAACTAAACCCAAACGAGCTGTGTTCATTTTTTCCCTGAAAATTATTCATACTGCTGTACAAATTAATCCCTGCCGGATGTAGGGGGAAAGGTGAGAATGGCACACGTCAGCAGCAGATACATTGGGAGCAGAGGGCAAGGCTTAGAACTACAGAAGAATGCAATACATAGCATATGCCAAAGAGGATGAAAGAATAGGCAGAGATGCCCTTTCCCTCAGCCACACTCCTATAAAGCTTCTTCCCACTAAGGTACCATCCTGGGAGAAGGAAGGTTGAAAACGTGAGAGGGACGCAGCTCTGCCTGGGAGGTTGAACTTCAATTGACTAGGTGAAATTCTGAATTAACTAAACAATTACCTGAAAGAGACTGTTCTAAACAAAGATAGACTAAGTTACCTGTAGGTGTGAATCTTGGTTGTCATTACAGAGCAGAAATAAGGACTTGTGCGCAAGGTGGGTTTATTTTGGGAGAAGTGAAAGAAAATTAAATTTCTGGTCATTTGGTCATCTGTGTCATAGTGTCTAAGCTTAGATTTAATGTATAGAGAAGTCAAGTCCTTGACATAATATTTAGGAGACTGCCTGCTCATCTGAGTGAGCTATCTAAGTATATAGCTAGGTCTCAGTCACCTAATTCAAGAAAGGATATCTCAGCTTCAGATGTGAATTCTTATTCTTTCCAAGCTATTATTTTAGTGAAAATCTGAATAAGTACAATCCAGAGTCACAAGAAAGCCCAATCCAACCCCCATAAAAAAAGGACTGCATGTTTTTCCTTACTCTTGATCTAAGGTGACTGTTTCCTCCATCTTTCCTTCTTTTAGCACCTCCTACATCTCCGCCTTCCTATCTCTCAACCTCCATTGTTAACTACCTCTCACTTTTAAAAAATGAAAGAAAAAAAAGAAGAGTTTTATCCTTTGATACCCACTTCTTTCCTCAAGTGAATTATTTTTAAAAATGTAGACTGGGCTTACAGATGAAGAATTGGGAAAGGAAAGTCAAGATAAAATATGAATGAGGGTGTGTAAAATGTAATTTGAATAGTAATTTTCTCCTTGCCTACATATGAGCTAACTGATGTCATTTGTTTTGTCAGTATTGAATATAAACTTAATTAGAACTACTGGTAATAAAATAAGAGCAGCATATTGGCAAATTTCACTCTGGAACATTAAACTCAGGGCAGAAAGTAAAACTTTTCTAATTGGCACTCTTGATTAAAATTTCTCAACAAGGCAACTTTACATCACTAATAAAGAAATATCTCCTTCTCCTTCTCTAGATATATTAGAATTTCCAAAAAAGTCTGTGACCTTAGTATTATGAAAAACTCTTGTAGAATTTCCTAACAGCTTCTTAGAGGATCCAAACAATACTACATTGATACACATACGTAAGAAAAATTGAATGTAACACTGTTTACTTTGTCCACATTATATATATATGTATTATATATACATTTATATATGTATTATTATATATATATAATAATACACATTATTATATAGCATCATTTTCATCGTTGTACTCCATTTTATTGTATGGATGTGCAGGTGTAATATATGTGTATAATATGTGATCATGGAACTGTGCACCACATTACGAAACTGCACATCTTCAAGGACACGCATGAGACCTTAGCACAGGTGAAGACCCTCAGCATCCACTGTATATACTGGGCCATGTATATACCGGGCCTATGAAAAATGGAAGGGGCTTCATATTACATCAAGCAAACTATAGCAACACCTGTGAGGCAGGTCCTTGAGAATTCTACCACCTGGGCAGCCTGGTGGCGTCCTATGTGACTGAACTCTACAAAGAGGGACCATGGAGAATGCTGATCACAAATGAGGCCTGAATATCGACCGTAGGCTGTATTAAGTATATGTAAAGTCCTGATTTTTGTAATGCAACATGCCTTTGCTTGTAAGGGTATACAATTCAGGAAAGTTCATACCTCTGAAAATTAAATAATAATGGCAAAGAAAAGTAGGATCTTGAAATGAATCCTCTCTGTACAGAGATATTTTTTAATGCAGGATCTAAAAGCTTTTGGCTCGTCTTGGATAGAAGAATTAGTCCCTTGGTCACCACAACTTCCAAATAAACCTTTTTCCTTTGTAAAGCCAGATTTGGAAGGTTTACAAAAGACGGGCTTCTTTGGGCTGCTCCCAGAACCTGCACTTCCGGCAGGGCCCCAAAACACAACAGCAGCAGCCCATCTTGTGATACTTTGGCTCCTGCACTCTGACCACCAGCCAGAAACTGGGGGTGGAAATAAAATTAACATCAATAGATACATTTCCAAATTTTACAAAATACAAGGGTCAAGCTAACCAAAAATATGGGGGTGAGGTAAGGGTCAGAAATAAGCATGACAAATTATAATCTGCATTTTGGCAGCAGAATCACTTCACAGACATTAATTTCCGTGAAAGCCATGGCTATGTCTGTTATCACTTCTCATTTTTGTCCAAAATCTAATATTGGGTTTGTACACTACTGAGTGGAAGTGAATATTTGTGGAATGAATGAATGAAGAAATGAGTGAATATAAAGTGAGATTAAACTATTTGCAGCATGGCTGAAGGGCTTTATTCAGCTAATTGCCATCTTCCTGTTTATTTTTCTTCAGGTGAAACACATTAAATGCTAGATTTAATTAAAATTTACAGGCTTAGTGCAATTATTATTAACAAGCGGTATTGTTAATGCATGACATATTCTTTCCAGAGGCGTACAAGAAGCACAAACAGAAGAGCCTTTCCTATCAATATTTCTACCCCTAGAATCCAGACATCCATTTCTACTCACCAACACCACAAGGACACAACTCCATTGGGCTCAGCTGCATCACCGATTTTGCTTTCACAGGTAAAGAGCTTTGAAACTTTACTTATAACCAATATAGTGAAAGATGATGGGAAAGGATGTCTGAGAGGTCCTATCAGATGCGGTTGCAGGATAAACAGATTGTGAGCTGGAGCAAGGCCAGCTGGGCTTCATCCATTCATTTACCGACCTTTGCCATTTTGAGTACTGCTTTGGGAAAGTAGAGGTTGAAAAGAAAGATACACACCAACCTTTGTAATTCAAGATCTGATATTCTACTAACTCCTTTATCAGCTGGCTGTTTCTTATTATAATTGCTTCTGTTCATAATACATTTTACTAAAATGTTTAACAATTCTGGTTTACATATCGACATGTTGCCGTAAAATTTAATTATGTTAGAGTTATCTATATTTTAATGATTAACACTTAATCATTCTTAACTTGTTTTGATTACTATTTTTATGTTCAAGCATATTTAAATATATTACAAATATGAAATTCTACCTCTATGAACCCCTAAGCTAAAAAAAGAACTAGTATATTTTTTTTAAAAGGAGACTATTCCTACATGTTCAAAATACTATTATCACACTTAAATGTCACAACTCTCTCATATTAACTAATATTCATATTTCCCCATTTGACATCAAAATATTCTTTACAGCCAGCTATCCTTTCAACTATACACCTTAAAGTTCCTACCCTCATCCATACCTATCACATACACACACACACACACACACACACACACACACACACACACACACAACTTGTGTATTTATATAGATATTTTTGTCCCTGTCTTTCTTCAGGCTATGGAGGACAGAGATCTGTCCCTTTCTCCCCAGTCATCGTCCCTCCAAGCCTCCACTCCCTACTCAGCCCCCCCAGGACAGCATAGAAGATGCAGGTGGTCAGTTTTATAATTAAGAACACATTTCTGAACACACTGTTCCAGAGAAGCTCTTTTGTGCTCCAAACCCATCTTAGGACTTGGACTGCTTTAGCTATTATAACGGCTCTCAAAGAAGCACTTGTACAATTCGGAAGAAAATTTCTCTTGATTTTTAGCCGAATTTTTGTACTCAAGGAAGCACACAGGAAGGACAAACAGCCCTCACTAGTATTGGCAGGGATGACAGAGCTGGGCAAGTGTCCCCAGAAAGCCCGGGCCTGCTTGCCTTCCTGACCCTCTGTCATCCCTTCCTCCCTGATTCTAGTTTCTCAAGCACATCACAGATAAAGTTGACTTGCACAAGTATTTCCAGCCCCTGAACATATTAATGTTAGAGCTGGATCACAGACACTTAGACACACACTTTCTGAGGCAGAAGTGAACTTCTGTTCTGAACCTTGGGACTTTTACTGACACTCTTGAAAACCAAAAGTTTGATTGGTGGTAGGAACAGGGGAGCATTTTCTCATTTTCTTTTCTCATTTACCAGAAAATATATTGTGGAATGACTTCATCATAAAAAGCAGACTTCACATTTTAAAAGTATCTCTTAGTTGCAGCAGCTGTTTAATTCACAGGATCCAACCTATAATTTTTTTATTCTTCAAAATGTCATTCAGAGTCATTCAGGCACTCATGCAATTACAGAGATACCCTATTCCATGAGGTGAAGTGTTGATGGATTGGGGGGAATAGGAAAATGGAGGGGAAGTGGAATCCTTCACTGAGTCCGGGCTGTGTGTCCTCATTAGAGCCCAACCCCTGTGAAGACCAGGTGCAAACATTCTGTTTCCAAGTCACTAGGTTTTCTAACATTTCCTGAAGCAATACCATTTCTGAAAAGCAATACCATTTTTCAGAAGTCTTTTTTTCTCCCAGGTATGCACTTTCATGCCAGTGTTAGCCACTCCAAGGCGGTGTGCTCTAGGATCCTAAGACTTTCACCGATTAAGGGCCACCAATAGCCTAAAGGACATGTCTGTGCAAATTAGAAATAAGAGCTACCTCTGAAAAAGTGACCTCTCTGGGAATATGCAGCCCCTCCCAGGGAATGGCCCGGTAACACCAGCACCTTTGTGCAAAGGAAAAAGGCTCCCTTCTCCCAGGGGAAATACCCCACTTCAGGGAGCTGCGTGAGCAAAGCAGGGCTGTCTCCACACAGACTGCACAGCCTTTCTTGGCTCTCCTGCCCCCAAATTGCTGACTGACCAAATCCCCAAAGTTGCTGGCCTTTATGTAGACTTGCATTTGAACATGGTGAATGAAGCGCCCTCAGTATTTTTGTAGCACCCATAGCATTATCATCCCTGGCTTTATCTACATTAGGCTTCAAAAGTATTCTCAAAACAAGAAAAATGGAAAGAAAAGGAGATCATAGGCAAGTAAGGAAGGAGGTTGGAGGAAAGTAGCCTTGTATACGCATTACGGGGTGGGGGCGGGGGAAGCAGAAAGCAGTCATTCTACTGGTCTGGCTGGGGGCCAGGAGACAAATGATACATTGTATGCACAATTCACTGCAGCAAGAGAGGTCCATGCCAGTATGTGTGTTTTTGCGATAAACAGCAATAATACAGATGGTGCTGTTGAAGACAGCACTAAATAAAGTGTGCCTGTAAGAATGGCATAAGTCCAGCCTCACATCCATAGGAATCTTCCTTCGCATAATGGATATGCCTGCTAGTTGCGTATTCTCTCTCTTGCACATAAATGCGCTGCTTATTAATGACTCAGATGCTAACTTATCACAATTTTTAAGAAAGCGATGTTCATGTCTTTCATGAACTTTTATCATTCTACTTCTAGATGGCTCCTTTGTTCATCCCACATCTAACTGTCTGGTGGGTGGAACCAACATAAACCTGACATGAAAATCTCTTTTCTGTTACATATGAATGGAGAAGACAAGATAGGAATTATTTGCATTTGAGGCTATGAAACTATAGCTAATATACCGTCATCATTTCAACATCGACAAAAAGTGTTTAAAGCTTTTAGACAATGGCATAGGATAAGGAAATAACTCTTACAGAAAAAAATTGCATAACAATGGGAATAGCATATCATCTCATACCTTTGGGAGGTTTCCCAGAAGCTGTAGAAGGAGAAAGTTGTTTTGACTAAATTGACCCTCACCAGAAAAATAAACCTAAACCTTTTTAAATGTGGAAAAGAAAAATCCTGTATCCTCATTCCATTTTTTTACTCTTTAAATCTAGAGCCTGGTGCAAATGCTAAGGGCACTAATCCACAGTTGTTGAGTTAGGGCAATGTAAATTTACTTCCTATGCATAAGTTGAGAATTTCACTGTTTGGTGCCTGTGTTATTTGGCCTCATGTATTTCAAGTCCATTAAAAGGTAATATACATTTCTGTAATTTAGGATATGAGTGACTAAGAACAACATGAAGAAACTCAAAACCCATTCAAAGTCCTTAAGTACTGGGTATGGCTTTCCTTTGCCTACAGGGACATTCGACACCAAGACATTCTACCATGACAACCCACCTGATTGTAGTAATTCCTAGGACCTGTGGGTGTGTAGGATAAAATACAACTTATGACAAACTCTGCCTCAGGCTTGAAAACACTCAAATGCCTACAGGGACTAGACAGAAATATGAGTGAACAAGGGCAGGGTTTGCCTATTTAACATGTAGAACTATTTTGTATTTCCCTGAAGATACATGCTTTTCATTTTTCTCGAAATACATGGTGATGCTGGCAGGGTATGGCATTTGTTACCCCATGATTGATAGAGACAGGAATAGTAGAGGAATATTTCTAAAACAAAAGGGAAAAAAAAAAAAAAAAAAAACTTGACTGCTGGTGTGATGCCTGGCTATTGTTCCTCAGCCTCAGTATTGGGGACAAAGGGAGTGATGGAATTTGTGCTGTCCTAAAAACCTTATGTTCTGCCTACTGGGGAAGCTGCTTCTCAGCTCAAGACATTGTTGTCACATGGAAATATGTAAACGCATCGTTCTCCTATCTTCCAATTTGTCAAGGGAAGATGAAATTCAGATTTTTAAGTGAAATCTTCTGATTTTAAAGTGGTCGCTTCTTTAAAATTGGATGAGTCAAGGAACACACACAAGGCCCTTCATTTGGAATCCTCTCATCTACCCCATGCATTCTGACACTAAAAGGATGCCAGATGTTCTTGGAATTCACAAGCGCTTCAAACAGAAATCAGTGAGCAACACACATCCCAGTGTAGAAGCATTTGCTTTCATGTGTGATGCAAAGCAAATCCTTTAGTTGTTTTTATTTGCTACTGAATAAAAAAGGATTAGACCTCTCCTCCCTGACTTACTGATTGCAGCCTTTTTTTTCCAGCATTCAATGTCTGTGTCGTGTACTCAGGAGTACATGCCTTATTTTGACTATTTGCTCTTTCATTCTAGATACATATTTGTATCTATACATCACTAGGAAAGAAAGCTTTTTAGTGTTTCTCCACTGGCTCAAGAATCCTGCCTATGCTGGTAATAGTCCCTACATGATTTCCTGGAAGATAGAGTAGGTGCACTTAAGGAACAAGATTATGCAAATTGCCTGTTAAAACAAGGCTGAGGCCAAGAACCCAAACCATTGGTTTTCCATTGGCACACTTGTGCTCTTTGTTTTCAGTATATTAAATACACCAGGCAAACATACATAATTTTACTAATTTGAATTTCAGGCATATATTTATTCCTGGCTTCCTACCTTCAATAGATGGGAAACGCAAGTGTTTCTTGAGCAGAAGACCTAGACTCTAGTAAAGGCTGCTCCAAACCCTCTTTAACTCTCATTGTTCCTCCCAAGAAGTAAATTCTCTGGATCTCATCTAACCACCTGAGCTGTGTTGGAGCAAAGAGAAATAAAACAGAGATCAAATTAAAAATCTTTCTCCCTTAAGGTTTGGCTTGGTCCAAGGTGGACAATAAATTCTTCCTTCTGGTAGGCAATTTCCATTTGTTCCACTTGGCCTTCCAAGGATAAGGACATCTCTGAAAAAGAATACCTCACAAGTTGCAATTTTAGAACATCTGCAAGCTCTTCCTCCTCCTCCTATCTATTTATCTATCTATCTATCTATCTATCTATCTATCTATCTATCTATCTATCTATCTATCTACCCATCATCTATTTCTATCTCTATTATCTCTACCTCTCTTTCCTGTCTTCCTTTTTTGCTTCCATATGTCATATACTACAATTGCCCAGAATAAAATAGTAGTAATTCTAATGTCACCGATTTATTCACTCACTCAGCAAGCTCTGAGGGTAAACTAAGAGCGCTCAACTTTCTCAGCATTAATCATTTTCACTTTTAGCCAATATAAGACTTCCCTGGACTTGTCAAAGTAGACATTTCCAAATAAGTAGCAATTTTTTGAAATTCTCAGTTAAGAAACAAACCTAACAACAGCAACAAAAAGACAGAAAATGAAATAAAAGATCAAAGTTTTTTTCTGTCCTTAAATGTAGCCTGGCACCTCACATATGGAAGAGTTTTTAGTTGAAAACTTATCCCAAAATTTCAAACTTTCAATCCACAAAGTCAATCCAGACAATTCAAATCTGAACTCTTTCTATATAAATGACTTGTTTCTCATTTCCTTTAAAGATTTATGTTCAAGTTCCAAAGAGAAGTTTTAATTGTTTCAGCTCATTATGGGGAAAACAAACCAAATCTAACCCAGAAATAAACCATACCACGCATGTTACACCTTCATTAAACTGTTGGCATTTGACATCAATTCCGTAAATACTGGACTTTTGGTAAGTCTTTAAGAGACCTTTTACAAATATGATTCACTTCTAGAAAAGAATGGACAAACAGGCCTGACTCACATCCACTGTTCATGTGCATGTTTAGAGGTAGCAGGAAAGAATTCCACATTCGTGTCTGCGTGAGAACATCTGTGCTGCAGACAGGAAACAGCTAATCCAAGGGTGCTGCCCAATCTGTTGTTGGAGAGGAAGTGAATGCAGGTGCAAAGATAAAGCACTTACTGGTCCATAGATATTCAAATACTGCCCTCTCCCTTTCATGAAGTTACTCCCAGGTATCAACGTGAGAGGACCAATTCCTGCAAAACTCAATCATCAGGTGATTCTCAAACACATGTTTGGAAGTCTTTCTCTGCCCTTTCAGTGATGGACATGGTTTCATGAGAGACACATGCGATGGTCATCTGGTTAATCAGAAAATAGTTAAGTCATTTGTATTGATGGAGCCGGCATCATGCCAGTTGAAACATTCTTACACAACCCTGCCGCTCGGGATGATTTGTACATTTTGGAACCAGGAACAATAAGCAGCTTAAGATACTTGGAGCTGAGAAATGAAAACAAAGGATGTGGTCTTTCTGTGACTCCCTGACCTCAGGGATCTGTGTGGTTTCCATGCTTATAAATTACCTTAAAAGAAATGGAGTGTTGGGTCCAGACAAATTATTTTGAGCAGCAGGATTACAATGACTAAATTGCCATGCCAAAATGTCAGATAGTTACTCTGGATTTGTTCCTTGTTAGATTATGCTGTTGTCATAGTTGTTTTTCCCTCTGTAAGTCACCTTTCGACTTGACAAAAATGAACTGCCAACTGTAGAATATCAAGGAAGCGAGATTTGGGTCTCCCAGCTGTATTGCTGTAAATGATTTAATTAGAGCACAAGTAAGCTTCACACACATATTTGGTCGGGGTGGGGCTGGCTATAAGGCCTCATTCTGCTTTGGCTGATAAGGAAGTGTGCTTCCTGTTTCTCTCTGAGGACAAGAAACTTAAAGTGAAAGTTTAGCCTGCCTCAGAGGTCCAAGGCACTTTCACCTCCTAACTTGAGACCAGGGCCTTGCTTTTTTGAAAACTGCCTTTGGCTGAAGAGTTCTTCTTAGACCTCTTCAGTCTCCCTGTGGAGAAGAAGGAAGGGGCTTCCTGGCTTCTGGCCTCTCTCCCCAACAGACTAATGATCCCTTGAAAATATCAGAACTGAGAAGCATGTTACTTTATTCATCTAATTCTGAATTATTATGTAACTATTTTTATAGTAACACATTTTTTAACACGACGCTAACATATCACTACATACACTCTATTCTTCTTATAATGAACGTGGGTCATTTTTTTGACCTATGCCCAACATTTAATCTGCTTCTTATGTGTAGGAAACTCTCCTTATGAGTATCTGTGGGAGTCAGGGCCCTCCCCCAATAAAAGAACTTGAAAAATTGCTTCTCCAGTGTCCCTTGAAGCCAGGGCACAGGCCTATGCCAATTAGATGCTATCTTGGGAAAATGTTGATTTGGGAACAATGATGCAAAAATGTGCTCATCAGACTGGGGTGGCAAGACCTCCTGTCAGTCTCCCACATGAGTGTCAGTGGTACAAGCCTCAGGGGCCGTGTCTAGAAATGGTGGCATCACTGTTTACATAAGACCAGTTTTGCTTGGCTTGATGTCGGGCAGTGAACAGTTGACCTGGATTCCTGGCAATGCCCTCCAAGCCCACTTGGGGATAAACTATATTCCTGCCTAAATAAACCAAATTAATTTCTGGTGCTAAAAACGCTGACTGAATCATCTCCTTAGCCTCAATCCAAAATCTTTTTCCCAACTCTCGTCTTCCTCTCTTCTCTTCTCCCTCTGTCTCCTCTCCTATCTTTTCCTTGTGTCTCTCTTCTTCCCTGCCCATCCTCCTCTTTCTCTCCCACTCCTTACTTTCACTTTCTCCCCATCTCATTATTTTGTCTCTTATCTTCAAGTTATTATTGACAGTCCTATGGTGAAAGTGGCAGAAATAAAAAGAAACTCTCCACTCATTTTATATAGTTGATAAAACTGAGACCTAACAGGTTTAGACAAATTATTCCAAACAGCTAGAATGTAGGTTCTCTTTTTCCTAATCTAATTCTACTAGCACTGCGCTATCATACTACCTAAAAATTGCACTTGATATGTTACTTGAAGATGAATGGGCTGTTGATTTAATTCTATAGATATAAGGGGATAAAGAAGAAACATTTAGTAGAGGAAGTTTATAAAATATTATATATTTATATTTTTTCCCTGTCCTTCAGATAGCAAATATTAAAATGGATGTGCACTTGCATCTAGTCCACGTTTATTTGGTGACGTGTGATTATATGGTCATGTGAACGTAACTGGGGTAGAAACTGGGAAATCACCAATGTTGGCCCAATAAATTAAGGGTATCTGTCATCTGTATTAATATTATACACAGGAAAAAAACCATTTGATAATTTGCATAGACACTTACAATGCTCTTTCAAAAGGTTAATCTCTTCTTTCTCTAGTTGAAAAGTCACCCCAGGGCTTCCCATTGCACTTGGAATAGAATCCAAAGTCTAAGTAGAATGACCATATCCCTTGGACTCCACTCTGGGACACTTTTGAGGTGAAAGGGACCCTTTTAGTCATCACAGCAGGGCGGCTGGCACAAACTGACACCACACTAGCAAATCCAGATGCATGATTCCCCTACCACATGGCCTTTACTTTCTCCGTAACCTTGTATAGTACTATTAACCTCCCTGCTCAGTTTGCTTCCAGCACACTGGCTTTCTTCCCCTTCACACCCCTCACCCCCAATTCCTTGGATATCTTAAGCTAGATTTTTTCCCAGAGTCTTTGCACTTGCTGCGCTCTCTGCCAGGAACTATCTCTCTCCCCATCTATTCACTTGGCTCTGCACTGCATTCAAATTTACTTTCCCAAGACTGTCTTCTCTGACTATCCTAACACTGCTCACCCCTCCCTACTTATTCTTCTGGTGATCCTTTATTTTAAATAGTGTTGTTTATTTATAGATTTAATGTCTATGAAAGTGAGGACCTTGGCTCTCCAATGCACTTCTCTATCTAGGGTCGTGAAGAGCACACAGCAGGTACTCAAATTTCTTTGTCAAATGAATGACTATGCGAGAACAGAATAGGAAAAGAATGCTATACAACTTTACTAATGAAGATTGCAGATACGCAGTCAAAGATATGTTAACATTTCCACACACGCACATCCACAACATAGCAAAAACACAATTCCTGTGAGAGCATCTCTTATTTCTTCAATTTACAGTAACATTGTAGAAAGTCACATGCATATCAACGACCCAAAGGCAGCAACCTATTTTAGAGTTTCATATACTGTGTAGATGAGATTCAATGAATTCAAAAGCCTCCCACCAAACTTACAACCATTCACTTCTTGCTATTCTTGTTTTATCTTTCCCTGTGCCTATACAAAATTTTATTTTTTTAGAGAATTTTAAATCCCAGGTAGCACATTATTTTACCCACAGATGCTTCTGTATGCATTTCTCATAGGCCATGCTTGTTTGTTAGTATAACTACAGCACTATCATTTCACCTGACAAGATTCATAAATAATTCATTAGTATCTAACATACAGACTGTGTTTAATTTCCTCTATCTAAAAAAATGTATTTTTATAATTGATTGGTTTGAATCAGGCAACAAACAAGAACAAAATATTGCTTTTCATTCATATGTCTCTTAAGTTTTTTTCGATCTCTAACACTCCTTTCTCTGCCATTTATTTGTTGAAGAAACAGGGTCATTTGTCATGTGTAGTTGCTCACATTCTGGATTTGGCTGACTCTATTCTCATGGTGTCATTATCTCCCTCATTTCCTGTAAGTTCATACTTAGTGATTCAGTAACTCTTTCCCCCTTGGTGCTACATACTTCTCATTCCATCACATCACAAAGAACTTAACATCTGCATGCCACACTTTCAGCAATGCTCCAGTTAATTACTGGGTCAGGTGTTGTCAGTCTCATCCATCTACTCTAACCCCATCCCTGGCACACAACAACTTTTCACCAAATAATTACAGCAGTCATTAATTATCAGTGCTTAAACCTATTACTTCATTAGCAATTTCAAAATTATATATATATACATATATATATATATATATATATATATATATATATATTTAATCCTATAGCTTCTCCTTCCTTTACTAAGGACATTTCTTCATCGGCTATTTGGTTGCCTTAAAATGCCGTCCTTACAGGAAAGGCAGGATAAATGTTTGAGTCTTTTTCGTTACTTATCTGTTTTCAGAACAATGAGCTGATATTCTAGCAAACTCCAAAAGTGACCATTGGGTTTTTATTTTTTAAAATCATTGCTTTTAAATTCATTTAAAAGCAATCCTTTAAATTCATTACTTTATAAATATTTTGTTTAACATGCTCAATTCATAGAACTTATTTTTCTTTTTTGTTACTTGAGTTTTCCCAACACTGGCCAAATGACAGCTCCTTCAAGTTTGCTGCTGTGTTCTTGTGACACCAGCCAGTTAGTTAGTTGTCTTTGATAGTTGCTTTGCTTTCAGGTACAACAGTATGCTCAAAATTCATCTTGTACATTTCCTGCTCCACACCAGGAATCAACAATTTACCAAGGAGTCTTAGTTCCTATTAATGGGAAATATATTTTTATAAACCATGATCTGGATACTAGGAGTGTCCATGATTTCCAGGTGTTCATTACTTCTAGGTTTTTTTAGTGGAGAAAATATGTACTCTTTAGAAAAACAAACATCATTCCTAACTTCATGCTGATATTTCACTGATTCAAATAAAATATTCCAGTATTTTTACTTAAATTCCTTGGTTTTATATTCATATGTCTATTTCCTTCTGCAAATACTTTGTCTCATGAAAACATTAACGTAATTCATTATTTGCTCTCGGTTTCTCTCTCTCCCCTCTCTCCTACATATATAATATATATAATATATATAATATATGTGATATATTATATATATAATAGCTTCAAAATAACTATAACAGAATTTCCAATAATAACAAACCTACTGAATTCATTTTAAAATTTCTTTGTGGTTTTCTTTTTTACCCCTAGAATGTATAGTCAAAACACTATGGTTGAAATGAATCTTCCTCATGTCATTTCCTACTTGATATACAGTTTGGTTCACTTGTTTCAGTTTTTATAATCATTATTTATAGGGGTTGGTTTTGATTTAACTTCTGATGTGAAACATGAGAATGATTTCAAAATCAAAACCATAAAGCAAGGTATAGTCAAGTTTTGAAAAGTCTAGTTTCTATCTCTGCCCATATCCATTTCTCTCTTCCTTATAGGTAACATATTTATTACATTTTGCTTAAATCATATATATGCCCCCTTTTACTGCACAAAAGGTAGCATACTATCCACATACTCTTGTACAAATTGCTTTTAAAAATATTTTCTTTTCAATTAATAATATATCTTGGCAATAGCTCCATTGAAATACAGAGAAATATTTCTAATTTTTTAAAGCCTGCATAGTAATCCACTATTTGGGCATACCTACTTTACTCATTCCATCCTGATGGGCATTTGGTTTGTTTCCAGTCTTTTTCTGTTACAAATAGTTGTCCAGTCCAATTTTCAGACTACATCTCTCTGGGAAAGCAATAGAAAGCCATGTTCTCTCATAATCCATTTAGCAAACTTTGTTCAGTGCCCAGTACCTTAAATGTCCTATGTGCACATATTGAAGTGTGGTTTCTGCCCTAGAGGAATTCACACTCCAATTGCAGCAAGCATTCTAGATTCTTTGGTATATATGGCTTCACCACTACCTAGCTGTGTTACTTCGTGTTGTGTGATCTTGGGCAGGTTCATTAACCTCTCTGGGTCAGTATCCTCATTTGTGAAAGATAATGGTGGGGTCTACCTCCCAGGTATGTCCTGAACAGGAAATGAGACCATATTTTTAAAAGCACAATGCCTAGCACATAGTAAGCCCTCAATAAATGTCATCTATACCCATGTATAAAACACACCACTAGCAAAAATTAATATCACTGATATTTTTGAAGTAGTATAATAGAGAAGGAAGAGCAAGAGCTTGGGTGTTAGTCAGCCTAGGCTTCAGCACTAACTCCACTCCTTCCTCTGCTCTCCCTGAGCAATTCACTAACTGCCACTGAGCTTCAGCTCCCTCAACTATAAAATGGGAAAAAGATGACTTACTTGGCTTTGATTACTTGGGTTTTTGATAATTATAAGAGATTGCTCCAAAAACAACTTCTGGCACATAGTAATCAGAGAATCAATATCATTTTATATCTCTAACACTACAATACAAAGACTCCAGCTGGCAATTGAGATCCAGCCAATGTCAGGCCTTCTGTCAGGAGCTGCTGGGCAAAGCCCAGGGTGACAAGGGCCTCTAGACTGCATGGATTCATTTTCTTAAAGCCAGAGCATTTCTTAGTTTATTTGAGGACTAGCCCTCTCCTCAAAGATATCCGCTTCTGTTCCTTTCTCCTGACCTCTACTCTGCCCAGTAATCTAATGCAATGCCTACACTGCTTTACTAGAAATTATGGCCTTGGGTTCAGATGACAATCAAACACTTAAGGCAAATTGGGCTGCCCTCAGCCCTAAGTATATTTGACTTTAAGACAAGATAAAAAACAACAAAGCATGCACAGCAACAGCACAGTGGAGGTCTCATTTTCTCAGTCACAGTTTCTGACATTCCAGCCATTTTGTATCTGGGACACATGTGTGGTCATGCTGAGAAGCAGTGTATTGAGGATGTCAACACAGGGACAACAGCTGACTGGTTCCTTCACCATCCACACCTCGTGAGTTATGTCTGACCCTTCTCCCTCATTCAGGTGCAAATGACCTGCCCAATGCTCCTCATTTCAGATTACTCATCATCCATCTCCATGACAAGGTAGTGTAAGTGCTTGGTCTAGAACACAGTCCTTGGACAGGGTCCCACTTATCTTGGATATGGTGCAGAGAAACTCTTAAACAAATTTTTGAGCTAATCTTGCAGGGAGCACTGACCAAGAATCCAATCCTCAGGTATCCCCCAAACTAGAGGAAAGGTTGCAGAACCAGCTGTTAACCCTCGCCACTTCAAATATATATGGAAGGTAGGACAGTATAATACAATATAGTGCACTAGGTATAGTGTAAAATACTTTACATGAATCATCTTCTTTAACTCCCTTCCCATAATTCTATAAGATAAATATCATTTTATTCTAATTTTAAAGATGAAGAAATGAATTACAAGTTTGAAATCTAGTAGGCCCAGGTTCAAATCCTGACTATACCATTTAATTGCTCTCTGCCCTTGAGAAGAAGCCACTGAGCCTCCATTTTCTCACTTAAGATAATAATACCTATTTCTAGAGCATCATGCACAGTTATGAAACTTGTGTACCATCAAAAAAGTGTAGTTCACTCTAAAAGCCAGCCTGCACTCCCCTCACTAAGCCACATGCCCTATAACTTTGTCTTTCCAGATTACTGGGAGACTTTTCCAGTATTCCCTGAAGATTTGTATAGGCTAGTGGCGGCCAGTTCTGCAGTCCTATATAGTTCATAGGTTTTATACAAATCAAGGAAGATAAATGTAAAGCAGCTTGGACATAGAAAGCATGTAACAAATGTCTGATTTTTCATTCCCTACATTATCTCAGTGATGAATTTTTCCTTCAACAGATACTGTAGATGGCTGGTAACAAATTGTACTTAAAATTACTTATTTTGACTAGCTGGCTATATCCTCTTAGCAGAGACATTCAAATCGAGAGTTCAGTCCCCAAAAATATAATTTAAGGCACATGCTACTGGCAGAAGTGAATCCCAGAGAGGTGGGTCCTCTCATTTTCTGACCACATTAAATACTTGTAAATCATCACCTACTCTGCTTGTTTACAAGGGCAGCGCTTGAAGGGTAAAGCAGTCCCTTCACTGAAATCTGTAAACCATTGTTACAGCATATCTCCAAACTCCAGCCTGCCACATTATATATAAAAATCAGCTCTGCCAATTGTTGGCCAAAATAAAAATGTCCACGTCCATTAGATCCACAAAATTCCATGTAACCTAAATAATTTGCATTAGCACAGTCCCTAGTATTAACAGCACCATCCATTCCTGGGACTACTTTGTACACTATATCAGTAGATTTAACAGCCATAAGCATATGCTTGCAGCAGATCCCCTGAAACAATTCTTTTTATCTGAAGATTCACAGGGAAAATAAATGTGATCCTACGATAAAGTGCAAGTGGGAGAGAACGTGTTTCCTTTTCAATTGGATGTGCTTTGTTTGATTGAATTTTAAGCTCTGGGAATCTTAGTACTCATTTTTATGATCATAGAAAGTATGAAACTCTAACATAATAGTAACCACTATATAAAATATATTTTGTTACAGACAGTGTGGCCAATGAAGCCACAAAAGATTAAGCTGCATTTGTGCTGAGACTGTTTCCAGCAATGGTAGAAGCAATGGGGAGGTCAAAGATCTTTTGTCATGGGGTAAGGCAGGGTGAAGTCAGGAGTGGGTTTCCCTCAAGGGAATGGTAAAGAGACGCAGTGGTCGTGTCAAGTGCCAAGGAGAGAGACTGTTCTTTGCCATGCTTTCTGGGAATTCCTGCTTCTGCCTGAGAACCTCTTATTTGAGGTTCTCCTGAGTCAGCCCACAAATGTTTTCTCATTCTCTTTCTATTCCTTTTGTATTTAGTTCAGGTAATTCCAAAATTTCTCACAAAATAGACTTCTTCATCCTGAGATACTCCACTTTCTTTGCTCTTCCCCCCAAATGAAAGACAACTTCAGACAGGATTTTAGTTCAATTCAAAGTCACTTTGATTTAAGTTCTAGCTGTGTGGGCAGCAGGGGTGTACTAAGGATTGTGAGTGATATTTGTGACATAGGACAGAGTTTCTGTCCTCTAGGAGCTTATGCACTTTTTTTTTTTTTTAATACACCATATTAGGGACATCTGTCTCCTACCACTAGACCATGAGCCAAAGTGAGGGCAGAAATAAGACTTCTTCAGTCCTCAATAACTTGCTAGTGTTTGATACTAATCATGCACATAATGGATATATATTGGTTGGATGAGTGAATTAATGAAAGGGAATCAAGAATATGACTTTATTGAAGCACAAAACAAAATATGTGGAAAAGAGAAACAGAGATAGGGAGATCCAAGATAGCACAGTAGATTAACACTGCGCCTGCTTCCTTCCATGAACACACTAAAATTACAACTAAATTATAGAACAATCAACCTAGAGAACTATCTGAAGTCTGGATGAACAGAAATTTTTTAACAAAGGATATAAAGAAGACACATCAATACAGGTAGGAGGAGTGGAAACATGAACCCAGCTGGTCCCAAACCTCCCTGTGATGGTGGAAAATAGGGAGGGATACCTTGGCCCTGGAGGTTGCCCCTGGAGGAACAATGGACCCCAGCCCCACTCCAGGCTCCCCAGACCGGAGGAAGAGCAACCCTCACAGTATCTGGCTGTGAAAAACAGTGGGGATTCTGGCCATACAGGTGAGATGAAAAGGTGGTAGAGAACCCATACATCTTCTTAAACAGCCGGCACACAGACTCTCTCACTCAGAAGCACACACCTTGGGCTCCAGCAAAGGGATGGTGACTCGGGAAGCGTCAGAAACATACAGGGGACAGGCTGAGGTGTGTTGCTTTAGGACATCGGCTGGCTGGAGGACAGTTGCCATTTTCCTTGTGTGGGATCCTTTTCCCGTGTAGCTTGAAGGTGGGCATCATCTTTACTGTGTTGAGCCCTCCCCCACCACAGCCAAATCTGAATCTGATTGGCCTGGTGAGCTCCGCTGGGACTCGGCCTCACCCAACTCCCCCAACACCTGGAGGTACTTTCTCCTCAGCAGCCAGCCCTGCCTACATTGCACTCTTTTTAGGAGAACTATGAGTCCACAGGCCCCAAGTGGTCGGCTACTGGCCTAGGTGTGCTCTGAGACATTTGCTGAGTTGCTCCCGGCTCAGCACTGGCACCAAACCACAGTCTACATTAACCTGCTGACCACAACTCTTCCCACTCTAGTGATTCCCTGAGACCCTGCCTCACCCAACCCACATACGGCAAGAGGCTTTATCAGTGGCTGAACCTTAAGGAAGCTGCCAGGTGGCAGCAGGCCTCAGGTTGTCTTGGCTTTTTGTGGAGTAACCCAGACCCAGACTGGTGGCAGCTGTTCTCAGTTCACAGTGTGGCCTCTCCCATGTGCCTCCAACTTTAGCACATCCAGCAAACTATTGTAGATCACTTTGTAGCTCATACGAGGTAGTCCCCAGCCAGTCACAGTCACTGTGATGGGGTCCTTCACCAGAGCCCCTTGCAAGGGGCCCCAGAACCAACATACTTGGAGTTTGGCTTCAGACCACAGCAGAGAACTGCATAATTAGCCCCACAAGTGACACACATAAAAGGCGGTCTCAACAGGCACCAGAGCCCACTGTAGTGAATCCCACTCAGTGGGGTAAGCCCCCTGCACAACAGCTGTAAGCTGAGAACATGGCCAAACCCCACATCCAGTCAGCCTGTGGGTCAATCCCAACCACTGACATGCCAATAGCAATCAAGGCTCAACTATAACAGGAAGGCACACACAATTGACACAAGGGACACTCTTGGAGTACCAGGAGCAGGTGACCACGGAGACTGTGCTAGGGCCCCACAGGACACCTACTACATAAGGCCACCTGGCCAAAACTGAGAAACATAGGAGATCTACCTATAACATAGAAACAAACACAGAGAGGCAACTAAAATGAGGAAACAAGGAAATGTGTACCAAATGAAAGAACAGATAAAAACTCTAGAAAAAGAACTAAACAAAATAGAGGAAAGAAATCTACCAGAGACAGAGTTCAAAACAATGGTCATAAGGATGCTGAAGGAACTTAGTGAGAACTTTAACAGAGAGATAGCAAGCATAAAAAAGGACATAGAAACCATACCAGTCAGAAGTGAAGAATACAGTAACTGAAATGAAGAATGCACTAGAAGTAATAACCAGCAGACTAGATGAAGCAGAGGATCAAATCAGCAATTTGGAAGACAAGGTAACAGAAAACACCCAATTGGAACAGCAAAAAGAAAAAAGAATTTAAAAAATGAGGCTAGTTTAACGGACCTCTGGGACAACATCAGGCATTAACATTCACATCATAGGGGTACAGAAGAAGAGAGAAAGCAAAGGATTGAGAACACACCTGAAGAAATAATAACTGAAAACTTTCCTAACCTGGCAAAGGAAATAGACATACAAGCCCATGAAGTGCTGAGGCTCCCATACAAGATGAAACCAAAGAGGCCCACACTAAGACACATTGTAATTAAAATGGCAAAGATTAAAGAGAAAGAGAGAATCCTAAAAGCAGCAAGAGAAAGGCAACTAGTAACTTATAAGGGAGCTTCCATAAGATTGTCAGCTGATTTCTCAACAGAAACTTTGCAAACCAGAAGGAATTGGCACAAAATATTTAAGGTGATGAAAAGCAAGGATCTATAATGAAGACTATTCTAAACAGCAAGATCTGTCATTTAAAATCAAAGGACAGTTAAAGAGCTTCCCAGACAAGAAAAAACTAAAGGAGTTCCTCACCACCAAACCGGTATTACAAGGAATGTTAGAGGGACTTTTTAAAGACAAAAATAAAAGATCAAAATTACAAATAATAAAATGGCAATAGCTACATATCTATCAACAATTACCTTCAGTGTAAATGGATTAAATGCTCCAATCAAAAGACATAGGGGGATAAATAGATAAGAAAACAAAAGCCTTACATATGCTGCCTACAAGAGACTCACTTCAGATTAAAAGACACACACAAACAGAAACTAAAAGGATGAAAAAGTTATTTCATGAAAATGGAATGAACAAACAAAAAATCTGGGGTAGCAATACTTATATCAGACAAAACAGACTTTAAAATAAGACTGTAACAAGAGACAAAGAAGGACCCAGTAATGCCACTCCAGGATATTTATCTGAAGAAACTTAAAATGCTACTTTGAGGGGACATGTGTATCCATATATTCATTGCAGCATTGTTTATAATGGCCAAGATGTGGAGTCAGCCTGGCATTGACAGAAGAAAGGATAAAGAGGAGGTGGTACATATGTACAATGGAATACTGCTTGGCCATGGAAGGCAATGTGTCTTGTCATCTGCAGTGGTGTGGATGGACCTGGTATAGAGGGAGTGGAATGGATGCACATTCCACTATTCTACTGAGTGGAGTGTCAGACAGAGAAAGACAGATGCAGTGTGATTTTGCTTACATATGAATCTAAAGAACAAAATAAACAAACAGAAAAAAGAAACAGAAACAAACTCAGATACAGAGAACATTTTGGTGGTTGCCAGATGGGAGAGGGGTTGGGGTGTGGGTGAAAAAAGGGGAAGGATTGAGAAGTACAAATTGGTTGTTACACAGTAGTTACGGGGTGTAGAGTATAGCAGAAAGAACATAGTCAATAATATTGTAAAGCTATGTATGGTGTCAGTTGGGCACTAAATTTATCAGGGTGATATATGGGAGCGGAGTAGAAGGGCTGGGTGAAAGGGGGGAAGGGATTAAGAATTACAAAATACTTCTTACAAAAAAAGTAGTTACAAAATAGTCATAGGGATGTAAAGTGAAGCACAGGGAATATAGTCAATAATATTGTGATAACATGGTACAGTGTCAGATGGTTTCTGGACTTATCATGGTGATTACTTTTTTAGGTATATAAATGTTGACTATGGTGTACCCCTGAGACTCATATAATATTGTATGTTAGCTATATTTTTAATAAAAATCTGAGAGAGAGCGAGAGAGAAGAGAAATAAAACACAAATGAGATGAGGGCCATGGAAAATATATGGAGTCTCAAATGGTTGGATCCTGAGACTATGTTGAAAAGCAGTAGGAGAGAGAACTGGATGACCAGGACTCTAGCCTTTGGGTAAAGGAGTTGGGGCTAAATTCCATCTGCATGCAGGAAATTGCAGGTTTTATTTTCCTAAGCAGAACTTCATTAGGTTAACCATACAATGTTGTGCAGAATGGAGAACAGCACATCTGTTCCCCTTTATTCAGAGCATATGTACATGTGGACAAGTAGCAGAATATCAATATAACAAATGTCTGATGACTATAAAGTAATGAGATTGGTTCTCCTACCAGTGGGTGTAGTCACGGTATGTAATTTTATGGCCTCCCTTTGTGAATTTTTTAAGTATTAAGCCACTGCTGATTGTCGTAGTTGCTGCATCTTTTGGCCAATACTCAGGAGCTGAACCGGGCTGCATTGTGTTATTTCTGCTCCTGGTACCGAACTGAGAAGCTCAAAGTCTCTTTCTAAGAATAATTGTTGAAATCATAAGGATGTAGAAAGAAATTACTAAGGGTTAGATTTTTACATCACAAAAGCCTCTCTACAAATCTTCAGTCTAATGAAATCTGTGGTTTGCCTGAAATACCTGGTCTATGTAGAATGTGTTTCAGGTAAGTTAGATTTTAATAGAATTAATAGATATCAGGCAAGTTGGGATAGGGCAGTTTCTGGGCTCCAAGCCCATAACATCTCCTTCCCCACCTATTTCTATTCTGTATTGAGGTGCCCTAGAGATGGAATGCCTCCTGACTTAAGGCCTTGCCATCCCCTCCCCACCTTGTAACTGATGTTTTGCTTCACAACTGGTCTTTCATGCCTGCCCAGTCTTCTTGGATTAAAAGTTGGCTTGAAATTGGATTCCTTGATATGACCCTACCATCTTTAACCCACCTCCATCTCTACTCTACCTGAATCTAGTAAACCAGTGGCTTTCAGACGTTAGTATGCACCAGAGCCCTTAGAGGGCTTTTTAAAACACTGATATTCGAACTCAATTCCCAGTGTCTGATTCAGGAGGTTTGGGATGGACCCAGCACATTTGCATTTCTCACAAGCTCCCAGGTGCTGGTGCTGCTGCTTTTCTGGGAGCCAAATTTTGAGAATTGCTATAGTAGATGATTTAGTCCTATTTAAAACCTGGGCCCCAAAATAAGGACAGAAGTGTAGCCTCTGTCTTACATTTATAGGGCATTTGGATATAAGATACAATGAAATAATGTTTTGGTAAAAACTAATGTTCATTGGGTACCCACTCTGTATTTATTAAATAGTTTATTTACAAGTGGGTTAGGTATAATTAATATTAGTATTAATATTCCCATTTTAATGATAAGAAAAGTGAAATTTAGATAAATCATACAAATTTCCTAATGTCACACATTTGGGTTGAATTCAAATTTCTCTGACCCCAGAACAAAATTCTGCTTACTCAAATTGTGCTCACTGGCTGTCCTTTGGTGGTGTTTTAATGGGAGAAAAGTATCAGATTTTCATGTTTAGAAATGACAATTTTCCCCCTGTGAACCTGGAAAATCAAATGTGGGAAGATTGTTAATTATTTCCATTTACCCTAACATAATCCAGTGTGGGGAGACTACCTCAACGTAGATTAATTTGTAATCCCTGATTTTAAAAGTCAAATCTACCTCTGGTCCTCAATATCCAAATCTGTAAAAGAAAGGAGTTGAAATACTTTTAAAGCTTCTTACGCTTCTTTAAACATCTGTGGTTAAATTTATAAGCCAATATTCTATTGCATTAACTTATACTGATGAAGAAATGTCAAGGAGTTAGAATGCTCTATGTTAGAAACCATCCACATTAGAAATTGTTCTATCAGAGGCTAAAGTCAGAACAAAGCGAGTTAGACTATTTTAATGAGAAATGTCATCAGGCTGAGGTTTAGGCTGTTCTTTCCAGCTCCCCTGAAAAAATAGAAAGGTGTCATTCTATTTATATTGATCCTGGAGTTCTGCTCAAGACACTAAGACTTTTTCAGTCATTATCTTTCTTCATTGCCTTCTACTACACATTTAGTCTTTTCTTACATTAGGGGTGTATACTTGTCTCCTTGAAATTGGGAAGCTGTTTTTCCATCATCAGTAAGTTCACATACAAACCCATCTCGGTTTTGGAATAGAGGCTAGACGGCTCTAAGCAGTGAAGTTCATTACACTACAGTAGCAAGGGCTGACATTTGTCTGTACCTTGCCAGTTTCTGGGGTAACAGCCTGTCTGGAAACTACAGACTGTATGTACTGACAACAGGGAGACGTTGTAGAAAGAATCAGACTTTTCCTCCCCAGCTATCTGGGGAGAACAACACAGGAAGTGTACCTTTCAAATATCATGTTTAATGAAGTGACCACTGATTGTAAAAACAAATTTATAATTGGTGTAATGTGGGAGGGAGATGTCTGGTGGCCATCACGGTGCTGGTTACAAGTAAGATGAGAAGGTAGCATCAATAATGGAGAGCTAGTATTTCTTGTTTAAAGCAAAATCTCCTTAGTTATCTGACTTTTATTTCCTCTAAACAGGAAAAATGCTATGTACATAAAAGTGTAAAGTGTTATCTTTATGAAGTGATTTCCTACTCTCTTCCACAAGAGGTAAGTACCTACTAAGAAAAGTACAGAGTCCTACCAGTAGAGTAGCCTTGGAAGACAGTACAAACTAGAGGTCATGGGGGAAGCAATGGCGGTGATTTTATTTCTTCACGTCTTCTTAAAAATAAATAAATAAATAATAATAATAATAATAATAATAATGATGATGATAATAAAAGTATTGGTACCCTTTCCCTAAAACAGGAAGCAGCTAGAATTAAAGTTGGTGTTGGCCACCAGGTGGCATCAATGTCTCAGTAACCTTACTTGAACAGTAAGAACACGATGTGTCTTGCATTCTCCAGCACCTAACCTCCATATTCATAAACATACTTTTCCCATTTATAACTATTGCTAGTGGAATCATGAACTCCATTTATAATTTCACTCAGTTTTGTCCTTCCCTCCTAAGAGGAAAACATAACCCCCATTTATAACCAGCTTGAACTTCTCTTAGGCACTTTATGCTGTCTATAATAGAAGGCTTTTATTCATAGTTTCATTTTTCCCCCTAAGCCTTTCATTCCGTTTTAAGCTTCGTTCTTTCCTCTTGTGTCCTTTCATGTATCTGCAAACATGCACAGAAATATTCCTAGAATTCTACACAGCCAGGCATTCAGCTCAGTCTTGCATGTTCCTCTTGGTTTTTCCTTCTCATCTCATCCTTCCTCCTACACCACAGGAAGACTTTCTCTGAGAAGAGCAAGATGAACTATTTACTTTTAGTTCCCTGTTCCTGGCTCTGCTAAATCATGTCCTCTGTGCCCCAGAAGCAGAAAAAGAAAGCAAAGCTATTGACCTTAAATCTCTTGTGACTTTGTCTTCACTTAACAGACATTTCTACAAATTCGTCTTTAGGGATGTTGAGCTTTGAGAATTTCTTCATCCTGTTCCCTCATTTTGTTTCTCCAGCTGGAAGTAAACCATATACAAGGATATTCCTTTAACAAGATGTCACTGCCAACATCCACTTCAAATGTAAAGTGTCTCAGTTAAAGCAACTGTCCATCTGTGGAGAATCGAGCATAAAACCAGAAATAACTTGGGAAGTTAACTTGGAAATGATCCTGACCAAGCATCTGAAACCGTTTTAGGAAAAGGATCCATGTATGTATTTTCCAGTGCACTTGGGTTAAAAGGGAGAGCTTTATCGAAATCAGAGTCTGACACTGGGGCAGAGGAAAAGATAAAACTGTCAGTTACGTTTCCTTCCCAGAAGGGGATCTGCACAAGACACAGATGCTGGATTGTGGAGGAGAGCATTATGTGCAATGGCAGTAATTGCTGGGGACTCTCTTAGATATTTTAATTTTTATGGATGGATATTATATCATTCGTTATAGAATCATGAGTCAAATGATCATTTATCTAAAAGAGTTGATTCTTAAAGCGATTGCATGTATTTCCAAAAGTTACATGAATCTAGGTCTGGGAGGAGAATTCAGATTTCTGGAACACAGATCGCCCATCTATATAATAATGCTATAAATATTCATCTCGATAGTACTATGGTGAATAATGAATAACAGGTAATCCACGTTGCATAATATGTGACACTTAGTAAGGGAACTAATACATGTCACTTCCTTTCTCTGAGTTATAAATAAGTTTTAAGTGCAGGCTTAGAACAAGACAGACCAGTGTTAAAATTTTACTTACTTACTCCACTTACCAGCTTCATGTCTTTGACTTTTTAAGTTTAGTTTTTTCTCTGTGAAGTAGAAATATAATACCATTGACCTTATAGAGAGAGTTCTCTTTAGGATATAAATGCCCAATGAATGAATCTATTAATATAATTATAAGTATTTTGAAGTAAAATTGATGAAATGTAACTAAACTGGAAAGGGAGAATTAAGCTGGAAATATAAATAATTTATTATTAAATGCACTAAGGCACATTATTTATATGATATTTCCTTCTCTAGAAGAAATTTCTAGAAAATTTTAGAATTAAATAGAATAATTTTCTCTTGTTTTGGCAAGTGGAAAGTTAATTACAAGGATTAGGTGATAAAGGTAGCTAGATTTAATATAATTATTTAATGTTTATTCTATAAATTCTTCACAATATCAGTATTTTAAAATGCATGTAATTCCAGTCAAGAACTTGATTTTTTTTTTAAATAAAACACAGTATTTAAGAATATTTATAACTAAGGACATTTCTTTTTTCCTAATTAGAAAAAATTTTCAAAGTCAGGGGCTAAGTTTGATTTTTTTTTTTTTATGCTTTAGCTCTTAATAGATATATAAGTACACACATACACACACACACACACACACACACACAGACTGAGTTTTACAGAAATGAGGAAAATATTCAATTAGCAAAGCAGCACCCAGGTATGATCACTAAATATCCAATCTGTGTTCAGGCTGGAGCTTAAAACCTTGGTTGTAAAAACAAATAATTTCCTTAATGACAAATTAATCAATAAAAATTGATTTGGGGACAGAAGTGACATGGGTATTACCAACACATCCAGTCTTAAAAATTAAAGAATACAAATTTCTCATTTAGAAAGAAAACATTATATTAGGTCCCATTATATTAGGAGAAATGACTCTGGGAGGCGAACACACAATGCAAATATAGATGATGCATTATAGAAATGTACACTTGAAACCTATATAATTTTACTAACGTTACCAACGTCACCCCAATAAACTTAATAAAAATTTTAAAAAAGAAAGAAAACATTAAATTGATACTAAATTCTAACCATAATGTATTTGTGCAATCTGTCAACTAAATTTATCTGTTTTCATGTTTTGCTCATATTCAGAAGTCAATTATAATCTACTTCACTATTATCATACCTTCTCAAAAATTCAGAAATAAAATGTTGCCCTTAGCTGCCCACATGATGGTGAATCACTATGGAAATAAAAACTCGTTTTTATCACAATTCCTCGAAATACAATCCTGTGGAAAAAACAATTGAGGAGGTCTTATTGAGCAGATATTTGTAGTTTAAATTATGGAAGTTAATATATATGTCTGTGGCATTAGTTTAACTCTGGGAGGAAAATAACATAAATTATTTGTCATTTCTTTGCTGAGCTCCTGATAGTTTAGATAATAGTTTAAGATAGTTTAAGATAATGTGTAAAATGTTAAAGAACAAGTAATATGTTTGAACATGAAATACAGATTATATTTTATGAGGAAACTAATTTATTGTATATATATATACACACACAATATACATATATACAATATATATACATATATGTATATATATATTACCCATATATATTACCCTTAAGCATATAAATCTATTCCTGTACTCTCTTTCTCTCTCTCTCTTTGTTTCTATAAAGGAAGATTGAAAACCTTAAGTTCATTGTGAAAACCTATTTCACAATGAAATAGAACAGCAAAGCAGAACACAGCTATCTTAGTCACAAAGATACAAGATATGGATAAGAAGTTGCTTATAATGGTAAGCATATTTTTGGTACAAAAATAATAAAGGAAATATGATTTTTAGAGATATTTAAGTGAATAATAGTATGCTCTCACGTCATTCTATCTTTCCCATTATTATTCTTAGCTTGCTCATTATTCCTTTTCCCTGAACAAAAATATGACTGTTATAAAGCAGTCAGTATCAGATCAGATTGTTCTAGATTTTTCCCATTAAGCATATTCTATATTGAAAAGTAAAGCCATTATATGGAAGCTATAGTTTAAAAAACAACATGCAAAAATAATTTTCTAAATAGGTATTTCTAGAGTTCAACAAAGTATATTAGTGGTGCTTCTGTTTCCTTTTAAGAAGGAGATGGTATCAGTTTAACTTCATCTTTACAAAGCTTAAATCTTTTCAAAAGAAGAAACGGGACTTGTAGAAGTTAAGTGAAAAAATTTTGGATAAAGTTGAAAACTAATATAGTGATCATAGTGTAACTTCAGTGTTCTCTCTCTTCATAGAATAACTCAATTCCTGGGATGTGTCTTAAGTCTATTCCATCTGAAATTCTCTCCTAAATTTTCCATTTACTGATCTCTCTATCACTTCACCTCCGTTTCCCGGTCATTAAAGCAATAAAGCTGTTCTGTTGATCACTTTGGATGTCTGAAGTAAAAAAAGAAAATATCTTGCTAATTTTATTTAACAATTTCTTTAACCAGCCTTTTGGGATCCTATTATGTGCAAAGCACATAGTTCTGGGGAGATCATAAGGAAATGAATGTCTCCACTATCCTGGCGCTTTCAATTCTGGTAGGGGCAGAGAGACAATGGACAAATAACACATCATATGCAAGGCGGTAATTAAGGGGTAGATAGAAAAATAATGCAAAGGAAAAAAACGATGGGAGAAGATCCTATTTTAAACTGTATATATTCAGGAAAGACCTCTCTAATGAGGTGACAAGAACAGAGAACTGAGGGAATTTAGGGAGCAAACTGCATGGCTGTATCTGAAGAGAAGAGCTTCAGGCACGGTGTAGAGCAATTGCAAAGTCATTGAGACAAGAGCGTGCCTATTGTGTCTGAGAGTGGTGGGAGCTAGTGAGAGGTGAGAGACAGGAAAGAGATGAGGTCTGACATGTAGCCAGGGGCAAGGCAATGGAGGACTCAGGTTTGTATTCTGATAAGGTAAGGGGTGGGGTTTGCATTCTGACACATTTTTTATTAAATTTTTTGAGGTAACATTGGTTAATAACACTATATACATTTCAGGTGTGCAATTCTATAATAGATCATCTGTACATATATTGCACACACGTGTGTTCACCACCCAAAGTCTAGTCTCCTTCAGTCACCACGTATTTGACCCCTCTTGGTGCTCCCTCCATCCTCTCTTACCCTCTGGTAACCACCATCCTGTTGTCTGTATCTATGAGTTTGTTTTGTTCATTTGCTGCTTTTTGTTTTATGCCTCACATGTGAGTGAAAGCATATGGTTCTTGTTTTTTTCCATCTGACTTGTTTCTCTAGCATGATACTGTCAAGCTCCATCCATGTTGTTGCAAATTATAATATTTCATCATTTTTTATGGCTGAATAGAATTCCATTGTATATATGTACTACATCTTCATTATCCAATCATCCACAGAAGAACACTTAGGTTGTTTCCATGTCTTGGCTACAATTAATAATGCTGCAATGAACATAGGGGTACATATATCTGTGTTCTCAACTTTTGGGGGGTAGATACCTACATTTTAAAAGGGGTAATAATTAGGCCTTGAACTTCTTCTGTCCTCCTGGGCAGCAATGAGAGCAGCAAAAAAAAATCAGCTTTGGTTCTGGCCTTCTCGCCCAAGCGCTGCATCTTCACCTGGGCAGGTGTAGAAAGAAGCTCCACTGGGGCAGTAGGCAGGCTCTTAGAGTCCTCATCCTTAGTTGGATGTAGAGGAGGCAGACTATGTCATTTCATTGTACTTTAAAATTTTTTATGACATTTTTCAATATGTTTATGACAGACATGTATCTTTGTATTCCAAGACCAAAATCTGATCAAATACAACTATTCAGTGAAACAGCTAACATTTTAAAGTTACAGATACATTTTCACCAAAATAAACAGGATCATTTGACTTCTCTTTGGATGGATTTTGAGAAGGTGATCAACAATGAGCATAAATGAAATCTTTATTTTAACAAAATGAACCAAAATATTATTACCAGTAATTCTTTGTTTTGTTGGTCAGTTCCTTGAAAGAGTCCTTCGTTTTACTGACAGGAAAAGTCAGCAAGACATTGCTGAAATTATCACATAATGATTTAGGGAAATAAAAATTGGTGTGACAATTGTTAGTAAAATTACATAGGTTTCTGTAATACACCATCTATATATCACATTGTGTGCTCATCACCCAGAGTAAGTTCTCTTTCCATCACCATATGTTTGATCCCCTTTACCTTATTCTACCATGCCCTTCTCCCTGCTTACCCTCTGGTAATGACTAAACTGTTGCCTGTGTCTATGAGTTTTTGTTTCTTTGTCTTGTTCCTTTCAGTTTTATATCCCACGTGTGAGTGAAGTGATATAGTTCTTGACTTTTTCTGTCTGACTTATTTCGCTCAGCATAATAATCTCAAGATCCATCCATGTTGCAAATGGTAGTATTTCATCTTTTCTTATGGCAGAGTAATATTCCATTGTGTATATATACCACAACTTCTTTACCCAATCATCTATTGAAAGACACTTGTTGTTTCTATATCTTGGCCACCGTATATAATGCTGCAATAAACATCAGAGTACATATCTCTTTATGGATAAGTGTTTTCAGATTTTTGGGGTAGATACCCAGGAGAGGGATTGCTGGGTCATATGGTAATTCTATTCTTAATTATTTGAGGATACTCCACACTGCCTTCCATAGCAGCTGCACCAGTCTGCATTCCCACCAACAGTGTATGAGGGTTCCTTTTTCTCCACAGCCTCTCCAACACTTGTTATTTGTCTTGTTGATGATAGCCATTCTGACT
The DNA here is from genome assembly GCF_964194185.1 of Rhinolophus hipposideros. Classification (NCBI taxonomy): domain Eukaryota; kingdom Metazoa; phylum Chordata; class Mammalia; order Chiroptera; family Rhinolophidae; genus Rhinolophus; species Rhinolophus hipposideros. The sequence goes on from NC_138048.1 coordinate 86,833,437, forward strand.
GGGGTGAGGTGATATCTCATTGTGGTTTTCATTTGCATTTCTCTGATGATTAGTGATGTGGAGCATTTTTTCATATATCTGTTGGCCATTTGTATGTCTTCTTGGGAGAAGTTTTTGTTCATGTCCTCTGCCCATTTTTTAATTGCATTGTTTGTCTTTTTGTTGTTGAGTTGTATGAGTTCCTTATATATATTGGATATTAGCTCCTTATCAGAGGCATTGTTCGCTTTGCATTATAACAATCATCTTCACTATCATCACGCACATTTGTTGAGTATCTGCTATGAGCTAACCACTATTCTGAGTTCTTTCGTATGTTGATTTATTTAATTCTCATGATGATCCTGAATCATAGCTCTAACTTTGTTTTTACCATCCAATTTTTAGGAAGATTATTTAACACATAGCACTGTGCCAGTGTGAGTCTAATGAAGGAAATGAGGAAGGATTAATGCTAAGGGGTTGAATTAAACAGAATTAAAAATAACTGGACTTGGTTGTAAGAATGGAGGACATTAGTTGAGCTGGGGGTTGGGGGGAGCCATATGCCCCTTTCATTTCACCCCTGATATACTACACAGGATTTTTGTGATTTACGTAGGAAAATTGGGATAACCAGTATTCTTCCTGAAAGTAGATTTACTGCTAACCACCCAGTGCCACTCATAGGATGTTCAGAGAAAGGCAATGGCAGACGTAATAGAAGGTCTTGATATGTTGGGTAGACAAGTCTAGATAGTGCAGGGCCCCTGGCTGCGTAATGCATCACAGTATAGTTAGCAAAGTGTTAAGCAATTTGAGTAACAACAACCTTGGACCAGTCTTTATAGGTCTATTCCAGATAGTATCTTAAAGTGTTCTTAATTTGCAGGAAGAAGACCAATGATACTCATTGTTCATTGTTCATTGGTTGTTTGGGAATCACAAACTATGAAATACAAACATCTTCCTCCTGTTTTTACATCTAGTAATGAAAGAGTTTTCTCTAGCCTGTCTTTTGAATGATCATAAATTTAAGACCACTCATTAGTCATATGACACTATCCACCCACACTCAACACTCTTCTGGAGTTCATTGACCAGATGGCTAGAACAAGTTTGGATGGTTAGGGCCAGGACTCAGAGAAAGCATCATATAGTTTGTGAGTAGGGGGTCTCGTTTCTCATGAATGCATTTGTAATGTTTTCCAGTTTCCCATTACCACAGATGATGAATGTGACAAGAGAAACCAGAGGAGCCATTCAAAGCGGAGTGATGGACAGCAACCAGGAGAGGGCATGCATTACCCAGGAATGCCACGAAATACTGAGCTAAAGAAATACACATTAAGATAGTTAAGCAAACAGTGATCTCAGGAGGCCAGAATATTTAGGAATGCTTGGAATACATACGACTGTGTGTGCATGTGTATTTCTTCTGGGGGGATATTCATTGAAATGGTAGCTGAATTGGTTGTCCTTTACCTTTTTCTTTCTATACATACATTTCATTGTGCAAAAAAATTAATAAAGATAATTTTAGACTAAACAGAGCTTAATTCTACTCTTATAAGCTTGTATTAATAATACTAATATATGTTCTATACTTCTTGGACTTGTATGAGTGGCATATACTAACAAAGACAGTATTGCTTGAAACCAAATTCTTAAGGAATTTCTGAAAAGGTTCATTGACCGGAATGTAACCTATGCCCATCTGTCAATTATGCCAGTATTCCTAAATATGTGACCCCAACAATGGTTCAGAGAAGTGCCAAAAAGCGGATTTCCAGCTCAGATCTGTCTTCTTCCAGCATTGATCCACAACTCACAGGCTAGAGCCATACCCACAGGTGCTAGCTATACTTCCCCTTGAGTCATGATAGCCCCTGATGGACAGCATGTAATTAATGCTTTGCTTTAATGGCCAATCTGCATCCTCTATCTTGAGAGCCAACATCCACCCTCGGAAGTGACTACCGGTTGGTATTTGCTTACGTCGAGGCCCAGATATCTCCCTTCATCTCTCCCTCAATCTCCAGTCCAATGTTCCTGATCAGGACTTGGTTTTCTGATGGAACACCAAAGCAGACATCAACAGACAACAGCTCCTTGGCATAACCTGTCCGGCTCCTTTCCCTAGTTCCCCAAGCATACCTTCGTGTCTATATTACTATCTATGAAATGGACACCTTTCCTAAACTCTTCATGGGTGATGTCAAAGCATTTCCTCTCAAGAGCATGGCAGTGCTACACAAAGACACATACATGAATGTTCATGGCAACATTATTCATAAATGCCAAACACTGGAAGGAATCCAAATACCCATCAACTGGAAAATGTATTTTTTTTTAATGTGGTACATCTGGAAGTGAGCAGTGAAATACTGTTCAGTAAGAAAAAGAAAAAAAAACTACTAATACAAGACACAACATGAATGAACCTCAAAAGCATTATATTAAGTGAAAGATGTCAGCTACGAAAAAACAAACAAACAAACCGACCCACATATTTTGAGCCCACTTATATAATATGTCCAGACAAAGAAAATTGATAGATGGAAAGCAAATCAGTGGTTGCCTAGAAGTGGGAGCAAGGATTGACCAGCAAGAGGCATAAGCGAACTTTCTGCAGTGTTGAACATTTTCTAAAACTGGATTGTGGTGATGGTTACACAACTCTATAAATGTACTAGAATCACTGAGCTGCATAATTATGGTCGGTAAGCTTTATGTTCTGTAAATTATATGTCCAAAAAGTTGCTAAATAATAAAAATGCAAGGCAGTGATCTCTCTAGATTCCCCATGGAATAGTATCCCTTCGCCTATAACAGAGTTTACAGCACATCCTCGAGTCACTAGATGGCCTGAAGAGAAAGGGACTGCAAGGGATGTCCAATGGGTGCAATGCTGGGTGTCATTTTGTGCTCACCCAGGAATTGTTAGCAGTACCTGACAAGGCCCTTGGAAGTATAAATCTTACTCCACAAATATGTGTGCGCAAGAATTATCACATCCCTTTTCTCCATAATCCAAATCAATTTCTAATTTCAACCTACATCCTGCTTGGCTGGTGAAACAATTACCCTCATTGTTTATTGGAATTCCCACTTTTTGCTCACACTTGAGTTAGGTCCTGGGGCCAAGACATTGGTGAAAAAGTTGCCTTCTGCTCTTTGCTTATCACTTTGCATAGTACCGGGGCTCCTACCTGCACGATTCCTTCAGACCAACAGCTCTCTGCTGTTTCAGTGCCACCCTCAGGCACAGGAATCTTTGCTGAGATGGCCTGCGGTCCTGCCTAGACTACAGCCTGCAAATCAGTGGCGTGGAGGCTACATCTGGCCTGCAGATGTGCTTTGTTTGGCCTAGGCTATGTTTTAAAAACATTTTAGCCAACTTTTAAAAGTCAGGAGAGTTCACACAAAAAATCAAAATTTCTGGCTTCTCAGGCAAATCAGAAACTCTAGCAGTAATGGACCGCGTCTCCACGTGGCAACGATCACAGGAGCTGAGAAGGGGCTGTCTTTTTAGCTCTCCTGTTTGCCATAGACCCATCCAAGACAGAAGCAGAGCGCTAGTTGACATTTTTTAATATTTGCAAGATTTTTGTTTTGTTTTTTACACCAGGCCCTTCGCAACCATATAATTGACCTGCCTTTGCCATAGTAGGTGTTGGAGATGTGTGGTGCTGCCACTCCCCTTACTGGCTGCCCAGGCCCACCCAGTAGACTGTACACAGTCTCTTATGCTTCTCTCTCCTCCTGCAGGTGGTAGTCTCTTGCTAGTCTGTGAACAGCCTCTCTCTCCATTATTTTAAAGCCATTTTACATTACCAGCCAACTCATTTTTAGCCTCTGGGGTTTAGCCTATTAAATACCAAAACCAGGAAATGCCTTTTTCTCAGGCAGCGTGGGCTTTTCCCTTCCATAGATCTCTCTTGAGATAATGGGAGCAGATTCAGAGATTTTACTTGAAAGGAGATGGGAGAAGAGGATATACTATGGAGAGAAGGAGCATAAATTAATATCTCAAAATACTAGGCTACAGGTATAACTTTGTTTTCAGATATGTAATTAAGAGACATATTCATTGAATCAAATAACTCATCAGTTATCACAAGCATAGTCCATATTTTACTTGGAGTCAAAATACAATCTATTCCATGATTTATTATTCCCTGTACTTGCAGTAGTAACATTGCTGGGCTGTTAATGCCATATAAATGTGTATTCATGTAGCTAAATGCCAGGGCCACCCTCAAATGGGAAGGGGTGCTTCAACTCAGATCTTGGTCAGAAACTAGCTCCCCCTTCTGGAATAAACTGAGGCAACTGGGTATCCTTCCTGTCTCGGGCATGCGTGCTAGAGAGCAAACCCAGCCGGCAGAGCAGGACACTGAGGAGGTCTGGAACCCAGGCTGGGAAGGGTCGTGCCCCAGTGGATGCTCAGGTCCAACTGCAGGAGGCCCCTGAAAGAAACTCCATTCCTGGGGTTAATGATAAAAACGCAGCCGGCCTGGGGGCACTTTGCCAAACACACTGGAGAAGAGCAGAGGGCTCCGTAGACTGCACTTGGAGTGAACTTGGAGTATTTACAGATGGGAAGGCTGAGGGCTCTGTGTAAACAGTGGTGAGGGCGCAGAAACAAAGAAGCAGCATCCCGGTACTAAATGTCAACCCGCAGAAAAGGAATGCACTGGCCTGAGACAGTGAAAAAATAAAGATTCCAGGCAGAGTGGACACAATTCCTTAGTCGTTGACTGGGCTGATTATCAGATCTTTGCTGTTATCTAAAGCTCATTAAATGATGCTAATAGCACATACTTCAAAGTGTGGCTTCGGTGATTCTCCATAAGTCCGTTGGTAAATTTCACTAACATACATGCGGAGATACGTACATAAAAGAATCACCGTACCCCAGCTACCTAGACTGAGCCTTCTGGTGTGCCTGATGCTGATAGCTACTGTTCTAATTCTGAAGGTAAGCACAGCCCTTGTTTACGTCATGCCCCAGTCGGGCCCATTTCAGTTTAGGCACGCCACCACTTATATGCACAACTTCAGAGGCCAGTCCGACCTTCACCCAATCCTTAGTTAAATCATTTGTCTACTTTTTTTACTAAAAGAAAAAAAAAGCCTGGGCGATAACTATTAATTATTCAATGTCAAGCTCAAGCTTGATAAATGATGAATGATAATAAACAAATATCATTATTTTCATTTGAATATAACTGACACAGCAGCAAAATAAGAAGACTTGAAAACAATTCACAATTCCTGCGAGACAAAAGAAATTGTGTCAAAGAAAGTTATGGGAAACTAATAATGGAGAAAAGCCATCACATGCCTTCAGGACTGACACTCCCCTGGGAAAGTCAAATTTAATACACTCATGGGTTTTTAAAATACTGCAGTATTTCTGTACTGGCGGGTAATAGCCTCAGAGCCCATGGTAGTAAGAAGTATAATTAATCAAGCAACCAATCAATAGAAATACCAGCATATACTGTGATTCCAAAACATTATTCCCCTTTGGATACTAAACCTGAGGTTGAGGAAAGTGGCCAGTTATAAATCTCCTGTTGTTCATTTCAAATGTTGGTGGGGGTGAGGATAGGGTAGCACAGGAAACTGAGGAAGACCTATTCTTTCTACCCCAGAAGTGACGCCTCGACGTCCAAGGAGCAACTCAGATACTATTGATACTGCCTTTCAGCTCAGATACTATTGTGGGAAGGCAGCCAATGACCAAGAACCTAAACAGATGATTACATGGGATGTATGTATACCCAGTGTGTTATCTTTCCTTCAGGTGGGTTTACAGAGCTCTGTTTTATTGCACAGTTTAATCCCTGAAAGAACACATAAATCTTTTTGGGGGGGTGGTAATCTGTAGGTCTGGATGTCCCAGAGACTCCAGTTAACATCCAGAAGAGCAGACTCTCCAGCAAGTGGGCCTCAGATCTGTTCCCTTCCTACTTACCCTCATGATTGGTCCTTGGGCAGAGGAGCCTTGCCTGCTGCCCATCCATCCCCATGCCTGCTATCCCACCCACCAGAGCCAATTGACCTTAGGATGGACTGAGCCCTGGTCTATCCTAGTTCACCTTTCATACTTCATATTTTGTCTTTGTTGTCTACCTTCTATTTGTTCCCTCTTCTGCCTTTGTCCCATGTACTAACTGAAGTGGAATCAATGGTGCCCTTGCCATTGCGTAGGGAGAAAACAGGTCCTGGCTAGACACTGACTCTGGCAATTAGGCTGAGATGTCTCTAGTTCTACTCATCCCTTAACCTTATGCTACCTTCCCCTGTCTCGCTTGTCCCTTGGTTCAAGTGCTCCCAGCACCAGCTCCTGACATATGAACAGCATGTGGGCAATATGGTCATAGCAGCATGATTCATCATGAGATTCCCTGAGAGGCCAGGAGTACAGTGAGGAAAATAAAGAAAAGCAGGGCAGCAAGCAAACTCACCCCCTTTGGTGCCTGGCAAGATTCCCAGCAACTAATGACTACAAATTTAATGAAGAAATCTTTGGAAGAGATAGAGTCCAAAGATAACAAAGACAGAAGTGTTCTTTAGTTAGCCAGAGCCACCTCTAATAATAATTGGAAATTATTAGGATAATTTGATCAATGACTTTGGCTGCAACTTGCCTCACTTGTTATGTAGTTTTAAAATATATGTAATTTAGACTTGCGGTGTCCAACATGGCAGCCACTCACCTGATGTGCCTATTTAAATTTAAGTTAATTAAAATTAACTCCAGTTAGAAATTTAGTTCCTCAGAAGAAACTGCCAAGGTGTTTTGTGTGTGTGTCTCCATTTTGCATTCCTTCCAATTGCTCTGTATCCTCAGAAGCACATATTTCAGCCATTTTTAAAAAATGTCTTAATAGATGTGTAGTAGTATCTCATTGCGGTTTGAATTTCTATTTCTTAAATGACCTACAACATTAAACATCATTTGATGTTTTTTGGCATCCATTTATGTTCTTTGATAAAGTGTCAGTTGAGACATTTTGCCTATTTTTAAATTGTTTTTCTAATTGTTAAGTTTTCAATTATTTTCTAATTTCTTAATTGTTGAATTTGTGAGTTCCTTATAATTTCTGGATACATTTTATCTATCATATGTATTTTTCACATCGCAAAAGTTTTCAATTTTTAATAAGTCTAACGTGCCAGTTTTTTCTTTTACAGATGATGCTCATAACATTTTATTGAAAAACTCTTTGCCTAAGACAAAGTCACACAGGTTTTCTCCTATGATTTCCTCTACAAGTTTTATAGTTTCATGCTTTACATTTAGTTCTGTAATCTATTTTGACTTATTTTTTGTATGATGTGCAGTACTCTTGTTTTTCTTCACATATAGATGTCCACTTATTCCAGCAGCAGTTGTTGAAATACATATACTTTTTTTCCCATTTATTAAAAATTAGTTAGCTCTTAGTGTGTGTGTGTGTGTGTGTGTGTGTGTGTGTGTGTGTGTGTGCTTTCTGAATTCTTTATTATGTTCCATTGATCTATGTATAAATCTTGAAATCAGGTAGTGAAATTCTCCAACTTTGTTCTCCTTTTTCAAAATTATATTTGCTATTTTAGTGTTTTTGTTTGTTTGTTTTTATATAAAAAATTTAGTTCCTCGGTTGCACTAAGTCACAGTTCAAGAGCTTGATAGCCACTGTTGGCTAGTCGCTGCCACACTGGACAGCGTCTGATGTGCCTATTTAAATTTAAGTTAATTAAAATTAACTTAAAATTAAAATGTCACATCAGATAATCTGGGCCACCTATTTGTACAATCTACTTTTGACTTCTGTTCCTGTTTTGCAAATAGTCAATTTAGCATAAGCATCTCAAGTTTTATTGTCATGTTTTACGCCCCTGATTAGGCTGTCAATCTTTATCAAGGTCCATTAGTTTCCAAGGAGTTGTTATTCAAGCGGAGATCAGCTGGAGAATCCTGGAGGTCTGTCCGCACTGCCACTCTCCTAGTGGAGCTTGCAAGAGGCTCACATACCTGCCACCTATACCTCCAGCAGCCCAGAGCTGCAGGATTACACAGACAAAAGGCAGGGAAGACTGCACCACAGCCTGGATGTGCTGCAGTCATCTCCAATCTGAGCCCCAACCAAAATTCTAATATTTCCCATAATTTGATTAATGGATTGGAGACATTATTCTCAAGTATGGTGTGAGCTGCGTCAAAAATTCAAATAGGCCCAATCAAACATCATGCCTCTTGCTTAATGGATGTCCAAGATGAAAAAAATATTTTCCTGGCATGTCTCAGATTGGTGGTTCACTGAAAACGTTTAAAATATGTCATCACCTCTGGTATATATGTATGTATAGAGTATCTAGGGTAAATACTACTTCCTGTTCACCAAATGTATAGCATAATGGTATTAAAATACTGACGTACATGCTATTCCAAGGAATGTCAAGTTAACCAAGATTCCTTCACACTATATTATGACGAAAAAGAGAGGTAGCATGAAAACCCTGAAGCAAAAGAGTGAATGTATGTGACGTAAACTATCTTGTGTGATTTCATACTCAAAGGATGAAGGAGAATGCATTGTCCAACAGTGGTCAGAGGCTATGTTGATCTGCTCGAGCAAAGACACCACATCAGACAAAGCAGCTGCCATTGGCCACCGTCTGATTAAAATTGTCCATTTCTCCATAACAGTCCCTTTTTAACAGACCAGAAAATGAATGTGAGAGTTCTATCAATAGCCAAGTATCCATCCCAATTATATGTTCTAGAACTTGGGAAATAACCATAGGCTGAGTCCATTGAGCCATTGAACCTCCAGTGAAATGGACTTGAGCCCACTCTCCATTTATCACCAGGCATCTATTGTCATTCCAACCAGCGGACCATAATGACAATGTCAGCCCATGTCTATCATCCTTGAAACCTATGGCTTTTCCTCTTTCTGCTGTGTGCTACTACACTGCAAATAACAAGGGAACAGCACAAACTGTTGTAAGCAAGGCAAGTGCACTGTAGCATATAAACTGAATCTGTGTATTTCAGGGATTTGTTTCAAAACTTTATATTCTGCAGGTTTATTTATCTATCTCTCTGCAAATACATACCATGGTGGCTCAATTGCTGTAGCTATATTAAAACTCTGTTATTAAAGCAGTTTTCTTCTTTGAAAAGGTCTTGAATCTTCTTGACCTTTTACTCTTTCGTTTAAGTTTCAAAATCAACTTGTTAAGTTCCATAAAAAACTCTTTTGTGATTTGGAATGGATTTGACTTCCAGACAGCTATCATTTATGTGTGGATAGCAGTTTGAGATTATTGATAGCTACAGGAAGGAGATTGTCATGGAAGTGGGAGAGAATGAAAATTGAAGAGAATATCTGAGCATGCTTTTCTGACAACTGATATTTGTCCTTTACTGTTTCATAATAAAATATAAACTCTTATATATACACATCTTTGAGAAGGCAGGTGGTAAAGAGAAGGAATGAGAAGGGAATATAGCTTGGAAATAAAGCTTGAAGGTTGAAAGAATGCGTTTTGTTTTGTTTACTATTGAGCTAGCAAAACTTGAAGCTACTTATAGATTAAAGTAAAGAAACCAGCAGAAAGGTGGAGAGTAAAGAATGAATAAGAGAATGATTGAACAACAGCCCAGCAAATGCAGGGTGGTAGAATAAGAACATAGCTCTCTCTCCCTCTCCCCCTCCCCCATCTCTCTCTCTCCCTCCCTCTGTGTGTGTGTGTTTAGTGTGTGTATGCCTGTGCACATAGTAGATTCTGTTCAGAAAACAGAATTTCAAGAGTTCACAATATTAAAAAGGAAAACTCCAAAAACATCATCCTCAAAGGATGTCTTTATGTATGGTTGCTCTAATCAAATAGAGGAAAATCATTATATTTGATGAGACTGAGGAAATGTAGGAACAAAGAATTATCATAGGTAACATGACCCATTTTAAGGGTTATTTTTTTTAAGTGAAATGAGATATGACTTAACAATTAGTAGACTTGACTATGGAGAGCATCCAGAGTTAATATTCCCAATGAGTTTTATGACTTTTTATATAATTCCATAATAGCTACTTAAATTTCTCTGTATAGCTATAATTTTACCCATCTTATTTAGGAGTAAAACTTCTCCACTTTATATTTCAAGGAGGACATTTTCATAAATTAGATCTTGGTTTTCCTTTTAGGAAAAAATATCAAGAACTAAACAAAAAAATTTTATCATTAAATCACTTTCCCTTCAAATGCACATGTGTTTTTGGAAATTTTAAAATATGATAATGAAAGCAAGTTTTTACAATCAAATGATGTCATAAAAATTCAACAGGGAAACCATACTAAAAATTGATGGTTCTTTTATTTTTCTTGCCAAAGGAATGTTCAATTTTACAACAAGCATACGCGTAGTCTTAGGAACTTTGTGATTTATATCCAGCTGTTTTAAAGTTATGGCTTATGCTTTAGTCTAATTTTTATTTACTATATCTGAGAAAGTTTGTGTCTAAGATTTGACAGCTTATAAAATTATTTTAACAATGGAAAGTAAAATAGTAAAAGCAAAACTAGAACAGGATGTGTTCTCTTTCACATTTATCAAAAAAATAAAAATAAAATAAAATTGCCAGTGAAAAGGCTATGAGCATTAATGGTCTTTTCAGTGTTACACATGGCTATAGAAATATCAATTTGTCATGCACTCTCTTCAATCATCTTTGCTTTTAAAGGGCCACATATGGTTCTTGCTATTGTTTTGTTTTATTTTGTGTTTTTGGTAAGGTTTCACCCTCCCACTTACACACAGACACACAGACACACAGACACACACACACATACACACACACACACAGAGACCCTGGTTTTTGTATCTCTTGGAACAATTTATAAATAAGTTATAAATAACTTTTGAATTATAACATAGCTTGTTCCTTCACTGCATCCCAAATATATGGAATAACTTTTCTTTAAGCCATTTGTGCTCTACTTAGAAATTATGGTCCCAATACTAAGCATAGCACTGACGACTAGAGTAACAAACTAACACGTACGGCATCTTGCTCACTCAGTCAAATCTAATTCAGTGGTTGACTAAAATTCATAAATGTGTGAAGAAGGGAAATAGACACCGATTCCTAGATTTTATTATTCATTGTATAAATGAAGAGTTGGAAATGCTGTTATTGGCCATAATAAGCCTATTGTCATTTAGTAACAAAGTCCCAAAGCTGAAATTAATGTTACCAGCTCTTATCCTATTATACTCTGATAAATGGGTTTTATTTGTCTAGATTAAAACAGAGGATAGATGTGACTTCCAGAATGGCGGTATGAGGACTTTCTTCCCAGCAGAACAACCACAAATGATTACAAAATTATTTTTTCTTTTTTAAATTACTTGAAGTCTCTGGAAATTTCTCCAAGAAAAGAGAAAACCACAAAATGTTTTTGCAAGAAAATATACTAAATCTTTTTAAGAAGAGCCAATCTGTGGCAATTGAGCCACAATCCACTTCCCCCCCGACCTCTCAGATCAGCATTACGGAAACTGGTGAGTTCAGTCAAGAACACAGAGCTCCCTTTCTATCTTGCTCTCAGTCTGTGCTCATAGTACCAGTATCTTCCCAGGAGAAGCAGCTGCCAGCAATATTGATTTTCCTTAGTTCTTGTAGAAACTTTATTCCAGGAAAGGGCAGTTGAGGAATCTGAGATTCCCTTCCTGCACCTTGCTCCCATTTGTAGTGTGGAAACACTATGCCTGCCATGGCAGGTCAAGAATTCTGCACCCTAATCATTTGCCACAGCTTGCTCATAGCATGGAGGTTTTATGCTGGGGCAGTCAAGATGAGAAGACCAGAGACAACCAACCTCATTCAACATTTGACATATATGGCAAGGTTGTCACTCAGAGAGAAGTTGGTCACTGTCCCCAACTCCAATTCCCTAATAGTAGCACAGAGGTCTTGCACAAGGGTAGTGAGGCAGGCCATAAGAACAGATAGTGCTGTAGATCTTGCCAAGGCAACTGATTTTACTTGGAGCAGATCTGGGGAAATTTACCCTATGGGCACTGTTGAACCTTGGAGATTTTGGGGGTCAGCAATTAAGAGGAGGCTGATAGCTCCATGAAAGCAACAAGCTAAGCCATAGACTAGTTAGAAGTTTAACAGATAGAACCAGGATCAAAAGCTAAGGAAAGCTCTCCGGGGGTCGGAACAAACCTCATTAATTGTATCAGCCAATATCCAGGGCCAGAATTTAATTGAATGGGGAACTATGGACCAATTTATGCCCCACAGCATTGTTGGAAACAATATAGCAATCAGCTGGCAATTAGTGGAAGTATCAGAGGGGCACATAACAACAGAGGCAAAAAACTAAGAGAGGAGAAGCATGGAAAGAGGTAAAGAAAGACCTGATAAAACCACTGCCATCCTGAATGACTGCATGCATACCCAAGACTGAGCCCAATGAGGAACCACATTAGATGATATACACGGTGGGGAGAGAGATTTCACTGAAATTGCCTATATCAACAAAAATTAAGAGAAATGTAAAGAAACAAGGAAGTGTGATCTATACACAAAAAATAAAATTAGGCAATAGAAATTACCTTGGTGAGGGCAATTTAATCAAACTTAGCAAAGACTTCAAGGCAGCTGTTATAAATATATGCAAAGAACTTAAGGAAACCATGCATAAAAAAGGCATATATGATAACAATGTCTCATCAAATAGAGAATGTCATAAAGGAGATGCAAACTATAAAATAATATTAAATAGAAATCCTGAGTTGAAAAGTAAAATAACTGAAATAAAAACAAATTTACTAGAGGGACTCAACAGTAGAGGGAACTCAGACACTTGCAAACACATAATAATTTAAGCTGATCAAAGAGAGAACCAGTAAATTTGAAGATGATTGATATAGATTACACAACCTGAGTACACAGAGAAAAAAATAATGAAAAAATGAACACAGCCTCAGAGAACACAACATAATAACATGTATGGGATAGAGCTAACACAATGTTTAGAAAGAAATTTACATTTACAGCACAAATACTTTAAAAGAAGAAATATCTTTAATCAATCATCTGACTTTCACCTTAAGACACTGGGAAAAGAAGAATACACTAACCCTAAAGCAAACTGAAGAAAGAAAAGAATAAAAATTAGAATGGAAATTAATAAAATAGAAAATAGAAAAACAACAGAGAAAATCAATGGAACAAAATGGTGAAATAATCAACAAAATTGACAAATCTTCAACTAGACTAATTGGGGGGGAAATGATACAACTGAATGCAGGAAGGAAATCAACTACTGAACTTACACAAAGGACTTTAAAGGAATAATATAAGTAACTGTATATAAACAAATTAGATAATTGAGATGAAATAAACAAATTCCTAGAAAGGAAAGAACTAGGAAAACTGACAAAAGAAGAAATAGATTAAAATAGACCTATAATAAGTAAAAATCATGAATTATTAATTAAAAACATCCTATAAAGAAGTGTCCAAGATCAGACGGCTTTTTAATTCTATAAAAGATTTAAAGAAAAATAACCACCAATTCTTCACAAACTTTCAAAAAATAGAAGAGGAAAGAATAATTCTTAACTCATTTTATGAGGCCAGGCATTACAAGAGAATCACAGACTAAGATCTCTTTTGAATATAGAAGCAAAGATCTTCAACATGATGTAACAAATTGAATCCAGAAACATAAAAACGATTAATACACCATTACTAAGTGAAATTTATTTGGGGAATGCATGGTTGTTTTAACATTAAAAAGTCATTCAAGGTGATACACATATGAATAGATTAAAGGATACTGTATGATTATATCAGATGCAAAAAAAATCCTTATGAAAAAACACTCAGTAAAATATGAGTATAAAGGAACTTCCTCAACCTGAAAGATAGCTTCTATGAAAAAAAAACACAGCTAAAATCATACTTAATGGTGAAGAGAACAAATGTTTTATCCTTAAGATCAGAAACAAGGCAAGGATGTTCATTCTCACCTCTTCTATTTAACATTGTACAGCTAGGGTAGGGCACTTAGGCAAGAAAATTTTTAAAAAGACATCCACATTGGAAAGAAAGCATCAAAACTGTATCTATTTTCAGATGACACAATCTTGTATAGAAATATATTAAAATTAAAGTTCACCTAAAACTATTAGAATATAAGAATAATAAATGAGTTGATTAAGAATGCAGAATACCAGATTCATAAACAAAAATTAATTGTATTTCGATATGCTAACAAGGAATATTTCAAAAATGAAATTAATAAAATAATTCAATTTCCAATAAAATAAAAAGCAATAAAACACTTAGGTGTAAATTGAAGAAAAAAGGGTAATACTTATACACTGAAAACTACAAAAATTGTTGAAATAAATTAAAGAGTATCTAAATAAATGAAAAATGATTTCATGGGAAAACTGAGTTGGGTTCAAGATTGCAGATTAGGCAATGACTTCTGTATCCCTGGATCACACCAAAATTACAAATAAATTACAGAACAATCAATCTCAAGAATCATCTAAAGACTAGCTGAACAGAATCCCTATAACTAAGTATAAAAAGAAGAGGCCACATTGAGACTGGTAGGAGACAAGAAACAGGCTTAATTCAAACCCACAGATACTGGTTGAAAAATGGGAATGACACCTTGGTGGCAGAGGTTCCCTGGAAGAGGGTCGGGTCCTATCCCCATACCAAGTTCCCCAGCTCAGGAGTCCTATGCCAGGAAAAGGAGTTCCCACAACATGAGGCAGTGAAAATCAGCGAGGACTCTATCTGTCCTCCAGTGAGATGGAAGGCAGCCAGAAACCCAGACAACCTCTTAAAGGGCCTGTACACAGACTCACTTGCAAACACTCACCTGGTCTTTGGCAGAGGGGTGGCAACTTGAGAGACAAGAGACATATGCAGAAAGACTGAATTATGTGGCTTCAGAGTGAGGGCTGAAGGGTTTGTCCCTGTGTGGAGTCTGACTCATGTGCAGTCTATAGGAGGGCAGTATCTTTTGAACCCTCCCCCAAAGGGCCAAATCTGAGACTGCATTGGTCTGGTAAATTCTGTGCATGCATACCACCTTGGTGATGCCCTGGTTCCCCCCCCCCTCCCTGAACAGCTATTACTGTGTTATCTGGCTCACTCTTGGCACCTGGGCACCAGCCCCAACCCACAAGTCACAGAAGCCTTTTATAGCAACAGATGCGCAAAGAACTTTTGGTAGTGGTCAGTGAGCCACAACTTCTGCCAAAGCCTCTACTGGGCAGCTCTTGGGTATCTGTGAGCCTGAAGCAAGCAATGACTGGCTGTGGTGTTTCAAGACATTTTGCAAAGTGGTCATAAGCCATATAGTGTTGCAAGAACTGAATCTGCATTAACCTTGGTGAAACCTCTGGCAAGGTCTCGTGATTCCCTGGGACCCTGGCCTCTCCAGCTAGTGCTCCATCACTGAAGACACTTTCAGCACTGGGTCAACAAGACTGCACTTCACACCAAGGGCAGCTCTTTCAACAGTTGAGCCTTATGGGCAGCCAATAGGTAGCAGTAGGCCTAGGGGGCCCTAGTGCTTTTTCTAAGCTGTCCCAAGCCCAATACCAGTGGTGGACAGCCTCAGTTCACAGTGAGGCCACCCCCACATGACTCTAGGTTCAGCACAGGCAGCAGCCAACCACATATAGCTTTATAGCTCCTACCAGGTAACTGAAGGCCCATGACAGGCAAGGCTGAAATTAACCTGCATGGGACCCCATTCCAAGAGACACCAGAAACAACAGACCTGGCGGCCAAATTCAAACAACAGAGCCCTACCTGGTTAGTCCCACAAGCGGCACACCCAAAGGGTTGTCTCAACAAAAGCTTGTGAAGGCAAATCCTCCTCTGAGAGGTCAGTCTACACACAGCAACTCATAGACTGTGGGCATAGTCAGTCCTCACAGTTAATCCGCTGGGAGTCAATCCCACCTACTGACTAGCCAAAAACAATCAAAGCTCAACTACAACAGGAGAACACATACAAAATACTCAAGGGACACTCCTGGAACACATGCACAGGAGATCAAGGAGACTGTGCCATTGGACCACACAGGACACATCCTACATAAGTCCTCCCAGAAAAGACTAGGAGATATAGGAGATCTACTTAATACATATAAGGAAACAGAGAGAGGCAGCCAGAATGAGGAAGCAAAGAAACATGTCCCAAATGAAAGAACAGGAGAAACCTTCAGAAATAGAAGTAAATGAAATGGAGGCCACCAACATACCAGAGATAGAGTTTAAAACACTAATTATAAGACTTTTTAAGGACCTTAGTGAGAATTTCAACAAAGAGATGACAAGCATAAAGAAGGACATAGAGAACATAAACAAGAACGAGTCAGAAATACAGAACACAATACCAAATGAAGAATATACTAAAAGGAATCAACAGCAGATTAGATGAAGCAGAGGATCAAATCAGCTATTTAGAAGATAGTATAAAAGAAAACACTCAATCAAAACAACAAAAAGATTTTTTTTTTTAAATGAAGATAGTTTAAGGGATCTGTGAGACAACATCAAATGTAACAACATTCACATCGTAGGAGTACCAGAAGGAGAAGAGAGGGAGCAAGGAATTGAGAACCTATTTGAAGAAACAATAATTGAAGATTTCCCTAAGATGGTGAAGGAAATAGACATACAAGCTCAGAAAGCACAGACAGTCCCAGACAAGATGATCACAAAGAGGCCCACACCAAGATATATCATAATTAAAATTGCAAAGGTTAAAGACAAAGAGAAAATCTAAAAAGCAATAGAGGAAAGTCGTTAGTTACTTACAAGGGAGTTCCCATAAGACTGCCAGTTGATTTCTCAAAAGAAACTTTGCAAGCCAGAAGGGAGTGGCAGGAAACATTCAAAGTAATGAAAAACCAGGGCTTATAGCCAAGATTACTGTACCCAGCAAGACTATCATTTAAAAATTGAAGGAGAGATAAAGAGCTTCCCAGAGAAGAAAAAGTTGAATGAATTCATTACCACCAAGTCAGTATTAAAAACATTAAAAGGACTTCTTTCAGCAGAAGAAAGGAGAAAACAAATAAAGATAAAAAATATGAATAATAAAATGTCAGTAACTATGTTCCTATCAATAATACTTTAAATGTGCATGGATTAAATATTCCAATTAAAAGACGTAGGGTTGCTGATTGGATAAGAAAACAAGACCCATGCATATGCCTTCTACAAGAGAGACCCACCTCAGATCAAAAGACACACTAGATTGAAAGGATGGAAAAAGATATTTCACACAAATGGAAATGAGGAAAAAGCTAGGGTAGCAATACTTATACTGGACAAAATAGACTTTAAAATGAAGACTGTAATAAGAGACAAAGATTACTACATAATAATAAAGGGATCAATCTAAGAAGAGGACATCAGCCTAGTAAACATTTATGCACCCAACATAAGAGTACTTAAATATATAAAGCAAATATTGGCCAACATAAAAGCAGAGATCAACAGTGACACAATCATAGTAGGGGACTTGAACACCTCACTGACACTAATGGACAGATCTTTCAGACAGAAAGTCAAAATGGAAACAGCAGCCTTAAATGACACATCCAAACAGATGGATTTAATTGATATTTTTAGAGCATTTAACCCCAAAGCAGCAGAATATACATTATTTTCAAGTACACATGAAATATTTTTCAAGATAGACCACATGATAGGCCACAAAACAAGTCTCAATAAATATAAGAAGATTAAAATCATATCAAGCATCTTCTCTGACCACAATGATATGAAAATAGAAATCAATTACAAGAAAAAAACCTGAAAACACAGAAATACATGGAGGCTAAATAACATGCTACTAAATAATGAATGAGTCAACAATAAGATCAAGGAAGAAATTGAAAGATACCTGAGAAATACAAAAATAAAAACACAATGACCCAAAATCTATACGACACAGTGAAAGCAGGCCTAAGAGGGAAATTCATAGCAATGTAGGCCTAACCTTAAAAAAATAATAAAAAGAAAATCTCAAATCAATAGTTTAACATTACACCTAAGGGAACTGGAAAAAGAACAGCATACAAAGACCAAAGTGAGTACAAGGAAGCAAGTAATAAAGATGAGAGCAGAAATAAATAAAACAGACTAAAAAAAAAAATACAAAAAAAAAATCAATGAAACCAAGAGTTTGTTTTTTGAAAAGATAAATAAAATTGACAAACCTTTAGTAAAACTAATCAAGAAAAAAGAGAGAGGACCCAAATAAATATGATCAGAATTGAAAGGGGACAAGTGACAATGGACATCACAGAAACACAAAAATTTTAAGAAAATACTATGAGCAACTATATGCCAACAAATTGGATAATCTGGAAGAATGGATAAATTCCAAGAAACATACACTCTTCCAAGGTTGAATCAAGTAGAAACCGAAAAACTGAACAGACCAATTAGTACCAACAAAATTGAATCAGAAATCAACAAGTTTCCAACAAACAAAAGTCCTGGAACAGATGGTTTCACAGGTGAATTTTACCAAACATTCAAAAAAGAATTAACACCTATTTTCCTTAAACTATTGCAAAATTCCAAGAGAAGGGAAGGCCCCCAAACTCATTTTATGAGGCCACAATTACCCTGATTACAATACCAGACAAAGACACTACAAAAATGAAAACTATAGTCCAATATCTCTAATGAACATAGGTGCAAAAATCCTCAACAAAATATTAGCAAACCAAAATCACAAATACATTATAAAGTGCCATGCACCATGATCAAGTGGAATTTATTCCTAATACGCAAAGTTGGTTCAATATCCGCAAATCAATGCATGATACATCACATAAAGAAAATGAAAAATAAAAATTATATGATTATATCAATTGAGGCAGAAAAAGCATTTGACAAAATCCAGCATCCATTTATGATAAAAACTCTCAGCAAAGTGGGAATAGAGGGAGCATATCTGAACATAATAAAGGCCATATATGACAAACTCACAGATAACATAATATTCAATGTGGAAAAGCTAAAAGCGTTCTTAAAATCAGGAGCAACACAATGATGCCCACTTTCACCACTTTTATTCAACATAGTACTAGAAGTCCTAGCTACAGTAATCAAACAAAGAAAGAAAATAAAAAGGCATCCAAATGGGAAAAGAAGAAGTAAAACTGTCATTATTTGCAGAAAACTGATTTTATATAGAGAGAACTCCAATGATTCCAGCACAAATCTATAGAACTGATAAATGAATTTAGTAAAGTAGTAGGATACAAAATTAATATTCAGAAATCAATTGCGTTTGTATACACCAATAAAAAACTGTCAGGAGAAATTAAGAAAACAATCTCATTTATAATGCCACAAAAAAAATACTTAGGAATAAATTTAACCAAGTAAAAGACCTATAATCAGAAAATTATAAGACATTGAAGAGAGAAATTTAAAAAGATACAAATAAATAGGAAAAAAAATACCATGGATGTTTATGGATAGGAAGAATTAATATAGTTAAAACTTCCATACTGCCCAAAGCAATCTATAGATTCAATGAAATCCCTATTAAAATACCAGTGGCACTTTTCACAGAACTAGAACAAATAATCCTAAAATTTACATGGAACCAGAAGAGTCTCCAAATAGCCACAGAACTCATAAGAAAAACAAAGCTGGAGGTATCACACTACCTGGTATCAAATTATAGAACAAGGCCATAATAACCAAAACAGCAAGGTACTGGCATAAAAACAGACACAGAGATCAATGGAACAGATTAGAGAGCCCAGAAATAAATCCATGCATATATGGTCATTCAATCTATGACAAAGGAAGCAAGAATTTATATTGGGGTAAAGAGTCTATTCAATAAATGGTGCTGGGAAAACTGGACAGACACATGCAGAAAAAAACAATGAAACTGGACCACCTTCTTACACCATACACAGAGTGAACTCAAAATGGATTAAAGACTTAAATGTAAGACCCAGAAACATAAAACTCCTAGTAAAAAAAATGTAAAGTAAATTCTCAGAGCCTTATATTTGTACTGATATATCTCTTCGGGCAAGGGAAACAAAAGAAAAAAATAAACAAATGCGACTGCATCAAACTGAAAAGTTTTTGCACAGCAAAGAAATCCATCAACAAAACAAAAAGACATCCTACTGAATGGAAGAAGCTATTTGGCACTGATACATATGATAAGGGGATAATATCTAAAATTTATAAAAACTCATACCATTCAACATGAAAAAAACACAAATAATCCAATTTAAAAATGGGCATTTGAATGACATTTGGATTCATTTGATAGGGCAAATGAATAGACATTTCTTCATAGAGGACATACAGATAGCCAACATACATATGAAAAGATACTCAATGTCACTAATCAACACAGAAATGAAAATTAAAACCATGATGAGATAACCACCTCACACCTGTCAGTATGGCTACCATTAAATCAACAAACAACAGGATTCAAGATGGCAGAGTAGATAAACACTGTGCCTGCTTTCTTCCATGAACACATTAAAATTACAACTAAATTATAGAAAAACCAACCTGGAGAATCATCTGAAGTCTGGGTGAACAGAAGTTTTATAACTAAGGAGATAAAGAACAACCCACATCAATACTGGTGGAAGACGCAAACCCAGCTGATCCCAAACCTCCGTGTGGTGGTCAAAAATAAAGAGGGATATCTCAGCCACGGAGATTGCCTGCCGAGGAGCAATGAACCCCAATCCCACTCCAGGCTCCCCAGCCCAGAGTACTGGTGCTGTGAAGAGCAGCCCCCACATCTAGTTGTGAAAAACAATAAGGATTTTTACTGTTTTGGTGGGATTGAAAGCTACAGGAAACCCAGATGTCCTCTTACAGGGTCTGCGCACAGACTCACTCGCTCGCAGGCACTCACCTTGGATTCCAGCTGAGGGACAGTGACTTGGGGCGCGTCAGAGGCATACAGTGAGCAAACTTAGGTGTGGCTGCAAGGCCAGGGCTGGAAGACAGTTTCCATTTTCTCCGTGTGAGGTCCTCCTCCAGTGCAGCTGGGCAGATGGCCGCCATCTTTACTGTGTTGAGCCCGCCCCCTATCCTTACACCCAAATCTGAATCTGATTGGTCTGGTGAGCTCTGGTACTCCACTCTGCTGACTCACTGAGACCCTGCCCCTTCCAACTCCTGAATGCAGGAGGCACTTTCTCCGAAAGCAGCCCATCCGTCCTGTATTTCATTCTTTCTTGGAAAACTGTCAGAGTTCATGGGCCCCAGGCCTTGGTGTGCTGAGACTTTTCTTGAGTAGCACCAGGTTCAGCACTGGCACCAAACCAGAGACTACATTAACCTCGTGACAACAGCTCTTCCCAATCTAGTCACTCCCTGAAACCCTGCTTCACTTAACTCACGTAACACATGAGGCTTTATGAGCAGCTGAACTTTAAGACAGCTGGCAGGTAGCAGGAAGCCTTGGGTGTCCTGGCTTTTTGCGAAGCTATCCCAGGCCCAGCACTGGTGGAAGCTATCCTTGGTTCACAGCATAGCCTCTCCCACACGCCTGGGCTAGCACTGACAGTGAAAAACCATGGATCATTTTGTAGCTCTTACCAAGTAGTCTCTAGTTGATCACAGGTAGTGAATGACGTACATCTGCATCAGAACCCTTCCCAAGAGGCCCCCGAATAATATACCGGGAGTTTGGCTTCAGACCACAGCAGAGCACAACCCAATTAGCCCTACAAGCAGCATACACAAAAGGCAGTCTCAACAGGCATCAAATCCTGCTAAGGTGAATCTCACTCACTGGGGTAAGCCCCCGCACAGCAGCCTGTAAGCTGTGGACATGGCCAAACCGCACAGCCAATCAGCCTGACGGTCAATGTCACCCACAGATGTGCCAATAGCAATCAAGTCCCAACTATAACAGAAGGAAACACACAACCCACACAAGGGACACTCCTGGATCACCAAGAACGGGTGACGAGGGAGTCTGTGCCAGGGCCACACAGAGCACCTACTACGTAAGCCCATCAACCAAGACTGGGAGACATAGCAGATCTACCTCATACATAGAAACAAACAAAAGGAGGCAGCCAAAATGAGGAAACAAAGAAATGTGTCCCAAATGAAAAAAAAAACAAGAAAAATCAAAAAATAGAAGTAAACAAAACGGAGGCAAGCAATCAACCAGAGAAAGAGTTGAAAACAATGGTTATAAGGATGTTTAAGGAATTTAGTGAGAACTTCAACAAAGAGATAGCAAGCATTTAAAAGGGACACAGAAACCATTAAAAAGAACCAGTTAGAAGTGAAGAATACAATAACTGAAATGAAGAATGCGCTAGAAGGAATCACCAGCAGACTACATGAAGCAAAGGATCAATTCAGCGATTTGGAAGAGAAAGTAGCAGAAAACACCCAATCAGAACAGCAAAAAGAAAAAAGAATCCAAAAAAATGATGACAATTTAAGAGACCTGTGGGCCAACATCAAGCATAACAACATTCATATCATAGGAGTACTAGAAGAGAGAAAACAAGGGATTGAGAAACTTTTGAAGAAATAATGACTGAAAACTTTGTGAAGGAAATAGACATACAAGTCCAGGAAATACAGAGTGTCCCAAACAAGATGAATCCAAACAGGCCCCAACAAGACACATCATAATTAAAATGCCTACGGTTAAAGACAAGGAGAGAATCTTAAAAGTTGAAAGAGAAAAGCAGTTAGTTACCTACAAGGGAGCTCCCTTAAGACTATCAACTGATTTCTCAACAGAAACTTTGTAGGCCAGAATAGATTGACAGGAAATATTCAAAGTGATAAAAAGCAAGATTACTCTATCCAGTAAAACTATCATTTAGACTAGAAAGACAGATAAAGAGCTTCCCAGAAATGAAAATGCTAAAGGAGTTCATCATCACCAAACCAGTGTTACAAGGAATGTTAGAGGAACTTCTTTAAGATGGGGGTGTGGTGGGGTGGAGGGGAGATGTAAAAAATAAAAGATCAAAATTGTGAATAATAAAATGGCAATAGCTCCATATTTATCAACAATTACTTTCAATGTAAATGAATTAAATGCTAGTCAGAAGACATAGGAGGGCTGAATGAATAGGAAAACAAAACCCTTACATGTGCTGCCTACAAGAGAGTCACTTCAGATTGAAAGACACACACAGAGAAGGAAAGTAAAGAATGGAAAATTATATTTCATGAAAATAGAAACAAACAAACAAAAAAAGCTGGGGTAGCCATTCTCATACTAGACAAAATAGACTTTAAAACAAAGGCTCTAACAGGAGACAAAGAAGGACACAGTAATCCCACTTCTGGGTATTTATCTGCAGAAACCCAAATACATTACTTTGAAGAGACATGTGCATCCATACATTCATTGCAGCACTGTTTACAATGGCCAGGATGTGGAGGCAGCCTGGGTGTCCATCGATGAAAGAATGGATAAAAAGGAGGTGGTGCATATATACAGTGGAATATTGCTCGACCAGAAAAAAGAATTGGTTCTTGCCATCTGCAGTGGTATGGATGGACCTGGAGGATATTGTGCTGAGTGGAGTGTAAGACAGAGAAAGACAGATGCAATGTGATTTCTCTTATATGTGGAATCTAAAGAACAACATTAACAAACAAAACAGAAACAAACTCATAGATACAGAGAACATTTTGATTGTTGCCAGATCGGAGGGGTGTTGGAGGTGTGGGTGAAAGAAGGGAAGGGATTAATAAGTAAGAATTGGTTGTTACAAAGTAGTCATGGGAATGTAGGTAAGGAATGTAATAAGGAATATAGTCAATAATGTTGTAATAACTATGTATAGTGTCAGATGGGTACTAGATTTCTTGAGCGATAGATGGGAAGGGGTTGTGGGGCAAGGTGAAAAAGGTAAAGGGATTACGAAGCACAAATTGGTAGTTACAAAATAGTCATGGGGATGTAAAGTACAGCATAGGGAATATAGTCAATAATGCAGTAATAGCTATGTGTAGTGCCAGGTAGGTATTAGACTAGTCAGGGGAATCACTTCTTAAATTATATAAATATCTAACCATTATGCTATACCCCTGAAGTTAATATAAAATAATATTTAATTTCAACTGTAACTGAAAAATTAAAAAGGGGGGAAGGTGAAGGGTAATAAGTGGTCCATTAGTCATGAAGATGCAATGTACAGCATGGGGAAAATAGTCATATTGTGATAGCATATTATGGTGTCCGATGGCTGCTAGACTTATCATGGTGATCACTTCTTTAGGCCAATAAATGTTGAGCAACTTTGGTGTTCCCCTGAAACTCATATAATATTGTATGTTAGCTGTATTTTTAATAAAGATCTTTAAAAAATAAATAAATCAACAACCAACAAGTGTTGGTGAGAGTGCAGAGAAAAGGGAATCCTTGTGCCCTGTTGGTGGGATTGCAAATTGGTGTAGCCACTATGGAAAACAGTATGGAGGTTCCTCAAAAACTTAAAAACAGAACTACCTTATGACCCAGCAATTCCACTCCTGGGTATTTATCCAAAGAAATCCAAAACATTAATTCAAAAAATATATATGCACCCTTATATTTACTGCAGAGTTATTCACAGTAGCCAAAATATGGAAACCACTGAAATGCCCATCAATAGATGATTGGATAAAGAAATTGTAGTACATTCATACAATGGAGTATTATTCTGACATAAAAAAGAATGAAATCTTACCATTTGCAACAACGTGGATGGACCTAGAGGATATTAGGCTAAGTCAAATAAGTCAGACTGAGAAAGACAAATACTGTACGATTTCACTTACATGTGGAATCTAAAAATAAATAAATAAATAAACAGAATAAATGAGGAAACACAACAGAAATAAACTCAGAGATACAAAGAGCAAATGATGGTTGCTAGATAAGAAGGGGGTTGGGGGATGGGTGAGAAAGATAAAGTAATTAGCATGTACAGATTGGTAGTCACAAAATAGTTATGGGGATGTGAAATAAAGCATGGGGAGTATCATCAATAATGTAAAAACTATGTATAGTGTCAGATGGGTACTAGACTTATCTGGGGGATCACTTCATAAATTATATAAATGTCTAACCACTGCACTGTACACCTAAAACTAATATAAAATAATATTAAATGTCAACTGTAGTTTTATAAAAAGAAAAGCTATTTCATGTTTATGGATATAAGAGACTTACTGCGGTCAAGATGGTAATACTTCCCAAATTAATGCATGGATTAAACACAATGCCTATCGAATCCTAGTATTCTGTTTGCACAGAAATGTATAAAGTCAACCTAAAATTCATATAGAAATTAAAGAGACCCACAATAGCCCAAAGATTTTTAAATAAAAGAACAAAGGTGCAGAACTCACACTGCTCAATTTCAAAACTTAGTACAGTAATCAAGATATTGTGGTGCTGATAGACATAGAGATCAATGGAATAGAGTTGAGAGTCCAAAAATACATCCTCACATTTGTAATCAATTGATTTTTGACAAGAGAGCTATGACGATTTAATGGGGACAGAAGAGTCTTTTGCAAATATGATGCTGCAACACTGGATATCCACATGCAAAGTTAAGCTGTACCATTTCCTTATACCATACACAAAAAACAATTTCCAGAAGATAGACATAAATGTAAGAGCTAAAACTATAAAACTCATAGGAGAAAACACAAAATAAATTTTCATAATCTTACTAGGCAAAGCCCTCATAGATAAGCCACCAAAGCATTAGCCCCAAAAGGGAAAAACAAATAAGTTGGATGTCATCAACATTAAAAACGTTTGTTTTTCAAATGACAGCACCCAGAAAATGGAAAGAGAACCTACAAAAAGGAAGTAAATGAATTATATCTCAATAAAATAGTGTAGAACAAGAAAATAATTTTTAAAAATAGAATCATGATTTAGGTGCTGTGGTACATTTTGCATGGGATATTACATCCTTCTTGGGTGTCAAGTCAGTCCTACTTTTCTCATTGATTTTTTTCTTTTACATCACCTCTATTTATATATTGAGAGAGCACTGATGAAACAGGAGAAATCAAGAAAAGTTAACCTTTCACTGGGAATATTTGTCTAGATCTTGTAAAAAATTAGAAGTGTTCTAACTCAGAATGTTACTAGGCCTGAAAGTAAACGCTATGCATTTATAGCTTACTTATTATACAAATCAAAATTACCTATATGATTAATATTTAATAATTCCATAAGATTTATAAGAAATATATGTAAAAATATACATATTAAAATATATCAGATTTTAAAAATCAATAATCTCACCTATTAGTTCCACAAAGAAAAAAATCTGCAATGTATTTCTTAGAGCTGCATTAATTAGGTCTTAGGTGATTAAGTTATACCTTGGAAAATATTGCCTCCAGATGGTAAAATAACTGTTTTTGAAATTAATATTTTAATACATTACTGGCCTTGGAGTACTAAGCATGTAGGCTTTAAGTAGATGTCAACCTTAAACTATCCCTTAAATTCTTTTACCAGGATTACTAATATTCCCTAAAGAACTATTCATTTTCTAACTTGTTCATTTTCATTACTTAATATGCTGTTGGGAATATTTTATCTTGGGCTTGTCTAGACATACAGATGGTTTTGATAAGTTCATTAGAAAAAGAAGCTGAGTTCAGGGAAATGACTAATTAATTTTTTTTAAAACTAAGCATAATTTCTTCTAAAGAATTCCACAAAATCATCTTGACTGAATCATTCACCTTTCAACTGGTTATTTTGGCCCAGGTAGCTCAGAAACTTCGTGTTCTATGATGAGAATTTAATATTTAGCACAGAGATACTTAACAGAATCATGCCTTTTGGAGGGTAGGGGGCAACAGGGATGGTGCAGGGTGGTGTTTTTAAAGACTACCAGGTTAAATATTGCGAAAAGAAGATACTGATCATTTTCACAAGCAAAATTGTATCCAAAATCTAAGCAAAATTTTATTTCTAAGGGAAATAGATGCTGCTGAGAAGGCCACCTAAGAATTACTCTTTGAATTAAACACTGAAAAACATCTTTAAACCCAGACAAATAATAGACATGATGACCAAAGGTGCAGCTTTTTCACGTGGCAGAAAGCAATGTTTTATTTGCTGCAAGAAAAGATAAAGGTCAGAACATGACAAGACTCGTTGCACAGCTCTTGGCAGATACAGAAATGATTATGTCTTGTTTGCTCTATCAGACATGTTCCTGGATTCTAAATTGAGGTAGGTTGTGTATTGCTCACTCATTATGATTCTAGGACTGAGGGTCATGATTGTTCCTTTATTCATTCATTTATTCAACAAATGTAGAAATCAATATTGAGCATCCAACATGTGACACTTCTAAATTAGGTGAACAGTATATAGAAGCCTTATGTAATGCTCAAATGACGTAGGACACTGGAACCCGATGAAATCATAAGATTTTTCCAAGGCACCATATTGTCCCAAGTGGAAGACCCAGGAATAGGGTCTATATTATATTATATTATATTATATTATATTATGTTATGTTATATTATTTTATATTATGCTATGTTATGTTATATTATTTTTATTATTTATATTATATTATACTATTACATTATAGAATATATTATATACTATATATTATTACTATATATTATTATATAATTTATATATAAATTATAGTATATATTATATACTATATATATTATACTGTATTATATCATATCAAATCATACCATATTATATTATCTTATATTAGTCTTATACCACTGGGAAAACAAAATCCCTGTGACAGAGAAGGGGAAAAGTGCTGGAACCACACTGGCTCTTAATTTATTTTTTCTGGAAGAATACGTGTCACTTCTTACAATCTATTTGCAAAAGAACTATAGTCACACGGACTCACCTCAATTGAGAAAGCAAGTGGCAAATGTTGAAATAATGGGTATTTCGTAAACACTAATGGTCTAATAGTCTCTCCTACAGATATACTTTTGGTTTAAAGGATAAAACTATAATATATAGTTTGCTATATGTCGGATATATTATCCTCAGAAATTACTGTTGACTTGTGTGAGGTAAATGGCAATATCTTCCTCTTCTAGAATTCTTCTCATCATCATTTAAATATACTTGTTTCTACCGTTAAAAAAAATTACAATCTCTCTCTCTCCAATCACATAATTTTCTAGTTATTACACCCACTTAAGCCAGTGGGATATAATTAGCTAAGATTAACTGTAGCAACATATAGTCTAATATAAAAGTCACCCATAGCAACTAAGGGGAAAGATTGGCTATTTTTGATCTATAAATTGTATATGCTTTCTACAAATATTTTTATGTCCATTTTTAAATAAATAAACAAAGTCTTGTAAGATTAATTATTAACCCAGTTAGGGTTATAGAGCCAACACATTGTCAACATAAGAATATTCAAACATTTAGAGAATTTTTTAAGAGTTTATTTCAGTTTATTTGAGCCAAGCTGATGGCATGCTGAGAAGCAAGTTCTCAAATGCTCTAGAGAATGACAGTTTTGCAGCTCCTTTTATATATTTGGAATTAAGGAGGGAATGTAAGGAAGATTACGTGAAGGTGGGAAAAAGCAAGATGGGGGAATCTCTATGATTGGATTACAAAACAGTTAACACAATTATGTGCTCCTTTGAGTGTCATTACACATCAGAGGGGTCTGAATAAGAGGATTACTTTAGCATTTCAAACATGGGTTAACCTAAATGTGTAAGAACAGTGGACAGGGCTTGCTTAAAGCAAAGGTAAATCTTTTATTAAAGAAGTTACAGGCCTGGGACTGACTACCCATCGTGACCTACCCAGTAACGAATTTATGATTAGATCACCCTGTGAAGTTACTTTCAGTCACTGGACTTGTCAGATTTATTACAGAGCCCCTTTTTTGTTTACAACATAGGGGTTTTTTGACTCCAAACCTTAGTCTTTTACCATCAACATAGCATAGTTGGTAAATGATCTCCCTATGCTCTTCCACTGCCCTCAAAATTCCCCCTTTCACTTGGGTTCCCCTAGGAGTTCAGTGCCAGGGAGGGCCCTCACACTGGGCACTTCCTTCCACACTAGCCTTACCCTGCAGACTATGTTTCTTTTCTGACTATCCATCAAAATTTTCTGTCTCATGTTCCTCTTCCAAAAAGCATGGATATCAACAAGACACAACAAATACACACTAACAAAAACATAATATAGTCAGCCATCTTAAAGAGTAACTTTCACTTTAACTCATGAAACAGAGAAGACATTCTTACATGGTAGAATTTGGCAATATGACATTGCAATAATTTGAGCAATCTACAAATCCCACTAAGTGGGCAACTATCTGTGCTGTCTCTTTAGAGGGCATATCTTGAATACTAATGATTACCGCATCCCAATTAAATCATCATACTGACTGATTACCTAACTTTGACATTATGGTAATTCCTTTAAATTATACAATAAACATTAGTTTTAACTAAACATTTTAAATATACTTCTTTAGAGAAAATAAAATTCATGGAACATTTAAATACATAAACAACAAATAATTATAAAGCCACTTTCAAATATTTAGATTGTGTTTCATGGTAAACTGAAAGCAATTGACCTTTGGTGTTTAGCAGATTTTCCTAATGTAATTTAAAAAAACCTAGCTAACGTCATAAAAAATAATTTTTATGGTATGTTATGCTTTTGTTATTATATAAGTAACATCATGAAAACATTCATCAGAACTATTATTAATGTCAGGTATTAATATGAGACATAAAGATTTTCCAAGTCCTTTAATTGTATAATACTGAATTAATGATGTTAATAGGTGTTTCCATATTTATCATTGCCAAACTTTTTATGTTAATGTCATTTGCATATTAAACTGACACCATTTTTATATAGTCCAATGTGCTATAAAATTTGCAGATACTTATTAAAGAAAATAAGAACCTACTGCAGTTTGCATTGCCACCATTTGGTGGCAATGGTTGTTTCTCTGTACTTCAGAAAAGAATTTAGGTTTAACATTTTATTTCTGCAGTATAGAAAAGGTAGGCATCAGTTCATTTCAAAAGTCCTTCTCTTTTAATGGCACCTACAAAAAAGACAAAGAAAAAGATGTTAAATATTTGATCCCAGATAAGACCGATTGTATTACGTTTTTTAGAAGTCACTGAAAACATATGGTACACTTGATTTTCTCCTCTTATATAATAAAAAATAGAAACAGTTAAATAAAACTTA
This sequence comes from Rhinolophus hipposideros, assembly GCF_964194185.1. Lineage (NCBI taxonomy): Eukaryota > Metazoa > Chordata > Mammalia > Chiroptera > Rhinolophidae > Rhinolophus > Rhinolophus hipposideros. Next base: position 86,863,737 of record NC_138048.1, read on the forward strand.
CATGTACTCATATATATATGTGTATATATATATATACACATATATATATTAAAGCTTTTCATATATTAACATATATATATTAAAGCTTTTCCCCTAGATTTTCTGTTTTCAAAATTCTGGATAAATTCTTTGATGCCAAATCAATTTTGGTCTCTCTCTATATATATCACTCTCTATCTCTATCTCTTGCACTCACTCTCTTCTATTTACCTATTGATTTTTTTGTATGTTGTGTGTCCCTCTTTGTTCATGTCCAGAGCACTTGTTCAGTCTGGCAACTGGGTAACCTTCAGTCAACCCAGAGACAAACACTCCATAAGGACAATCCAAGTTTACACTTCAAGGCTTATTAGTTTTTAATTCTTTGATAATTAATGAGAATTTTTCACCAAATAGATTATTTTTTTCTCAAACCAAAGCATGCGCGTGTATACACAATCATACACACACACACACGCGTGTATGCTCAATCATACACAATCACACACACACAAACACAGTTTCTTACTCCATTTTTTAACAGTAACCACAAATAAACATTTTATAGTATTCTAGTATAGCATTTAAAAATATTATATTCACTGTGATTTTATCAGAAAGCCAAGCATATTTATTACATTCAATATAGAACTGTATTACTAATATTACTAATTAGTATTAATAATACTAATAACATAGATAAGCTCTTTATTTGATATAAGGAAAATTCATGATATCAGACTTTGGTGGAAACTTGAGCTCTTATTCTGGAGGGCAGAGACCATCCATGTCTATCTTATTCATCATTTTATCCCCTGTGGTTAGCACAGTGCTTGGCACATAATAGGCACTCAATAAATGTTTGTGGACAAGCTAAATGGGAATTTTTCAGGATCTTAGTATTAATATCAGTGTACAGTTTAGAAAATATAGTCTTCAAAACTAATGGAACTAGATTTGAATCCCTAACTCTGAGACCTACTATCTGTAGGTATTGGACAATCAACTGACAATTAATGTTTACCATTTTAATATTTATCATGATTAACATTAATTGAGTTTCAATTTCCTCACAGGAAAGATTGGAAGAAATAATGTGTGTAGAGCCCCTGGTAAATACTAGCCATTGAACTAATGAGAGTTATTATTACTTACTCACAATTACCATAATTTGTTATTCTGAATCCTGCTAAAAAGAATTTATGCAGACAACGAGCTATATTTTTTTCCAAAAAATAGCATACTAGAACCCTTCAGCATTAGTTTATCCCCCTTGTAAATTAGTAATATCCCTCAACTCCAGTTCTTCAAATCCAAGTTTAAAGTCATGTTTTACTACCATGGAAAGACCAAATTGCAGGAGGGAAAATCCTTGGGGTGACAACAGCTGGACACACCAGAATTTAGATTGCTTTTATGCTTCACTGCATTCACAGCTCAAGTCAAACACATCCCCTCTGCACCTCTGACCCTCATAAGAGCCGTAAGTAGACAGTGTGGCAGGCAGAACTCTAAAATGGTCCCAACAGCCCCACTCCCTGCTGTACAGTAGACAGAGCACTACACAACCTTTGAATCCCCACACTTTGAGTGTGGGCAGGAGCTATGAAGGTGAAGGGTAGCTAATTCTTTGTTTAGATGAAATTATACAAGCCTGTTGTGACAGACAGGAGAGAGCTATTCCAAGCAGCAGCAGATGCTTTCCTGCTGACCTTGAAGAAACAAACTGCCACCTTGTGGAGAGAGTCACATGGCAGGGGCTAGAGAACAGTCTTTAGGATTTGAGGGCCTCAGCCTTTAGTCATAAGGAACTGGATTCTGTCAACAACCAGTGAGCTTGGAAGAGGAACGCCTTGAGCCTCAGAGGAGAGTGAGGCTCCATCAGACACCTTGATTTCAACCTAGTCGTAGTGTGAGAAGAAGTCCTTACCAACCCATACCTGGGTTCCTACAGCACAGAAACTGTGAGATAATACATTTGTATTGTTTTAAGCCACTTTAATTTGTGGGCCTTTGTTATGCAGCAATAGGAGATTAGTATAGATGTCTAAGAAATGTTTACATTTATTGAAACATCAATCTAGATACTCGGAGCAATGATAAGAAACACCTGAAGATATTAGCATATCTAACCTGGGAAAAAGTATTAATAAATATCATTAACAGGTGCAAGCAAAACAATTTTTAACTAAAGCCAAATAGTAAAACAACGGCAACAACAACAAAATCCCTACAATTATTTTGGTCTGTTGGTCTCCAGCTCTGATGGATACTTAAAGAAACTCAGAGTATATTCTCTACTGAGGACAGGGTAGTTGGGCTAAAAATTACCCACCTCCCTGGGTTCAGAGGATGTACTTTGAAAGTTGAACATTCTGTTAGAATTTGGTTTCAAATGTAAATCAGTCTTCTGGGAAGAAATTATGGTGGTCTATAAAGTCTGGTATTTTGATATATTTGATAATTGTCATATTTCTCATTGTAAAAGAATAAATTAGAATTCTCTGGAAGCCAAGTCTTCTCTTGGCTGGTATTACCACAGGATTTCAATCACTTATAATTTTAAATGAAGTAACAATATGATTTTATAAACAAAGTGAGGTGTTTTTTTTTCGTTCAGAGGATACACTTCCCAGTACTCATATAAAATATTTGGCTGTGAAATGTGATTTTTCTGTGCAGATGTTTATCAGATGGTATGTAGCCTGAAGGTCAAACATTTCCATAAGGCAACAATATTGATCTTCTTGTTCTGATATTTCGACATGGTTTTGGCATTACCTTCAAAATATGCCTGACGAACAAGTGTTTTGAAAGCGAATGCATAATAATTGTCAAATAGTACTGTCTTAGAACAATGCATTAAAACTTTCTGTCTGCTTTAATTAGTGATTAGTTTTTAAGATTCAAGTACATAAATGTGTTTGACATATAGGAACTGAAGATGATCAGCAAGTTGAAATCTTAATGTAAGCTAGCATTTACTATCTTTTCCATTGTCAGGTACTGTGTAAAGCATTTTATGTCAATTGTCTTATTTTACCCTCAAAATAACTTTATTATTTTGGCCATTAACTAGAAGGGCAAACCAAGGCAGAGATAGATTAAATAACTTGCCCAGACTCATAAAGTTAAAACATTGTTTTTTGAGTCAGGAGTCAAACCTAAGTAAATATATATATATATATATTTACAAATGGGACATTTCCCACTGTTCTGCATCTTGAGTTTTTTCACTTAACAATATGTTTCCCATATTAGCACAATAAATCTAGGTTTATCTGGTTTTTTTACTTGGACACTTATTAACTTAACCACCATGAAAACCAGCAGATTTCTCAGAAATAGCAGTACCTTCTTTTTCAAGACTGTCAAAAAAAGAAAAGAAAAAAAAAAACAATAGAAGAGAAAGAGCATTTTCTCCTTTCCCAGTACAGTCTAAAATTTTTATTTTACAGACAGAAAAAATGAGGCCACGCAAGCTGTGAGACTAGGTGGAAATCTGCCATTTTTTACATTAAAATTGTTCCTGAAGGTTTGTATTACAATTTTCAGTTTCAAAGCAGACTTCATTTGTTTTATGAATATTTTTTTCATTTTCCTCCCTCCCTTATGGCATTAAAAAAAAGGTACATTCCAATTAGTTACTAGAAGAATAAATGACAAAATCTTCTCTTTATCACTTGTGAAACAAATCAAGAATTGGAAAGTCATGATCAGCACAAATCTTCTGGAAATCTTAAACACATTATATTATTTTCTATCCAATAATTGTGTGTGTGTGTGTGTATGTATGTGTGTATTTCTATATCCAATAGTTTGAATAACCAAGGCCCTTGGGAATCAAATTTGACTTTTTCTTGGTTTCATTGATCCTTGCTCACTGTGACCTTATTCCTCATATGTTTTGTAATTTTAGATTGTGAACTCATGTTGAACAACCAGGCTTTTTATGTGGAAAGTCAATGAGATCTCATAACTGGGCATCTCTCCAGAGAGTACGTACTTGCTTCTACCAGGTGTCTGGGTTGTTACCATTCTCGAACCACATACAGTTACTTGCCTAGTTTGGAATTTACTGGACCGTGCAGGCAAGTGAAAACTGAATCCTAATCCCTCCAAATTACTTCTATCTAGAACCTACAATAATATTGATAAATTTTACAAGTCTATTGTTCTCTGAAAATGTAGTCTTTCATGGCTCTCAGGTTCATAGGGAGACTTAGTTCCGAATCCCTACTTTGAGTGCTCAAAGACCCGATTTCCATGAATAACTACAGAAAGCAAGGTTTTGGGACAAAGAGATTGGAAGATATACTCAGCAGGGATCATTTCACGGATTATGGTCTCCAGCTTTGTTGCTCATTCCCTAGACTTGCTCTTCTCCACCTATGAGCCAAATTTTGCAAATAAAAAGAAGTTTAGTGTATTTTATACAATATATGTAAACGATTTTAGACTGGGAGTTTTTTTTTTTTTTTTTAAGTAATATAGTTATATAGCAGTGCTAGACTCAGAAGATTCGGAAAGTTTCCAGGCTGCTTTTTTCATGAATGTGCTGAACTCTGGGCATCAGATAAACCTCTGAGCACATCATCTTTTTGTCCCCCTTGCAAACAAGAGTAAAACATAATAAATATTGTGCACTTGGCAACAATGGAAGGATAGGGAAAATAAGAGTGCTCAGAGGGATTGAAGGAAAGTCTTATGTATGGCATAGAGGAGAGATTAGGATTTGAAATTAGAAGCTGCCCAAGTTTGCACCCTGGCTTCACCATAATCTTCAGACCTTGGTTAGACAAGCTATTTAAGTTTTGAGTGAGGATCAAATAAATCAACAGAGTTATTTTAAGAACAAAATGGAATAATTTATGAAAAATTATCTGAACACCAGCTATTAGGTTGGTGCAAAAGTAATTGCAATTTTTGCAATTACTTTTAACCTTTTAACCCGCAATTACTTTTGCACCAATGTAATATTTGTGTTATTATCCATTTGTGAACACACTGTAATGAATTAGAGGATTTTGTGACGATCCAGGGGAAAATCTTGACCACGAGGTGGCAGTGAAGGACAATGAGCCTTATTCAGTGATGCTTTGACAGACTGAATGAGAGAAGAAGTCCTTCATGGAAGGACCTTCCAGAGAAAACAGGAAGGGGACTTAACCCACAAGGAAGAGGACCAGGGAACTCCTGGGGAGAGGCCAGTCAGAGGGGGCACTTATAAGTCTGGGGGAATGTCACTTAGTCGCAAACTGAGTAGTCTCTAGGTCAGAGAATTTCAAGGAGCAGCAGGAATATGGAGTCTTCTATAGCCCTAGGGTTTGTCTTATCTAAGGCTAGCAGGTGATGGGTGCAGTTTCACAGTATATACAAAGCAGCCCATCACTAAATGGCTAAAAATCTGCTTACTTGGGCTATGTTTAAACGAACTGATGTGTAAAAATTTGAGGTTGATGGTGGCAGGATTTGAGCTAATAATCCTAGCCTGCTATAAAGAAGCAAACAACATAGGGGCCAATATAAAAGGGTCATCTTTATCTTATTTATATAGCACACATGAATGGACTTCCATACACACCCAAGATGCAAACTGTTATCCTAGTATCCTGTACTGGTTATTTTTTATTTGTCACCTGGTCATTTCCCACCCTTCCCTGACCTCTTTTGTCCCTCAGGAAGATGACCACCAGGTGGACTGTGCCCCAGGCTTCCTTGTTCTCTGGTTTCTCTTCGGCACTAGCAAAAGATTAAGTGTGGAGGACAGAAAGGTTGGGATCTTGATTCTTTTTGCCCCTGGTTGCCCCACTGTGTTTGGCAGTAGCTGCATTCTGCAGTTAGAGCTCTTGTCCCTGCAGCTCCTCCCTGACAGCTCCTCCCCCTTCACCCTACCAGCTGCACCTAGCAGCATTCCAGCCTCCTGCTCTTGCTACTTCCTCAAGGCCTTACTCTCCAAAGCTGATTCCCTTAAATCAGCACATTTGTACAACTGGTCCCTTCATCTCACAGCTGCAATTTATCATATCAGATGAAAACAATGTGTCTATTGAAGGAGGGCAAGTTTCTTTCTCTAAGCATTGCAAGTTATACATGGGCTTAAGAATCTTTTTAAATTTTTTTAATTGGATAATATGCTCACCTGGCTTCAAAAAAATGAATATTTATAAAAGCTAAAAAGTGAAGGAAAAAAGTTCCTTTCCTTCCAATTTTGTCCCTCATTTAGCTAGAATCTCCTTCCTTTCTACATAGAAATCTCAATTTTTAGATTCTATGGATCTTTCCAGACTTGCACATATTCAAAAAGATGGAAATATACATTTTTATTTTCTCTTATTTTACACAAAAATAAAATTATACATATGTTTTGACACATTTTTCCCCACTATCTAGTTCTTAAGACTTTTTAAAACACTCTCCTGTAAAAAGAAATCAGGATTTATTTAGCCACTCCCTATTGACAATTTTTGAGTTGCTTCTAACCATTTCCCATTATGCAAAAGGGTCACAATAAGTAAATGTGAACCTATGGCATTTAGCATGCGTACAAGTATGTCTGTAGAATATATTCACAAAAGCAGAATTGCTGGGTCAAAAACTATGAGGTGGGACAATTAAGTTTGCGAACTCATCCTAGAAAAAGTGCTACATACCTCACTACTGAATATCACTATGGTCACCTTCCAGTACTCCCCTTGGGAAGCTATGCACGAACACCAGTGCCTAGTCTACCCTTCAAACCAATTTTGTAGCTCTTTTTCTGGAATGGCCATCAGAGATGTCATGTTACACTTGATGTCTTCAATGTCATCAAAATGTCTTCCTTTCAATATTTCCTTTATCTTCGGGTAAAGAAAGAAGTCACTGGGGGCCAGACCAGGTGAGTAGGGAGGGTGTTCCAATACAGTTATTTGTTTGCTGGCTAAAAACTCTCTCACAGACAGTGCCGTGTGAGCTGGTGCATTGTCGTGATGCAAGAGCCATAAATTGTTGGTGAAAAGTTCCAGTTGTTTAACTTCTTCATGCACTCGCAAATAGTAAACTTGGTTCACTGTTTGTCCAGTTGGTACAAATTCATAATGAGTAATACCTCTGATATCCAAAAATGGTTAGCAACACTGTTGTGACAAGTTCTGAACTTAATTTTCAGACCTCATATACACATTTGCAATTTTGACAAATGTTGCCAAATTGTCCTTCATAAAGGTCATGCTAATTCACACTGCCCTCAACAGTGAAGAGTACTTGCTTCCCAGCTGCCTCACCAGAGGCCTCGACAGTGAAGAGTACTTGCTTCCCAGCTGCCTCACCAGAGGCCTCGGTTGTCAGACTACTTTCTCCTCTAAATCTCTCTGGTACCATCTCAACCTCCAGCGGGACAGAAGGTTACACACCATTGCAGATAGCAAAAGAAAAGCATTGAAAGTATAAAAACCAAAATTAGCTTTAATTCAATAGGGTCAATTTAAATACTAGATACAAAAAAGGAGTTGTAAACCACCCTTTTAAATTATTCCCACTACATTGTCTCATTGATTTTTCTGCTTAGTGTCACATGTGTATTCACCCAAAATGTCTCATTCTCTTACTCTCTAGAGTGACAACCAGTGAGGCAGAATTTTTCTAAGTACCCTTTTTCTTTTTTAATGTGTGTTCCAAGCTCAAAGGGACATAAACAAACTGACTAGTCCTTGGGGAAAACATGTAGCAGTTCCTTTCCTTGCCTATCTCTCCAAGAGATTAGCTACAAAAACAATTCTTTTCTCTAGCTCAGAGCTGAAATGTCTGGCTGGCCTTGCTGATGGTCCCATGAGAGTTGTTGGAAGGCATGAGTACAGGAAGAACAATCCCTTCCCTCTTCTAATGTATTCACTGGTTAACCTTCTGGATGTGATTATAATGTTAGCGAAACATATTAAATTTGTCCCTAGCCTGATCTCTATACTGGCCAGCATTAATGTAACAGACTATTAAAAATATTTTTGTTAACATAAGACAGGAGTGTACTGGTAAATGTTTACAATCTACTTTCCAAGAAAAAGGGGCATATTTTAGTATTTGTCAACTTCCATGGTGTAAATATGCCCCTCTATGACCAGTTTTAAGCTACCAATGCGATATTGCTAAATGCAGAATTGGGAAGAGATGCATGGTAGTACATCATTATATAGGTCTCCATCACACCATATTTTCACTATACAGATAGGATAGATAGGCATAACCTCAACAGCATAGATAATAGTAAGTTATAGTAAAATAAGAATTTATCTGTTTTAAATATTTACTATCTTTGTTTCTAAAATAATGTATTTAGTTATATTGATATTATTTAATGTTTAATAATGGCTATGTTTAATTACCAGCATGCAAAATTCTTGAAAACTTATCAGTTGGTTCTTGCAAGCCAGTATAAACTGGCTCCAGCACATTGCTGAAACGGAAATACTATAATCACACAGGGTAAAAAGCCACTGGAAAATGACTCATTCATTTGTCAGCCTCCCAACAATTATAATCATAATAATAACAGTAAGAAAGACTGCTAGTTGCCTATCTAAATCCAATTTTCCCTCCTTTCTTAATTTTGATTTTGTTAGGTTTAGCAATGCATTCAGTTTGCAATTCCCATCTTACCTGAAAGGAAAAGCATGTGACTATGTTCAGGGCAATGTCATTTGAGCAAAAGTTGTTGATTTGGATTCTGGAAGAGTTTCTTTAAAATGGCATGGATTCAGCTGGCCCTCACCACTTTGCACAACTAGAGTTTTCCTGCTTCTACCTGTGTTAGCAGGGAAACTCATGGCAGCCATGTGGTGAGCAGGAGGTGGTTCTGAGAATGTAAGCTTCTGCTGAGAATAATAAAGCAGATAACAGAAGTATTCTAAGATATTGATAATATAAAGAAGTCAGCGTGTCAGCCCTGAACAGCCTACCTCTGAACTCCATTGTATATGAAAGAAAAGTTAATGTATTTTAAGCCACTTATTTTTAGATCTTTGGAACTCAAAATCAAATATCACTTCTAAATTATAATATAGTTAAGATTTATTGAGTGTCTGCCATATGCTAGACACCATATAAAGTAATTTATAAGTGTCTTTCTTTTAATTTATAAGTCTTTCTAGGAGTCTAGAAAGATAACACCTTTCTGTGTAGATTAGACATTCACAGTTTGTGATTTTTGTAGACTCATTTATCCTAGGAAGGATTGAATTAACTTTAAATTCATAAATGTTCACACCTTAACTTTAGCAGAAAATAGGTTTACTAAGAGATTTATCCTGTCATACTAACAAGGGTACTTAATTTCTGCTCAAAAAAATATTAACAATATAAATGATGGTATTACATTTGAATTTTCCATGCTAGTCAAATGCTTAGTTCACTGTTTACTATAGTAAATATCTATACACAGTGACACGAAGTTCAGGAGGATAGAATATAGAAAGCACTGTTCTGGTGTTCTATAGCTTTCTCATAAATATTTAATTGCGGCAACTCGACTCCATTTCATGACACAGTTCCAAAAATTTCTAAAAATTTCTATTATTACGTCACACATAATATTCATACATGGAATCCCTGCTGAAATTGCAGACACAAGGAGCTAAATTCTGGCTCCTCACAGTAAGTCTATGATAGCCCCTCAAAATATAACAACTCATTGAAATCAGCTCCCGGAAGGAACCGGTGATAATCAGCTAGAAGAATAAAGCCTTCGGCATGATTGTCAATCATATCTATTATTGCATCCTCTGAAGGAAGGTAATCAATTTTGAATAGCATCTCTTAAGGAGAAAGACTGCTTTTATTATAATAGGGCTTTCCCATAGTTTAACTTTTGAAAAGTATCTCGATTCTTCTTTTTTCAAATATAACATAGCTGTTTTGGGATTATCTTTCCTCATCTTTACAGTTTAGGTTATATTCTTTTTTTTTTTTTTCCATTCTAAAATAAAGTTGAGAAGTTTTGGAGTATTTTTGGTTTAGTGTTTTCAAGTCCTCAGAATTTAGCCATTAATAATTATTGGCACCTAGCAATCTTCACCAAATCATTCTTGATGTCTCACCTTCACTTCCCCCAACTCTCTATTTTATAGCAATGGCGAAACTTTCCTGAACAAAGTCATAATCCCTGTGGAAGATGTACAGATGTGTCCCCAAGATTTATATTCTTTTTTTTTTGGACTACAATGAAATGTTTTCTTAAAGACAATCTTTCCTAAATTGCATCCACTTTTTTTCTTTGATGTATTATGATTAAAGGGAAAAAAATTCCATGAATTAGTCACACATTTCCTCCTTTGTATTTCTTCCTCATTGAACTGTGAGAATTCTAAGGAAATAAGTAAATATCCATGTTTACACAAGACCGTAGTTAATGGGTTTTATTGTTGTTGATAAAATTTGTTTGGAAATTCTAGGTATGTGTGTGTTAGCTATTTTTTAAAGTTTGGATGGTGGGAGAGAGCTCCTCAGGGTATAAGGCTGTACATTTTTTTGGTTTTGTGTGGCTTCTCCCAATCCTGAACTAGAGAATAACTTACAGATATGGTATAGTGAGTCCTTACTCTACACCAGGCACTGTTAAGCAGTTGCCATGTGTGATATCACTTAGACCTCCCAATAAGCCTAAGAGATAGTCACTATTACCATCTTTATTTCACCAATAAGGAAATAGAAGCTCACTCACAGCTACTGAATGACAGAGCCTGAACTCAATACGCTTTGTCTGTCTCCATGATCAATGAACTTAAAACTTGGTGTCATATTGTGAACATTAGCAGATATCCAATGCATGCTCGAAGATTGCATGGTGGAGCTAAGGGCCTGCAATAAACACACCCCTTTCAAAGTATTCTGCTTACTTCATTGATCCCAGCGGTACTTCGCTCCTCAAACCTTATACTGCATGGTTAAGACTTTTACCCTCAGAGTGAATTACTATAACACGATGGTTCCCTACCTACTAAAGATAAGCACTTTGAGGTACTAGCTGTTTTGATTTTAGGGAAAGGAAGAAGGTGAGTGAAGAATGGGATAAGTTTAGAGTAATGTCAACTTTATGCAATGGCAGACCCTGAGTTAAGCTGTGAGATAGCCCAGCGGCAGTGGGGGATACAGAAGAGAAAGTGAGAAGGCATTAATTACTTTGCTTTGTAAATGAGCCTAAGACCCTTTTGGCTGAAACAGATCCACACGCCCTTGACAGTCACATCTGGCTCCTCAGCAATAGATTACTAATGTTTGTTCTGGTTCTTGATAAATTAAAAGTTTTAAAATAATGAAAATGTAGCAAACAATACTATATATATACTAAACCAAAACAATGCTGAACATCATATTTTAAGTTGATGACTCAAAAACTCTTTCAGGTCTCACTATATCCCAGAGCAACCATTCCAAAACCTTTAACAAATATTCTTGCTATATATGCTTTGCTGTTTGGAGATACTCAAATCTATACAATAGAAGGACAGTGAAGCAGATCAACTACATGTTTTCTGCAGGAGAATCTACTGTGGACTCTGAGATTTTTGTACACTGGCAGCCTTTCTCAGAGCCACTTTTGGCAGAGGTAAAGTCATGTGGCTTCATGGATACTTATTAGTTTCTTATTGCCTCCATAACAAATTACCACAAATATCGTCGTTTAAAACAACACAAATGCACAACCATACTGTTCTGTAAGTCAGGAATCTGACAGAAGTCTCACTGAGCTACAGTCAAGACATTGTCAGGGCTGCTTTCTTCGCTGGAGTTTCTAGAGGAGAATCCATTTTCTTATCATTTCCAACTTCTAGAGGTACCTACATTCCTTGGCTCATGGCCCCTTCATCCATCTCTAAAAACGACAACATGGCATCTCTCCAATCTTTTTTCTGTCTTCTCATCTCTGGCAACAGTTGAGAAATATTGTCAGCTTTTAAGAACACATGTGATTAGATTGGGCCCACCCAGATAATCTCCTCCTCTCAAGGCAGTTAACGTCACATCGGCAAAAGTCTCTGCCATGTAAAGTAACATCATATGGGTTTCACAGATGAGGGCATGGACATTTTCCAAGGCCATATTATGCTTATCACAAATGACTTAGCTGGAAATATTTTGAATAGCACTGCAATGATTACTCTCCACAGGGCAACCAGGAAAGTCATTGTGGAGAGAGCCAGGCAAGGCCTCATCCTCAGAGAGACTCAAAAAGTTAATCCTCCCATAGCAACCTCAGTGTCAGCAAGTTTAAAAACAATTCAAACCTGCCAATAGACTCCAGTTGTGAGCAAACTGTGTATCACTGAGAGGAATAAAATTGTACAAATTGGTTTTGCTGCTTCAACATGAAAAATCTTCGCTATAAATTTAAAGCCTTTCTGATTTGAAGGAGGGTAGATTCAAACAAGCCATCAATTTAAATCAGAGAATCCAGAATTAGAATGGAGCATCACCATTATTGTCCAGTGCTGTAGTCCCCTCTACAATGTTTCTCACCAATTAATGATATCTAAGCATAGCAGGATATGGTAATTCACTGTTCATTTGAATTTTCTACAGTTGTTTGAAGGTTTTTGCTATCACTACATTGAAATATGTCCATCTGTTGTGTTCACATATAGATATAAATTCTTTTAAAAGTCCACATCAAAAATCGAATTCAGCTCCTATGTACTGTGTTGTGAAGGGACATAGGAAGCCACTCCAGGCTTCTGTACAGATTGAGTAAATAAACTGATAAATCACTTTCCTATTTTATAATTTGAGTCAAGAAAACAAACCAAAAAAATCTAATTTATACAGTAAGTAATCTCTTGTTAAGAACAGTTAAGAGATGTATGACATAATAGATCTACTAAATTTTATTTTATCCATATTATAACCTCCTTTATTCAGGTTTATTGCAAGAGAAAAAATTCCACAATGGACTTTCAGCCAGACATTTAAACATGAAATTTATCTCTAAAATATTAAAAATCACTTCAGTCATTCATATTAAGTTTAGAAAAGCAATCTTTCATTTACTTATGAAATATAATTTGAAATTACAGCATTTTACTTTAACATCATCTAAATATCATTGCCTACGTTCTCCCTTAAGATATGGTTTTACTCTATCATCTAAAAGAAAGAACTTAAAGGTTGTAATACTAAAGAAACATAATAAATAAGTGTCAGCAATTTTCAGGCAGCTGTTAAACAGATGTTTCTGTATTCAGAGGTATTGTCCTTGAAAAGCAATTAAGTAAAGAGTCTTCTAGTACATCTCACATTTTCTTCCTGTATTTCAAAATTTTTAAAATCAATATTAGTAAATACATAATGAAAGCTAAGAAAATTTACTCAACAAATGTAAATGTCACACTTGTTTTGCTGCTTAAAACTTAAAAAGAGTCATTCTTTCTGATTCTTAAAATTTGCTGGTTTATAAGCAGTTAAGAAAATCTGAATCATCAAAAATCATTTATTAGTGTTTTTAAAAAATACTGAAAATACAGGAAGTTGGGGGAGAGATTTTTAAATGAGGGGTTAATCATAGAAATGAACTTTTTAATCATAGAAATCAACTTTTTCAAGTGATGAAAAGCAACATGTTCAGAAAGGGAGCATTTGATCGACAGATGAGAATCTGCACAAAACCTTTGAGAGTTTAATCCTGGTGTCTTTTGTGAAGTTTTTGAATTATAAAAATAATGAACATACCATGTTGTTTTGAGGTATTTTTGCAATTGAATTTGCTTTGAATTCTTTTCTGTTTTTGTTAAATGTAATTGCTCTTAAAATATACTTTAAGTGTGATGATCTATGGTTTAATCTAAAATTAAACTTTAAAACAGAATACAAGGCAAATGAAATCCATATTCGCCATTAGACTCTGGTTCTGCCGGAATCTATATAAGCTGAAATAATTCTAAATAGAATATAGTTTAATCAAATGCTCTTTTTTTAACCATTATTTTTGGATAGATAAAATAAATAACATAAATAATATCAAATTCAATTGCACCATAGTATGTCTATTATTTTTTTAACTTAAAAACACTTTATTTATGAATATTTAATTTTGTGAGACATTTGTAGCTTCAGTAATGCTCCTTGAGAAACAGAATCTGAGATGGAGATTTGGGAATCAGAGTTATTACAAAATTCTCTCAGGAATACTTCTAAGGAGTAAGGGAAGAGAACTGAGCAGAAGGAAAAGCTTAACTCTGATGTATTTGTGCAAGAATGTTCCCAAATTGAGGCAAAGGGTCCCAGCTTTATTATCCTTCCTACAATGACCAGTCATTAGTTGTGATCTGCACCCGCGAAAAAAGATGTACAAGGCATCCCCCTTTAAAGAAAGGGCAATTCCCCCAAGTACAATGCAACTGTGAGCTCTATTTACCCAACATTCCCAGTAGCTGAGGAAATGAGGGCCTTCACCTGAAGGCATGGATACATTACATGTATTTTCAAACTGAAAAAATAAAAAATGAAAAAAAATAAAAATTTCCAGGTCACCACTGGCATCATGACCATCATATTAATATTAAACTTTAGACCTGAAAGAACGTTTGTCATCATCAAGCCCAACCCTCTTGACACACTAAGGAGGAAAGAATATAGATGACACCCTACAAATCAAACAACTTTAAAAGACATTGGACTAATGCTATTCCACTGAATTATAACTCAGACATCTATCTACCTGCCTACTCAGTATCCCTATTTGGACACCTAAATGGCATATTAAAATAAAAACCTTGATTTTTCCCTGCATAAGTGTATTCCTCTCCCACAATTCTCACTTCAGTAAGTGGTACATTCTTCCAGGCACTCAAATTAAAATCCGCTGATTCATTATATTTTGTTTCCTTTTGCATGTCTATTTCAGTAACACATTGTGTAGGCTCATCCTACAAAACCTAACTAGAATGAGACCACGTATACACTATTATTAACTTGGTATAGGTCAATATCCCCACCTGACTCCTGCAGAAGCCTCCTAAGTGGTCTCTCTGCTCCCCGTTTGTCATATATAATATGTTCTCCACATGTCAGATGGAGTGAATCTTTTAAGGGTCTCATGCTCTACCGACTGAGCTAGCTGGGTGCCACTGACTGAATCTTTTAAAACTAAGAAAGATCAAGTCTTTTGCTTAAAATCTTGCAAACATTTCATATCTGCCTCAAGGTCCCACTCAATGTCTTTCCATCTTAATTACCTATCAATTTCTCCTCATGCTATATTGGCTACACTAGTCTTGCTATTTCCTGAGCACAACCACTAAATTCAGGTCCTACCTGACCGGCCTTTATACTTTCTGTTTTCTCTGCCTTGAACTTTGGGCAGAGAATTAGATATCTGACTGGACGTTTCCCTCACTTCCCTCAGGTCTTTGCTCAAAGTTCCCCTATCAAAATAGACTTCCCTGCACCTTCCCAATCCATCAGTCTTTCTCCCTTTTCCTGACTTATATAATTCTCTGGTGATCTTTTCACCACTTCTACTATCCTATTCTGAAATTAAACTTTGTTCTAATATGGCTGTTGATATTAATGACAGTTTACTTTGTCTAAAATAAGTACCTATCACATAAACATTTAGCATGGCAGAAAGAGAGAAAAATTTAGAGATGATGATGGGCAGAGTATATACTGTGGTCCCTGAAAATAACACCTAACTGGACAATCAGCTCTAATGCATCTTTTGGAGCAAAAACTAATATAAGCCCTGGTCTTATTTTACTATAATATAAGGCTGAGTCTTTATAACATGATATAATTAATATAATATAATACTGGGTCTTATATTAATTTTTGCTCCAAAAGACACATGAGAGCTGATTGTCCGGCTAGGTCTTGTTTTGGGGGAAACAGGGTATTGTGGATGTTGTATTAAGTCTAGTGAACTTACTCTCTGGAGCACAACAAAGAAAATAAATGCAGTGAGTATAGTAGTTTTTTGTTATCTGTTATCTGTTATAATTTCCTGCCCAGCATCCATACCTCTTCTGTTACATTATCTCAGCTTTTGTGAAGCCATCCCTCCATCACTGAAAGTTCTTTTCATGAGACTATAAAACATGATATCCTATTCACTAAGCAAGAAGTGGGTCCACCAGCCAACCTTGACTGAAAAGGTTCCGTATGCCCTTATCATGAACCTTGAGCAACAAAAAGATGAAATCTTTGGAACTGATTCTTCTAGCACCATCCTGAAGAGAAGGTCCATTGTTTCTAGCCAACTAGATACTGAGAACCCCTTGCTACTGTACTTTCTTAGCTCTAGTTATTTATCATTTCTCTCACTGCTATACTGTATATACAGAGGGTGCCAAAAAAACGTATACACATTTTAAGAAAGGAAAAAAACTGTATTAAAATTGTAATACTCAATGTATTCCGATAACAAAAGATGAATACAAGTCATGTGTATACATTTTGTTGGCACCCCAGGTATATTTCATCTTTGCTTTTTTTGGGGGGGGGTTGAAGAAGCTGTATTTTCTTTGTTTTTTCTTAAATAAACAGAAGTGGGTTGTGTATTCCAAGTTATACTGAACACATGACCAAAGTTGGTCCAACGGTGGGTCAATCACACCCAGCATAATTGGTAATGATTAAATCTGAAACTCATTTCCACGGAAGTTATCACATTGATTGAAGCTGTTCTGATGTCAGCTGACCTCCAGGATTTCTGAGATTCTAGCACTGGTTCTAGACCTGCATGGAATCATAGGTCACTATTACTTAGAGCAATTGGTTAGAGTCTAATAAAATTAATGGTAATGAGTCCAGGTAGTATTTCTCTGTTTTATGATTCCAGAATGGTCCCTTAGTCAAAGCTGGCCATATCATAGATGATGCTACTTACCACTAGCAGTATTTGGAGTGCATAAATTTATCCCCACTCCTGGAATAACAAATCAAGGATCAGATAAAATTGATGTTAACTTAGTAGACTTCTGAATACATTTACTATCACCCTAACTTAGCATCACAGAGCTTGATTGACCTATACCAAATCTTACTGTAACAGAGGTTGGACTGGAATATGCCATCTGACTCTAGTTTCTATGTTCTTTCCTTTACATATAATTGTTGTGAGGTCAGAGACCGAGGTTAGAGTTCACATTTTTCAATTACTAACTGTATGACTCAGCATAATTTATATAACCTCTCTAAGACTCAATTTTCTCACTTTTCATCTGCAAAATGGAAATGATTGAATGAATTAATACATACATCCAACTTGCACATGGAACTGATATAATGTTATAAATGTTAGATACAATTATTAAGATTAACAATAATTATTTTAACAGAAAATATCTTATATATTACCTTTTTTGCTTAGTTTCCACAAATCAATGCAATGATTTAGCATAAAAATTTGTAGAGAAAAATAAGTATAAAAGATGAACATGATAGAAAAATTTTGATTTATCCCTTTTAACTATGAAATATCAAGTGGATGAAAAATAAGTAAGTCTTTTTTATCTCTTATAAATTCTTGGACTACCAAACCTTTAATCAAACCTTTAATTTCAAAATACCTAGAATATATTTATTACCATGGGACACTGTCTAAAGCTGCATTCAGAGGAAATTTTGTAGTTTTGAATACATATACAAATGAAGAGGAAAAAAATCAAACAAATGAGCTTAGGAATTCAAGAAACTAGAAAAATGCAAATTCAATATCAGGAAAAAAGTAAAAAAATAATAAAAATAACAACAGAAATAAATGAATTAAAAAAATGAAAGAGACTTGAAATAATAACTAAATTAAATAACTGCTTAATTGAAATAGTTGCAACTTCACCATGACCAAAAGAAGAGAGGAAAGATAACAAATATAAGTATAAAAAATAAAGATGGGGAAATAGTCATAGATACAGAGAAAATTAAAATAATCATAATTTACTACTGTATCAAACTCCATGAAATTATATTTTAAAATATGGATGAAATGATTATTTTTCTAGAATGATATATATTACTCAAGCTGACCTCTACAATGGGATTTTTTTTTTAATCCAATAACCATAGAAGAAATTTGTCACAGAGCTAACTCCTTAAAGTGGTGTGGGTTTGTGTAATGACAAGCTGGGAAAAGAAAAAAATGGGGGGAGGAACACACGCTAGAGTGGGGCTAATTAATTTATTTATCAACATCTAATCAATTTATTTAGAAATACGCAATAGCAAAAGACAAATGCAATTAATAGAATGTGCTAATGACAGAAAGTAAAGGTGGTTAAGACTAAACTATATACATTGATAACAATGTCACGTCAAAGGAATACACATACATATAAGTTTAAGAGATCTCAATATGTTTACTATTGACCAAAAATCACTTGGCTAAATACACCAATAGCATTAGTAAGGAGTATCCAAAAGCAGTAATGAGCTCTATAGGATAGTAACTATTACAATAGATGCCCAAAGCTCACCAAACCGGAGTGGGGAACGGCACTGGAAAAGTCATAAATTAAAACCTTTCCAGGTCTGTAGCTGAGAGAAACTCAAGCGTTTCCCACACCACTGCTTACAAGTTCTCAAGAATACTGCTGCTGCTGCTGTTGTTGTTGTTGTTGGGAGTTAGGACGTCTTCTGATAGTGCAAGCTGCAAGTTACATACAAGTTCCCAAAGATGCTAGAATGATGACAATTCACCTACAGAAGAAGTCTCTACTGTCCATTGAGGCAAGTTCCGACCTCTTACTCTGAAACTATACAATCCTGAAAAGCAGTCCTGAAAGAGCAAATCTTCTGAATATCAATTTCTTGAAACAGCAATCAATCAATATCAATCCACCTGAGGTCTGTCTTATATATCTCTTTAGATGCACCCCAGAGCCAAGTTTTATGTTCCTGCCTCCCCTCTCAAGGAATGGTCAGTTCAGGGAGGGTCCGGCAGTTACTGATATGAATGCTGCCCATCCGGCCGAAGAGCCACTTCATCCGGATAAGCAATGTCTACTGTTCTTGCTTGAGACCATCAGCCCAAGTTCTTCCAAAGCCTGGCAACGTGCCTGTCATGTCGTCCTGATATAACTTATCTACTTCACTTCATCTGCTGATGTGGGTGAAACAGACAGAACAAAGAGGGAATTCTCTCAACCCCTGATCAAGAATTTCTTTAACCCTAAGCTAACCATCATCTCACATCACAGACAGAACAACAAACATCATTTCATATCTCCCCTACTTGAGAGAATGAGACTAAACAGAAAACTTCATCTCATGTCTCCCCTGCTCGGGAGAATGAGACCAAAGGGGGAATTTACTCAACCCCTGATCACAGCACAGAAATCACCTCACATACAGGAACAGACAAAAGTTCACATCAAACAATGAAGGCAAATTTTCCTCAACATCTACCCTACAGTTTGTGTAAGTAAAACCATTCTCTTACATGGACCTTCTGGCAGCAGAGATTCTGACTAGTTACTTTACGTGAGGCAATGTAGGGTGGGTGTGGGGACCAGGAATTGAATTGGTGTGGCACTGGTGTTCCTGACTTAAGTACTGCCAAATGACAATAAAATCTGCATAGAGATGGCCTTCCTCCGAAGCTCTGCTCAATTTCTTTAGAGATACAAGCTCTGACAATTAAGTTCATGAACTTGTCTCAACAATGTTGCTGACCATTTTGCTATCAGAGGTATTTTTCATTATGAATAATGAATAACCAACAGTCAACCAAGTTTACTATTTGGAAGGGCTGAAAAGGCTGCATGAAAAAGTTAGACGACCTGAACTTTTCACCAACAATTCATGGCTCTTGCATCACGACAATGCCCCAACCCACACAACACTGTCTGTGAGGGAGTTTTTAGCCAGTAAACTAATAACTATATTGGAATACCCTCCCTACTCACCTGATCTGGCCCCCAGTGACTTCTTTCTTTACATAAAGATAAAGGAAATGTTAAAAGGAAGACATTTTGATGACATTCAGGACATCAAGGATAATACGATGACAGCTCTGATGGCCATTTCAGAAAAAGAGTTCCAAAATTGCTTTGAAGGGTGGACTAGGCGCTGGCATTGGTGCATAGCTTCCCAAGGAGGCATTTCAAAGGTGACCATAGTGATATTCAGCAATGAGGTATGTAGCACTCTTTTTAGAATGAGTTTTTGAACTTAATTGTCCAACCTCATATGTCTATTTTGTGGAAATAAACCTCACTCCAGGATTCTATTTATCCAGTTTGTTTCCTTGCTCTGTGATTTCCCAACTTCTTTCTATTTTGGAGAAATATATAGTGAAATTTCTCATTCGTGATGATCTCTCCCCTGTCATAACCTCCACAATTCTTTTCTTCTATTATGAGCTTAGTCTTATTCACACATTTTACTGTTTGTTTGTTTATGTGTTTGTTTGTTTAGCAGTCTTAATAGGCATAAAGGGATAATGTATGTGCCTGATCTGCCACCTTTAACAGGAAGGATTTTAATTCTTGGTCTGAAGATGCTGGGATATAAGTATTGAAAGATACAGTATATACATTTAAAATAATTTTTATTAAAGATTTTACATTAAACATAATACTTTCAATTATGTATAACTCTAGTAGTGCAATAACTTCAAACTGTACCAACATGGTATGAAAATATAATCAATATAAATATGCTTTAGCCTACTACATAACACATTATTGTTGATAGTAAAGATTAAAATTATAAAATGTTACCTGAGTGAAATATGAGCATTTATATAAATGTTGACTACATACAAACGATGTTTTTAAAAAAGCTACACTTTCTTACTCAAAAACACACCCTTTTTCCCTAATTTTCTACTTTACTATGCTATTTAGAAATTCTTACCTTTCCTTTTCATCTCTACCACCAGAATAAAAGGATTGGATGATAGGGAATTTAGAAAGATAGATTTGTATTCTGCTTATATCCAGCCTAATACTCATAAACTATCAAATAGACAATCCTCCTTAAAAAAAATTTTAGCATTCTCATATATCATATTAATTCAAAGTATGAAACTCACATAATATTCAATGAGTCAACTCATATCTATAAAATTTGAGAGAAAATGTGTTTTAATCTAGCTTCAGAAATATGGTATCCCCAAAATCAAAGTGTTATAGAACAAATGCTAACAGAAAATCAATTTTAAAAATTATTTCAACAAGCTAATTTAAGACATCATTTACTTAATGAAACATAGAGTACTAATGTTATTAATTATTTAATAAATTGATTATAGATTCACATACAATGTAATTGTGCATGTGTAAAATTCACACATATTAACTCGATGTCTATTACAAATAAATTCAGGTGAGCAAGTTTTAAAATATTTGGTACATCAATTTTATATTAATTAGATTAATATATTCTGTTGGTTTTTTTCATAAAAAGAAGGAAAATGTATTTTGGTGTTGACTTCCTGATAACACAATACCAAAGCAATTAGTTTCTTAACATTAGTGTGAACTGTGATTTCAGATTTAACTCTTATTTGAACTGTCACAATGAACAGCTTTTTCTTGTGTAATGTAATAAGATTTTAACAAATTTAATTAGAAATAATTTGGTTAATTCAGCGGTAAAAATAGCTAAAAAAATTATTTGACATTCTCTGATCTTTCCTTTTGTATTTCATCTCTCATAATCTCACCTTCAAAAGATATTTATCTTTGAATTACGTCTGTGTCTTGTGCAGTAGCTTAGTAAGTCTAAATCCAATAATCGTTGTGAATTCTAAGTATAGCTTTTCATCACCCTATGACTTTTGGTGGCAAAAATGAGTAGGGATGCAATTTTGTTCACTTCTCCATGTCATCAGGTAGTAATTCCAAAAATACAGTAATTAAATGAATAGATAATGAATGTAGTACAAGTAAGTACACTTGAATTAATATGATGCATATTTATCCAAATACATGACATTAAATAAAGATAACAAAAACTATTATTCATAGCTTATGAAGAGCCCATTTGTGGCAGAAGTCTTCTACATTTTGTTTACCTTGCTATTTTTCCATTTCTTGCTAAAACCTGACATTTTCTTGACATGTTTCTTATTTTGTTGACTTTGTCATTCATCAGAGAGAATACAGCTCAGCATCCATCTTTTGTATTGTGCAGAGAGTAAATATATTCTTGGCAACACAGACAATTGTAGTTTTTTCTTTTATTTAGGAACAATGCAACCTGATATAAAAATCCTAAGGAAGAATTAGAAATTAGAGTTGAGTGATAGCAGAAATAGTATAAAAGGGATAACATTGACAGCAAATTGAGGAAAGAAAAATGACACTCTGGTTGGGAAATTAGAGAAATTACAAAATTCACCTTGAGAGTAATGTGCCTATTGACCTTTTGGCAGTGAAATTGAAAACAGGATGTAGAAAGCCACACAGACAATAGGTAAAATGTTATTCAATTCCTGAGAACATCTCAGCTGACAAGTGGCTTCACTCCTGGGAAAATGGAAATGGGAGAAAGACTTAGCTTAAACAATCACTATGCCTATACATAAGTAGAGGTCTTGTTTACTGACTTGACCATATGGGAAAATAGAACTTGCTTAGCAGAATTTATTATATAGCTCATTAAATTCTTTAAGTTGAAAGCAATGATACAGAGCAGGCAAGCTACTTGCCCAAGTTAAGTGAAACTAGAAACCACGTCTTCTGACTTCTAGTGAGATCATCTGTCCAAGATTTGACAGTAGAAGCCTTTCAGAAAGATTATTTACACTTCCTGCATTTATACCCTTATGATAGGGAAGGGAAAAGACAGCTGTGGAAGTTGCCCATGAAGGAAGTGCAGGTAGATGGCCTGGTTTGGGTGTGTGGGTGGATTTCTGATAATGGTAGTAGAGTGATGTCATATGAACGTTTTCACAGATAAAAACTTTAAAACTTTGACACAGTATTTTAAAAAGGAAACACAAAACTGTTTAAAGGCATTAGAAAGTGGGAACAAAAGCCAAGGAAATTTGTATTCTTGAAAAACTGTCCTTACAAAGGGTAAGAAATACCTGCGTAAACTCCCCAAGACCATTGAAGAGAAGAGAAAATAGCCTAATCAGCTCTGGAATGCAAAGGAAGGAGCTCGATACTAGAGGAGCAGCTGAGAATTTAAAAGAGAAATCTTACGAGAGAAGTGCAGAAATGCTGAGACCAAATATCTGCCTATGAAGTTCTGCAGAAATCCCTGCTCACTAAACTACAAATGTGCAAAGCAGAGCCCTGGGTGTCTGACAAATAAAGCAGGGAACGACCCAAGAGCAATAGTGTTGAAAGCTTATCACTATATGAGATTGGTACATTTGTTGCTTTTTAAAACAACTGCTCTCTCTGACCGACATGCCCATTAGGCAAGAGAAATCCTTTACTGGTTTGAAACAGAGAAAAGAGCCTTACATTGACAGAGCATCTGGAAATTTCAGGAAGAATCTCCAGAAGCAAAGTAGTCAGGATATGTATGTAAGATTAAAAATGAAAATACATTTTGTCTGAATCTTTAGTTTATCACCATGCAGTCAAATTGCACACCTTCTTGGGATCAGACAAAGAAAAGCAGCAGTTGGATGCTGTCAGAAATAAGCAGAGTTACCAGCTGCAGCATCCCACAGGAAAGAGTGAGGTTACGGTTTGAATTCAAGAAAACTGACTGCTATAACAACAATAACAAAATCCCTAGAGGAAAACAATGGAATCCAGAGTTGCTACAACATATTACCTACAATGTCCAGTATTCACCAAATATTACTCCACATTCAAAGAAAGAGGAAAGTGTAATCTATAATCTGGAAAAAAAAACAACAAGTCAGTGGAAATTCACTGTTGGTTGTCCAGATGATGGATCTGTCAGATACTTCAGAGCAGCTACTATGTGTTCAAAGAACTAAGAAAAAGTATTTTCAAAGACTTAAAGAAAAAAAAAAGGTCAAATAGAATAAATTTAAAAGTATCTCGACAATCAAACGGTAACTATTAAAAATGAAAATTCTGGAATATAAAAATTGAAATAAAAATTTTACTAGACGGTATCAACATCAGATTGAAAGTGGCAGAAGAAGTAATTGATGAAACTTATAAGAAGATCAAAAGGAATTACCCAATCCCTAGTACACAAAGAAAAGTACATATTGGGGGGGGGAGAACCTCAGAGTCTTCTGGGATAATACCAAGCAACCTAACACATGTAATCAGAGTTCCAGAGGGAGAGGGGAGAGAGACAGATACTAAAAAATATTTGAAGAAATAGTTGCTAAACATTTCCCAGATTAGTGGACAATATTAACTTTCAGATATAAGAATCTCAAACACACACACACACACACACACACACACACACACACACACACACGATGGTAAATATAAAGAAAACCACATTAGAGTCAAACTGCTGAAAACTGAAAATAAAGAGTAAAACTCTTGAAAGCAGCCAAAGAAAAATAACACATAATGTATAGGGGAGCACTATTAGTAGCTGACTTTTTAATCATAATAAAAAAGCCAGAAACCATATTCAAAGTGATGAAGAATCTTTTTCCAGAAAAACTATCCTTAAAAAATAAGGGAAATAGAAATATTTTCATGTAAATTAACCATGAGGAAATTCATCCCCAGCTGATCTATTCTACAAAAAGAAATGCTAAAGGAAGTTCTTCAGGCTAAAGGAGTTGTTCTCTGATTGCAAGAGAATAAAATTACAAATAAATAAAATATAATATCCAGAAAAGCTTCCCCAAATATGTCAATTGAACAAGTCACTTCTGCACAACCGATGGGTCAAAGAAGAAATCACAAGGGAAGATAGAAATTAATTCAAACTGAATAATACTGAAAACAGAGCAAAACAAAATCTGTGGAATTCAGCTAAAACAGAAAAAAAATGACATCTTTATATGTTTCTATTACAAAAGAAGAAAGGTATAAAACAAAAAATCTAAGTGTCCAATTTAGGAAGATGGGAAATAAGGAACAAATTAGACCAAAATTAAGTGGAAGGGAGAAAGAGAGGAAGGGAGGGAGGGAGAGAGGGAGGGAGGAAATAATAGTTGTTTTAAGTCCAATATCTGGTTAATTTCAAAGTTTCCATCTTTTAATCTGTTAATTATTTTTCACTTAAAGATTTCTCATAGTGTCCTAGTTCTCTGTTGAGTGTTTGGGATTGTATCCTGGACATTTTGAATATTATGTTATGAGAGGCTGAATCCTGTAGCAATCCACTGGAGAATGTTGATTTGTGGTGATGGTGGTGGGTGTGGGTGGGGGTTGTTTCAGAAGGCAATGAACCTAGTTAGGTTGAAACTTGAAGTTCTGTCTTATTTCCTGTGGGTGGATTCCAATGTCAGCTGAGTTTTCAAAGCCTTTGCTAAGTTGCTGCTGGTCTATCTCCCATTTGAACAGCTCAGGGCTGAGCCGGTGACTTGTGTTAGTTCACACCCAGAATCAGAGAGTATCCCCAATTTCAGTTTATCATCCTGCAATTTTCTGCGTATTTTCCGACTCCCAGGGCTCCCTTTTCCTATTCCTCTGGCTTGAAAATTATTTTGTTTCGTTTTTCTTTTTTGGAGTTTTAGCTCCTCGCACTGCGGCAGTTATGCACAGTCGGGGCTGTGTTTGGAGAAAACAGGGGCCCTGTCGTGCGGGGGACCCTGCTCACTGCGCCATTTGTCGTGCAGGGTCTCAGCTCCCACTCCCCGCCCAAGAATGCAGGACACGGTAAGGCCAAAAAGGAACACCCACGGAGCCATAGGTAGGGGAGTCAAACCAATATATTCTCGCTGGCGGCTGGGCTGGAGACACAGGAAGCAGGATCTACATAATCTGTCTAACAGCAGTCCGCGCTTGCCAGCCACCATCTTCTTGCTAGCCCCCATTCCTCTCCTACTAGCGTAGCCACAGCCGTTATATTAGTGGCCAATGGCCTACGGGTTACAGCTGACGGCCAACTAGCCACAGCTGCTGGCCATCTGATCACAGTTGATGGCCATTTACTACCCGAGCCAGCACCTTTCTATGTGAGGCCGAGAGCCTGGAAACTGTTTTTTGGGGTTTTGTCCACACAGGCCCCTTTCCGTGTTCTTCTGGCCAGAAAGACAGTTTCTTTCTGATATTTGCTGCCTGTACTAAGTGCACAGGTCCACAAGGAAGCTGCTTTTGATCAAGGCACAAAGATACAACGAAAGGAAATGGTCAGAAAACTCATCCTATAAGGGTCATTGCTCAAGTTTCACCTCCCTTCCTCAATATATTTGATATTGTTAATTTTCAGAGTTACCAAGTAGCTGTTGTTTGTTTTTGATATTTTGTCCAGAGTGTTTGGTTGTAATTAGTGAGAAAGGTAAACTGTAAGTAGGCTTACTTCATTTTGATGGCTATGTATTACTTATATATTTAGGAATGGATATAAAACAATGAAAAATCACCCATGCTCTAAATTTTCTAAAATTGCTTAGCAAAAAAAATAATATATTATAGAATTTCAGCTCAGCATACTTGAAAGAAATGGAATTCAATCACTTGTGTATGTTTTTGCTGTTTATATGTATTCTCTCCTTATTAGACTATATGTTTGTTGCCAGAAACTGTGACTTGCCCATCTTGACTTCTGTCTATCATATTTAGCACTACACATAACCCATCGCAAATGTTAAATTGCACAGGATTCGATTGTTTTATATGTTTATAGGCGTAGAGCTTCCTTGTTGTTAGAAAGGGACTTTGTCTACAAAGTAAAATCCTCTCCTACTATCTGCTATATTAGTTGACTATGTATTTATTTTTTCTATATTCTTTCACCTCCACCCCTCACTATTTAATTCAAAATCCTATAGTGAGTTAGCAAGAAAGGAGCTGAGTTGGTGTGGAGACAGAGCCAGGAGTGTAGTTTCCAGGCTCTCGGCCTCACGTGGAAAGGTGCTGGCTCAGGTAGTAAATGGCCATCAACTGTGGTTGGATGGCCATCAGCTGTGACTTGTTGGCCGTCAGCTGTAACCAGTGAGCCATTGGCCACTAATATAACTGCCGTGGCGACGCTAGCAGCAAATGGGGCCTACCAAGAAGATGGTGGCTGAGCTAGCAAGCGCGGATTGCAGCTAGCGAGAGGAGTCGGTCAATTAGCAGAAAAGCGAACATCAGGTCAGACGTCGTGTGAATCCAGCCTCCAGTGAGACTGTAGTGGTGTGACTACCCTACCTATGGCTCCGTGGGTGTTCCTTTTTGGCCTAGCCACATCCTGCGTTCTTATGTGGGGAGGGGGAGCTGCGACCCCCCCCCACCCCCCGCCTGATACCCCGCACGACAGTTGGACACAAAAGACTCCAAATGTTTAGTAATAACAGTAGCTTTAAGAAGAAGAAATAATTCTGTCAATGAGATGTCAAATGTACTTTAAAAACAATTTTTTTTTATAAAGAAAATAACAGTACTCATATTGTTACTGACTCTTCTAAAGAAACTTTCTGAAGATATTATGTCTAGACTTTGAGAAAACAAATTACCAGTGTCCATAGACATATGACATTAAGGTAAATTTTACCGTATTGAATGCATATAATTAGTCCTATCTCACATATTTGAGAAAATATTTATCTCATTGAAAATAATTTTTAAAATAATGAATAAAAATTTATGCAAGGATGAATTTTATTATTTTGTTTTTTAATTCGTACAAAGAACACAATAATTAATAAATCATGTCCTGTACTCAGAGAACTGAATTAGTCATGAGAGGTCCCAGTGTTATGTACGACTGAGAACAATTATCATCGTACCACTATATCACTCACACTGTTTTAATGAAATCAATTTTTTCCTAATATTATACAATTGATATTGAAATTATAAATAATTTTTAAAACAGAAAATAATGATCCCACATTCCATTATACTAACACAGCTATGAACATTTTGAATTTTCTTGCAATCATTTTTTTTCTGGGCATCTATTTGTCATGTAGCCTTAATCAGTTTACACACAATTTATATCACACTTTATTTTCTAAGCCATACCATGATGCCACATTGTGTTCATAACCTTAATTTTAATTGATATCTAATATGCTAAGAACAGATGGCACCACGGTTACAAAATAATTTTGTTAGACAATTAGACTGCTTCCAGTTTTTACTCAATTAGATATAATAATAAAAATTTGTATCTCTGTTGAAATCCTATTTTTTTTAAAAAATAATTTCCTTAGTGGGAATTCTCAGAAGTAAAACTGATGTTTAAAAATTAACATTTTTAAAATATTTTTGAAAAATACCATTTAATTACAATTCTAAAATTTTGACTTTTATCAACAATGTATAAATTTGTTTCTTTATTGTACTTTAAAAATCATTAGTAGTATCTTTTTTAAGGTGATTAATTTAATAAATAATAAATGGCATCCCAGTGTCATTGCATTGGACATTTCTTTGATTACTATATATGTTTAAGTTTTTATTGTATCCTCTTTTGAAAATTGTCTTTTCATGCTCTTTGTTCTTAGAACTGAGCTCTTTATAGATCTCTCTGATGCTAAGCAACAAATATATATAATCATTTTTTAATAATCAAATGAACAACTTTTTAAAGCCCTTGTAATTTTATTTTCTGCCATCCTACTGTTTGCTCACAGAAACCAGCTTTTTTTAAGTGTAATTGCTGAACATAAACTGAGCATATAGTAGAGACTAGATACTTTACACTCATATTCTCATTTCTTTTTATCAGTCCTATGGAGTAGATACTACTATTGTTACTAGTTTAGAGGTGACATAAGTTCAGAGAGGATAAATTACGAAGGTTATACAGCTAGTTTTGATTAGCCAAAACTAGATCCCACACTCCACTAATTTTAACCATTATAAACCACCAAACACAGGAAGTGTTTATAAAAACTACCTGTTACATGGAAGCCATCAGAGAATGGCTTGTTTCAGACTATCACATTTCTGAGCTTTAGCTTTAGCCCTGTGACCAGAAAAACACCCAAACAATGGTATAAAGTTTACCTCTCATAATGATTGAGGAATTGGAATTATGTTTTCATCATTCTTTGTGTGAATCGACAAAGGGGATTGTTGTTGAATAAGAGCTGGGCCTTCCATTAAGCCTCAGTCTTCCATTTATTCACTGAGTGACTATCAGAAGTTATTTAAACTCTCAGAGTAAAATATTCTCATCTTTAAAAACGACGTTTGTAAAATTTTCCTTGGATTAAATGAGATTTTCTATGTAACGGACCTAACAGATTGCTTTGTACATAATAGGTGCTTGTCTTTGTTATTTTTGTGTTTGGTTTCCAAGACTTGATTTGGGTGTGTAGTGTGCCAAGTGCCCCCAAATGACTTGTGCAGTTCCTATCATTCCTGAGTTACGAAGCTACTTAATTCTTGCTAAGAATTGTATTGGAAGAAAATAGTCAATTTTAGAACTTCTAACAAGTACTTAGACGTTGGAAACTTTCCAGTGTAGACTAAATTACTTTTTTACTTCTAATGAATCTCTGGACATTTACATGTTCTCCAAAATCTCTGCATTTTGACTATATTCATTGTGTAAATTCCTGAAATAGGCTTAAATAATTGATTGAGGAAAAGAATAAAGAACCTCCTACCGTTAACAAGATTGGATTCTGACTCCCAAAGTCAAATTACCTCCCAGAAAAGTACTCTTCTGTCCTCTTTGGTGCCAGTCTCTTAAAACAATTATCTACAGCCTTGGTTTTTGTTTCTGCTCATTATCTATGGGTTCTATCTTCAAAGTAGGTGTGGACAATAGATTATTATTTTTTAAGCCAACACTGCATAGGTACAATTATATAATATCAATACTTCTTCTTTGGAAGCAATTTGTTATGTAGAATCCTTTGTAATCTAATTGTTCCTAATTTCATGATTTAGTTTAAGGAGATACCCAATGAAACACATTTCTATGCTACTGTCCTGTTTGCTCCTTCTATTGCTTTCTGCAGGTGAATTGTAAATCATTTGGTTTTTCTCACATAATCACAATCTTTCTCTTTCTCTCAAACTAAAGTTAATGAATTTGTTACCCTCAAGAACAGTATAATTTCCAAAATGTGCCACATTTAAGAGCCAGAGTGTCTTTATCTAAAAGATGGTGGAAAGAATATTTGGGGAATGTAAGGAATAAGTGGGTTAACCAGATATATTTAAGGCTATTTTTGAATGACATAAAGATTTTATTATTTAAAAATGTTTTTGCAGTGCCTCCTATATTGTAATTATTGTCTGTTTGGGCTTTAACAATCCAATGTTCACTTAATTAAAATGGCATTGCTAATTCTTATTCAGGCTGTTTGGTTTTCTATTCCTACTGTAATGGAAAAATCATTTGGAGGATATAACCTTTAATAACCTTTAACAAGACCTCAAACTGTAATCTGTCAGAATATTCCCTGAATACAGTTCTTCCTTCTGCTTCTGCTGAACTTTTACATAGCAATGAAATGTTAATAACTCCTAAGAGAGTTGGCTGGGCTTTATTATATTTTAGAAGGAACAATGATTTCTCAGAGAGTCCAAGATTTAAACTGGATAAAGTACCCAAGGACCTCAACCTCAGAGACATCTCTAGAAGTGGAATGAGCCAGAAAAGCCACTTTGGATAGGCTTTCAAGATTTCTACAAACTGCATTGATACTGATAACATAAAAATGATTGGGTGGATACCTGATCATGGCATTGTACACCAGAAGCTAAACATTAATGAATGCCAACTATAATTTTATATATATAATGTGATGGTTCAGTGTGAGGTCGGAGGGATAGTGGATGGGGGGAGGGGGGTTCACAGTGTGAGGGATATAAATGATGAACGTCTAAGTATTACCTTGTCTTGTACACCTGAAACTAATAAATAAATAAAAAAAAATAAATTAAAAAAAAATGATTGGAATGTTCCTTTCTTGAGTGCTATATATAAAACATGTGACTTTGCTGATGTTCCTCACTTATCACCTTACAAAACCCACATGCCCCTTTTGTTGGCCATTTTGTTTTAAAATGTCACCCAGTGCACCTCATCATAATACTTTTCCCATAATGATCTAGCTACCGGGCACCAGAGTTGACCCAGGTAATCCTTGGGATTTCTTTCTGTTTAACAGTGCCAAGTTCAATTTTTGTGTATAGACATCACCAACATTTGGTTTCATCTCATCTGTCTCTTTCTATTCTTCATTTGATTCTGACTAGAGCCATGCAAGTGTAAGACTTTATACCAATCTACATCTATACCTGCCACAGTCATCGTAGACTCCACTTTTCAGAAGAAAGAGAAAACTTACGTGTGAGGTGCTGCTTTAAAAATGATCATCTCTCCTCTCAGAAGGGGACTGTTGTTGAGCAAGAGCTGGGCCTTCCATTAAGCCTCAGTCTTCCATTAATTCACCGAGTGACTATCAGAAGCTTTTTAATTTTCAAAATGACTTTTTAGCTGCTTGATTATTTATAATACTCACTGAATGTATGTCTTAAATATAGATGTGGGACAAGTAGTTAGATTACTCAGATCTCTTTTCTTTCACGTGAGTTTTGAGATTTCTTTCTGTTGGGAGCGCTACAAGAAAATCTCCTCCGTATAAATTCAATCTGAATCTAAAATATAAATATATGCATCTACTCATATTTGTTTTGGTCACTCCATGGGAGAAATGGACTTCCATCCGACATTTGGTTAAAGCGTTGAGGCTGATGATGGCACACACACACAAAGAGAGCAGGAAGAGGGTCATTCCCTACTGAGGCTTTGAGGGAAAGCAGCATGTCTCCTAAGCAGGGCTGAAAGTGATTTGAGAGAGCAGGGAAAGGAGACTAGCTTGGGATTTTTAAGGTGGTTATTAGGTTGGGGCTGCAGTGAGAATCCATGTGTGTGGCTTTAACTTCCTGCAGGAGCCAAAAGAGGCAGTGCCAGGCTTCTCAGTTTGCCCAGAGGTGGAGGAATAGGGGGGAAAGGAGGAGAGTGCCTTAGAAGCTGTTAGCAGGCAAACATCAGAAAAATGGAGTCAGATTCTTATTACAATATTACACGTATAAACATATGGCACAGATTTGAATGCACCTACCTACACATGCTGTCTCCTTTACTATATCTTCCAATAAGATTTCTGTGCACTGCAAGGATTTACATTCCTGCAGTTGCCCCTGGCTCATATAATTCCTGTTCCCTTGTGACTGATGTACAGCTTGTCTCCCACGGCAGTTTGTGTCCTTGTGCTTGGACTGACCAAGATGCAGAATTCAGACCTTCTACATGACTGAAATGTCTACTAACACAAAAATGTCTCAGTTGCACAAGACATTTACATTTGTGGCATACTATTCTAAAAGTTTGATAACTCCAGGGAAGAGAGCAACAGGGAGATTATTTTCCCCATTGAGAGGAATTTGCCATACCTGTTAGAAGGCAGAGGTGCCTATGTAAGTTTGAGCTTTAAATAACTAGTAGTGCTTTTTTTTCTATGACATTAAAAAAACCAGTCCTCTTTTGATTATATGAGATCATAAATCTAAATAATATAGTGAATGCACACACACACACACACACACATTCCTCAAAGCATGCAGACAAATGCTGACACATGGTTTGCTGATCTTGTTGGCTTCCTTAAATGTTAAATGAAGAAAGTTCACATGAACTTGTCTTAGACTCAGGAGACTCAGAAATTCTTATAGTCTCCCTGGAAAATGAAACTGAAGGTCACAAAAGATCTCTCTAAATTAAATTTTATCATTTGTATAAAATTCATAAAGTGTAGTTCTTACAGAAAGGATACAAATTCTCCTTCCCTCGAACCTTTTTTTCCACTGAAAATATATCTCAGAAGCCATGGACTGTTTCGCTTCCTTCCCTAATCCATCTCCCAACAGAATTCCTACCGAAGAAGACAATCCAATAAGTGTACTTACTTGAGCTTGGTCTTAATTAGAATAGAAATCATTTGGATGATTCAAATACAAAATTTCAAGGTTTATTTTTCCCCAGTTTTAAGACATATGGTTTTAGAAACAGCTTGCCAATATTTACAGAAGCAAGCATTTTGCATAACGAAGGTGCTCCAGAGGACTACCCAATATTAGAAAATATTCAAAAGGAAGACAAACCTGTCTCACCCAAATTTGCTAAAATATTAGGAGATGATTTTATAGGAACAAAGTTACAAACATCAGTTTCATATTTGTTAAATATAAAAATAAAAATATTACCATGATGTTAAAGTATTGTATATCTAGATTAATGATGGATCTATTTTTGCTTTCATTAATTATTCTTTGTAAGTAATTTTTTTAAAAAATTAATACAATTCAAATGACTGGAGTGGGTTTTTGCAAAATGTGCTCAAGAATCCAAAGGAATCAATGAATCATTGTAATTAAGCAATTTACTTTTCATTTAAGCTTTCTCTTTAAAAAAGAGAAATTAATATTCAAATACAGGACACATCCTGACATATCCTTTAACCCAAACTAATGCTGACTGAGTAAACCAGTTGCATAATTTCTATAAATGTGTTTGTTTTATAAATAATTGCGAACAAATTTATATTAAAACATAATAAAACAGTTATACATCGGGCTAACCAGAATTTGAAATAGAAAATGCCTGTGAGATTTGTCTTGAAAGTGCCAAGGTTTTCTCAAGGTCTTTGGGGTCAGAAAGACCTCATTTGAATTCTTGGTTAGTTATTACGTTATATTTGGCCAGGCACTTGTCCTTTCTGTATCTTAGTCTTCTTATCTCCCAAATAGAGATAAAAATACCCAGCTTGATAGATTAGTTGTGCAAATTAATTTAAATGAAATAATTTTCAGGAAAAATTATTAGCCCAGTGACTATTTCACAGTGGCACCTAGTACCTAGTAACTATAATCACATGGTACTATTGCATTATCTGGCTGATACTAAAACTACAGGATGTTTTTTTCTCCATTTCTAAAAATACATATTCTTCTGAATAATATGTTTTCTCAATAGCAGGATGACTTTTAAATCTGGTCTGTACATGTCTCAAGTGTGTCCTTACAGTATTCTCTCTCTCTCTCTCTCTTTCTCTCTCTCTCTCTCTCTCTCTCTAAGGCTCAGGTGCACATGATACAAAGATGCTGTCACAAAAAAATAAGTAAAACTAATATCCCTTCTTCCTATTTTGAGAAATTCTTCCAATTTGGAGAAATATGTCATATATAAGTTACAGAACTTTTATCCCAAGGTATAAGCCAAATACAATTGAGTTTAAGAAAGTTTCTCACAAAAGCCCCTCCAAATGTTTAACTTGCTAATGTGACAGATTATTCTTATAACTTCACCAGTTTCTAGGCCAATTTTAATAAACTAACGTAGTGGGAAAATAATTTGAGATTTTTTTTGGGTGGGCCTAAAAGATATGAGTTACCTTGCCCATCAAAGATGTATCAGAAAGCGAGGAGAGATCAATGATAGAAACTTCTTAGCGTTTTGATTCAACCTACCCATTAAGTTTTAAGACAGACTATTTTAGGAAGTAACCAGTTATCAGCCAGAACAAGGTTTTCCTACTTCCATCAGTTCCAGACCAGATAAAGTTTCCATAAAGGGAGGAGAAGAATTGAGAGTATTTTGACATTGGTTGTCCTCTATGCCTCACTTCCCACCTTCTTCCCAGGATGTATGTGGGTGGACTTTGGAACATTAGTAGAACTTCTCAGAACCATTTGAGGACATTTCAAGAACTGAGAAGAGAAGACCTGTGAATCACAGGAAGACCTGTGAATCACAGAATCCAGAGCCCCCTGGATTCTGGTGATTGCTAACCTTGCTGATGTCTTCTACCAAATGTTGTAAAAACTAGAATCAAGAACTCTATGAGGAGGATTAGAGGGGTGTGTGAGAGCAGCCAAGACTTCTCATTGTCTGTAAGATAGGGTATAGAAGTTGGATGAAAGAGGGAATAATAATGTAAACCTGTGGTTGGTTCCTTCAGCCAAGATTGAGGGTTCTGTATAGGAGACATGCAAGAAAACGTTTTTGCCAGGGACTGGTTCAGAGGGCAGTTATCATAGAAGAATGACGGTGTGGACTGGACAGTGAAAGCTCAATCACTAAATGGACTATGTTTATCTAGAATCAGATTAAAAAAAAATGTTTGTATCAAACATAATGAGGGCCTTTTGTATAAGGACATTTATTTGTAGGAAAAAACAAAGGTACAGTTTTGCATACATGCTATTCCAGGAAGGTTGTTGGTGCCAGAGCCATAGAAGCCAGGATTCTTACCTATACATTTAGTCCCAGAGCCCAGGGTAGGAAACTCAAGGTAAATCTCATATTTTCTACCACCAAATTATGCCAATTTTCAGAACTAGTCTACTAATAATTCAACTCCTTTATTTAGTAATCTATATTTTCAAAGTTGAATGATTTCATCTACCGAATGTGTAACATGTGTTGAGTAGTAATTAGTTCATATTTTCATATTTTAAACTAAGGAATATGTAGTGAATTTTCAGTGCTTTTCCTCAGCTTGAGTTGATTGAATCCTGCTAGGGCCAATGAAACCTATTTGTGTTAACATCTTTAATCTTATTATGGCAATGGAGAGATTATTTCCTCTTGGAAAATTAATAAACTCCTAAAATCCCAACCACAGAATGACTAATTAGTTTCCATTTTGAATGTGAAGAAATGGTGCAAAATGCATAGATAGTGAGTAACTGATTCAAATTCGTATGATTATGAGATGGTATGCAGCTAAAATAGGAGAAGTAAAGAGGATAGATTACTCTCATTTTCAATAGTTAGAATTTGAATCTAGGAAAAGAAGAATTCAAAGGCATATTAAAAGCTTTGAAGAGCCATCTTACTTATCCAAATATACATCAAGTACGTTAAGATGAAGGAAAAATATTGTGAAAGAGCTCTTACGAGAGGGAGAGCCAAGATGGCGGAGTAGATAAACTGTGCCTGCATCCTTCTGTGAAGACATTAAAATTACAACTAGATCATAGAACAATCAACCTGGAGAACAATCTGAAGTCTAGCCAAACAGAAGTCTTATAACTAAGAATATTTTTTAAAAAGTCACATTGAGAATGGTAGGAGAGGCAGAGATGCAAAACGGGCCCAAAACTCTGTATGGCAGTTGAGAATCAAAAGGGATATCACCCCTGAGAAGTGAAGGACCCAATCCCCACACCAAGCTCCCCAGCCTGGAGTACTGATGCCGGGAAGAGGGGCCCCCACAACATCTGGCCATGGAAAACAGTGGGGATTCCAACCATGTGGGAAGGCTGTGGGAAACCCAGACGTCCTCTCAAACAGCCCGCGCACAGACTCACTCACTTTCAGGCATTCACCCTGTGCTCGGCGGGGGCACGGTGACTCAGATAGTCAGACGCATATGGGATCAGGCTGAGGTATGTGGCTTTGGAGCAAGAACTGGAGGATAGTTGCCATTTTTCTGTGTGGAGACTTCCTTCTGGGCAGCCGGCAGGCAAATGCCATTTTTCCTGTGTTGAGCCCTCCCCCACCACAGGCCAATCTGAATCTGATTGGCCTGGTGAGCTCTGCTGGGATCCTGCCCCATCCAACTCCCCCAATGCCTGAAAGCACTTTCTCTGTAAGCCTCCAGTTCTGCCTACATTGCACTCTTGGAAAACTATCAGTCCAGCAGGCCTCATGTGGGCAGAAGGCAACTGGCCTCAGTGTGTTCAGAGATTTTTGCTGAGTAGCTCCAGGCTCAGCACTGGCACCAAACCAGAATTTACATTAACCTGGTGACCACGAATCTTGCCACTCTAATTACTCAGACCCTGCGTCACCCAACTTGTGTACCACACAAGGCTTTATTAGTGGCTGAAACTTAAGGGAGCAGCAGACCTCGGGGTGTCCTGGCTTTTTGCAGAGTTACACCAGGCCTGGTACTGGTGGCAGCCATCCTCAGTTTGCAGCATGGCCTCTCCCACGTGCGTCCAAGCGAACAACTGCAGCTAGCTTTGTACCTCCTACCAGGTAGCCCCTGGCAAGTCACAGGTAGTGGATGACCTAGGCCTGCACTGGAACCCCTCCTAAGAGGCCCCAGAACCAACATATTTGGAGTTTGGTCAGGCCATAACAGACCACCTCTCAATTAGCACCACAGTGGCACACACGAAGTACAGTCTCAACAGGCACAATAGTCCACTGGGGCAAATCCCACTCGGTGGGGTAACCCCCCTCACAGCAGCCCATAAGCTGTAGATGTGGCCAAACCCCACAGCCAATTAACCTGAGGGTCAGTCCCACTCACAGATGTGCCAATAGCAATCAAGGCTCAACTATAACAGGAGGGCACACATAACCTGCACAAGGGACTCTCCTGAAGTGTGGCCAGGGAGAATGGGCCAGGGCCCCACAGAACACCTACTACATAAGGCCACCTGGCCAAGACTGGGAGACATAGTAGATCTATCTAATACATAGAAACAAACATAGGGAGGCAGCCAAAATGAGGAAACAAAGAAATATGTCCCAAATGAAAAATCAGGAGAAAAATCCAGAAAAAGAACTAAACGAAAGGTAGGCAAGCAACCTACCAGAGACAGAGTTTAAAACAATAGTTATACGGATGCTCAAGGAAGTTAGAACTTCAACAAAGAGATAGCAATCATGAAAGAGGACATAGAAACCATAAAAAAGAACCAGTCAGAAGTAAAGAATACAATAACTGAATTGAGGAATGCACCGTATCGAATCAGTGATTTGGAAGACAAAGTAGAAGGAAACACCCAACCAGAGCAACAAAGAGAAAAAAGAATCCAAAAAAATAAGGATAGTTTAAGAGACCTCGGGGACGACATCAAGCATCACGACATTCGCATTACAGGGGTACCAGCAGGAGAAGAGAGAAAGCAAGGAACTGAGAACCTATTTGAAGAAATAATGACCGAAAACAAAATATTTCTGAAGACAATATCCCACAAAAGAACAGAATTCTACAGAACACCTTGTCACACTCCACAAGAATTGAAGATCTGCAGAGTACTCTGCTCATCTTTAAGAGGAAGCCCCAGGTTTGGAGACTTGCCTAGATCACATCAAACTTCAACACTGACATCTGCTGGAAATGTATAACGTCCATATTCTCTGCAGTTGGTTAAAAAGAAAAATAAAAAGTACATAGAAACAAGATGATAAGAAACTACTTAAAAACTACCTCAGAACCCAAACAAAGAGCTAATATATCAAGAAAATGTGAACTCGAACAATCTTGGGTCTTTCTTTTAATGAGGGTATAATCCTGGCAAACAAATTTTGGGGATAAATGTGGCCATGGATTTATTACTCTGAATTACTAATTCTTGTATAAGTAACCTATGTCATGCCTTCAAAAATGTATTTTATTTTTTTTAAAGAGAAATAAGATACACATGTCTGCATATGAGGGATTCAATTAATTTCTACGTCATGTTTCATAAATAGAATAGTTGGTGCTCTCTGGATCATAGAAAAGACTAAATCATTTTGAGACCTCAGTTTTCATGGATATGGATAACACAGTTTCGATGAACAGATTGTTGCTGGGGTTTGCATTATACTACTCATTCTCCTAACTTTTCCTGTTGCCTTCTCATTTGTGATACTAATTAAGTGTCTGCGGAATAGTCAGCCTGAAGAAGAATATACTTTCTTCCATCTGTTTATAAATTTTAAGTGTAATTAGATGTAAATACTTCTTTCTATCCTAATTTTTCCTATTGATTGAAACTCTTTTGATAAGAAAAATTTCCGTGACTCAAGGAAAATATCCTGTCTTATTTTTCATAAAAACAATCCCAAACCAGTATAATTATGATTGCTACCTATAAAAATTAGCTCCTAGCTTCCAGCATGAGTTTTTCATGTTAAGAGAGGTTCACATTTTCTTCTAATTTTACTTACACATTTTCTATTTGGGGAAATAAGATACTTATTTTGTCCCCCTTTTTGCATTTTTTATCCCGTTATTACAAAATATAACAAGTATACAGAGAAAGTATATAAAACACAAATGTACAGTTTAATGTATTATAATAAAACGAGCACTCATGTAATGCCACTCAGATCAAGAACTAAAACATTGCCAATCATGCTTGCAAACACCCTAGTTTGCCCCCTCTCAATTTTAATCCACACCCTTGCTATTCTTTATGTTTTAACCCCTAAGTATACATCTCTAAATACTGTAGTGTTGCTGGAATTTTAATTTTATATTATTGGGGTCATAGTAAATGTTTTCTTTGATGTTTGGCCTCCTTGATTCTGTGAAGTTCATCCATGTTGTTGCATGCAGCTGTGATTTGTTTATCTTCATTGCCCACTATTTTTTCATTTTATGACTGTATTGCCATTTGTTCATCCAACCTATTGTTGATGGATAATTGGGTTGGATCATTTCTGATTTGAAGCTGTTTCTAATTCTTCTATAAACGTTCCTATGCATGCCATGCAGTGCATTTGCAGGCATTTTCCTTAGATATACACTTAAGAGTGGATTTGATGGGTTTTCGACTTCAGTAAGTAACACCAAATCTTTTTATAAAGTGGTTGTACCAATTTGTATTCTCCCCAGCAGTAGATGAGTGTTTCACTTGCTTCACACCACGCCAACACTTGATAAAGACAGGCTTTTTCACTTCAGCAATCGGGGTGGGTTTGTAGTAGCATCTCATTATATCTCATTTTGTTTTTACCTTGCATTGCATATTTTCTTTTAGAAAGTTCCTATTTGTTCCTATGAGTACCTATGAGTCTCTCGCCCATTTTCCTAAAGGGTTTGCTAAACTTTTTCTTACAAATTTTTAGAAGGTATATATGTGTATATATGTGTGTGTGTGTGTGTGTGTGTGTGTATACTTAAAAACTACCTCAGAACCCAAACAAAGAGCTAATATATCAAGAAAATGTGAACTCGAACAATCTTGGGTCTTTCTTTTAATGAGGGTATAATCCTGGCAAACAAATTTTGGGGGTAAATGTGGCCATGGATTTATTACTCTGAATTACTAAGGGCCAACATGACCTCTGTTGGCCCTTCTGTTCAGTTTCTTAATGCTACCTTTTGTTGAACAGAGTTACTTAATTTTAGCATAGCTATATTTTTCAAGTTGCATCACATAAATGACTTTAGACTTCAAGCTTCTTAATTCTGAGGTAAGCAGGTTCTTCATCCTTATGGGCATCTGTATATATACAGTTAAGGATAAAGATAAAGATAAAGCCCATTGGGACCCTATGTGTCTTCAGATATGTTTTCCCAGTGGGAAGCTGATTGTATCCACATAGATATTCTAAAACACTGAAGATGCAGTCTTTTAAAGAGGAGTGTATCTACATCCCTATTAAATTCCCCATTCTCCCGCCATGGATTGTGTTGCTTTCCACTGGGGCACACAGAAACTTCAGATTAACCCTGATGTCCATCCCCTTTCTCTTTCCCCTCCATATTCAATCAATTACAAACCGCACTTTTTGAGACTCCTATTCTTTATGTTTTTTCCCAACCTGGCAGCAGCCATAAATATGCACCTGTCAGCTCTCCAGTTGTGTAGGAAGCACGGTTGACTGACAGTCCTAGCTGCTGCCATCCTGAATCCACCATGGATTCATGCCAAGGCTGTAGATAGATACTGTAAGCTACTCCTGTTTTGTTCTTTTGTTCGTTTGTTTTTTTTCACTACAGAGCAGCAAGAAACTTAAGGTCTTCCTTAATTTTTAGCTTTTTAAAATCAATACTTTATTGAGATGTAATCGACATATAACATTATATTAGTTTCAGGTGCTCTACATTATTTTGTGGTATATTTTAAGGGCTTGGGACAGGTATAAGAGGTGGGAAGATCAGGTTATTTTCAGTATTCGTATATCTTGTTTTAGTCATTATTGTGTAAGGTTCGTGCTACTCAAACTTGTATCTCAGAGCCTAGCCTAGCATATAGAAGGATGTTTAATATGTGTTTCTGGAGCTGAGTCAGTGCTATTTTCAACATCTAAAATAAACCTATGATAAAATATGATATGGAAATATACTAGTGCCATTCAAATGTCATTAGAAATATTATTTTGATAAATATAATGAACTACTTTAAATACATTGTTTAATGGCACAATTTTCATGATGAATGCATCCATTCTATTATTTGATCTTGAGCACAATTTAAATAAAAGGGGGATTCAAGTAGTTAAGTTTCGATATGTCTAAACATTTAGTTTCAAATCGACATGGGTTAAGTGTGGTCTGTGATCATATCATGCTGGAACATGAAATAAAAATTTTCAGAGTGAGTCAAAAATGACTAGATTCTTTTTCTGAAATGTTCGCTCTACGCGCAGTGATGAGCAAGGCCTGTTGTGGTGGCAAATTGCGGGCAGATAAAGTCTCACCACTGAACAGAAAAGACAACTATAGATATCGCAGAGATGGTGTGTACATGACTGCTTTGAAAGGGATGTGTAACTGAACACCTAGGATGAAAAGTTAAAGATCAAGTAGATAAATTTGAAAAATGGATAATAATAAAATAGTGACCATAGTTAACATGTATTTATTTTTTGCTATTTGCTGGGGTCTAAGCACTTTATATATATTAACCCAGTAGTTAATCCGGGTTAATCCCAGCAGTTGCCACCATAGCAATTATATCAGAATGTGTGGAGGTAGGAACCAAGAATCTATACTTTTTAAAGATCCCCCAGCTAATTCCAAACTGCAGCATGGTCTGGGAACCATTCAATGACCCTACAAGGTACATATTGTTGCTACTATTTCCATTGTCTTAAGGTGGAAACTGAGTCACAGAGAAGTAAAGTAACTTTCCAAGGTCGAAGGGCTGATAAATTGGGACATGAATCCAGGTGGTCTGATTCCAGAGCCCTTCATCTCAACATTGCTTCCTCAGTGCTTTAATGCCATTTCTAATGCGTAGCCTTGATTTTTGTGAGTTTAAGGAAATTTTCAATGCACATCTTAAAAATAATAATTTTAGGAGGTTATAATGTATTTCTTATGTGGTTTGTTTCCTAACAGTTTCTATGATACTGGTCTCCGTAGACAGTACCTATCTTTACCATACACAGGTTGTCAAAGCTGGCCCTTCTCTCTGCTCCAATTCCTTAGCCCATCCTCCCCCAGATGTTACTAGTTTGGTTTATCTTTAGCGCCAATTCAAGCTCACATCTGGGGAGTAGTTATTGTGAAAAGGAGGGGGCCCAATGGTAATGCAAAGCAGGGCAAGCATGAAGGTTCTTCCTGTTATGAGGCCCCATTCAGTGTCCAGGTTTTGACTACTAGATGTCAACTACTAAGGCTTCCTTTGTTCAGCCTCTGCTGCAGGCTTTTAGTTCATCATATGTCTTTCTACTTTCATCCTAACCCTAAAGTCATGTTACATTATGGGACCTCAAGACTCTAGGTTTTCTGCTTAGCCTTGCCACTCTTGCTATATGACTTTGGGGAAGAGTAAGCTTATCATCTCCAGCACACTTATGTAGTGTACACCATTCGAATTGAACTTTGGAGAGCTGCTTGGCTAAATGGCTCTACATTTAAGTTCAGTATGTACTTCTTCAGACTATTCACTTAGTGTCTGACTTTCAGGGCCACCACGACCACTGGTCTCTAAGTCCATTATGAACTTGGTGTTCTTCTGTGACTGTATCCTGTCTGGAATGGGCAATCTTGGTCATAGTTACCCCGGTTCAAGCAGTTGCCTTTTGGCTGTAACTTTGAGGGTATAAATCAACATTTCATTCCCCCATAGCAACTGTTTATCTATTGCAAGAACACATTTAAGAAGCTAAGCACTTATTATGGAGACCATTTCATGGACGGTGTAGATGCCTGACCACTGCATTGTACACCTGAAGCTGAAGTTGAATAACATTGTATGTCAACTATAATTTAATATCTTTATATAGTCACAGGATATGGAGTACAGCATAGGGAATAGAGTCCATGTAATTGTAATAGATATATAAGATGTCAGAGGGGCAACAGATTGGGGGAGGAGGTTATCACTTTGTGAGGGGTGAAACGTCGAACTATTGCATTGTTTTGTACACCCGAAACTAATAAAAATTAAAAAAATAAAAATAAATACAAATTAAAAAAATTAATTGAAAAAAAAAAAAGCAGCTAAGCTCTTGACCCTGAGGTGTCACACAAATGTGGGACCCTCCTACAGAGAACATGTTTCCTTCTGTGGTTGCTTTTGTATTTTGAGATGTAATTATGACCATGGCACAGGAATTTGTTGCAATTGTTAAAATTTCTCTCCAGTGAAATTGTGCTCTTTGCAGTGGAATCACACAAGCCCACCCAAACTTGCAGTTTAAACCAGCCACGAAGCTCTTATCAGTTCCAAGTTCAGGTGTTCAACAAGCCAGGCTCCAAGAGGTAAAAGTGAGGGAGAGTGGCAGTTAGAATTTACATAACAACCTGGTGGCTCCCAACCACCATGAATAAACCTTCCGATTTATTCTTTATCTGTCAAAAAAGACACTCTACGTTTTGTCATTATGAAACCCATCTAGGGAGAAACTGATCACTCTTGCTTCAGTAAGCCGGTTCTGACAGACTCAACTAGGTCATTAATTAAACACATTTTCTCTGTGCTCTGACTGCCACGGCCATTTTTTTTCTTCAAATGGTAAATTCAAGGGCAGGTTATTTTTTCTCCATTTCCCCACATTTAATTAGCAAAAGAAAAACATTACATGAACAAATACCAAGCTCATGCAGCAAAAAGGGAGAGAACTGAGGGTCAGATTCTCAGAAGACAAAAAAAGAGTAAGCTCTGCCTCCTTGGTTGTCTAAGTCCCTGCCCAGGGGTAGGGCAGGGCAGCTGAG
This sequence comes from Rhinolophus hipposideros, assembly GCF_964194185.1. Classification (NCBI taxonomy): domain Eukaryota; kingdom Metazoa; phylum Chordata; class Mammalia; order Chiroptera; family Rhinolophidae; genus Rhinolophus; species Rhinolophus hipposideros. The sequence continues at coordinate 86,907,544 of NC_138048.1, forward strand.
GATGAGGGTTGTCCAGGGAATGTGCAGACAACATTGAGAAATTTGGCACAGGGCGTGGGAAGGGCAGTTCCCAAATCCCAGTGAGAACCTGAAGTCCAACTCCCAAGCAGTTTGGAGCGGGAGACTGTGGCTCAACATGGACTCATACAAGAACAATCCGAAGGTGGCTTCAAGTGCTGCTGGTGCCAAGGCCCCTTCTGGGGATGGCTGGGACCACCCATGGCAAGAATGATGTGTCGTGCTGCAGCCTCGGGGATGGCACTGGGCCACTTTAGAGATATCTCAATGAGGTCCAGTGCTGTTTCGACAGATCAAGAGAACTCAGAACAATCCCTTGACTTTGAATCTTTGTATTTCACGTTTTTGGACCTCTTCATGATATTAATACAGCAGACTTTGAACTTTTAAAAATGGGCATATTCTAGACTTTCAAGTTTCCAGATTCTTGAACATTATATTGTCTTCAGAACACATACTAGAGCACCTCAAATATTAAAGTGACTGCCTTAGACTCATCAGAGAAGGGAGTAATAACAAGTAGAAAAATGAAATCTTGTTGCTGAGTATCCCATAGGTTCCTGTACATATTACGTGACTATTTCCTGTATGATGGAAGCTACCGCTCAAAATCGTGCCTCAGTAAAATTATGGATTGCTGCATGTCACTGACCTTCAGGGTCATCACAAAGTGTGAGCTCCATGAGTTTCTAGAGTCTGTAAGGAAATAATAGGTTCTAGTAAAAGGTTTTGTTTCTCAAATAAGGCTAATGACGTCTAAAACAGGGTCCCATCCTGTGAACTGAGGACCCCTAGTGGTTGCTGTAGTAATAACTCCTGAACAGTAAGTGTCTGGAGAATGAATTTCTCTCAGATACCATTTTTCAGATTCACGAACATGCTGTGTGATTAATAAAACACAGTTTCACTTAAAGTACTGAAAATATTACAATCGCCTTCTGTAATTGTAAATTATTTTTCAATTAAAGATAGCCAAAGTATTAACACTAATTGGAGAAAGCCGGATGTTTTCATGTTCCTCAAAAAGGTTGGGAACAGCTTTAGATAATCATCACTGGGGCAGCTCTTTTCGATAGGCAGCATCTCGAATAGTGAGATCTACAGAGAATAACAGAAATGTTCTATAGCATGCAACCTGTAAAAGAATCATATTAAGTATAAATAATGCACTTACATTTATTGCAAGAAGGTTAGGGAAAAAAAATTGACCCGCAAAGGAGAATTTGCAGCTCGGAGGAGAGACCCAGTGGCAGTCACATCAAGTAGCAGCACTAAGCGATTAAAGGAGCAAACTGCTTCACAGTGGAACTTTGGCCTTCACTGGCTATCTGTGGAAACTGCAAAATGCAAAGCCATCTGGGAAACCAAGCCTCACTTCAACCACGTATTGAATTCACCATTTACAAATTCACACCCACACACCCACCCTCAGGCGTGAGTTATGTCCCCGCCTGGCTCAGCTGTGTACGTATATGTAAACTCTGATCCCTCGGAATCAAGTGTCATCTTTATTTCTTTATGGAAATATCATCTTATATTGCCTGATTTTTAGGCTCCTGGGGCAGTCAGACAGATAACATTCTTTAATAGAAAGACAGTGATCTAGAATGGATGAGAGGATGTCTTTTTTTTTTTTTCCTTACAGTTTTCCCCCTACACCTAAAATCATATCAAACAGCACTTTAACTGTAAGGGGAGGGGAAGGCAAGATTTTTCAGAAAACAACGGGCATAGAATTGTGACAGTATATCAGATTCACATTCTCATTCTTTGTATCAAAGGATACTTAGTGAGGAAAACAGTGAATGCCTTACTTGCAATCAGTTAAAACCAGACGATGAATTTTCATATCAATATGTTTGTAATGGCAGGCATGCACGAATACTCGAAAGGCGCAAAAATAATTTACACTTCAATCTCAGATACACAAATGTACTTAAGAAAGAGAAGTTTTATTAGGGCAATTTCACTTTATTTTTCCATACAGCAAAGTCAACTACTGCAGTAATAATAAAATAAGCATAAAACAAATTGCAGCCCAAGACAAAATACATAATTTTAAGCAACTACAAGCAGAAAGTAAGTTGTGATTACATAATAGTAAAACCAAGCACATCTGTCCTTTCAGCAGATGAAAGTGGTAGGGTTGCTGATAAGTGCAACTTTATAACCAGCTAGAGTGAAGGCTGGCTACATGATTTCATAAAACAAGTGCCCTAATATCACATTTGCTTTTTTGAGTGCTTCTGAGTTGAAAATTAAAACCGTGAAATTTTTGAACTGTTTTATTTTTTTTTCCACCTGCTGAAAGAACAGGATCCTACAGCAATTAAAAAACAATCACATAACAACTATAGCTACGGTGTGCTGTTTGGTTTGCCTGTTTATGGTTTCAATTTTGTGAAAGTCAATACTTGTTTTGAAGACTTTTGTGTGTGTGTGAACAATAAACCACTGAAATTGGCAGAACAGATTTGAATAATATATGTCCTTAGTATAGTTCTCTCTCTCCTTTTTTTTTTTTGTTGAAGTTTTATACATGCAGTAGTTTTGAAAAATGTAAGGAATATTTGATCCATGATTTCACCTTAATGGTTGAAGTACCTGCTATTTTTGGTAATGATCTTCAGGCAGATTTGGCCCAATGGAGTTTTTGTCAGTCATGAGATCTCGGAAGGATGGCATATCTTTCCAGCTGAAAAAATCCTGGCAAACTACAAGCTGTTCACAAAAAGCAAAGCAACATGTTTCAAGGGGTATGGAGTGCTAACTCTGTGCCACTTTTGCAAAAGCAATTTTGCTCAATCTGTCATTTTATTAGCCTTAACAAAACTCCTTGTAATTATAGACGTTTTTATTCAAAATAAGATCTTACTATTATACAGGTTTCTCTCTTTTGACTATATACAGAAGTGCAAAAAGTCAACCTTCTCTCTAGACGTTCCAACATGCTAAACTGCAGCATAATCAACCCTCAAGAGTTTGCACACACGCTATAATTCTCATTACGTAAACTTTGAGTATTTGGATTATCAACAAAAAGTCCCTTGTTCTATTTATTGATTATGCAGCTTATTTATAACAAGGCCTGATATTCAGGGATATTTCAAAAATATTAAACAATACTTTAACATTTGAAATGGATACAGTAGAAAATAAATTTTATTCTAATATCTAGGATCTAGATCTTCTTATAATAACTAATTACAAACAAAATAAATCATCAAAATATTACTCAATTGTCTGCCAGGATTGTTGCCATAGCAACAACTTAACTTCTTACTTAGCAATGATTATATATTTATAAGATATCCATATAAAAGATCTTTGTTCTTTTAATGAAAACTAGACAAGAACTAACAATGACTGACATTCTTACACTTTAATATTAAATCAGTAAAATATAAATCATTTAGTTAACAATAATACGAATATTCATATGACACTACATGTAATTCAAAACTGAGTATGTTATGAAGGAAAAACTACTTTAATTTTTTTTTTGTATTTTGAAAAATTCATCGGTAAAATCTAATAAAACAATAGTCTATAAACTGAAATGGTATTCAATTGTTAATAGAAAATGAAATTTAATAAATGTAGGAAATGAAAAACTACATTTTTAACAAGAAAAATAAGTAATATTCTATAATGTAACTAACTACAATAACATGTGAAAGTCACCATTACTCTCTTAACACGATTGAAATTACATTGGTATGGGTTCCAACCCGTAATGTAATAATCTAAGGCTTTAATAGATGTACAGTACAATCAGTAAAATCAACACATCAGTCTTATATTAGAAAGCATCTCTCTCAAGCATAAAAACTTGCAGTAAACTTGGAAGTATGGAAAGTTCTATAACAGAACTTTCACTTCTCCCATTCCATACTCTAACTACCAGTGACCTGGCCCCTACTTCAGCAATTTTTAGAACTGCTGAACAGAGCAAAAATATCCTTTACTAGCTGCAAAATCCAAACCACAAAAAAAGGAATTCCTTTGGATGAATCCATTCTTAAAAACTGAATGCACATCTATTTTTTTTTAAATTTTGTAAAAGGCTTTCTAAGGCTATAAGCAGTTAATCTGAACAAAACAAAACAAATCACATATAAAATTCACCCATGTACTTAACCCACCCAATTGCTAGGTTAATTAGACATTTCCCATTTTCATATTTTGGTTTATCATGCATCTGATGACAGTGCTGCTTTCTTCTTTGTTTAGAGTCACTATTTTAAATGTGACTGTGGTGAAGCGTTTAAGCAAACGTGAAACCATTTTTGCAAAGCATTTATAGTCTTTTGACTTTTGACAGAGCTATAAATAGAAGCAAAATAATTTCCTCAAACATTTCTTTTTGTTATCGTGTCTCAGAAATGGCATATCCCTTTTGAATAACATGTTATACAGTATAGTATGCATAAATATTACACTACAATGCATTAAAATAATTTTTATATATATATATCTATTACATATATCCCCAGTATGTGTGAGTTTATCTGTATCGAGAGAATTTCTGTTGTGCTGTCTATTGTTACTGTAAAGTTAAATTGGCCATTTCTGAGACAGCTTTGGTTTCAAACAAAAAAAAAAAAAAAAGAAAAAGAAAAAAAAGGATGGTGCCCTTTGACTGATTAGTACTAGCAAATAAGCAACAAAAAATGTGGCTCTGAAAACAATAACACTGAAGAAATAATACTCTAATTTGATGTACAGTCTATGGCACTTCATGAGAATCCTTAACAACATGGTACTTAAAGCCATGATGTGCTTTAAAAGATACACAGTTGTGGTTTTGCTTGGCACATTCATCTCTGTCAGATCCCTCCCTCACCACATCTTACAATCTATTACATTAAAAATATTACTCTTAAACAAAAATGACTGTGCATGCACACTCTCATCTATAATGGCAATTTTAAATACAAGGTGCACCTTTGTTATTTGTAAACCTTGAAAGAAATAAACTTATTTTTAAAAAATTATATCTTGGTCTACAGACGTACCAATACATAATAGAATCATGGTTACACCATAGTCTGTCTTTTCAAGATGGCATGAATATACAGGAAACTAATTAGGTATGCATATTTTAATGCATAACTCTGTGCTAGAAAAGAAAGACGATGTCGTTCTTTGAGACAGGAATATCACCTCAGCACGAATATCAATTAAATGTACAAAGTGTATAGGCAACAGTGTGCAGTGGATTTCCATGTTGTCTTTTCTTCTGATTAACATGCAATGTGTGGATGTCTTGTGGCTGAGGGGTTTTTGTGTGTGTTGCTTGACGGTATATACAATATGGCTAATGACCTCGTCCTTTACGCTAACCAAGCACACTGTCCTTTCCTCTTTAGTATGATCTATAAGGGAAAAAAAGATAATATTTGTTAAAACAGACAATATCTAAAAGCAGTTTCCAACATATATTTACTATGAAAATTGTATTTCTTGATTTCAAGTATGAAATCTATGACATGCCTTCAGATAAAAACAAAAAATACAAGTACAAATCGATCTAAATTTATCAACTCGAAGAGACTACAATGACATGCAGAGCTTAATGAAACTGTACACTCTGCTCAAGTATCACGCAACGCTCAGCTAAAAGTGTAAAATAAATGTGCAGAAACGAGGGGCAAATATAGTAGAGCTCTTTTTTAGCACTATCATTGTGGGGCAGAATTTAAACTCACTTTACTTCCCCTCTAAAGTTTCATACGTTCCAAGAGGAATGATCTGGCCTACAAAATTAAAATCCATGCAACAAGTCCTATTAAACATGATTCACCACACAGACTTTACAATAGTTATAATTAAGATTTTTTGACTTTACAATGGTGGGGAAACAATAATCACTCAGTAGAAACCAGCTAGGCTGAGCTGTGATGTTCAGTAGGTTGGGTGTATTAAATGCATTTTCAACTTACAGTATTTTCAGTTTATAGTGGATTATCAGGACATAACCCCATCATATGTCGAGGAGCATTAATGTATTTGGGTGTTTGATTAGCACAGCATATGTTTGGAAAAAAATTGACTGTTTTGGATAATTTAAATTTTGGCATGATTTTTTTTCCCTAAAGCCAAGAAAAATAAACATCATTCCTTATGCTCCTGATGAATTAAGATTGAATAGATATTACACTGTACTTGTAAGTAGTTCCAGTTTTTATATGAAATTTGTTCTCCTCAGAGAAACTTTACATATGAAACGTATACTTTAGAATACCACCTTGATTATTAAAAAAAACCACCATTTTTCTGCACTCACTAACCAGTTTAAATATTGCAACTCCTCATGAAAATGACCAATCATTTGTTATAAAAACGCAACATTATAAGCCTAAGTTTCAACACAAACAAATCCACTGGTTCGCTAATTGCTGGACTTTTTCAACGTGGATTGTTGCTAAGAAATAGAACCCAGTTATGTATATATAATACCAAACATACTCAATTGACTATTAAAGCTTGGAATTTTTTTAATATGTCAGATTTTTTAAATATGTCAACAGAACTCTTCTTCCAAACCTACATACTACAAAGCAATGTGCTTATTAAAAAATGTAGCTATTGTTCAGAATAATGAATGTTTTTATCAGAACTGCATAGAGAATGCTTAAGAAATAAACAAAAATAATTTTCAGTCATTTAATTCATGATGGTAGGTAATATGTCTTTGGTAGACAGAATTTATCATTTCTTTCCTAAATGGCTATCAAATTTTGTTTATCCTCTTCTGCATGGCCTCGACCTTTGTCCAGCTCTTGTTATAGGTTATTATCACAAGGGCCTCTGCACTGGTTCTCTGCCACCATCTCCTGACTCAACATGCTGTCCTTCTATAAGGCCCATACTCCTCCCTTCTCTCTGATTTCTGACTCTGGGACAACTTCACCTTTGCTCCAAGAGAAATTTGTTCAAACCTCTCTTATTTTAATATAGTGTGCTGAACTTTATATTTTTATCTCATTGTGTGTTCACCTTTCCCTTAATGACATGGTAGCTAATACACAGTAGCACCAAAACGTCAGTCGTAAATGTGTTAATGAAGAGATAAATGAATGAAAGGAAGCAACAAAGAATGATCACTCATCTTATGTACCAGATTCAGTTTTAAATGTTGTAGCTCTTTTAAGCTATAAAAACAATTACCTAATATACTTCTGAGCACACACGATAATGCGGATGCATGCGTATTGAATAAAGTATATGCTCTAAGGATGAACAACGGCCACCATGGCAAGTGTGTAAGTCAATGTGTCTGAAGGTAAACCACAAGACCTTTAGACTATTTTTGAACAATGGCAACATTTTCAGAATTACATGATTGTCCGAGATGACACTTTCAAAGTACCTAAAGTTCATTTGGATATGTAGATGTATGTGTATGAATGTACTGGGATGCCAAAAAAATGTATACTTTTTTTTGACACCCTCTGTATGTGAGTTTGTGTATATACTTATTTAAACTTAGAATCTACATTCTAATGATCCTGTGGGTGGTGAAGCATGAGGTGATGTGGATATATGTTCTCATTTAGGATTTTACAAAAATATTGAAACATAAAATAAATGATGATCTACAATAGGGATTAGAAAACTACTACCTGTGAGCCAAATCTGGCCTGGTGCCTATTTTTTGCAAATAAATTTTATTGGAACACAGCCACACCCTTTCATTTACATATGGTTTCTGGCTGCTTTTATGCTACAATGGCAGAGTTGAGTAACTGTAACAGAAAAGTGTGGCAACAGAAATCATATGGCCCACACAACCAAAAATATTTACTATCTGGTCTTTTAAGAAACAGTTTGTCAGGGCCTCATCTACTCCTTCTATTTAGTTTTAAATCATATTTTTCTTTCATGCTTGTGTTTATTTCTAATATGAAATAAAAACAAAATTTATTTTCCCTAAGTATTATGTATATTTAAGTGATATTAACATATCTATTACCAAATGTTATGATGGAATCCCTCATAACCCATCTAAGATAAAAAATGTGAGCTCTATAGAAGTATTTTCTCAGAAAGTTGCAAAAATTTTCTTAAGCGCATTACACAATTGTTATCTTAAGAAACCACCACGAATATATACTACATATTACATAATAAACTTACTGTTTAGTGATGAAAATTCTACATCTGGGTAACATACTTGTGGCTAGTCAGATGTTCGGCAGATATTATGGGTATCTAGCAAATAAAAGATTATTTAATGAATGATCCATGCGAGCCAGCCAACAACCAAGACATGAAAACATTTTAATATTAAGTTTTTTTAAGAAAAGTGAAATTCAGCTGTGAGATGATAGTCCTTATCTGGTCAACATAACAGTAAGTTAATGTAAACTTAATGCCAAAGTAGCAACTCATTTTTTTAATCTTTGTGTTAAATACCATTCTATAAATGTTATTGGTTTTTAGGAAGTAAGGGAAGTAAAACTATCAAAATTTCATGCAGAGCAATAATTGAAAGAAGCCCTTTTTGTTGGCCTACACACGTGCGCGTGTGCGCGCACATGTACACACACACACACACACACACACACACACACACCCCTGTGGTTTCAGTTATTCAGTAATCCAGAAATCAAAATAGGAAATGTCTTGCCTATTTTTGTGCAACCAATTTCTCACATTTTTGTTCAACTTATGGTGCGTAACTTTTTTTTTTCCAATTTAAAATACCAGGTGTGGACTTATGGACGAGTATTTCAAAAGAACTGGATTAGGGCACAAGTTTATGTCACAACATATTTCTGAATCCTGATTGCACATTTTATTGTATTTTAAATGGGCAAGAGAACTTAAAAACTTGAGAGAAAATACAGTAAGAAACCAATAGAGAGGTGACTTATTTCAATAGTTCCCAAAGCCAATTTGTGGCCTGATTCTCCTCCAACCCAGAATTATAGCTGCTAACCTGGGGGAGGCAGCGCAACAGATTAAGACTATTAGAGGACTGAAAGCACGGGCTCTAACACTAGTGATCTATTGCCTGGTTGTGTAACCTTGAGCAAAGCACTTCATCACTCCATGCTTAAATTTCTTCATCTATAAAATGGCACTAACCCCATTTCAGCAAGGTTGATGTGAGAAGAGTGAAATCACATACATGAAGGCATGTGTTTGTTGTTTCAATTTAGATGTTCTAGACTAATTCAACATATTACAATCCACAGTCTGGAGTGTAAATTAATATGTCTCTCTTTTATTTCCATTTCTCAACTAACATCTTTACACAACTTTACAGCATTGGCAAATGGCACGAAAATGTGCTCCAAGCATAATGAAGCTTCTCATACCATTTTTCCTGCTGCTGCAGGACAGGATGTTGCACCCAACAGTGTAGAAGCATCAAGGATGGGGCTGTCGAAACATACCAAGGACCTTCAACACCAATCGATGCAGATGAAGGGCCAGCTATAAACTTCTGCATGCATGCAGGCTGCATTTTGTGGCATCAGCTATTTCCAGCATCGCTAATGTACTGTAGGCATATACATATGTATGTATATGTAGATATAATATATGTGTGTATATATATATCCATTCCCTTGTCTTTCTTTTGGTTGTAAAACAGTATGAAGACCCAAGATTATGCATGAAATGGTCACAGCACAATGCAAAAAGTAAAGTGTCCCCTACAATCCAGGTGGCCAAGGGCATGTTGAAATTTGCTTTGCTATAGTTCTGCTTACACCAGCAATTCTATGGTCATACATGGTACACACAAGAGAGTTGAGCATCATTGATCTACACCATAAATGGACTGCGTCGAATCCATTAAGAAATTTCTGCCATAGATTATGAACATGCCACATATGCACAATCTAGCATTCTTGTAAATGAGTCTGATGTGTTAGCATAAATCTAGGGCTATTTTGACAAGCTTCAGAAAAACTAAGGATCTTTGCCAAATGTTTAAAGCCTTTCTGAAACTTTAAGATACATCCACTTGGCATACTGCTTTTGAATGTTTTTAATAGCTGTACTAATAGCTTACAGTTCTTCTACAGTACAGAGTGTATTGTAGAGACCAGGGGGGCCACTCCTCGTAGCCGTAACTACAAATTCAGATGGCACTTGATTGGTCTTCTCTTCCCAAGGGACAACATGTTGATTCCCATCTGATAACTGGTTCTTTTGACATTCACTGGGCTACATTTAACCTCAGTCTGGGGGTTACCTGAAATTTGATTTGGCTCTAAATTTTTTCATATGCTCTTAACCCTACTGAACTTTGCTTTCGTAACAAACATATCTGTATATTCAAGCCAAAACCTACTTTACATAAATTTGATTATGAGTCAACCAGTATTTTTAGAACGTAATTTTAAATAGCATCAGAAAAATGCTCATTGATTCAACGTCAATTTTTAACTTTTAAATATTTTAATAATCATTTTCTTTTAGTCATTCTTGTATATCATAAAATTTAAGTTTCTGAAACAGTTCCCTTTTACTTAAAAGTAACCTGTAATGTTAAAACAGTTCCCTTTTACTTAAAAGTAACACAGTTAAAACAGTTCCCTTTTACTTAAAAGTAACACAGAATGACTCAATTTACCATATTTAGTGTGTTTTTTCTTCCTTCACAACTCCCCAACATTTATGCTGAGTAATTACAGAAATAAAAACACTTAGGTTGTTTTTTTTGTCCTACTTAAAGCACCGAGAATCAAAACTTGGACACAAATTTACTTGGAATATGCAATCTGCTTATCAAACAAATAAAACTATAAAACATTTACAACAAACTCTATTTACAAGAGTAGTTAGTCATTTGTGGCATATGTCATACATTTAAATATTTTGCTTTTTATTAAGAATTTAGGCAAGAATTGAGAAATTGTATATACCAAATACTTATAATAAAAACCTTAAAATTAGCCACATTTTTTTGAACGTCAACTGTAACTGAAAAAAAAGTAATTTTTTAAAAAATTAGCTACAGTTTTGATTGGTCGAAATACCTGCACGGTTGGTTGGAGGCCAAATGAGAATTGCTTGTGTAAATATCATTTTAGTAGCTTTAGAAATGGAGCTGCGACAACTCGGGAGCACTTAACAAATGGCAAAAAAGCATTCTGCGGCTCGTCATAGAGAGAATGTGTAGGCCAACAAGAGGTATCTTTGAAACCCCATGCTATTAAAGCACCCACTACAGCCCTCACATACACACGATTCCCACTGACCTCAATGGGAAATCCACGTGCATAAGGGCTGTTGGATTGAGCCCTATTAGAGTTGGTTTGTAAGAAACAAAGCTGTAAATTAGCAAACCTGGTTGGCTGTGGCTGTTGCAGCGAAGGGAACACTTGTGGCAGATGTTGTTGCTGCGGACACAGTGGCTGGCGTAGCACCGTGCACCATGGGAACTTTCGGAGGGAAAATCATATAAGCAAACATACAGAAGAGTGTGGCAACATGGAAACCATGGCAACATGGAGGGGTAATTGGGCATGGTATTTATCACAGCAGTAAGCCATGTGACGGGACATCATCACCAGCGAGTGACATGCAATCACAGCGCAAAGCAGGACAACATTCCAAGGAGAGAAAGGGTAGGGGGATGAAAGAGAAAAAAAAAAAGGGGAAAAAAAGCTTGTTACCATCAAATCAAGAAAATTGACACAAACAGGCTTAATTTGCTAAGTCAAAAACAAGAATTTTATATAGTGTTCATAGACATTCAAAATCTAAGTCAACATACAGGTATTTATTTCATATATACAGTTATCTGTTTGAATGAAAGTATTTTTCTTATTTACTATTAGAAAAATATACAATATATTACTTTTATGAGACAGATTTTTTTTTTTTTTACACACCAGAACTCATAGTCCAATCAAAATCCACCAAAGGTGACTAAAGGAAACTTGTGTGTGAAGAAAACATTTATGTGAGTCCATGTCAATTAAATAGAAAATGACATTTAATTGACAGGTGTTAGTAAAAGGGAAATGGACTTGCCCAATAGATATAAGTTAAACTTAGCAGTGGATTTTGAGGGGCTTTGAGGTGCACCATAGGTTTAAGATAATCAAGAAACAAAGCTGGCACCTACCAACACTTGTAGCGGGTGTCATGCACAATATTGAGCCTGCCCATCATGCATTGCAACAGGAAGGTGGATTTGAAAAGGGAAAAGAATTAAAACATCCCATCACACGTGTAATTAGGAAATTCATTTGAACAAAGAAGAAAAATTGTTATTATGGGAACAGTGGCATGTAACTGTCAGCACAATCAAATCATACAATAGCACAGTGATCAATTAGAACTAGTCTCAAGTGAAGAATAAAAGCCAGTTTAACTGTGTGCTGGTACACTTTGTTTCTCCTAATTGCTGCCTATAAATAAAAGTATTTTGGAAAAAAATTAAACCTGCTTAATTCTTTTAAAATAATACTGTAATTTTGTTTTAATCTGGTTACTAGCCATCTGGCAGCTTTGCTCTTTCTGACTTTAACATAGGAATGCCTTAATGTCTTCTTTATATTGAGCACATGTTAAATAAGTGGAAATATTATTTATTATTAAAATGCTAAATCACTCAATGCACAAAACTGACGTAACAATGTAATGAAACCAATACATTCATTTTTATCCCTTGGTTTTATTTCCCTGTTCGTTGTGTCAGCATCACACAGACATGGGAGAGGCTGTGATCATTCATACAGGAATTTTATTTGAAGGGATACCAAGACATAAATTATGTATAAAGAGAAAATGAAACTTCTGCACTGCGTTAGTTTGGAATTTAACTGTAGGAAGAACATTTAGAGGGGATATACTTTCTTATGTTTCAAACTGGTTTACTCAATAGGTATCTGGGAAAAACAGACTAGTTTTCATTGTTGGTTTAGACCCTTAGGATTTCTTGGAATGGTAAATAGTCTCCAAAATTTCACAAACAAAAAATTGGTAATTAGACTTCAAAAAAAGAAAACACAACCCTGAATGGGAGATAATGAAGATACACATGTCGCATATGGGGTGTTATCACTGATATTCACAATTGTTCAACCATGGTGTTACATTAATATTACATATAAAGTCCCTACTGTCTTTAACATATAAACATTGAAAAATCTATTTTACCAAGTACAGGGCACTTTTCCACATACAAAACCACTGTTCTTTCTATGAGTTTATTTTAGACTCCCAGATTTTAAAATATCAAATGATTTTATACTTCTATCTAAAGCTTGGCACCTCCTATTTAAATACTAGCAGCATCTGGGATGAACATTCGTTAGAAAAATATCTGCCAATTGAGTCTTGTCAAAGATGGTCCTACAAAACAAAGCTGCCATTGAGAACCACGGATTACTTAACGGGCATCCCTGTAACAGCTGCAATTAGTCTGTTATCACAATGAGACTGTGAACACAAGGATCAGTGATTACACTTGGTAATGGAGCTCCGGGAGGCTTCCTCTCAGGTGGAGTACTATTACAGCAAGAGGCATTATCTAAGACACTGGGAGATCTCTGTCCTTTGCTACCACTACCAAGTCAGACACTTGGGAAAGACAACAAAAACAAACCAGAAATAACAGAGACGTTAATCCGAGACAGGTGAGCAAGCAAAATTTAATAGAGTCATACTGGGTCTAGATCCTGAGAAATCATTATCCGCTAATGGTAGAGGGGAGGGCTTGAAAAGAGAGGCTGAAGAGACAAATGAAAAGGAAAAACGTGGTATTCTAGGAATATTAAAGCCAGTTTAAATATTGTACAGGTTATATGTTTTCAATTTATTATTTATTATTATGCTGCAATTTGCCTAGTCTATTCCATCCCATGCATAATTAAGCCTGCACATGCTGAAAATGAGTTAAACTCAACCCTACCTTTCTAAAACCCCAAAGCTTTTGTAATTTAAATTTTAGTTTGAGTTATCTTCCTCATTACCATTATAACCAATGCACACAGTTTTGAGAGGGATTCGCAGCAAATAAACATAAGGCAGCAATGAAAATACTAGCCAGGGTGCAATAACTCACAAATATGAAGACATAATGCTGTAGGACCCACTTACCAAAAACAAAAATCACTTTTGAAATGAACATAATATCGATCTTTACATCAAAAAATGGGCCGATTTATTAATAATGATTCACGAGTAGCCAATTAAATTTTTTTCCTCAATTTTCAGCCAATTTAAGTGAATGTATTTGTTAATGTTAAATTTTCTCTATGGAGATATTTGCATAGCAGAATGTTGTGTTTCTGAGAAATGCATTACTTTAATTACATGACTTTTTAAATTAAATTTTTTAATCGTTCTGTGTAAAGATGTAGGAAGAAAATTTACAAATGAGATGTAGGCATAGTTAAAATTACTTCAAGGCGAAGAGGAAATGAATTACAATGGAGATTTGGTTGGAGTTTCAAATTTAGATGTGATAATTCAAGCCTATTTAGGTATATTATGATCAGAAGTATAAAGCTGACTTAAGGTCTTCTAAAAATAACTTACATTATTTAGGACTAAAAGTTCACAATTGAATTATTCTCAAAATTGATATTCAAAGAGCTGCAGCTTCATATAATTTATTCCTGTTTCTATTCAATCTACTGAATTCTATTTTATTGCATTATTAAAATCCAAGAAATAACAAATAAAACTTAGAGCTTACTATGTTTCAGGCATTATTCTAAACTCTTAGACCTGCCTGGAAAAGTGTGTTGAGAGAATGTGCTATAATATTATGTTTAAAACTCATTCAAACATAACCCTATAAAATCCATTATTATATCCATTTTACAGATGGAAAAATATGAATGTATAGATAGATTATAATTTGTGGTAGAACTGGATTTAAACTTCCAAGCCTGATTTATAATCACTATGCTAAGTTTCAAGGAAACCGCTTGCATTAATCCCATTACTTACAATAAAAGTGAAAAGCTGAACAATCTTCATTTTATTTTCTTTCTGTGAAAACAACCCTAAACCCTTGAATATTCTCCTCTACCCCTGTAAGAAAGTTTCCTGGTCTTTTGTTTCCTGTTATCGGGTAGAGTTGCCATGCACAAGCCAAAGCTGAAGTTGCTTGAAGCAAACTTATTTTTAGATCTTTTTAAATCATAAGCCTACACTGATTGAGGGCAATATGCTTAGAGAAGTTAACAGAGGTGTGCTTCTGAGGCTGGCAGAAGGGCAAAAATGGTGAGGGAGAGCAGAAAGAAAAATTCAAGAATGAACTCCACATCCTGTGACAGTACAGCATAAGGAATAGAGTCAATGGTATTGTAACAGCTATATATGATGGCAGAGGGCTAGTAGATTGGGGGAGGGGGTTTATCACTTTGTGAGAGGTGTAAATGTCTAACTATTACCTTGTTTTGTACACCTGAAACTAATACAAAAATAAAGAATCTGAAAAGGGTTATTAAATCTTAAAAAAAACAAACCAAAAACAAGATTCAAGACTGAGGAAGAGGGCTGTCTGCAGGGTCCATGATAGTTAGGCAGGTAGCCTGTCCTTTCCCAACAGCCCAGCAGGCAGCAGGTTTTCAAGGGAATGGGCTGCATGGGAGGCTGGGAGGCTTAGGCAAGATGCTTGGACCCAAGGTAGGCATTGCATATAAACCCTGGAGTACCAGCGTTCAAGAAACTTTGTAATCATGGACAGTGATTACATTAGCAGTGACCAGTGCAGACTGAAGGTGAAAGAATGAGTTGCCTGAGACTACTGGACTGCACAGGACCTTTGAGGAGGAGGAAATGTGAGGATAGGGTCCTGGAATCCCAGTAATACTTAATATTTCTGTCCAACCAGTAGTGAGGTTAGAGTTTAGAGTGGAACTTAATATAAATCAGGAATATAAACTGATGTGGGTGTAAAAGTGAAATTACTTACACATCCTACTTTTGGGGGTGAAATTCATACTTACAACGTAAGTAGACCCTAGATTATGCATAATCTGTACAAATAATCAATTTGGTCTTGAAGGATAAAAGTAAAAAACAGAAATATATGTCTAAAATTTAAAAAACACACAACTGCAATGTGAACATAATTTAATATTTGTATTTATCTTTAACTGAGATATAGGGTGTGAAACACCAGTCATAGAGCTGGGTGATCAGTAAGGGCTAGTCCCATTTGTCCCATTTTCCCAAATTCTTTTTTAGGTTCTCATGTAAAGAGCTCACAGATACTGCGAGACTGACCCATGCCCAACTGACCCAAGTTTATATTTTATCTAAACCTTATAAGCTGTGTTACTTGGGGCAAATCACTGGACCTCTCTAGGCCCCAAATTACTATTAGTAAAATGGGAATACTAATGTCAAACTTTTGGGGTTGTTGTGAGAAAAAATGAGATTTGTATATAAAGCACCCAGTGCAGCATGGCACAGAGCAAACACTAGTAAAAGGTGGCTCTTTTCAACAAACTGTGTGAAACTTGGCCTAGGCAAAACAGAATTCTGGGACTTGGAACTAGAGAATATGTACACTTTGTAAAAGATTCACATTTTGTTCTTATTTATACATTCTTCGACAAATATTTCTGGATTCCAGATTTAGCCCTTGCATCTTAAGGTTACAATCTCTAGTATAAATACTGGCATAACATGTGGCATAAATGTTTGTTGACTGAATGAATAGAAAGATGGATGGGTGGATGGGTGGATGGGTGGATGGATGGGTGGATGGATGGATGGATGGATGGATGGATAGGTTTGTGGGTGGATGGATGGAAAACAGGAAAGAATAGAGGGAGAGAGAGAGGAAGGAAGGAGGGAAGGAGGGAGAGAGAGAGTAAAGGATAGATAGGTGGTTGGAAGGATGATGGATAAATGGATGGACGGATGCATGAATGGATGATGGATAGATGGTTAGATGAGATGCTATATAACTCCAATTTTGTTCTTAAAAGGAATGGTACATAGATTTTCTTAAATTAGCTGGCTGGCCTGCCACTGAATCCTGATCTTTTGCCAGCAACCTAGTCTGTATACATAGTCACCTGCTCTAAGGATTTAACCAACTGTGCCTTCACTGTAACTTCAATGTAACAGACCTACATATCCCTGAAGTTATTATTGAAGCAGGCTATAGGGCTCTGAAACTGCCCAAAATAAATGACTTCCATTTCCTCTCAGTTCCAATAAAGACTTCAGAATATACCTTCCAAATTATGATATGGTGATCAGATGGGATGCTTTGATCATAGCATTCTGCTGTATGTCTCCAGAATATCCTAGACTTTGGAAAATGAACTTCCTTTTATCCCAGTTATAATATTATATATGAGATTACGTATGAAGTTGTGGTAGGATGGTTTTCCTGTATTTCTCAAAGGGTATTTTTAAAAAAGTTGAATTAAAATTGATAAAATTTAAAAATTGAGAGATGTCAGATATGAGCATCCAAATGTCCAGAATATCTGGAAACAAATCATAACATGTGGCAACACTGGACATCAGTGTTTGCACAATAACCCCAGGTTCACATAGACTATGAGGTAAATAGAGCCATAAAGTGGGTGCAGGGTACACCAGGTGCAAGTTGCCAGGCAGGTATTTCTCTGCGGCAACAAAAGGCTAAGATTGAACGCTGACCGTCCTCTTTAGATTTGGCCTGAGCTCCCCAGTGCCTCCCACACCCCACAGCTTCCAATTTATTTCTTGCTTCACTTGTTTATGTTTCCTGCCTGGTCCCGGAGGTATTTCAGTTTACATTCTCTGCTTTAGATTTCTTTCCTTTCTGGCTGTCTGACGAAGGGGTGTAGCGGAAGTAGAGATGGGCTGTCCATTTTAACCTTTTCATGTTATAGGGTCAATTTTTGTGCACTCATGCACATATTACAAATAAAAATATATTTAAAGCATGATGGAGGCAGTACCTATTTCTGATTATGTGGTTAATCAAGGTTAACCAGCAGCTTAAGCCCTTTAAAACTGGGTTACAAATAAAAGTTACTTTACATCACTATTATAATAATTTCATATCATATTCATTACAAATATCAAGAACAGAGTATCTCTGATACATAATCATCATAAAAATGCAAACATATCTTAAAATTTTCAGCATATTTCAATATATTATGGCAGATTTTAAGTTAACACTACTTAGTTTCTAGAACAGAGGGATAAGCAAGATTCTGATTTATGAACGTATTTATTCTTTTTCTCTGACTTGATCCTCTTTGCTCTGTTCTATTCACACAAGAAAAGCCCTTCTAGAGCAAGACTGATGTCATGAATAAGGGTCATGCGTATCACACAATTAATGGTGATGCTTATTTAGAAAAGTCTTTAGTCGTTTGAATATTGTTGGAGAAACTAATGCAAAAACCTTTTGATTATTTGAATACTGATTATTTTAGGTTTCTTTAAATATATAGAAGAAGTCAGATTTGTTTTTATTTTTAGATTTTAAGTAGGAAAACTGTCATTTCTACCGATAATCTTTTATTCAATGAAATAAATTGACAAAATAATTTTAATTTCATCAAAGACATGATGGTAGTTACCGGTAATTCCTTGAAACTTTGTCTAGTGACCTGAGTATGGGAAAACTGATGGATTATTTGTTGGAGACAGCATAAATTTAGGGGCATGGAAATTTATACAAGAGCAAAAAGATTAATTCCTTGAGAACTATATATGTTGGAAATCTTTGGAAAACTGTAAGTGTTGAGAAAGAAGTTTTAATATTATAAAACATAACAGAAATATGATTTTTTTAAAACTCAGAAGCAAAAACAGATCAGATCAAAACGATTTAATTTTAATTTGAAAATGGACAAACTGCAATTTGATAGATACTATTTCATGGGTACACATAGCCGATGTGCCTCGGACACTGGCTATTTAAAGTAGTGGAATTTTATAGCTCATTGAATGCTACTACATATTCTAAACATGAATGACTGGTTTTCAAAGATGCACGGCATAAAAAGTTGTGCTTAGCAATAAAAACTAATGTGAACTTAATTTATTCTTTTTTCCATTTATTCAAAAATAAATGATCACACTCCCTCCTGGCGTATGAACCTAATGCTCTGTTAATACGGTCAATATACTAATGCATCTGGATCTCCGACATACACACCTAGTCAAAAATTTATTCATTTAACTAATAAAATTATTTTATTAGATAAATCTCAGAACCCATGGGATTTTTTTTTTTAGAAAAGGTTAAGAGATAAAGAGGAAAATGGGATTGGTCTCTGGTTAATTGAATTTCAGATTACAAGGAGTTTAATATGTATTTTTGTGAAGTAAATGAAGAGTGAACTAAAACAAATTTCCAGGTTATCCAGGGTCTGATTAGTTTGTGTTTTAAAATGTTTATACCCTTTTGGATAGTTCTAGAGCATGTTTATATGACTAAGTTGAAATCAAGTGAAACCATAAATGTATAAGTCAATAATAAATATAAAGTTCACTGGGCATTTAGGGCTGTTACAATATTAGCTTAGGAGCAATGATGATTTTAAGCAATGTCCTTTTTGGTACTGGTAAGAGCACTTTTTAAGAGCTCTAGAACAGAGTCAGTTTTTTTATCCTCCACCTTGAAAACAAAAAGGCTGAAAAATAAACATCAAAACTGAAGGTGTCATTTCATATAATTGAAATGAACTCTATGGAATCGTGAAGGCAAAGGGGTCTTACAGCACAAAAGTGTCATAAAGTAGCTTAACAGACATATAACAGTGTTGAGGAAAGAAAAGAAAAAGAAGAGAACTACATTTCAATTCCGAACTACACAAACAAAAATGAATATATAAAACATCACTGATCTCTAATCCATGTTTCTTGAAGCTAAAATTCTTAGTTTTTTAAGGAAAACCACTTGAGATACCTCAGATAAGTTTCCACTGTTGATCACCTTACCTTCCACCTTAGTTATGACTAACAACAAATTGGGGGCATGGTTGGTTCATCTGCTCTACCTGTAGGACTCTATGTGGATTGTCAGATTCATTTATGAACAAACTCAAATCCCTTACCTGGTGGGAGAAACGCTGTATGCTGTTGTAACTGCATGTTGGCTAGAGCCTGTTGGTATTGGAAAATACCAGTGTTAAAGACTGCGGTGGCACCGTTGGTTTTTTCAAGAGCAGGCCTCTTTGGTAATGGGGGAAGTACAGCTTGAGGAATTCCCTGTTTAGTGAATGAGTATAAAAAACAAATACCAGTAAAAAGAGAAAAAGAAAAAAGAAAAATCAGTTGAAGGCAAAAATTGTTAGGAAGCATGAGCAAGCAAGCAGCAGAGCATTTAACTACCCAAGAGGGGAGGGGCTCTAATAAAGAAAAAAAAAATTAAAACAAAGGCAAGGTAAAAGCTTTAAAAGAAGCATTATATTTTGTCAAAAAAAAAAAAAAGAAAAAACAAAAACAAACAAAAAAAAACACCACAAAACACTAGTACAAGAGCACATGTTACAATGTGTTAAAGTGTTTTAAGTCCCATAATGCTTCAGGCTTCCTCTGAGAAGCCACTGTTTGGGAAAAGAAGAAAAGCTGCACTGTGAGCTCCATGAGGATTGACAAGTATAAGCAATGTTAATAGTTAATTGTACAGAGTGACTGAAACAGGTAAAATAAAAATGAACCCCACTCTACTCCTCCCCCTAGATCTACCTAGACATGCAAATGTCCCAGAGCATGCAAGTTTTTTTCCTTAGACACTGAACTATAAATATAAAAAAGTAAATAATTCTATCACTAAAGCCATGCTAATCAAATAGGTACATAAAATATAGTCAAAAATACATTTTTAATATCTTCAAAGTATTTCATTAGACGATTCTACAATGTAGTTAAACTGAATGTGGGCTGCTGGGTTTTCAGAATCTTTCATTGTACGATATTTATCCAGGTACTCATATTATAAGGCTTTCCACTAATTTTGTCAGGAAACCACACTCAGTTTTGCATTGTACTTTACAACTTTATAACCGAAAAAGGAATATATATATTTTTAAATTGATTAAAAAAAACAGAAACAAAAACAAAAAACAACAAACTTGTATCTACAACAAAGCTACATGCCAAGCTAAAAGGTGAAAGGTCATAGTACCAGGTCAAAGGTTGCCTCGAGGGGTCGCTTCAGTGATTTGACAGCCGACTGAGTCTTAATTAGCAGGCAGCGAGCACATGATGGCAATGGGCCAGTGGGGTTCAAGCGCATTAACATAAACAGCAAGCAGAGGTGCATCATGGGGGCAGCAGTGCATTTTTGGGTAGGTGAGAAAAAACAAATAAAAAAACAAATCATCGGAATGCCATATACAACGAATAACAAGACTAAGCATGCACAATAAAGGCACTACTGAGTTGTTATTGGGAGGATAACTCCTTTTTGTAGTTAATTACAAACAAGATACTCTAACGGAAAAAAAAAGAGAGTGAAAGGAAGAGAGGAGGAGAGAGTCAGCCTTCTGTATTTTTGCTCAAGTATCCGTAAACAAACACAGAAAAGACCTCTCTCGTGATTATTTTACTGTGCTATGAAATACCACAGTGTTGTTTTATGAATATTTTTAATGATTAAGTCATATTTATGTAAGAAAAGGACATTAAAACAGCTAAGCAAAGAACAAAGAATGGACTCGTTAAAATCAGCTATTAGATCACATTAAAATTTACCTTAAGACTATAGTTTAGTATCTATTCTAAATTATCCAATTTCTATCTCCTGAGTACGGCTATCTTTCTCTTTCTAGATAATGGCATGTCAAGCTTCTCTTGTTTTACAATTATGTTTATGCCACAATATTATTTAAGACAGTCTTGATAGCATACTGTTCAAAATCTTGCAGCTAATTCTCAAAACAATTTTGTCGAAGCGATTCCTCTAAATAGTTTCAGATTATGTTATGTTAAAAGCAAGATGTATGTAAAGAAGAGCCTTGATGTGCAAAAGAACACACCAGAGGAGAACAATGGCTGATTAAATGGCACACAGAAATAAGAGGACCGAAAATGGCAATATCGTTAAATTGAAAAGGAGACAGGTGTTCTTTACAAAGCAGAAATTTCAGAAACCCTACGTCTAGAATAAGACAGAATATTACGAATTAGGCCAAAGGTAGAAGCAATCTGAACCATTTGAGGAGTTACCCTCACTTCTGTGAATGGTAACTTCATTATGTATTGTCTGGGATACCTGAACAAACATATCTTCAGCAAAAAAAAATAAATAAATAAAATAAAAGTTAATAAATGAAGAGCTTGGAGTCAGAGATACTTGTTCATTTTGCTTTTGGGATGGCTAGCAAGGAGGGAGCTACTCACCATGGCAGCTGCGGTGGCTGCAGCCTGTGCTGCTGCAGCCTGGTTGACCTGGTATTGGGCAGCCTTGATCTTGGCTTGCAGATGTGCGGGAGGATGAAAGTATTTGCACTTTTCCCGAGAGCATCTCCCTTTGATGTAATCCATACACACGGTGACCGTGTTGTCATTGGTGTCAATCATTGTGCTGTCGGCAGGATGAGCAAACCGACAGTCGTTTTCTCCTCTGTTGCAATTGCCACGCTGGTACTCTCGACAAACCTACAGAGTCATTAAGTGCATGGGGGTCAGTCAACAGAAACAAGTAGAATCTTTCAGAAGCGTTTTACTTAAAGTACAAGACTGGGGAAAGACGGCTACAGGTGAAAAGGGAAAAGATGATTTGCAAACAAAACACAAAATATCTTAAAACTTCCTACTTGGGGTATACAAATTATAACCCCACTTCAGTAAAATGTGTATGAGCCAGAAAATGCCTTTGTGATACTAATTTGGTAAAATATCGAATCTCGAAAAGTGTGTTGATATATTTATTAATTACCCAGGGAAAAATAGTAACTTCAGAGCGAGGAAATCTGGCAAACACCCCTTTAACCTAGGGATCAAAGTTAACATCACCAGTACCAAGACACAATGACATCATGTACTTATTTTTAGGATGCACTGGAAAAAGGGCACCACATCCTTTTACTTGTATTATTGCTGAGAATGTATAACTGGGATTTAATCATGAGGCAACACCAAACAAACAAATGGAAGAATGTGTTACAAGAACTGATCAGTACTGCTCCAAAGTCTCAAGTTCACGAAAGACAAACTGAGGCCTTGTCACTGACCTGACAACTCTGGAGTCAAACAAAGGATGCCGATAAGGCAAAGAGTGAAATGTGATCAAGCTTTCTGGATTGGCTGATAGAAATATATCAACGCTCATTTTCTGTAGGTGACCCTACGGTTATGTTAAGATGTTAATATTTAGGTAAACTGGGTGAAGAACAGGCAGGAACTCTTGGTTCTATATTTGCAACTTTTGTGCTAATTGGAAATTATTTCTAAGTGACGGTGTAAAAAGTAAAATTTGATGGCTTTTTAGTAAAATGTTTTCAGGAGCCTTTTTTTTTTTCTTTTGGTCATTAGACATTTACTTGGTACTACGTAAAGCAGATAGAAAGATTAGTTTTTGTTATAGTCTATTTGTTTTCTATCTGTTAATTTTGCCATGGGGGCCACGGGAGGAAGGTGAAACGGATTCTTTTGCATTCGTCGGCTCAATTTTGACTCTAACTATTAATGGTGCCTGCTCCTGTCAGGTTTCCAGAACTGTCTTCATTTGGGATAGTTTGACCTTTTTACCACAAGAGGGCCATCTAAAACATGGAATATCCTTTTAATATTTTCAAGTTTCTACTTCAGGCTTCAAGGAAAGAGTTTTTATTTTTCACACATCTTTTCACAAACCGAGCAAATGAGTACAGACCCCGAGCACTTTATTTTGGAGTTCAGTAAGAAAGAGAAATGGGAACCCTCTTCCTACTTAAAAAGCAATGGTTTTCTTGGATTTGTGTACGTAAAATGATCACATTGAATTCTAGGTGCTTTCTTCATTATAGTCATAGCCCACTATTGAGGAAACTGCTTCCTTCAGAAAGAACTGCATAATTTATATCATGCGATATCTTAACTAGAATGTTATAAAAGACATCTTGTGCTACTTGGAAACCTTGAACTTATTAGATAAAGCTTTGTATTCTCCATGCATACTAATGGGCCAACTGTATTCATCACCTCATTCAATTTATTTAATTTTAAAAATTTATTGAATAACTACTGCGTGCCAGATAGTCTGAGAGACATTAAGAACACAAAAATGACTTAGGAAGTTACAGACAACCCTGTGTATTTTTTCTGTTGCAGGTATTTTCTTGAACAAAAGAAAACAAGGATAACCAGGAGGTTGTCATTTGAAAAGCAAACATCATTATGCTGCTATCCAGAACAATAGTCCTTTACTCTGGCTGAACATAAGAATCAATTGGGGCGCTTTCTAAACCTCAAATCCCCAGTCCCTAACCAACACTTACTAAATTAGGCTCATCAACATAGACAGGAAGACAGACACACTTCCATGAAAATACAAACTTTTCATGTATATATATGAAATTGATGCTAAGTTTATACTGTATTAAATAAAAAGGCTACTTTTCTGTTTAAGCAAATCGGTCAAGGCAGCCTCATCCAACAGGAAACTATGTGATCTCACACCGCTGCTTGTCAGTCGTTTGTGCTTTTTCGAAAGTGCTCACAGAGAAACGGGCAGCAGGTGAACTAACACTCTATTTTTCAGTTTACCTTACTCTTTGCCACACTGACAAGAAAGATGATCTGTCTAAAGGTAATCTAGCTGTAGGAACTTTAATAGCTATGGAAATCAAAGATTTGCTATTTTCCAAAAACCATTATGCCAGTGCTGGTGTCAGATTTGAGCACAGCTCTCCCAAAATATAATCTGAGTGTTGGGCTGATTTTGACTTCTTCTCTATTTCAACATTCTTTTTATTTTCAGTGATGTGAACTTAAATTCGAATTACACAAAAACGGTCAAGCTAAGATACCTTCTCAGCCCTTTCCATTTGCTTTATGCACGTGTGTGCACTTGGTATAACTTTATTTATTGGATAGGTTTATTTATTGGATAGGTTTATTATCTTGTATTCTTTACTCTCTTCCAGGATGTATTCAGAGAGAATTCTAAAAATATTTAAGCAGAGCTGATAACTGGCAATTAGCTTAGAATTTGTTCTGAAGCCAGCCTTTTCTGAGGTTCAAAGAATTTTGTTAACTTCTTTTGCATGATACGCATTTTTTGACTGCTCCCTCCCAACCAGTGCAAGGTTTCTCCTGACATGGGGAATGAAAAAGAAATATACTGAAATAGCTGATCTCCCATTATCCTTGTGACTGAAAAAATAAAGACGAAATAGAAAATCTCTTCTGAAAACTAGTACTGGTGAGACCTATAGGCCACAGGAGCTGGAAAAGCACTAAATGTGCATCTGGGTTGTCGGTACCTACTGAAACAGAAAACACTTCCCAAAGCTTTTAAAACACATTTTTCTTTAATAAGCACCATCAGGAAAACAGGATCTAAGCCTTCAAGATCTATCCAATGACAACTGAATATGGGATTGGCCTGGTTTCTCTGATAAACTCAAGAAAACTTTATATAGACTATGCTGGTCCCCAAAAGAAATCTCCTGGATATATATTAGCAAATGACAACTGATGGATATAATTTCAACCAATTTGATCTCATAATTCAAATCAGGATCAGAAATAGCACGATTTCTTATACAGAGAATTTGGAACACAGAAAGTAGAATTAAATTTGAAACTCCGAATAACAGTATGGCTTTTTCCTAGTCTCATCTAGTCTTCTGCATGCACACATTTTTCAAATAGTTGTAATTATAGTATAGCTTCTATTTGGTGACCTGTTTTTATTCAACAACGTAGCATAAGTACTTTTCATTTTACTAAGTATGTCCAGAGTGATCATTTTTGACGGCTGCATCAAATTCCATCAAGTAGATGAGCATAATATCGATCATTTCCAATATTCCCAAATACCAAAAACATTGCAAAGAATATATTCATAACTATTGGCATTTTTGGATCATTTTATATGAATAAATGTAAAGAAATGGCATTAGAGGATCAACAAACAGCACTACTTTTTATAGTTTGATAGGTGGTTTTCAAACCTATTATTAAAATAATTCCATCCATTCAGCTTTACATACAATATGTTTCAACCAAGAAGAATGTTTGTTGAGTCTTTTACTCTGTAAGTATTATAAAGCAGGACTTATTATGTAAATTAGGTAAGTTTTATATGCTTTCATACAAAATGGGTAAGAGGTTGCTTTTACAGTAAAAACCGTCATTTCAATGAAGATATTCATTGAAAACACTTAAGTACTCCATTTCCAGAAAAACATCTATGGAATAAAAAAATAATCAAAAGAAAAAAGTAATCAGAAAAACTTCCCAAAGAAATGTGAATTAATTCTACATAAAGCTTCTTTTGTTAGTTAAATAGCAGTGGTACAGCAGAAGGAAGACAGAGTTCAGAACCAGCAATTGTGGGTTCTAGTTCCTACACTTAATAGCCATGGAATCAAGAATACTGAATAAGAAAACGTACAGATAGCTTAAAACATACCGTACACATCTGCTTAAACTAGAGTTGTGTTATTGCATCTCTAATTTTTTATAAACATGACAAACATACAGAGGGTGCCAAAAAATGTATACGTATTTTAAGAAAAGAAAAAACTGTGCTAAACTTGTAACAATATGTACCTATAACAAAAGATGAACACAAGTCATGTATATACACTTTTTTGATATCCCCTTATTTCAAACTGGTCAAAATAATAACAGGTTTTATAAGTAGCGCTGCTCTGCAAGTTAAGGCACTGAAATTCTAAGGAAATTAATGTCAATGTTTGATCTTATTCAAGACTGGGCAGTCATTTTCATGTTCTTTAAAGAAAGATTCCTTTAATATGCTTTGTGCTCACCACCTCTAACTCTTATCTTTAAAGAATACCATTCAAAAGCAGGAACAGAAAGCTAGTTATAACAGGGGTCAGTCCATTTAAATATTTTGGGAAGTCAATTTAAACCTAATGACCAATAATAAGGAGCGTATTCAAAAACATGTACATACTTGTTGTTCAACAGTAAGTATTGTAGACTTTAGTTTGAATTATGCCTGAGCTAACATAACACTTACACAAAGGAATACTGGATAATAGATGATTCTATCAAAGTATCCACAGCATTCCTGGTCATGGCTATACATGGGTATATGTAATTTAAAACGAAGAAATTATCTGTACTTTCAATTCAAAGGATTTCAATTTCCACATTTTAAAATTTTGGTGATTTGAGGAAATGATCTTAGTTAATTGATTGTACAATTAAATTTCCCAGATAAATATCTCAGGATGTGATATCTAGTTTCAGTGTGTTATCTAATAATTGCACCTTCTTTTTCTTCTTTAAAGAAAAGAAGAAAAAGAAACCTCTTTAAGCTATCTCAGAGGATTTCTGTTAAGATCAAATGGAATTTTTCTTTGAACTCTAAAAGGCAGAAGTCATCATTACCATCAGGTCAGAGAACACAAGCATATTTCTATAGATGATACAGCTAAGAATTTGTCCCTTGACCTCCTGTGATTTAAAAAAAAAAAATCAAATCTGAATACATAGGAATGACCAACTAAAGAAAATTTCCCATTAGATCTACTGCTAGGTTTTCATTTATTCATTCCTATGAACAAATGTGCAAACCAACAGGACAGGAAGATACAAACAACTATGAAATAATTTCATCCATATGCCAAAATGCTCAAATCTATGGTTACTGTCATTACTCTTTCTCAATAATGGCAAAGATAGGGGAATTTTAAGTTTAATTTGGGTGAAGAAATAAGTGAAAGAACAGCAAAAATGAGTGAACAAGCCAAAATCAGTAATTACCTTATTTTAAACAATTTACAACTCTGTCATCTATCTCCAAAACAAAACTCAAACTAATCACAAGAGTAAGAACTGATACAGACATAGTACATTAGATGTTTTAAATGGGGATGTGGTTACATTTTAAAAAACCATCTTAAAGCCTTATTCCAGATTTTAAAATATATTTTTAAGCTATATAAACTTGTGCATATGAAACTCCTTGGTAATTTTCCAGAGGAAATTAAAGTATCATACAGGTAGTACTCAAACGTCCCCTGCAGAAATACAAAATTAAAATAATCCTATGAACAAGCCTTTCTTATGTTATTAAAAGCCTCTGCTTTTCTAATCTTGAATGTCTTTTATATTCGATTGATCATGCCAAATCCATTAAACTCCTATACAAATCCCAACCTAGGCATGCCTTTCACTGTTCCTCTATTCCTCAAATAGTTTTATATGTTCTTTTTTGTTTAGTCAATAGGTGTCATACTTCTAATCATATAAAAATTATGATAGTCACTAGAATCTTCTGTTGCAGTATGTAGTATAAGCGTCCAGTATCCAGTGGCCTGAATTAGAAACCTGTGTCATGATTGCCTCAGTGGAATAAAACTTTTCAGCACAAGAATAATTTATTTTAAAACAATCTCTAACTGAAGATATCAGAAGTCAAGTGGTTTGCCCACGTTTCCTGGAATTACTCTGTATGTTTTCCTCATATGGACTGTTGATATACAAATGATACTGTTAACCACATGGCAATCTTTTACCTTCAGCAGCATCTGAAATAGGCGGCCATTGGTTTGGTTTTTGTTTGATTAATGCTATTATGTTGTATAAATTATCGTTCATAATCATCATTTACCTAAGCATTGTATTATGTTATTCATTGTGTTCTGAGCAACTTAAAATGTAGGATAAGTGAACAGGGGAAGGCAGTACACAAATAACTGTACACGAGGTAACTGATGAAAAGCCGAGACTTACAGTGGAGATGCTGGCATCCTCTGGAGGACGTGTGTTATAGACTCGGCATTTAGACTTGCCTGGCAGATCTGTGACAGAGACTCCTGAGTGCCACTGAAGACCTTGTGAATCAGTTTTCACAGATGAGGCTCTACATTTTAAATAATCACCCCAAGTGATTCTAATCACATTAAAGCTTGAAAACCATTGCTCTAGGACTAGGGGCGCGAATAAGATATCCTATTTTGCAGTTGGAATGCTTAAAATAAAAACATGTTCCCAAGAAGAATGTTAATAAATGCTAAAAATTTGTCATATTTTAGCTCCTCTGTTGGATTACCCTACACTTGGAGGAAGAGCATGTATGTTTGTGATTAACTGACTAACTGATTGATTGATTGATTGGCTCATTTATTCATTGGACAAATTGCTGGGCATCATTCATGAGCTTGCCACTGTTCTGATGTGGACTTTTTCTTGTTATCGATAAATATAGCAATTAAGAGATTTCAAAGATATCCCTCCGAACACTTTTTACTTGAAAGATGTTCAATAGTTCTCCATTGGATATTGTTGAATAAATGAGAGAATGAATGCATTTATGGATCCTTTTTGCACGATAAAAAATTACTGTTTCTTGACAGTAAGTCAAACAATGGTTTAATTACCAATTCTTCATAATGGAGCAGGGACATGATCAAAAACCTCAGTCCTTTCTAGTACCTACAGATTTTAACAATTTCTTGAAATAATCACTGAAAATAAACTGCTGCTTGGAAATTACAGAAAGGCATCTCAAGGTCACAGAACGGAATTTTAAAGGCCACTGTGACCCATATTTAAGATGTTTCCTCCTTGTTAGAGAAAACTATGAAACTGAATTTTACAGTATAGAGAGTATGTGGCTACAAAGTCTTTTAAAAAATATCCAACAAAAATATGAATATGTGTGTTTTACATATATATTAAATATGTAGATACAATACATATGTATTATATATATTATACATATATAATATATATGCATATTTAATAAACTTTTCAGAAGCTTGTGGCTAGCATTAAAAGCAAGAAAATGACCGGAATGTCACTAGAATATTCTAACTGGAAGTGCTTTTAGAGATTATCTGGTACAATCCCGACTTTATATTGTGGAATATGAACTTCAGCTAACATGAGAAACTGGATCCAAGCTTACTCACCTAATTAGCAATCTCACTAGCACTAATCTGTGGATTTCCATTTTCCAATTTAACATTTTTTGTAGTATCACATTGGGTGTTATAAATACATGTCAGTTCTTCTAAGCAATTATGTAAGAATTACAAGGTTGATAATCTATGGTATTTTAAAATTTCTTTATTGTCTAACAAGTTGTAGCAAAAAGACAGAAAGAAGTGGCAGTAAGAATTGGCTAATATTTTAACTGATTTAAATTTTTTTTCACTTCCAAAGGAACTCAAATTTCAAAAATGTACTTCAGAGTTCCATAAGAAAAAAATAGAGTGCACATTTAAACGCCAAATCACTAAACATGTGGCCAATTAATAAATAAGCGTGTGCACTCATTGCCATGTCTTTTAGACTCCAGTCTGCAGTGCAATTTACAAGGGAGGATATAACCTGAAGACACAAGTATGGAGCAGGAAAACATGCCCCTTAGCTTCACATTGCAACATCCAAACAGGCTGTAACTGTGACATTGGATCAGATCCAGTTAACAAGAATAAGATAGGAAGCTGTCCTACCATGAGGCATCTAGACAAGTGGAATCCAGGCTAAATGGAAACAACAGTCAATGCAGCAGTAGCCATTTGTTGTGACTGCAGCAAATAAAACAGACAAAATACACGAAGGAGTTCCTCACAAAAGAAAAATAGAACCAAATGACAAAAGCCATCACTTGAATTAAACACTATACAAAAATATAATCAATTCCAGACGGCCTAAAATTGTGGGAGCATTCAGTTAGAGGAGTTCTGACCACACAGCTCAGCCTTTTAAAGAGATTGCTTTAAAGAGATTTAAATAGAGATTTTCTCAGCTTTTTGAATATCATGTCCTATTAATAATTGATTAACTGACATTCATCTCAGAATGCCTATTTGGTTCCCATTAATCAATCAACAATTATGCATTATGAACCCAGGGTTTGCTTCAGAAAGGTTGAGGGTGGAGTAGGTAACTCACATATTGAGCATCTGATTGTTTTTTAAATATTCAAAATTTCTTATATTTCCTCATTTATCTGAAAACAGCATTAGTTTCTTAATGAACAAGTACAACTGCACAATGACAAACCACCCACAAGTCAAGGTTACAGCAGAGTCCTTGGTCCATAGCAGGCATGGAACTAGGCCTCAATGTCTCTCCCGAGTTCTACTTATGGTAATCTCTTAATTAGTAGCTTTTTCCAAAATGTTCAATGAAAGGTAAGAAATAAGCCTAAAGCAACAAAACAAAAACTTTTAAGACTATACAGGAGCCAACATTTGCTGCCTTCCTTTGTACTATCACCTGTATGGGAATGGGAGAATAATGCAATGTTTAAACATGGATTTCTGGGTTCATACCCCTCTGGAATATCCTACCTTTGCGACCTTGGGTAAATTACGTCACGTCTCTTCCCTCAATTTATTGCCCTGTATAATGGAGTTAATGATAGTATCGTCCTCATAAGATTGTTTTGAGAATTAAATGTGTGTGCATGTGAAGGGTTGACCCTCTGTTTGGTAGATAGTAAATATCCAATAAATAGCATCTATTGTTATTACCATCAAAAGGTGGTAGCAAGTTATAACTTTGCTGAAATCTGAGATCCTCTGTAATGCATGCAATGAAACTTAATAAACAGGAAACTGGTGCTTATTAAATAAATTTCTGCTAACTTGATAAATTATTAGTGTCAAGAATGCTCACACAACAGCCGTATCTTGCCACTTTCTTAGCAATTAACACATGCAAAACTTCTCAGCACTAAGTATTACCTCATCCTAACCAAGGAAAAGAGGAAAAGGTCGTTTTGTTCTTTAGTTGGACACCAATGCTAGGTTTTAGAGCTTCAATGTACGGTATTGTTGCCATTTCCCCTTCCATCTATGCTTTACCAAATCCACTAATTTACAGCCATGCTGAAACTCTGGACAACAACTTCAACATAAGATTTATATCTTTAATTTCCTTTTCGTGTAGCAACAGCAAAGCACATACATCTGACCATCCTTGACTCTAGGACTTGGCGCATCACACAATTTCCAGTTAAAAAACGTTTAGAAGAGAACATTTCAGGAACAAAGCAGCCTTGCTATTCCAACCAAAATATGATGAGGCTTATGAGGCAATTTGCAGTAAAACATTTTGAAATGTGTTATTGATAGTAGTAACTAAACAAAATCTTTATGAGAACAAATATCAGTGGATTGAAGCAATTTGTTGCTCTTAACAGCAATGGACATTCAGGAAGCATTTGCTGGGTGCCAGACATGCTTCTAACACTCTGAGGTAAGTGCCTTTACTATCTCCATCTTACAGATGCGGAAACTGAGGCACAGGCAACCTGATCCCAAAGTTCAAGATCTTATCCAGTATCCTACACAGGGATGTTGTGGTTTTTTATAAACGTTACATTCATCAAGAACAGCACACCTATATTCTAGTAAAATGCTCCAAACACTAAACCAAAATCTCCGCTTTGAATTTTTATTTTTATTTTTTAACTTCTATGGGCATGGAAGAAATAAACAAAGAAACAGCACATTTTGCAAATTAAATACAGTACATAAATAAACCAGCTAATCATTCCTACCTCAAGTCTGTCTGTCCGCATTAATTTCTGTGCAGCAGCTGCAGCAGCTGCAGGCACAGGGACCCCGGGGTTCCCTGTAACCAACATGGGTGCGGTCGGCAAGATTTCTGCTGGAACCAGGCTTGGGGAAACAGGTCCCAGGTAGGGATTAAAGGCTGCTGACGCATTGGTGGCTAAACTTGGTGCAACTGAAAACATTGGCTGAAAAATAAAGTAAAAAGCAAAATTTAATATGCAGGTTTTGGTTCAAAGTTGATATATATTATTCCATCCATCCATCCACAATCTACTCTTCTTTCCTTCCTTCCCTCCTCCCTCCCTTCCTCCACTTAATTATGTGTTCATTTATTCTCAATTCAAGATAAGGATGTTTCTTTAAAAAGCATCGTCAAATCAATGTTTTTCTATAATATAATAGGTAACATATCATTACATTTTCCACTGGAATTTTGAAACTTGGGGTCTATAATACTTGTAATTTCTTCATGAACATTAGATAAACTATTCAATACAGAAACTTTTTGTGGCTCCCTAACCTTCATCTTTGATGTAATCCTAGAAACTTGTCTAAGAAATACATGTCATAATTGCTGTGTCATATGTACTTGAAAGATCCGTTTACAACTGTTAATAGGTTGCCAGTGTCCTATTATCTGGAATAAATAAAGCAGAACTCTCAATGGGTAACTGAGTTTCACAGTCAATGCAAACTGTGAATAAACCTCCTGGGATATGTGAAAGGTGATGATGACACCATTCCTTTTGAGCACAAAAGATAAAGTGTTTGGAATATTCACTAGTTGCAGGGTTTTCTGGGGGCAATTATAAAGGTTCCACCAGCCTATCACACCCTTGTGAAATATTTAACAACAAATTCACCTTCCTAGGGAGACACCATTCTGAAATATGAAGTCGGAAACAACACTTCGAAGGAAATGTTATGTGATTGTTTAAGGGGATACATATGGAAGCACCAAAGAAAATGCTACCAGATAGAATTTCTGCCAGAAATGCTGTCATGGATATACGAGAATGGTTTCTATTTGTTGATATGAAAATGTGCTTATCAGGAAATAGATCTGTTGTTGATAGAATTAAATAATTTACCTGAAATCTACTGTGACAATTTGCTTTTCTGGTTTTAAAAGCATAACCCAATACAACAATTTTTCATCACATCGGTGATATATTTTCAACTTCCTAATTCAACAGAGTTTCAATTCTTGAAGTTTAATGCTTTGTGTAAGAATATTTGTCTCCAAAACACACACACAAAACTGGACAACACCCCAATAAACTTTAGTTAAAACACACACACACACACACACACACACACACACACACACAACAACTACTAATGGACAAAATGGATCCCATTCTTTAAGGTATTTTTAACAATTTATTTTCTTTACCCAGTGGTAAGCAATAGAGTCACAGAAATTTGTTTTAGAATATTGGTTGGTGCAAAAGTAATGGCGATTTTTGCAATTTTTAACCTTTTAAACCACAATTATTTTTGCACCAACCTAAGAGAAGGGACATTAGAATGTAGCTAATTCTTCCCTCTGAGAGGACTGAGGAGTTAAATGATCCCAAGTATATATAATATTCACAAGAACTTTGGAGTAAAGTTTCATGCAATTAAGATGTATATTACAAATGTAATTCTTATAGCTCAAAAGAAGTATGTTTAAAAAAAAACAAAACTACAAAATATTCCCTTTATCTAGTTTGGCCCTGACTTATCCTGTATTTGTAAGAGTAAAATGGAATTGAAGAACTCCCTTTTTCTTAGGGCAGTGGTTCTCAACTGTGATTTTGCCTCACAGGGGACATTTGGTAATGTGTAAAGACATTTCTGGTTGTCACAACTGGGAAGTACTACAGCATCTAATGGGTAAAGCTTAGCAGCGTCCAACAACACACGGGACATCCCCTCTCAACAAAGATTGATCCAGCCCCAAATGTCCACAGAGCTGAGGTTGAAAATCTCTGTCCTAGGGATGCACTCTTCTCTTGACCTCACAAATCATTTTAGGACAAAATCTTTGCAGCTAGCATACACAGTCTTACTAAGAAGACTGTGGAAAGTAGAATATTTAATACATAATTTGATCCACTTGGGAGAAGAAACAATATATCATAGATAGATGTCACTGATACTTTCAAGTTAAAGTAATGATGCCTCCCGAGTATTTTTTTAAATGCTATGGCTAGTTGCCCTGCCAGGTTGATGGCTCCTGCCTGATGAAGTGGCCTGAAGTAATACTTCCCAGTCCCAGGACCCTCCCTGGACAAAGCAGACCCTCTGACAACAGGAACCTATCCAAGCATTCCAGATATTAACAACTCATAACCTGACAGAAACTGGGGCCCAGGGCAATCTCTGCCCACCAGTTACTTGAATAGTAGCTGATTTTATGCTGCTGTACTGTCTCCT
This sequence comes from Rhinolophus hipposideros, assembly GCF_964194185.1. Classification (NCBI taxonomy): domain Eukaryota; kingdom Metazoa; phylum Chordata; class Mammalia; order Chiroptera; family Rhinolophidae; genus Rhinolophus; species Rhinolophus hipposideros. The sequence goes on from NC_138048.1 coordinate 86,942,601, forward strand.
GGCTGCCAAGGCTGCAGCATAACAGGGGTGACTGACCTGCCCAGTGAATGTATGCGGAACTTGGATTTCTACTCAGAAATATCAGGTAACACTGATACTGTTATGTAGTCTCAGATCCAGTATGTGAAATTTCAACCAGACCAGCAGTCTATTTTTTTATTAGATATGTAAGAATTATAGAAAATTTAGCACAGAAGACTAAAAGACTAGTTTAGTATACAGAGAAGCCAGGTAATATTATTCCTGTTTGTATTCTATTGCTATAAATTAACCAGTATTTCCAGATAGTGCACTTCTAATGTATACTTCAGAAAATTATTGAGATGTGTATATCACTGGACACAATCTACTATAATCATTAAGAAGCACAGGTCAAATTTACCAGCTGATTTGGAGGCAAGAAAAGTGTATGTATTTTAAGAAAAATAAGACCAGTGGCCAATAAAACTCAGTTTTGTTAAATCTCATTGAGTAAAATACATGTATAATCTATAATGCATCTGAAACAGCAATTGCATATTACATAAAAAAATAGTACTCCCATTAGATAAAAATATGGATTTTATTAACTTGCAACAATTTCCCCACTGGATTGTTTCTATTGAGTTGTCCTGTGAATCGATTGTCGGAGCCAATCAATTTAGATGAGAATATTCAAATTTGAAGAATTTTAGGGCTTTGTCCCTCTGTACATTCTGTAGCAGCTTTTAAAAATCTGAAACATCAACTATTCAACAAGCATTATCTCAAATTGTTCCTTCTCCAGATAAGTAGAGCTATTTGCTAAACAGGCAGGCAATCAATAATAATAGCTCTATGCTTTGAAACTTGATTCCAAAAGCTGCCAAAAGAAAAAGTACAACATTCCTTCATTTCTTTTGAGTTTCTGTGACTTGGTTACAACCCTTTTTTGAAGAGCACCTTGTGGGAGGCAGGTCCCTGCTGGCCCCATCAGAGTGCCCTAATCGGATTAGTAAACACTTGAACTGGTGCACTGCCCATACTCCATTCCAAAGGCCATCCTGCAGAGGATTCAGCAGAATCGCAAGGACAGCTATGAAAGCAATGGTATTATCAAGTGGTACCCTGTTTAGTCTGAAGTATCCACAGGGTAATGTATAACTACATAATCAGTACATTTGATACTGACTGCTTCCTTGTAATAATGATTTACAGACATCTTGGTTCCCGGAAGGCAAAAGGAAGGTGAGCTTCTTATTGCCTTTTGCCAGTGAACATCCTCAGTAGAGAAAAACAAATTGCAAGCTTACTAATGCTGGTGCTTTTATGAGCCCATCATTTGTTTGTTTTTAAATGAGACATTCTGATTCCATTAAGGTAATGAGGCTTATTATAAATGAAAATGTTATTCAATTTCATATTATGACACTAGTTAAATGTGTGCAGACATGATTATTAGCATAATTCCTTCTATTTATTGTGTGCCAAGCATTGTGCTAAGTGCTTTACCTACGTTACTACATTTAATCCTTGTAACAGTAGAGTATAAACTCCAGGGGGCAATCACAAGCAAAAACTCTATTGTTTTTGTTTTAAGAGGGGTGGCGGAATATCTGTTCAGTATACTGCTAAATCTTCAGCACTCAAAATGATGCCTGGCATATGGGAGGTACTCAATAAATACAGAGGGTGCCAAAAAAAAAAAAAAGAATATACATATTTAAGAAAGGAAAAAAACTGTATTAAAATTAGAATACTCAATATATACTGATATAACAAAAGATGAATACAAGTTGTGTGTATATATTTTTTGGCACACCCAGTATACAGTGAATAAATGCTTGAGTGAATGAATGAATGAATGAATGAATTGTAAATGAATCACAGCCTTGGCAGGTGCGTATTATAAGTCCCATTTTGCAGCTAAGGAAAAGGGCTCACAGAGATTATGTGTCCATAGTCACAAAAGCATGGAAGACCTACGATGTAGACATAGCTGTGTCTGATTCCAGGTGGTTCTGAAACCAGTGGTTCTCAGTGCTGCTGTCCATTAGAGAACTTTAAACCCCGAATGCCTTGCCACTCCCCTCTCATCAAAATCTCTGGGGAAAGTAGTCAAGAAGTATCTTATGAAAGTTCCTGGCTGATTACAAGTTCACACAATACATGGCCTGCTACTATTTTAAACCAGGAATAGGTTCAGTTTTCTGATTCTACACGAGGTCTCTAAGAAGACATGTTCTCTTGTGACTCTCTTTTGAACATGATTTCCCTCCACATTGAAGGCTGCTGCTGCCCAGCTCATCCATTGAATGCCTAATCATGCTTTAAGAATCAGGACTCTTCGGCTGAAGTTTCCCCTAATCCACCCAGACCTCCCCACTAGAAACAGGCCCTCTGTTCTCCTAGAACACCTCATCACTTAAATTCACATTGACCATTACGTGTGTTTTCTTGATCATCTCTTCTACTGGAGCTAGACTGCAGGGCAGTCTTGTGATCTCATTTGTTAATTTTGTATATATCCTGTAATTGGCATCTATACAGGTCCTCTACAAACATTTGCTTAACAAATATGTTAATGGATTTGCTTGCTCACTGTTTTTCTCTGCCACAGAAACTAGCAAATGCATTAAATGTTTTCTAGAAATGTAGGTGAACATTTAAAAAGAAATTTAATGTTATTTCCTCTCTTTACCTCAAAATTTAATTATTAATTTCTCTAGTACGCTTATTTAAAAACTTTAATTTCTTTTATTTTTGTTTTGCAATTTTTGATACTGAAATTTCTGAGTTACCATGTTACCATGCTGTAATGTGGCAAATATCATAGGGGCCCTAATTTACTTTAAAACACTATGTGAAACAGTGTTTATTTTGCAAACAATGTTGGAAATTTTTAATGAAATAAAGGGAGTACATACAATAAATAATATATAATTGGTATCTGCTGGGATTTACAGAACATAAACTTAAAGTCAGATTTGTCTAGATTTTCTGTGTGTGAATGTGTGTGTGTGTCTGTCTGTGAAGGTCAAACTTGCAAATAGTGAAAAACAAAGCTTTTTGTTTTAAATAACAGCACAATCAAGATGTATGAAATCAGATTTCTGGAAGGCACAACCCCATACTTGAACTGTAAAAAATTATTGAATATAAACATAGAGTTCAAAGCTAATGGGAGTTATCAACAAATTCACATTTCAATGTATTTTTTTCTAGAAAGGTAGCATATAACTACAATAAAAGAAGTACTGTTTTCAACTCTGTTTCTAGACTGATTTGCTGACTAGGCAAATTAAATAAACATTTGCTTTATTCTTAATTCCACTTTATCCTTGGATACAGTTTTCCTGAAATAATAAACATTTAAATAAAGAAGACACAGTAAACAAATAAGTCATGGGGATGTAATGTATTATACAGCATAGGGAATATAGTCACTAATATTGTGACAGCGTGGTACAGTGTGAGATGGTTGCTGGACCTTTCATGGTGATCACCTCTTTAGGTACATAAATGTTGAATAACTGTGGTGCACACTTGAAACTAATATTATATTGCATGTTAGCTATATTTTAATAAAAATCTTAAAAAAATAAAGAAAAAGGAAAAAGGATAGAAAGACTCACTTCCAGCCCTCCAAACAGAAAAGTATCAACAAATGTGACAGTCCCTAAGACTCCAGGCCCATTCTCAAGCTGCTTGAGGAAGTGCAGGCTCCTTGACTGAAACAGGCAAGAAGAAGGGCAGGATGGATGAAATGTATGAAATATGATTCAGGGTGACTGACTCGGAAATATTTTACCAGAAACACTTTGGGATGAAATGGCCTTATCTCAACCACTAGTTGGATAAACTGGAAAGTAAAGCACTAAAAAACAATTTAAGAATTCTAGGTGTTCCTGGAAGGGTTACAAATGATGACTTCAAAGCTTTCAGCATCCAACTGCCAACAAATACTTGGAACAGGAGGCAGCAGCAAAGGAAGACAAGTGACAGGGGCAGCAAAGCAGCTCCCAAAACTTTAGCTAAATCCAATAACTTGGAATTTCTCTATCCCTAGGCTACTTTAAATGCATGAAACACACAGAAAATTCAACATGAGTTATGGACCTCAAGGCAGCTAGGTGTGTTTATCTTAAAGGCAGCTGCCATCAGAAATTATGGATGGCCGAGGCTAACCTTTGGAGCACACGGAGAGGCATGCGAGGCCACTTCTATTGGAACTCCAGAGCTCAGATGAAACTCTGCACAGCCACTGCTTATGCGGAGCTTCTCGAGGGCAATGACAACAGCCTGAAATCAACAGTATTTCTGAAAAACAATTTTCAGGGCTGAACCAAAGAAACATACCAGATGCCTCCAGTCATGAGCCACAAGGTGTAATCTACCATTGGTTAGGTTGTTTGATAAATTGTCGTTAGATGACCATTGCATCAAATAGTGCATGGCAAAGTAAAGATAATATTTTTTAATTGCATTTAGGGAAAAAGCCCAAAATGTTTATTTTTTAGATTTGGATAATTAAATATGACAGGTCTTCCATTTATCTTCAAGTTAAATAGCTAGTCAGTAGCAGGGCCAGCAGGGCCAGTCATATTAATTAACCTCTCTGAACCTCTGAGTCTTCATCTTTAAATTTGGGATAACATTACCTACTTTATAGGATGGCTACGAGGCTTTATGATACAAAAAGTATTGAGTTCAGTAAATGCCCTTAGAGTATTGTATTTGTCCCCAAAATATTAAGCCTCTTTCTGATTCTTGGCTTGGTGCATTTCATTACAACCTAATAAAGTCCATAAAAACAGGAAATGCTCCTATAAATCCCAGCATTCCCCAAGTCAGCCTAGTGTCTTGTTCCAAAAATCTTAAATTTATAGGACTCTTAAAATCTATAAGGAAATGAGAACCCAAACTGAGTGGCATAATAGCTGTTTCCTGGTCCCAACAGCACCCTCACAAAGCCCCTGGTCGCCTTTGCTCCAAGTCTGCTAAAACACATCCACCTCAGTGCCCCTTCTATGCTGCAGTCTCTATACTTGGTCTTGTGCTTCAGTTCCCGGTTCCTTTGGATACTGGGGAATGTAAGTACCATGAACCTCTGCCTGTTATTCTCATGTTTGGGAAACTCCTTCCTTCATTCATTCTTTCACTTATCAAGCAATTTTTGATTTCTGCTACATGCCAGACACAATATTAGATGCTTCCAAATCTGATCAGACCTTGCTAGCCCCTTGACCCCATCGTGTTCCCCCAAGCTATTGTTTGAGGGCCAAACTGGTTGCCCTTAGAGAACTAAGATGCTTCATCTGTGTGGCCTACAAGCCCTATCACTGTTTGGACACTGCTGACACTCCTGGTATTTTGGGTCTGCTCACACTACTATCTCCTGTGATGTCCTCACTACCTGGTTTGTACCCAAGTTCATGCCATGTCTTAAACACGATCATCCGTACCAGTGGCCATTCTCGTTGAGTGACAAGCCTTTTCCGTATTAGTCACCTGGCTGCTTCCGGCCCTGTTATAGTCCCTAATTGTAGGCCCAGCATTAAAGTTCCAGTAGGCAGCTGGTTATGACCATCTCGTTTATTTCTGAATCTCCGTATCATTATCCTCCTCAAAACAGGGCTGACTATAAAAGGGATCAAAAAGTCTCTGGTGGGGTTTTGAAGGCAACATTCCCATATTAAAGCCTCTACCCCATTAAAACCACAAATGCTTTGAAATTGAATAATAAAAATGACTTCTATACTTATTACAAAAACGTCACTCTGCCCAGAGCATATTTTTAGATGATGACCTCATGATGTCTCTAACAGAAGGGTAATTCCACATTCAAATCTAGTCATATCAAGGAAAATTAACATAGAGCCTGAATGTGCTGATGAAAATTAATGCTTTGACTAAGCTGAGAATTTTCCAACAAAGACCCAGAAAACATGGTGATTTTTCTAACGGTTTCAAAAATCTGTGATTTAGTCATTTCATAAACAACACATATTTGTTACTAGTTTTTCAAAGCCATGAGCATAAATGTTGTTTATAGTCTGTCCCAGAATTATGCGTGTGATGATCCTGGAAATGGCCTTGAAAGTAAAACTCAAGGACCAATTCAGAGGAACTCTCTGCCAAGACCAGTACTGCACTCTGCAGTCTGGGAATGACACGTGCTGATTTCAGAGGTGCTCCTGGTTACTGAGAGGGCAGAACGTGCTTTAAATGTTTAAGTGGAACAAAGGATCTCACATCAAGGAGAGACCTTCTATCAATTAAAGTAGTGGCCACCCCAAGGCTTTATCGGTTCTTTGAAACTGTATGTGAGGGCTAAGTGTCAAAAAAGAATTATTGTTCTATATTTTTTATGCTAGAGAGAAGGATTATAACTTAACTTTTTTTAAACCAAATGAAAGTCTTTATGCTATCCCAATATAGACATGTGAAATTAGCAGATATCACAAAGATAAATTTAAGATATCATATTTTAAACTGAGCCCCCAATAATGGAAAAAGAAAAAAATATATATATATAAATCAGGTTAAAACAGACACAGAATTACAATATTCTCTCACCTCAACTGTATAGTATTGATAATTGGTATCACTGCCGATGTGATATGGAGATCCCTCCCACCTCGAAATGCAATCCCCCCCTCTTTTTTGGAATGATTGGTGCATTAAGTTCTAAGAGAGAATAATAATTACATTGAGTTCAGGTGTTAAAATGTATTAGGAAAAAAATTAGTTAGAACACATGCTATAGTTAGCATATCAGAAAAATGTGGGCCTTTACATTTCCATGAGACCACAATATTGCATAAAAGTTAGTGACATAAATTACTGACTGATATATTCTTATTGCAAATTTCAACATGCATTTAAGGACAAAATTACCATATCACAATTAATAATGACACCTTTTACAACCTAAAATTATGACATTAATCTCTTACATTTTTATGAATAAATGTGAGTAAAGGTTTACTTAAAGTCATTTATCACATGCCCGCCCCCCAATCCAAATACATACATACATAAATAAATATGTTCAGACTCAAAAGTTATCCACAAACACTACTTAGTAAACATTAAATCTCCACGACCACCTACAGTTTATAAAATTTAGCTCTTTTTTTAGCATCTCTTGGAGTTTCTGCCTCTCTGATTACTTCTCTTTCGATGAAGCTTTCGAGTCTATGATATTGATGCACCACTGTCAGAATTCTCCTAGCATTTGTAACCACGAAATAATTTCAATTTATGTTTAAAAGAAGAACAAAGGCTCCTTTCCAAGAAAGAGAACTGTAGAGATTCTCTTCAAGGAGGGAGGAATAGAAATAATTTTCTCAAAATTAAAGATGACATATGCCAATTTTTATGATTATTATTACCATTAAAGTAGCCTGAAAACGCACATGGACTACATTGATGAGTATGATGACCATTAAAAAAAAAATTAACACTTGAAAGTCATAGGATTTGATTTGCAGAAAATTTTAGGGGGAAATATGCTATAACATACATTTTCACATGATTTACGCAGGAGACGAGTAACTTTACAGTGTGAAAACTGTTTCAGGGTTTGACTGACAATTTTGGTACAAAGTGCTAGGCAACTACTGTTACCTATGTTCACTGGATCTAGTGCAATCATGACTTTAACATTGACATTGAGCCCTTGGAGTTACAAATTTAAGGAACGAGGACTGAAAACATGCTTACCACGGGTTGTAATGGGGCACCGGGCATCATGGCATTGGCTAGTTGCATTTGCTGGGCCAACATGGCCATGTTCTTCTGCTGAATCAAGTTATTGCGCCCATTTATCTCCAACTGTGTTTTTAAGTGTGGGGGCGGATGAAGATATTTGCAGTTCTCCCTGGAGCAACGACCCTTAAAAACAAAAGCAGAAAACATCATCTTAAAAAAGAATAAAATCAGCAAATTTTATTAATAAAAATAATAACGATAATGCAAACCTACCACTTGAATCTACCATGGGTTTTTCACAGTGTATCTCGTCCATATGGTTTTATAATACATTTAGAATAGGTAATGAATTCACCCACATGCATTGAAAAATTAAGGTATTACGACAGGTGAAAAGGTGTTAAAGTGTAAAGAATTTACTTTATTCTAATATTAGCACTGTTATAACAATATCCAAGTTTAAAAATCTACAAACTGCCAGGATAATATTAAAACACAGACTACTAAATAAAGAATATTATTTTTCTGTAGCATCTTCTGGTTAACTGGAATGAACCCAAAAGGATCATGAAATTTTACCATCTATTTTTACTTGTACTGAGTTCTAAGGAAGTGGATTAAAGGACTCAAGGCACACTGTATCTTCAAACACCTTTAACAAGTATCTCATAACAAACAAAATTAAAATTACTATTAAGCTTCCAAAGCCCAAGTATTAAGAAATTTACAGATGAAAAGAAAATTCCCACATATTCTCACTGTATAGAGAGATTAGTAAGTATAAGAAAGCAGTGGTGAAAAATGTAACCTTTAACCTTTCAAAGATACATGTACTCTCCATTGCCTAAGTATTACAAAACGGTAAGAAATGGACATATTTACCCATAAGTAATTTACAATGTAAAATGGAGAAATAAGTGACAATAAAACAAAAATCATTGTTTTAGGATGATTCTGTTCAAAAATACAGAGGGTGCCCAAAAAATGTATGCACATTTTAAGAAAGGAAAAACTGCATTAAAATTACTCTGATGGGAACCACTGTGCGCACCTCTTATCATTGCAGAAGTCAAACGTGACTTGTATTCATCTTTTGTTATTGGTACATATCAAGTATTACAATTTTAATACAGTTTTTTCCTTTCTTGAAATGTGTATACATTTTTGGGGCACCCTCTGTATATATTAAAGTCTGGAACACGCAATATTGTGTTAAGGGATTGTCCCCATATTACTTCAATATATTGTCAAGTCATATTGGTAGTGACAGATCTCCTCAATTACTGCCTTTATAACTTCTTTCCCCAATAAATTTAATTAAAACTGTTTGGAGGGTAAAAGATTTACTTGACGGCATCAACCACCTCGAGCTTTCTTTGATTTTTCTAAGAAAAATCTATTTGCCATAAGTTGATGTCATACTGTACACTGACACAGAAAACTGATGCTTAGTTTGTGATAAAAGCTGGCACGATTCTGATTTGAATGATCGACTTCTCCCTTGTTTTGGTTAAGGTTTTCGGGAGTAAGTTTCTACACAGGGCTAATATTCTAAGATACTACCTGTTATTTAACAAGCGTTAGGTAATAAAGCATTACTAACAATACTTTAAATCAAGAGACAATAGAGGACAGTAGTTGCTAACAAGGATCTTACAGGTCTCAAAACCTGCACTAGAGGCCTCGCTCTCTCACTCATCAGCTGCATGAATTGCATCTAAAAACTAACCTCTTTCAGCCTCAGGCTTTTTATCCATTTTTAAATTGCTATATAACCTACACCACAGATTCATTATGAAGATTAAAGAAGATAATTGATATGTCATGTCCTTGGCACTGCATGACGTTCTCCGAGTGAGATCAAGTCAGGAGCTGCTATTACCCACTCCCCCCCCCCGGCCCCACCAAAAATGTATATCCAACAAAAGAAAAACAAAATATTGGAATGAAGGTAGTTTTTATACTATCTGTTATGGCTATTGATATGTTCACAAATAAAGTAAGATTTACGTATCTATGACTTATTCCATATGAAATCACCACGCTTATAAGTATCTGGATGTGAAATAACTCTACGAAAAAACAACATATAGAGTCATAAGATAAACCACACAGAACGACTGGCCAACATAAATAAGCTCATGGATGACCCATGAGCTGATTGTCCCTGATTTCAGGGACATTCACTTGACATAACCTAGAGAAAAACCTCCTTTTCCATACAAAGAACAACTTGGCTCCAAGAGAAAATCTGCTGCTTAATGTCTTCACATCATATTTCTTACTAAGATTGGACTAATTTAAGTGCAGCTAAGCAGAGTTATATCCACCCTGAGGATCCAGTTACTGTCAGTTCTCAGCTCAGTTTCTGTAGTTCCATAAATAGCACAGAGGTAGCCCTGGGCCTTGAACCAGGCCTTGCCAACACTAAAATCTGTCTCCCTCAGGACTTCATTCTCGTGCCTCTGTTAACACAAAGCCCCCTTCCGATCTACCTACAAAGACAGTCCAGAATGAAATAATGAAGGAGAGAAATCCTACGCGCCCACCATTCAGCCTGTGTCAGCACATCTCAAAACTTTTAACAGCTCAGATCTTTGGTTTTCATTTTGTGTTTACTACATCTACTCAGGAACAATGCCACTCTACTACATTTCTTACATATGCAACCCTTCAATTCCCCCTCTTGATTGGATTGCTCTGGAGCCTCACATTCAAAGAGCTATGCTTCTAAGAATCAACTGCGGATGTGTTTGAAAAAGTATACAGACTACAATAAAAAGCCTCTTCCACAGAGAATCTATGGCAACAGGTTTGGGGGCCCAGGTTATTCTGATCTAGCAGAATACAATTCTGTAAAGCCATGTGAATTTTTCATTGACGTGTGGAAAAAATAATAGTCTCTGCAACTGATATTAGATAAACAGTGTTGTAGGAAGTTCAAAACTTATTTAATGCTGACTGTGTTGCCGAATAATTGTGGTTTGACAAATAAAAGGTCAAGAATAAGTTAGACTAAACATCCTCTTCTAGAGACTGCCTAAAGCCCCAGAAAAAACCACAAGCAGCATACCTTTCGTTGAGAGTTAAGGTAAATATGACACTGCTCCCTCTCCAGGTTCCTCTGTTTCTGAGCTCCCAGCACCATACTTCAATAAGCATTTGCAGAATAAGTGAATGAACACTTCTTACTAAATGATTAAAGATGAATTCTACTCTAACTCTATCCTGAGACAATAAAGATAATAGAAAATCAAAACTAAGTCTAATACCAAACTTTTGATTCTGAGTTGTACTAACCTAACGGTGTGTTTATTCAGAGACCAGTAATTTGAACACAGGCTAAAGCTTAGCATGATAAAAAGGAGAAAAGGTAACAGGGTGGCAAGTTTTACCAGGGAGGAAAGATCTGTGTAGAGACTGGCAACCCAAAAATCTATATAGTGATAATCCATTCTAACAATCTAAAAGCATAAATTCAATCAGTATCTAGCGGTCACACATGCAGATTTTTATACAGGAGCTACTCCTCCAAATCATCCAGAAATTTCACCTTAAATACATTAAATTGCGCTGCTAGGATCAGTGCAAAAATATAAATATAGTTTTTTATTTACTTTTGATTCCTACCTGTAGTTCCTGCTAATGCCATATAATTGTAGATTTTATCAAACACAGCTTGATTCAAATAGCAGCTTTGTTAACTTACTTGCTGAGTGACCCTGTATAAGTTAGTTAAATTCTCTGAGTGGCCAAACCTTTTCTGTGGAATTGTCGCAATACCACAGAAATGTTGCTTAAATGAGCATCATATCTGTGGAAAGTGCTAAAAATAATACAAACAGCAAAACACAGAAACAATGCATATCAATAATCAGTGATATAAGCGTGGCCCTTAACCATCATCCTGTACTTGCCACATCTAAGTACTAAGGACTAATGCCACCCTAATACATTACTTGCAATGTTAGATTTCTGCAGTTTGCTTTTGTTAACTGCACGGAATCTTATTTTCAGTGAGCTGTCCAGCTGACTAGCAGGCCACTCGACAGAGCCTATACCATAAATACATTAGACTCTATCCAAGGCGGCTTTTCATAGGTTTACTCAACACAGAGGTCAAAGACAGCATTGTAGGCATATATTGTGTATTTTAAGGGTATGGAGGAAGTTCAATAATATTGTTCAAGACGGAGTCCATTTTTCTGTAATAATTTTCTACATTTATAAAAGCCTGTACATGACCAATAATGGTCATTCGAGGGATCAATTTATCAAGTCCCACATATCTGAAGTTACAAACGGTCCAATTGTGAATTTAAGGATTTTTTCATTAGCCTTTGAAATTGATGCAAAGCTTGTGATTATAACAAAGGAAGAGATATGTTTAGTTTATTGTTGGAGCTTCAAAATAAGTGCCTTGTTAATTCTTTGTGTACTTTGATAAAGTACACTTTTAAATAATTATGGATGAACATACGAGAATATATAGTACATATCTAAAAATTACGTGTGTGTGATCTATACAAATTGTATACAAATTGTAGAATAAACATAAAACTGAATGAAACTAGCAATGCCAATTTAGAGATATGAAAATAAATTTCTTAGCTATTTTTAACATTTATTTAAGAACTAGTTAACAATCAAAAATAAAACATCTTACTTAGAAGTTGGCCAAACTTAATAAAACAAAAAAATTAAAATTCCATTTTAAAACTGGAAAAATAAGTTTTCATTTTTAATTATACTTCCTCCACCTAAAGTAAAAAAATATTGTGATTTATGAAGTCGAAATGTAAAAAGACAACTTATTAGGCTGCCAAATGGTAACCATATGACAGGTTTATGATTACTAGGTCATATTTGGGTAGATTCTGGAAATAAAAGGGCAATGATGAAAGTATTACAGGGGTACCATCTTATACTCACAAGTCTTTTCCAACTTTCACTGGAAACAGTGGTTTTCTGGTACAAGTGTTCAAACTCGTACCAACCATTTATTTCAATTGTTAAACAAAACCAGTATTTTACCATCTTATACTCACAAGTCTTTTCCAACTTTCACTGGAAACAGTGGTTTTCTGGTACGAGTGTTCAAACTCGTCACAACCATTTATTTCAATTGTTAAAACAAAACCAGTATTTTCTTGGGGACAACTCAGATATGCAAGTGTTTTAGAAGCACTTTCTGGAGATATTTATTGCTCAGATATTGGCCAGAGATTCTGGCAAAGAAATTTGGTATCTTCCTACTAAAAATTCTTACTGCTTTTTCTTTCTTTTTTCCCCCCAGCTAAGATGATACAAATATCTCAGAAAAATTTTGCCAATGAGGAAAAAAAAAAAAGAAAACAAAGCAATAAACATTGGCAGTCAAGAAATATTGTCTCAGGCATTTCCAAAAATGTTTCTATGGTTCCGCCATGCGTTTTAATCAATTCTTGCATTAATTCTAATACACGGGTGAATAAATTTACATATATAATATTTATTTTAGAATTACAAGTATTTAGTGGTAGGAAGTTGATGGCAGTTTTAAATGTGATTAACTTTAAGAACAAAAATACTTTATACATACACAAACATGCACACATACATACTCTTGTTTTGTTTTCATTTAGGTAAATAGAATTTGATTAACTCTAGGAATTATAGTTTATTGGCTTTGCAAATATTGAAAATAAATTAACTGCACCTAATAAACAGACTATTGCAGATTTTAAATGTATATTTTCTTACAATCCGCTTGTTCCCACAAAGGACTCATGTTAGCTTACAAGAACACACGCATCCTAAAAAGAAGTTCAAGGTTTCTCATTGACATTTTGGGACAGATTAAGTCTTTGTTATGGGGCTGTTCCTTGCCTTGTATGATGTTTGGCAGCAAGCAAAGCCTGGCCTACTAGATGCTTGCAGCACTCCTGTCCTCTGTTAAGACAATTCAAGTTGTTTCTAGATGCTGCCAAATATCTCTGGGGGTGAAGGTGAGGCAAAATCATCTTCAGTGAAGAGTCAACCACTGCTTTATACCTAACAGAATTTAATGGGGGCTGTATTAGTCTGTTTGGGCTGCCATAACAAAATATCATAGACTGCGTGGTTTAAACGACAGAAATTAATTTTCTCATTGTGTGGAAGCTAGAATACTGGAGATGCTTTTTTTTTTTTTTTTTTTTTTTTTTTTTAAGGGAAAGCAACACTTCCTTGGCTTTACTTCCCTTTGGGAAGTCTTTTCAGGAGAACAAAGTTAAAAATATATCCCTTCCTTTGAAAAAGAAGTTACTGGTCAAGATAAATTAAGCAGCCCGAGAACTCAGAAAAATAATTAAGGATTTCTGACCACCAACTAGAATTCTGGTGGACCCACCGAATAATGCTGTTTTTAGTCGTTTGCAAATATATACATGTGTATGTGTGTAACTATAAATGTGAACACATAGATATTCAACTCAATTATGTACCTATTTCTAAGAGCGGTATGTGTACTGCAAACTTAGATTGCTGCTGTTGCAAATTTAAGAAAACTAGAAGATATGACCTAAAATTCATATTTCAGTTTTTACTTGGAAAACCACATAAGAACTTTTAGAAAGCTATAGAATGAAACCTAAAGGGACACTGAACTATCATTTGGTAGAAATTCCTAAAGTAATCAAAACAGGTATTTCATTCACCCCACCTGACCCCTGCTGAGGAAGTCTCCTTGGAGATTTTGATATTACTGTTTGTTTCATTGTTTTACAAATAGTATGCAATATAGTATCATAAATAAACATAGTATATATACTGTTTACAAGTCAATACTATATATTTACTATATTTACATAGTATGATATACTATATAGTATTGACATATTAATTTTTCTATTCATTTTTCATTCTCAAGAAAAATGACCTTTTAACCCAAATAAGTAAATGGGATTATTTTCCTTGAATAATTTCCTATTTTTAATATCATGGCACCCTTATTTTAGAGTTATATTGTTCCAAAAGGCAAGAAAGTCATCTTTAAATTAATATTTAAATCTTCTTTAAACCAAATACAACTTCCGTTCTAATTTCCTCATTGGACTTTTCAGTAGTAGAAAAGTCCAGGTGTCACCTTTTTAGGTGACACCAGGAGCAAATGTTTAGCATCCCCACAGAACAAGAAAAGAGTCAGTCTTCCTTTTATCTTGCCAGCAAATAATCTCTATTCTTCTAAACTTAACATGAAGTAAATATAGCAACATGAATCAATATTTAAAGCTTAACTTTCAAGGTGTAAATGCTATTTGTTCAGTCAGCATAACATCAAATACCTGAGCCTCACTCAGTTCAACACAATTGAACTGAGTAGGAGTTCAATTTCTCCTTGGAGAATTTTCTACTACCCCTGAGAGAAAAAAAAAGCAGAAATTTATGAATGCGTTTTCATTAAAACAGTCCCAATTTCTTTCAATTGCTTTAACCAAAAATATAAAATGTTTTCAAATAAAACAGAATATAAGGCAAATTTAGATTTTTTTCCTTTCCTAATCTCAGAAAATGTTTGTATTCACATATACACTGTGGCATAACTATTATTGTATGCCAATAAAAAAAAAGAAAGAAAACTACAAACACACATACACACACACAACCTACTGTGTTTAAATTTGTGATTTTTTACCATGGCCTGAAAGATTGTTAAAAGAACGCAACGGATTGTTTCATAGGCATTAAACGTTTTGTCATCAAAATCTAATCTAATCTCTAAAAAGCCTACTTACGTTAGACTTTTCTGGCTATTTAAAAAGCCCTCTTCAGTATCCCATGGGTGTTGTAGGCCCTATTTTATAGAATGTTCCTAAGTTTGATGATGAAGATTCTTGGACCTTAAAACCAATCATGACATTTACAATGCCCCCAAATAAACTCAATACTGATGCAAGATCAACGCACTCCAACTCAAACATAAGGATCCTATGACTTTTCCCCCAGAGAATTTAGGAGCTTTCATTACACAACTCCCATTAATCATCTTGAAAATGGCATAACTGAAACTCTACACATCTAGATAAGTATTATGTAAGGCATGAGAGTCGGGTTAGCTGCTGCTGAGGAGGTTGGAAAAAGAGAAAAAGGCAACAAATCACATACACATGCTGGTTACAAAAATACCACTCCAGCAGCTTTTGTCTGTGACAAATCAGATATACATACAACTGTGACAGTAAGCGTTCTATCAGCACACGATTTTAGCTGATAGTCATCTGAAGAAATCTTTGCCTCCTCAGAGAGGGCCCACAAGAATCTTATATTTAGAGCTGCTGGTGCTGAGATGCTGTAAGAAGAGACAGTCTCCCTTTTTCCTTATGTCCGTGGCCTTCTCTATCCCAAAGAATTCCACAAAGGTGTAGCCACCTGTGAAGTGCTATGAAGGGTTTAAGTGGCACCTATTTCTGCCCATATTCATAGTCTTCTAAGCTCCAAAGACGGGTCTGGCCTGCATGCCTGAGCCAAGCCAGAGTCTCCATGACCTTGTGAAAGCCCAGTGACATTTGGTAGGTGCCAGCATCATTCAACAGTCCAACATTTGTTGGCTGTGTTTTTATAGCATCATAAAATGGGAAATGCCAGATCACTACTATGTTTCTATTATATTTTCAATTGCTTCATTATTTTTTTTTGGTACAGCAACTGTCAGACCTCTAAACTGTTTGCAGCAGAAACACTTCTGAAGTTTTATGGCACCCAAAATCAAACGCTATTCAATCTTGGCTAATAATTAAACACCCTAACATTTACATAATAAAACATAGTGCTCTATTTGTGGTGCATGCCTTTCAATTGAGAAACACAAAATGTTTTACAAATCGTACCCAGTTCATCATCGTACCATTATTAGGTGCGGTACCGCATGACTGTCTTATTTTATTTCTAGGACTTTCCTGAGGGTAAAAAAAGAGGTAAACTTCTTAAATCAAATGCATACAATGTTTTCCTTCGCAATCTCTTGGAAGACTTGTGTAAGCAGTTCTTTACAAATCTATTCCAGCTCCGAATGCGTTGACAAAGTAAAAGCTCTCCACCTTCGAATACGCCTCCAAAGTGTGCGGGAGGGGTCCTTGCCCAAGGACACACAACTGAACCCAGTTGGGTTAACTGCAGCGTTCACCATAAACTAGAGGCATGCATTCCTACTGATGACTACTTGATCAGCTTTAGGGGTGTATGTTTTCCTAATCATTGCTCACACTACAACCACGTGCATCTGAATGAAATAGATGCTTCAAACCCCTTTGAGTTCTGCAAAGAAGTTTCACAATATAAGCAACTAATTTTGGAGAAGACTAATCCACACAGCATTTTCAAAGTATAATAGAAAAAAAGTAGATTCACTTATGAATTTCAGTTTATCTTTCATTCTTTTATTTTTCCCTCAGTAGGATCAGTATTATAGGATCAACTGATCTTTTCTGACAAGAAAATAATTTGAACATCAAACAAGTTAAGTTTGCTTTGACATGATCCGTTTCAACAAGCGACTTGGTGAGGTAAGAGGTTTCTTGGATTTATCTGTGGATACTAATGACCTGGACTCTGTGATTTGGGTATATCACAAAAATATGTATTGTATATATCTAGATATATACTCTATACACACACACACACACACACACACACACATACACACACACATAGTATATCTAGTATATACTGGGGGTGCCAAAAAAATGTATACAAGTGGACACTTTGGTCAACGTTGCTCAAGCAGTAGTTTACCAAAATCAGAAGTGTCTGGACATTGATGGTAACCACTTTGAGCCCCTCTTGTAATTAGAGAAGTCAAAAGAGACTTGTGTTCATCTTTTGTTATCAGTATATATTGAGTATTAAATTTTTAATACAGTTTTCCTTTCTTAAAATGTGTATACATTTTTTGGCACCCGCTGTATATAGTGGATATACTATATATATATATATATATATATATATATATATATATATATAGTGTATATATATATATAATATATACACACACACACACACACATATAGTGATTTTATATAGAAAAAGGTATAAAATGTTACGTTTGTAAAAATACAAAGTTAGACAGTAATATCGAGTGGAAGGTAGGTTGCCAGGGGCAAGTATTTTATTTAGCAATATAAAAAAAACTAAAGAAAGTCAAAGGGGTGAAACATTTTGTTGAAGTCAGCTGGGGAATAAAAACATCATTACCTTGTATTTATAGGAAGCATTTGATATATTTGTACCTGCTAGATCCTATATCTGCCTACAAATATAGGAAAACAAACCCGTTTTTACATATTTAAAATAATTAACACATTATTAGTTGTGATAAACTTTAAAGTATAATATGATACAATGTTCTCAAAGTCCCATAATCAGTATTTCCATTGTAAGTCTTCCATCAAAGTCTACTAGATGTGACCGTCTATATTATGCATATGATTAGCGCTTTAATGATTTAAGAATCTCTTAAAATGTAAGAGATATCTAAAATTTTGTCTGTCAGTTATATGCAGAAAGTATTGCATTATGCTGTATACTGCTCACTAATCTTTTAGAAACATCACTGCCTTTGCCAAATATCAATTCTGTTCCCTAATTTTTCCTTCGGATTCCTTTGTAAACCTCGGATTCTCTAACTGTAAACAAAGGTTGTCACTTTCTAACCTCACTAATTCTGCCTCTCGTCCAGCCATTAAGTGCTACTGCTTCACACAAACAACAATGACAGAGCACGAAGGAAAGGTGAGGTGACAACGGCTCTCACCACTGCTGACCACTGTCTCCTTCAGACAGATCAACTTTGTACTTGAACAAAATGTGCTCAATGACACTGGCTCTGTTCCTGTGGGGAAAGCACTCCCCTCCACTGCCGCCCGCGCCCCACCCCCCATTAGCCCCATGACAATTTGCTAAAATTGTGCATAGCCATCAGCTCTCTCTCAGACTTCAGGCTGCAGTGAGGAGAAAGACAATTGGCTCATGAGTCCAGAACACGTCTCTATTGGATGCTGACTGCAGCAGCATAGACACTAAGGGTGAAAAAAAAATCTCCTGAAGTGAAAACACAGTATCATAATACAGGTTATCTGAGCCTGTCTCCTCCTCTGCACCCCACTCCCACCCCCAGAGACTTCTACTGGCTTTCTAAGGCCGGTCCCTGAATATGGAAAGAATATTCAACAAAAGTTACTTGGAAATTGTCCCTGGGAATAACAGAGGGATGTCTCAGAATTTTTAGCAAGAATTCATGTTTCTAATAGCTTGAATAGCTTTGTGGGAAAGGATCCATATTAACAATAAACAAACAAAGTTTTGGAACTCTTATAAAACATCTATAAGATGAATTTCTAAGGCAGAAAGGTATTGAAGTCATCCCTGAAGCCTGGGCACTAACAAAAGCTTAATCATCACAAGGTGTTCTGTTTGTTCTAAACAGTAGTCAGAGCTGCAGAAAGCATTCTTGGTGCTTATTTAAGATGAAAAATATGGCGATGTTGGGCCTCTCAGGGACGTCAGCCATGGCAACACTGTTTCTTAATAAGCCAGCATGGGAATGTAAGAGGGAAAAAGCACAGACGGCTGTCACATGATGTTTTTTCTCTTGCTATCATATCAACAATATTTAGGCTGAA
This sequence comes from Rhinolophus hipposideros, assembly GCF_964194185.1. Lineage (NCBI taxonomy): Eukaryota > Metazoa > Chordata > Mammalia > Chiroptera > Rhinolophidae > Rhinolophus > Rhinolophus hipposideros. The sequence continues at coordinate 86,961,911 of NC_138048.1, forward strand.
AGCCCAGATCTGCTAAACACCCAGTTTGGGTGCACTGCGTAAAGCAACATATCTATGAAATTTACACTCTCTACCACTGGCTCAGCAGGTGGCTGTTAGGAGAAATGGTTGTTTTCCCTTCCTTGGGACTTTGTCCATGCCTCTGTCCTAATAGCTCGGCTTTACTGTGCATTGCTTACATATCTTCCTCCCTGGTGATGGCCTCCAGAAGGGGCTCAAGCCTCAATCCAGGACCACAGCCTAGGCCAGGCCAAAATGCCCATTAACTAACTGCCTGCCCAGTGAATGAGTCCTGACTATATTTCAGAGTATACGATATTCTATCCAAGAAAGTACTTCTCAAACATTCCTTCTGCATCTTCTCCAGAACCTTCTTAGGACCTACCTACACTGCATCCCATATTGTCTTCATTCAATTATATTTTCCTTCTTCCCTAGTCTGTCTCCCCTCATTTGTGCCTTCTCCACGTAAGTTCTTACTACTGTTATCCAACCACAACTTAGTACTCTGCTTCTACCCAAATAAGAACTATGGTCACTTGTTGGATTTACATGTGTCTGTAGCTTGTAAGCTTCTCATATATATAAGCCACAGAGATCGACACATGAGAATCGTCCCAGGATTTGACATGAAAAAGCATTATAGCCCCAGCTGAATGGTCACATGAACTGGAATCAGAAAGTTGTTGAAATGTCAACTCTGATATTTATTTGCAGTGAGACTTTAGGTTAATTAATCAACCTCACTGAACTCCAACTTCCTCTTCTATAAAATGGAAGAAAACCATCCTAGGGATGATGTGAGTATTAAATGAAGGAATGAACTCAGGTCCTCGATTATGGTCTGGTACTCAGTAAATGGAAATTACTGCGCCCCTCTCATTTTCTTAGCACGTTTTTCCCACCCCTGGAACTTTGCAAGCCCTGCTTCCTGTCACTCTGGCCCACTTCTTCAGATATGCTTGAAAGCTTCCTTTTCTCCTCTTCTTTCAAACTCCCTGTGTCAGAGTTCTTCAGCTCACCATCAAGTTAGAATCTCTTTCAATGCACTAACCCACGCTAAGCCTCTCTAGTGGCTGAAGCTGGAAAATGTAAAGTACAATGGGGAAAAAACCACACACACAAAAACAAAAAAACAACAACCTGTCCAGGAGCCAGGGAGACCTGGATTCACTGTACTTCTCTCATTTACCAGCTATATGACCTCACACAGCTACTCAACCTCCTACCCCAAACAGTGCCCTCCTTTGTGATACTGTATGCAAGCGACACAACTCCTGGGGGCTGTGAGAAAGCTTTTCTAGTGCCCAAAGGAAGACTTAGAAAACTGAGCATCTGTATTTTAAAAGGGGTTGATAATAAAAAGGAATCCTTTTCAGAGGTTAAATTGGATTACAAGAGGTTCAAATGTCACTTTCTGTGGACATTTTCTCGTTCACTTTCCTTCCTCCTCTTTCCTTTCTCGTCAGGAGGAATAAACTCACAGTAGTGAGTTTAGCACCTGTCAAATTGTATTACAGGTAATTTCTACAAGTCTGTCTACCCGTCTAGATTAAGAACTTGTTAAAGACAGGACTAAATCTAATTTAGCAACCTAAGTATTTTCACTAAATGTTTGTACAATGAATAAGCAATTTAGGAGACAGGAGGCCACTTCCGGTGTCCCAGCTATCACATCCCTGAGACAACACTGTAATGCCTAAGCCATTGGTCCTCAATCATGGCTGTACATTATAAATAAATAATTCCTACATCCAGCCTCAAACCCCAGAAATTCTGATTTAATTGATCTTGGCTGGGTCCCAGGAAAGCTCTCAGGCACTTCTAATGACTGCCGCTCTAAGGACCATTGGTTAGTCTGCATACTCGTATACCAATACATATTCTCATGTACACATCAATCACAATCACACATCAATCACAATAACTTCTCTACAGTTCTTTTAAACCCAGTGTGTTTGCCAACGGCTTCAAGGCAACTGCTAATGTCATATGTCAGTTAACCGATATTTCTATTTCTAAACTGTCCATTTTCTCCACAGCTCCTTTCTTATACCATGGGAGAAAGTGCACTCACGGGCAAGAGGTTACACAAAAAGAGCTGCCTTTTGTTCCCATAGGCACATTATCCCAGAATGAAGCCTGGAGACCAACAACTCCTCTGGCCAAAAAGTGGTTTATAAACACCTTGTTCATTAGAAACACAAGATCTTATGGGAAAAAGAGGGTACAAAGATCCATGGCATCAATGTACCCCTGATGCCCCTTATGCATCCTTTCTTTTCCATTTCAACATAGATGGTACACTAAAAGAGGAGTGTGTCAATGTCATCGATAGCATTTTAGATCAGTAATAACAGATCTTATACAATTTAGCTTCATTTTCATCCTTGAGGGTTAGCGGTCTTAGGAGGTTCCTATGTTAACTTGGCAACATTGCTTTTACAACTCCATTATAACTTGCTTATGTTCAAGTTAAAACTTTCATAGCTGCAGAAAGGTAAAATGGTATATTATAAATTTTTTAGTAAAAAGATAAGAGTTCTCCACAGGATTCTTGTCATTTTCTTTGGAGGACCATAACAATGGGCAGAATCCTTTCTCTAATGGTGACCTCCTTGGTGTTCTATTCAGATGTAGTTACAATGTCTACCATTAACACTCACAACAATATCTACCATTTATCCTCAGGGAAATCCTAATAAATGATTCTTATTAACCTCCTATTAGAAATGAGGAAATAGGGGCTTCCAGAGGGTTTACTATCCCATGTAAGGCCCCACCAGTATTAAGTGGTGATGGTGGGAAGTAGTAGATATGTCAGGGTCAGCTTGCATGCCACCAATGAGTAGGCACGCTAACGGTGGGCTAAACAATCTAGGGACTGAGGGCAATTTAATTGGTTGTTGCTGTTTATTTTCAGATATAACCAATGATTTCATACAACCCAGAGATAGAAATTGAAATTTAATGATATATGGTACTCCCATAAGAACTCATCTAAAATAAAATAGGACAATAAAAAATAAAAAAAAAATAAAATGTATTTCTTGCAATGAGTATGAATGCGTTCTAGAAGAGCTAGATTTATACATAGGTCAGAAATACAGCGTGTGTGCGCATGTACACACAGGTGAAAGAGAAAGCAGACGAGAACAACTGATTCATTGTCCCCTAATCTAACCTAAAAAGTAAGCTAGAAGATAGGAAATGAATGGATGAGGCAAAAAAGTAAAGTAAAATAAAATAAAGGTAGAAGTGTTCTTGCCTTGAATGTGCTTTACACTGAATCTCATTATCGTCTAGAATAATTCATTTATACATTTATTCACCAACTACTTGGTGAGACCTGTCATGTGCTCAGTGCTATGGGGCAGTGGAGATCCAAAACGAATCAGACACATATTCTACGATGGGAAATAAGGCACGCACATGACTAAAACATAAGGCTAGAAGGCAAACGTGTCACAAGGGGCATTCAGATAAAGAATTCTTATACTTTGAAAGAAAAAGAGAATGTTTACCTTTAGAAGAATCAAATAACAATAGCTTTGAAGACACGGTATTTATTATATATGAGGAATTAGAAAAAATATCCAGGTAGGGGAAACAGCCTAATTTGAGAAATCAGTGACAAGTAATAGATGCTCTTACTGTAGTAAGAGCAGTGGGAAATAAGTTTGAAAAGCAGGCTGAGTCTAACTTAGTCTCTAGTTTTAAAAACAGAGCTGAAGATTGTCTACTCCCTTCGGTAGCCCTGGGAGAGCCTGGGACAACAGCAAAGCTGTACTTCCTGAAGTCATCAGATAGGAGAAGCACAAGAAGTTTCAGTGGCAGAGAGCCTGGGGAGGGGAGGCCAATTAGGTGATTATTTTAATAGTCCAGGCAAGAGCTAACACAGACCTGACCACTCTCCAGATAATCATCCCAGACCCATCTTTTTCACAATCCCTTACCCAACTCCTATTCTGACACATGCAGCATATATTCTCTCTCTCTCTCTCTCTCTCTCTCTCTCTCTCTCTCTCTCTCTCTCTCTCTCCCTCTCTCTCTCTCTCTCTCTCTCCCTCCCTCCCTCCCTCCGTCCCTCCCTCCCTCCCTCCTAGCCTCTCTCCCTCCTTCTCTCTCTCTCTTCCAGCCATAAGAGACTGAAGTACATTCAATCCTTTGCACAAGACATCACTTTGTCCTTGTAGATCCACCTATTAAGACACACCACACTCTTTTTTGCGGGGGTAGGGAGGGTGCTGGCTAACTTCTAATCAGTTTTCAATTAAACATCACCTACCCCAGGAAGTTTTCTTTAAACTTTCAAGTCTTTGTTTAATGCTCTTCTAGCTGGTTCTAGAGCATTCACTACACTTGATCACAATGGTTTGTCACTTGCCTGTTTCCTTCATTTGACAAGGTGCAAGGAAGGTAAGAACTATGATGTTTATTTTCTAGTTGCATTCCCAAAACGAGAACACCTATAATGGTGCTAGGCTCATAACAGGTGTTAACTCACTGACTGGGTAAATAAATAAAGGAGTCTGATAAAGCAGAACGTACATTACATAATATACATATAATACACACATAATAGACATATAATATATATATACATATAACGTATATTAACTATATGGCTAAGTTCCAAACAGACCTCAGAACAGTGCTTTTTCAAAACCTAGTAATGTTTTGAAAATGTACTAATTAACTGCCAAATTAAGCTTTAGTGTTTTCCAATTTCTTGCAACTTACTAGCAAATTTCTGATCCAATCATCAATGTGTTATTCTATGTTTCATTATTTCCTTCATACCAAGATAAAAACTGGACTCCACACTATATTCACACGAGAAAAGAATAAATGGTAACTGTAATCCGGAATACTCAAATTGGAAAATGTTAATTAGAAGTGTCAAAATGATAGATAGCTTAGCAAAAATTCTGAAGCATGGATCAAGGGATGTACCTACCAATAAAATGAAACTAAAAATGTTTTTTTTTCCCTGTTGCAGTATTTCTTGTTAGAATAACTTTGTTTCCTGATTTCACACACACAAAAATACAATAACAAACAAAGTTCATGTTTGGCTCACTATATTCTACTAGTAGTTGATACTGATAATTTTAATATGTTTTTTGAATGTGACATATTCCTCTACAATATTTGAAAATAACAATTACCCACCTAAGAGATCCTATAATATCATGAAATTTTAGTTAAAAGGAATTGTGCTATATTGGTGTAGAAAATGCACTAACATTAAAAAAAAATCAGTATATCTGCTTACCTTCTCAACAATTTTTCCAAAACTATTATGGTGAATCATAATTATGTGATTAAGTTCCAAATTATGCAAAATAGGTTTATGTCTCCATGTGCAACTACTTTCAGTTATTTCTGAAATCATGCGTTTGTTTCATTGTTAGCACTTACCTATAAGTAAAAATAATCTCAAATTTCATTTATAAAGGTATGGTTCCTGATTTACAAAATATATCTCTTGTACTATAATGATGATAACTGCTTTTTGATTTTTTAAAAATAAACAGTGGTGTAAAAAGAACCACGTAGTAAGGGAGTTTGTTTTCCATATTAATCTGGAAGAGAAGAAAATTGGCTAATAATCACGTGGACTGATTATACAAACAAAAAATAATTCCTTCTAAAACCAGTATTCTATATTACAAACTACCAAGGTTTTGCTAAAATATATACTGGCTTATAGGGGGCAAAAGAGCAGGGCCCCTCCGTACATGAGTTGAGTAGGTGAAATTATTGAAGACTGTAACACACAGCAGGAAAAGATTTACAACGTATTAGTCAAGGCTGTTATTTTAGGAAAAATTAAACAGCGTGCCATGAAAGGACCAGGAAATATTTTAAATAAATTCAAGTAAAATTTACAAATTATTTACGTATGAAACATACTATCAATCATTTGAGAATAAGCAGCTCTCAGAATGCCCATGTTCTTATCTCCTAGATTTTCTAAATTGGGTAAACTTTCAGATTAGATCATCCATTTTTAAGAGTACATCACATAATATTACACGGGCATATTTTCTCTTTCTATAATTTTGCCAGGTCACTACTTACTGGGGGTATACTTTCTGTCATTTCTCCTTCCAATGATATATTTAAAAACATACTATACCCCCATGTGTTTTTCTTCAACATATTTCTATTGGTCTACTACGTAAAAACCTTTGTTAACTCACCCCAGACCATTGCTTATACCTGTTTTCATAAATAAAGCATTCTACTCACACAAATGAACAGATGGTTCTTTAAAACAAACAGGTAATCCCCAAACTTCCTTTCTGAAAATTTTACTCTACCTCTCTTACCTCATGACCTACCAAAACAAAACAAAATGTGGAGTGGGCAGACCACAAGGCATAACCTAGGGTATGTTTCAGAAAATAGATAATTGACACCATGAAGTGTCCTGTGATGCCAAGGTTGACAATGTGTTGAGGAAAACTGGCTGGGAGTGAAGCACTGTCACATGCATTTTCAATCAACCTCACTTTGACCATATGAGTAACTGGTCTTAACTACATGATGCCAGTGGGGAAGTTAAGGCTCACAAAGGTTCAACGACTTGTCCAGGGTCACAGAAGTAGCAAATAAAGTTTAAGTCTCAAATACAGATCTGACTCCGTGTCTGAGGATTATGCCCTCTATAACACAGCTGGCTTTCCAGGGATCCCCCAAGTCGGGTGGTTCTAATAGGTAAAATGGTAGTGAGTAAAACCATACCATAGGGGGACATATTTAGGCAATTCAACAAACGGTGGCTAGACCAACCTGATTGGGATGAAGGCTTTGCTCAGGGAAGGTAAGTTCAGAAAGTTAAGGCAAAGTAAGTGGACGTAACTTAAATGCCTGCTCAAGAAATCTACAACATAAGCAAGGATATTCCATTCACTGAACATTTTTGCTGAGGTCTCTTTGAATTTCAGGAAGATACTCCATAGTGCAGATGGCCGAAATCATAAGACTCTAAAAAGATGGCGCTCAATAAACAAACTCAAGAGTAATGATCGTTCATCTGGTTGTACGGTACCTACCAATCTAAGACAAAACAGTTGCACTAAACTATTCACGTGGGTTAGCAAGGTAAGGTAGCATACAAATGTCCTCCATGAAAGTTATTAAATACCAAAATGGCAGAGAAGAAAAATATTCAAACAATAATCAGGACTATCATTTGATTGTGTGAAGAAATGAGAATGAACCTACTCACTCTATTAACCCTGAAGCAATAAATATGTGCTTTGAAATCTTAAATTTCTAAAACCAAAAATATTTCTCACAAAATAAAAACTATGTATCCATATTTTTGTTTTACAAATTATGAATATATTAAATACAAGTTAAGAAAATTAACTCTGAATGATGAGGGGAAAAGAAACATTACCATTTATTGTCTGTGCTCTTCCAGACAGAGCAGTGGACGTAACCCACTCAAGTCCTTCCAGAGCCAGTTTCACTTCCCCTTGCCCTTGTTTATTTTCTTCGTAGCACTGGTCATACGTGCAATATGTTGCTGATTTATGTTTAACCTACTGAATGACTGACTGACTGACTCCACTGGAGATGTACGATCCATGAGGGCACAGCCATGAGCCGTGTTTCTCTAGCTCAGAGTGAGCCTTGGTGTTGAGGAAAGGAAACAGATCTCACATAGTACTCCCCACAATTCTATGATGGGAGTACCATTTTCCCCACCCTACCTCCGCTTTGCTGACAAGATTCAGAGATCCTGTGGAATTAAATAATTTGTACAGAGTCACAGAACAATTTATGTACTGGAGACCCACCTGCCTGATTCTTATGTACTGTTTAAACAAATTTGGCAGGCGATATTTAGAAAAAAAACAGTATCAAGTTGAAATTCAAATAGCTAGTGGTGTTTAAAATGCAGCAATTAAGAAATCACTTTCTAGAGGACTCTTTCATTGTACATAAATACAATCAGACAGACTTATAGTTATCACCACAGTACATACACATTAGTTATACTATGGATATAACACAAATTGACTATGACATTTTGCAAATCATAAACAAAGTGGTCTATCCTACTCTTTGGGAAAAACTCAATTTTGCCCCAAAGTATTAATGTTGGTACTACAAATAAAGCAGGTCTCAGTGGTTCTCACTTTGGATGAAATTTTGAAGAAAATCTACCTGATAATCTTGGTTTTGAAAGCTATAGGTTCATCTTGGAAAACCATGTAGGATGAACTGAATGTCAGGGATAAAAATAGATTCATATTAAATTGGTTACTCACAATAACGGTTAGAAAAGCTGTAAAAATTAGACAACATTCTTCAGTGAGGGCTTTAGAAAAAAATATTTAAAATAACTTCATACCTCCTACTACAAGTGATAATATCTATGAGGACTCTGAGAAAGAAATGACTCTTGAAAATAATTTCTACAGAAAACTAGTAAATTACACATAATGCGCAAATTTGCTGTGCCAACTATTGCATATACATAGGGAAGAGGACCCTACACCTACAGTTTTGATAATATCCTATTTTTCACAACTATCTATTAATAAATATAATTTGGATATCATGCTGGGTGATACAGGGTAGAAAAAGAAATACAAAATTCAATTCCTACTGGGAAAGAGAGTCAGATGTTGGAGACATCCATGGAAGAGTTGACTTCATGAGAAATATCCTCAATAAGAGGGACGAATAAAGTTGGGCTAACATGGTCTACAGATATTCTCTCAGACCTGAGAATATTCATATTCTGTGTTATCATTCATTCTCTGGAGAAGGTAAGTCACTGGCTTTCTTACCGACTAGTTGAGCATGGTTCCAGATCCTTTTAGCTCTTTGCTGCCAGTGTGTGGTGATTCAAATCTCAGAAAGTGAAAAGGGCTGGAATTATCATGCCCATTAAAAGTACTCTGGAACCTGATATCAGTCTTAGATATCAAAAAAATCCTCTAGGATAGATTCTGGCTGCAAGATAAAGTATGGTTTCAAAACACATTACAGACTTAAAAACCATCCAATGGCCGCGAGCCCCTTCTATACAAACTCTATGGGGAATACAATATTGTTGCTGTCTAGGATCTCAGAGCTGAACAGGCAAGTGTGCAGAAGGGAGCTGAGGAGGGAGGACGTAAGACAGGGAGACAGACCAGAAAGGGTTGGGTGGGAGGGACAGAGATATTTATGTACAGGAGCTCTGTTACCTTCCTGTGGCATCTAGGCAAGAGGTTCTGGACTCCTTTTAGAAGGTACCTCAAAGAGATATGACACCACTCTAGAAACTTTGTATCTAAGGCAACAAATTGGACACTGCCCTAAAATGCTGGAAAATTCCAACAGACCATCTGCATGTTAAAAACAGACAAGAGGCTCTGGTTTTCTACTCAGATGAATTCTCAGGAAAATTTTGCATCCTATGTGAAGTTCCCCTTCCATTACTGCCAAAAGTGGGAGTAACTACCTTTCAGAACAACGTGATAGCATTGGCAGAGCGCTGAAATAGTCTGAAAAGCAGCTTTTGAAATACACGTGCCTTCTTAGTGTGTATCTTTCCCACCCTGAGATGATGGCTCACCCAATTAAAGCTATTACATAATTTTGCCAAAAATACAAAAGGGTTAGTTAAGAAGAAATGTTAAAGGAGACATAGATTATTCAAAAATTAACACTTTGAAAGCTTTTGACTTCTTGTTTGTTGCTTAACAAAAGCACACAGTCTGGGCCGTTGTTTATTTAAAGAGGCCGAAGTAGGCTAAGTATGCCTATTTTCAAAAGCATTCCAGTCTTTTTTTTTTTTGAATTTTGAAATAGCCCATGAAATGCAAATATGTACAAAAGGCTCAATTTGTTGAACTCTGCCCCCATTAACACCACTGCAATGGGTCTCTCATATCAATTTTAGTTTCAGAAAGAGGCTCTGAAATTTTTCACAGAAGCATTATGTAGCAGTAAGGAGTGAATCTCATGAATATGGCTATAATGTTACCTAAAGAAGGGTTCCATTTTTATAAAATAGGGCCCATCTTTAGGGACCTCTTATTGATATCTCTGTTTATACTGCATTATGTAAAGAGAAAAGAAGTCTTTATGCAACGACTTGCTATTTATAAATCTCAACTACCTCCTCCCCATAACGTAAACACGTTTTTTTCAAAATGACAGAACTTAATGACGCTCCCTATATTTGTAACCCATGCTCAGTAAAATAAACTCTTAAAAGCAGTTTGCAATTCATTCAGATGATAGGAGCTAAGAGAGTGCCAATACTTTATTACCAATTCCCTGCAAACTCAGCCTTTCCCACCAAAATAGAATTGGAAAGCACTCATCGGAATTCTTAAAATGTGCTTCCCCGTGAGTTGGGGGCGGGAAGGGGATAGACAAACAGATTCAGCATGCCTGAGGCAATGGTATGCTACTTCTCACTGCTTCCAATTAGGATGTCAGCACTTCGCCGATCAAATCTGATTTTTCATCTCTCACGCATACTCTGTTTTTCATCTCGAATTATGACAAGGTGTTTTGTTTAGAAAATATCACTGCAGTAATGCCTGGCAAATGTTTAGCAGAATGATACACAACTAAAATTACGCCAGGCAGGAGCTGAATGCACAGAAAATAAGGAAGCATGCAAAATTGAATGCCCCCAATACTGTCAGCCTTCTTCCCCAAAGTCTTCTAGAGCTGTAAGAATCATTATTGTTCCCATATGATTTTCAGGCAAGTTGTATGAACCAAGTTTTCAAACGCAAATGACAAGGTCAAAAAGAAGAAGCTTCGGAGGTATGAGGAGCTGGAAGAAGAAATGGAAATGTGGGAAGAAGGTCAAGAATTTGAAGGGTAATGTCAGACATCTGTGAACAGAAGTTGAAGCAGTCATATAACACATCTGCTCCTAGCTGTGAAGACTTCATATTTCAAATTGAAGACTATCATTATCCATTCTAGGAAAGATTTTAATTTCTCTAAAAAGGATGGTTTTTCTGTAATATTCTGCTGCAAAGTTCCTTTGAAATGGATAAAGGAGACAGGACTTACTAGTGGAAGCTAGAAAGCAAGAAGATAAATTCAGGTTCAAATCCCGGCTCTGCCACTTACCAACCCTGTGACAACCTTGTGCCCAGCACGTTATCTGCTGGACCTCAGTTCCCTCATCCATAAAATGGGAATACCATGTGATTCATAAAGTGGAAATCTGTGTCAAGCCTGTACCTAATACCTAGTAAATACCAGTACCATGTAATTATTGTCTTTATTGTAAATTTGTCTGGATTTGTTAAGTGAAGGTTTTCTAGTCTCTCTGTCATATGAGGGCATTTTGAAGGTCTTGGTTCATTGCTCTGATAATCCGGACCTTTACACAAAGGACCAGTTCCTGCTGTGCCACTTCACAGATTGTGGGACAAGGACCTCTGTGCCTGCATCCTGTGACCCTCTCCCTGAACCAAGTCTCCCCAACATCAGTGTCACAGCTACGTGGGTGCACTTCTCCACTGTGAGAAAGGAGGCAGGGTGTCTTATTGCCAAAAGCTTGATCTTAGTGTAAGTCACCAGAGGACTGTCACCCATTTGTGTGTGTCTGTGGGGAGAGCGGGGAGGGGTGAGGAAGGAGGAAAAAGGAAGGAGAAGGGAAGGGAGTGTGAGGAGAAGGGTTGAGGGGAGGGAGAGGGAGGTAAGTAAGTAGGTAAGACAGATGAAAACAGTTATGTGTGTGTGTGTGTGTGTGTGTGTGTGTATATATATATATATATACACACACACAGAGATCACTATACATATATATATAAAGGGCACATATGATGATTAATCCCCATTCAAGGTCTATGAAATACTTCATGTGATCTTGGCAAGAATAAATAAATTAGGCTCTAAACCAGAAAAGGTTTATTATTAATCTTTAAAATATCCACATTCCTAATCTTTAGGAACTCAGAAACTACTCTACCAACACCTCACTTTCCTTCTTTGCCCTTATTTTAGAGCATGATTCACTTAATAAGGATATTTCTTTTGGTTAATCAGTTCATTTATTTGTTTACCTGTATAAATAATGTATAAGTAGACTATCACCTACTGAATGCCGTCAGTGAAGTTTCCAGATTTCCAGCTCTAACTTTAAACTGCTAGGTCTCTGAACCAGAATCATTGGCTATTTCCCAGAAAATTCTGTGTCCCCTTGTGTCCTACCATTTGCCTGTGGTATATTTAATCATACATCTTCAAAGTCATAAACCCACAACTGGATATTTGGTAAGCAGATGTAAGAACTGAACCAGAAATCTGAAGTACTCAGGACCAAGATGGATGCCTTTAGTATAGGAACTGAGGGGAGAGAAGAGATAGAAGAAGAACATTGCTCCACTCAGTGATGATACTGGGACTTTTAGAATTCTTAAAGGTAAAGATTTAAGAACTATCACTAGTCTTTGTTAGATGTTTTTTTTTTTTTTTCCACACCCTGTTTGTACAGCACTGCTTTGAAAAGAGCCTCGGTATTTTAAAGCTTTCTGCTACCCAGATCTTTGTAAATCCCTAACTAACGAAACGCTCCACTTCGTCAGAGTAGCTGGTTATATGACAGTGAACAAGCACATACTCAGGTAGGTGGCCAACTAGGTACCCTCTCTAGCTGAGTCATCAAGCGCACTCAGAGCACACGGTTTCAATGTCCTCCCAAGCACCGACACAGTTGATTACATGTCATGAATCTTTGGCATTGCTCCTGAACATTCAAAAATGACACAAATGTATAATGTCTAGTGAAGTCCTGTTGGCTCACAGAACAGTGTCCACAGCCGTGGCTCAGGGAATAGAGCATTCAACTGCATGTACTGGGAGCTTCAGCCACCAAAATCATGATTTTGACTTTTCTCGTTCATTTACGAAATGGCCTTGGTAAGATGATTTACCACTCTTTATGTAAGTTAATAATACCATTTTTATCACTTTTGTTAGGCTACTGGAGATACATAAGACACAGACAAATCTACCCACAAAGCACGCATATGTGTACATATATATACACCATTCATATAGATTGATAGCAAATGTATTATGTATCATGCACATACATACATATATATTTGTTTCTCTACACATGTAATTGTAAAATTGTGAGCATCATAATTACTCAGGAAACATAAATGGATGTGAAGAGCACAGTGGCACTTTACCAAGATAAGGTTGAACTAGTCAGATATAAATGCTTTCTGTGACTTCTGAGGAAGAGAACAAAGTCATTTGTGAACCAAGAACGCAGAGAGAACAGTTTCAAGAAAGAAAGACAATACATGAGAAAGGAACACTTTTTCAGAAAATCTGCAACGGTGGAGAATAATTAAAAGTAGTGACTAAACACATTTTAGTTCTTGTCTATATGAAATCATGGCTTTTTAAAAGGAGGAAATAAACAGTGTCATTTACTCGTTTCACATTTTAATGTTTAGAGGACAACTTTAATTTTAATATTGCCAGTCTTAATATAGACAATTTCTTTCCAAGGATTTACTTTTTACTTTGTTAGCTTTCGTTTAATAACAGTTTTACATTCAACACCAACTGCAGTGTTGTTTTGCGCTTGGTTGCAGGGTTATGCTACTGCAGTGATATAAAAATAGCAAAGGCAAAAAAAAAAATGCACAGCAGACTAGAATAGCTTAAAAACTGAAGCTTTCGGATAAAGCTCTCTGAAGTAATTATAATAACTACAACACCTGATTCTTGGCTGTAAAATAGTTCTTCTTTCCTTATATAATATTAAAATTATCTCAAGGATTCATATTTCTTTCTCCCTAGACCTATCAACTACTAACGTTATACTAGGTCTCTAAAGATTTCAAAATCCAAGCTGCACTGGCCTGCTGTGTCTGTTTACTTAATCTATTTTTATAACACTGCAGTAGCCAAATCCAACTTACCAAATACCTGCTTCAACATTCTGCACCACATTGATTCAAGAGATAAAATTTACGAGAAGAAAGCTGCAAACTGTTTATAAATCAATCTCCTCTATACTATTAAAGTCTAGGCCATAAGAAGGCACAGATATATTGAAATATAGGGTTTTATTTTTTTTTCAAACTCTATCTGTTCTGCCAGGTAACACAGTTGTCTACTATACCTGTATGAAACAACACAAGTTGCTATTCTCCGTTTGCAAGTCTGAGTGTCTATACTAATCCTCAGTAGGATTCCTGACACATCACAGAGTGCTGGGATAGATGTATCTCTCTACAGCAACCTACCACATAAACACATTATAGCTAAATTACTCAACAAAATAAATCCTTGACCGTGAACATCTTTCATGCCAAAGAACAATGCCAAATCTAACTTTTACTTTGTGAAGCATTTCTAACAGTTCAATGTACCCAAGAAAAATAAGCTTGAGAGTACTGACAGAATGGGATTTGCCAATTAAAAGTTGTTGCCATAGAAACAGGCTTTAATATGTTCTATGAAAAATATGAACACATTATGCTTTCTCTTCAGTCATTTACATTTGAACATAAAATGTGAAAAACACAATTACAGAGAAGGGTGTAGCTCCCTAAGGGAGCATCAAACGCATTCTCTTGTTCATAAAAAAAATAAAAGTTCCGTTTTCAACCAAAAATGAACACATACTCTGTTTTCTTGAATTTTTCATAGATTATTTGACTAATATATCACTTCGGTGTACGGTGTGACTTTTTTTTCCTCTAGAACTGAGCTTTTTGTTTTTGTTCCCAAGTACTCTGCAAGATTTATATTTTCTGAAAGTCTTCAAACACTGTGCTCTTTGAAAAATAACTTTAAAAATATCTTATGAACTACTCAAGGGGAAGATCATTACAAAGGATCCTTTGACATTCTAAACACTCTAAATACCACATGTTAAAAAGTATTTTAAGTACATCATTGAATGTTCCTGACTGTTGACTCAAGGGATTAATATGCGTTAGACTCTAGCCAGATGACCATAACCAGCCATGGGATATAAAATAGTGAACTACTTTATCACTTTTATTACTGTTTTACTAACATAGTCCGTGACAAGAATCCTGGGCATAGTGCTATTAGTCTTCAGGTGGTGACCCACAAGATAAATATTAACGTTTTGTAGAAATTCTATCATGCAGTTTCCAGACTCTACTCATTTCACTATCACTCCAAAAAGCAAGTGACGCATTTAAAATTTGGTTTTTGAAAGGATCATCTGTTATGACTTGATTCATTACATGTATAACACAGTCATCCGATGAAATTTTCATCCTGATGAAAATTTAAAATTATTTATTCCTTTATCAGTTGAGGATACAATTATCTGTCGTGTGGAAAAGGTGCTGAATAGAATACTTAATTAATATATTAATAGGTATATCATGATTATCTAGAAATAGTATAATTTGATATAATTGAAATCCATTAAGATTTTAATCGACCATATGTTAGATGAAAAAAAGTACTTGTTGGAAAAGAGGTTTGATGCTGTTGGTTTTTTTTTTAATCATAGGAGATGACCTGAAATAAAATATTAAAAAGGATATGAATACCACTCCTGTAAATTCTCCCCTTTTTCCCTGTGAACAGTCTCTCTGCCCTCAAAGAGGATTAGAGAGTACCTTATTTATTTAAGGTTACAATGGTACTTGAAAGATTTAACCTATAAAAGACTTAATACAAGAAGAAATTTTCTTGAAAAATAAGTGTGTATTTAAAATATCCACATTCATTTTTTTAAAAACCTTAAGCCATTGTCTTTCAAACTCAAACAAAGAGGCAAATCATACCTGAAAACTAAGTACTGCTACCATATTGCGTTCTCGTTCCAAGATTTCTACTAGAGACATGCAACCTCTCTTGTATTACCCAAGAAGTACAAATAATTCTGAAAATTATATCATCATTACTTAATCTTCTTTTCAGGCCTAAAGAGTGAAGAATAATTACCTAAATAAGTTCTATGAGAACATGCCGCCTAAGGAATCAAATACGCAAGCAATACTCAGATAGGCAACTGGCCAACTCAGGACCACAACCTACCTAATGATACAAAATTTGGAATAATAAACTCCTCACAACACTGGTTTAGAAAACCAGACACTTCCAAAGCAACACAAAAGAATGTTTTATCAAGCAACAATACCCTCTGTAGTTTTAGATTTTAGGTTTTAAAAGCAAAGGTTGAAAAGCAAACATCATATAAACTCCACACCTGCCAGTGAACGTTGAAAATAACCCGTTTCGGTGCCGGTCTGATTTGGTTCACCAATGAGCATTGTGTCAGGCTGCCTGAAAGGATGTTAAACACTATGACTCTAATCTATTTGTTGTTTAGTTTCTTTTTCTGCGCTATGTTGTTCATAAGAATATTGTCATGACTTTTCATGGGTTATTATTAAAATTTATTGGGGTGACAATGGTCAACAAAACTACATAGGTTTCAAGTGTACAACTGTATAATACATCATCTATATACTGCGTTACGTGTTCACCACCCAGAGTCAGTTCTCCTTCCATCACCATATATTTGACCCCCTTTCCCTCTGCTACCATCCTCCTCTCCCCTTCCCTCTGGTAACCATTAAACTGTTGTCTGTGTCTGTGAGTTTTTGTTTATTTGTTTATCTTGTTCCTTTGTTGCCTTCAGTTTTATAACCCACATATGAGCAAGTCACATGGTTTTTAAATTGACAATAAAGTATGATTTTTTTAAAAACACTGTAACTTCTAAAAATCAATTTGAGTTTAATTTGGGTTCTTTTTAAACTGTATACATTTCATTTTCAATTATGTTTCCATAACTCTCTAGCCAGACAAAAAACCGGAAGCAATACTATTCTTTGGGGATAAAGGTCACTTTATATGTAAAAAAGACTTTTTAAAAGTCTTAAATATACCCTGCCACATGGATAAAAAGTATACTTGGTAGCTACTCCATTAAGAAGCATTTCCTATAGGCAGCGTTTGCCATAGCGAATCTCCACTCACCACCTCCTCCCAAGTATAACTTTTCTTAAAATAAAACATGATAAACTTCAGTTGTACACTAAGAATATGGGGTCGGTAATAATTCAAATACAAATTATTTAAACTCTACATTTTGCGCACTAACGTGAAAATGTTTGTCACTTCGTTACCCAAATAACTAACACAGGTTGCCAAGTCAAACTGTCATTTAATCTAAATAAATAATAAATCTAATAAATAGTAAATCTGAAACTCCCTTTCATGGTATGGATTTACTTAGGTGCTACAGATCTGCTCAACACCCATTACATACAAATGGGAACTGAGGTGAGTGGAGGTGAAATCACTAATTCTTTCAGGCACGGATTAAGGGTACACGCGCCAAATTCATCATTTGTGTTAGGTGTTACTTTTCCGACACGATGGACATGGTTTTCAAGGCAAAAAGACCCTGAAACACATCACAACACATCTACAACCTGGAGAGTGTTCATCTCTCGGCCTCGGCATCAATACCACACAGAACTGCCCAGAGGATTCCTCCAAAAACAACGCAAGAGCTGTCCCTTGGGAATCAGCTCCATGGCAGCTATTCCACAGGGATAATAGACTTTTGTTAATCTCATTACAATGGATCCTTTACACCAGCTCATCTAATCTAATCTAATGTATTCCCTATTCATGAAACAGTATTTCTCTATAAGCAAAGTTTTCAGATCTTTGCTCTTTTCAGAATGCTTTCTGTCTCTGAACATTACAAACTGCTCTTAAGCTGCGGTGGGGGGGTCATACACACCTCTGTGTGCTGCGGACTCACTCTCCAGAAAACTGCCCATCTGGAATTAACATAAAATATCGGGGCCTTTGAAAACCCCCAGTGAAACTGTGAACTCCTTTAAGAGGTCTGTGAACTCCATAAGAACCCCTGGTTTAAGATGAAATTCCTAGCTCCATCCGTGACAGCACACGTTATAGACAACAAAAAGAGGAACTTGTCTCAGCATCCAGAAGCAAGTCAGTGTGCACAGAACCACTTTCCACAAGCAGTCTGATAGAGGCTTTCAGTGGGTAACAGAAATAAATTTTAGAGAAATTTTGATAGAAACTTGTATCGAAACAAAACGCTGATTTGATACTCGCTTATAGGAGAGCCATGTCTCATGGGCCCCTTGAGTCCAGACATGGGATCAAACAGGTCCTCCCTTCTCCTGGTTGTAAGGCTGCAAGGTGGTCCCACTACCTCTCAGGTGAGAACCTACTCCTTGAAAGTGATGTTACCAGGTGACTCAGTAATATGTGGAAACACCCTGATAAGTGTGGAATGCTATATAAAACAAAGTAGCCTTCCCGAATGAAGAATGCTAAACAAACAAACAAAAGAAAAACAAGCTGAAGTGACACAAAATGTCAGAATAACAAAAACTGATTTTAAAAGGCAAGAAAACTATGAGACAGCCCCTGTCTGATGTCATAAGAACAGATAACAGAAGGACACCTATCCAACTCCTACCTATATCCTGCTATTCAGGACAAGTATTTTCAAAATGAAAAATATTCAAGACGTAAGGCACTCTACAAAATTGCCTGGGATACATATTAAGTAGCACTCATGAACAGAAGTACTGTAAAAGAAGTACTATGAAAACGAAAAAGAATTTGTAGAAAAACACAGGTTTTTTTTCCCTTTTTTGATTTTCAATGTTTTATTTTCTCTTTCATACTTCGATTACTTGACGTTTTAGGGAAGGGGCAGGAAAGTCCTACTTCCATGCTCTCTCTAGTTCTTACTAGCACAATGTATGACTTCTCCAGCTTTTGTCCCTTGTTAAAAATGTTACGTGGCCGAACAAGAGACAAGGTAGCATAGATACCTTGAGTATCATAGATGCCAAGAATACATAATGTACTCTTATAGCTTTACATCATAATTTTAGGGAAAAAAACGGTTTTCTTTCCTTTGATAAATCATCGAGCGTCATTCAGCTTAACTACTGCGTAAGACAAACAGGGTAAGAGTGGTCAGCTAGTTTTCCATTTGGCTCTTTCTACTGCCAAGTGGGTTTAAAGGCAAACTATTTCATACTTATATTTGCTTACTTGATTAAACATTACCACTGCTGCTTACTAAACAAGTCTAAATATACCTTCCTTGAGGTAACTAAGGAGTGTGTTATGATTACTTAGTTACACTAAGGTTGTTTCTAAATCAGTTGAGAAATACACCAAACAATATGTCCCCAGCCTCAAAAAATATGACCCCTGTACTAAAGCCGGTTAGGGCTTCAAAAGAACAGTTGAAAACACAAAGTAATAAGTCAATCAAACAATTATTTGTCATAAAATAACTAAAATCTTCAAACTCTATGACTGGGTTGATTATTTTGAAACAAAGTTAAGCATTTTAAAGAAACACATACTTTAGTCTTTTCCCACCCCACTAGGTTACAAAGCTAAACTAACTAGCATTTTTTAATCAGAGAGATAAAAACATACCTTTTCTGGAAATACATGTGAAAATTAACATATGTGAATGAAAAGGACAATTATTTACTTATTAAATCAAGACTAATTTTCATAGACATATGAATGTGGGAAAGCAAAATTAAATTAAATTTTGCTCACTACTGAATATACTTAATCATCACCAAAGTGAATTTTCTGATAGGTTTTCCAGTAAATAACACAGAACATATTTCTCTATTCTGTTATAATAATAAGCAACCAATCAAAATGCACTCATCCTTTTTAATGTATTAAAATTTAAAATATTCAAACTGTAAACAGGATGTTTAAAAGAAAATGGTGTGCATTTATGAGTAGAGTTTTGTTTTGTTTTTTTTTCCTAGTATGTAAGAATACATACTAATTCAATATGCCCTGGGCTTTTTCTACACCTTGCCTAAAACATATAAAGTTCTATCAAGGAAACCTATAAACTTCTGCTACCTTCCCATTTACCCATATTTGCACACATTTCCCCAAATCCAGATGTATTATTTCAAAATTCAGGCTTTGTTACAAGTAAGTTTGAATACGGGCAGAGTTTAGTCACCTTTCATGAAAATGTAATGTAAATATAAAACTTGCAATAATGAAAACATCTATTATAAAATCTTAGTTTGGGAAAACATGTATGATTTTTGCATTTGGGATTTGTCTAAAAATAGGGAAAGACTTTCTGACAAAAAGTTGGTTAATTCTATCTCACCCCCACCCTTGTTTTATTTACTGTGACCTTCACAAATGCTATGAATAGAAATAGCTATTATTTAAAAAAACTAAAAAAACAAAAGAAACTTGGAATCAGTTTTGAATATTTTGATTATTCAAAGAGTCTTCCTGTGTAATGATAAACAAAAATATATCAATATTCAGAGGGGGAAAAAGTAGTAATTCAATCTTAACAGAAAAGTGCAGTGGAATATATACACATTTGAAGTACATAAACAATCATAAGTGATTTAAAAATAAACCCAGAACATGAAAATGTGTAAAAACCATATTAAAATATAGCATAGAAATGTATTAACTCCCATATGAAGTGCTTAGTATAATGTATAAAGGTATTATAACTATTACTTATTCAAGCTCACATCGGTCTGGATATATTTAGCGAAGCCGTGTGGGGGCAAGGATGATGAGGCAAAAGATATAAAACCTGTTTCAAAACCTCTTTAGGGGCTTAAACCTAGTAATCAATTAATCATCTGCAAGTTCTTCCACCTATGTTCCTGTTTTTCTGTCCATTCCCCTTATCTTCTCTTTCTCTCCTTTCTATCTGAGGCTCAGTGCCAGTTAGATCTGAAGATAAACTTGGGGTTTAGACGCAAGGAAAGAATCCAATTTGAGCAATCTGGAAGATACAGACAGTGTCAAATTCTCAAATTATCCCACTTTCTTCCTCTAATCATTTTAGGCATTGTATTTTAGGCATTCAAGGACCAATATGTTCTATAACTGTTAATGTTAGATTTTGTGGGCACTTTCTATTTTTATACTTCATGACGCATCTTTTAAACTTCAAATCTGTAACAAAAGAGATTTCTCAAACGGAGAACATAGTAAGTGATGAACAGTGAGGAAATTTTCTCGACCTCAAGGTTATACACCATGAAATGTGCTACTGAACAACGGTATGAAAATCTTCATATCTAGAAATCTTTAAGAAGAGATCTTTGTGGTTTAGAATTAATATTAACTCATCAGGCTGGGAATAGCAATCTGTGGTTTTAAGCTCTGTTTTAGTTTTTAAAATTATACCCATTTAGAAGGTCTTTGCCTTATAGGCTAGTAAGCATTCTATGTCATTAGCCTCAGCCTATCTCACGGAAATTAGCGTCCTTCACCAATTCAGATGGAGCAGAGGCAGGGGGGACTTTAACCCTTAACCATCTTCATCTGAATCTTTGGGGAGGGAAAAGCCAAAATAAAACCCCAAAACAATGAAAAAATAAACCAGAAAGCACAACAACCCTACAACCTACTGTTTCTTTGCCGCTTATTTGTAGCAATTATTAAAATGCAATTTTAAAAATCTGTGTTCCAATAAATTTAATGAAGCCTATTCTGAGCAATTTGGAACAGTCCCAGGAAAGGAAACTACATCTTGCCAAAAAAATACAGCATACAATCAAAACAATAGTTTGAAAGAAAAGCTGAAATAATTATAATATTTAAGTCTCCAAGAAAAGCTACTATGCGTCCACAGTGGTTTCCATTTCATGGGAAAATGCTGTAATTACACAATATTAATGATAATTGGTTGGCAAAAGATCACATATTTTGATGAAAATTTTCAGAAATAACCCTATTCACAGTTAGCAGAGAGTTATGTGTATAGGAATTCCTGCTTCAATGTACATTCTGTCAATTTGCTATCCAGTCTTCAATAGAAAAACTCAAGGTTAATTATCAGAAATGGCAGTGGTAACCTCTTACACAAGTCTTTATATTTAATTGCCATTGTTTTCAAACTAGTTTTAAATTACTCAGTATATATTAAACACGCAGGATAATCATATTATAAATCAAAACATGGTTGATACAGAATTAAGTCTAGTACAAACATCATCAATAAGATGACATTTGATATTACTGGAATTGTAAAACACTTTCAAAATTTTCTAAGAGAAAAATCTTTCATAGGTAAAATCAATACACAGGTGCATATAAGAACAGTTTTGCAAAAAGTTGTCTAGTTATGATATAAATATCAAGAAGGAATACACTATTAAACATTTAAATAAATTCAAGAGGTAACAGCACTAAAACGGCATTTGCATTCTGTGATACCGGTATCATAGCACTAAAATGTAAGTTTAGCTATCATAAAACAAAACAATTAAAACCAATAAATACGATAGGAGTAAGTATATCTCTACATCTCATCTGCATGGCAAGAATAAATGAAATATTCTTAGTATTCTGTTCTTGTGCCCAGAATTTGACAGTTGTACATTTTATCAAACAATAAATTAACTATTGTACTAGCTCCGATTATAAAAGAAATTTAGAAGCACTGTAGAAGATAGTTGATTTACACAATGTTAAAGAATTCCAAACAAGTAACTGAGTAACTGCCCAAGATTCTGAATCATGAATGTGAACTAGAAAAATACTGAAGTGTGTCACAACATAGGTTTAATTCCATCAATAATTTGTCATTGGACACATAATGATAAGTAACATTTATTGCCATGTAAGGTGTGCTAAGCACTGTTCTAAGTGCTTCATATATATTTGCTCATTTAAACCCTTAAAATCCTATTCAGTAGGCACTATTATTACCCCCCACATAAAGGATGATGTAACTGAAACACAAACAGGTTAAGTAATCAGCTAACAGTCATATGGCTGATAAGTGGAGGTGTCAGTTTTGAATTTCATCTTGGGCTCTATAACCCCTCTACCAGCCCTAGCGACAGTGCCTTTTCTCTACCATCCGGAGGTTCAGATCTCTGCAGATATGCAGTAGGAGAGCAGTAGGAAGGCAGCTTCAAATCAACCCAGATTCAAAGGCCCACACAGAACAAGGACACAGTCTATCTGATGGAAAAAAGAATCATATCTGAGCATAACTCTATTAAAAATGGTAAAATGTCATCTTATCAAAAAGGAAGACACCTTTGAAGAAAGGAACAACGATCACCATTATTAACAGCTTCTTGCTTACAATGGACATCTTTCAACTACTTGGAAGAGCCTCACTGTTGCTGCTGTATTTTCCTTATTGCCATGGTTTAGGGATTTTGTCATAAAAGTAACAGGAAGTTGGCATGGGAATCTCCAACCACAACCCCTACTCCGTATCATATTTTGAGTCTAGGAAAAGAGAGGAACAGGGAAGACAAGGGGAATGAAGAAGTACAGGCAAGGGAAACACAACCAGGAGAACCCAACGGGCATAGTCAGGGAAATGCAGCACCAGAATCATGGTTCCCCAAGAAGACAGTGAGAGCTGTCGCCCTCAGACCATCTGCTAAGAGCTGGGTTGGGACAGATGATACCATGCTTCTGAGTCTTTCTCAATAAGCTCTTATTCCTAAAAACACACTATTTGCCAACAACAGTGTTACTTTAGATTCCTTGGGCTTTGGCTCTCCTCTCAGCTAGATCTAATATATGATCATCTACATAACAATTGACACATGGAACATTTCCAACAACCATTAGTCAGCAGGTTTTATCCACCATAAACATTTCATTCTGTTTCTGAAACAGCTTCCAATTTCAGGTATGAACCACAAATAACAATGGCAAAGAATCTCTAATTTAAGAGATTCCAACTATGAAGGCAGAAGTATTTCCCTGTGCTAAACAAAGACTGAAACAGTAGAGATAAACAATTGAAGTGCAGTTCAATGTACAGGCCTCCATGACAACATGTGAAAATATTTCCTAAGACATTTGAGTCAAATATCTGTACCTGAACAATTTTACAGAATCTAGTCTTAAGGGGAAAAAAAAAATCGACATTTTTAATTTTAAATATTTCTGAAATTTAAAAAAAAACTTTTTAAAAATGTAATTCTATATTGTACTTAAACTATTAATTTGTGAACATACTGATGTGTCCCTATAGCAAGAATACGAAAATATGTAGAAATTCTCCTGGAAACAAAAGATTGATATCTAAACTTGGATTTTCTGACCTCTAAAGGGAAATAAATGTGGCTGACATTGCATTGCAAATACTTCTTAAATTATACAATAGTATTAACCAGTTGGAAAATATTCCTTTCAGGATTTGAGAAACGCATGCAGATTTAAGTAATAGGTCTCTAATATTATAATTATTACTTATTTTTAAGCATTCATTACCAAGGATGTTGTAAATAATTGCATGCGTAATTCAACAGTAATCAGTGGTGTTTATCCTGACTGATAATCTACAGACTGCAGTGCATTTATGATTTCAGTGGAATTAATCTTCAATTCTCTATATTTCATTGTGTGAAGAGCTATAAACAGGTTGCCAAGAGGAGCCTTTTAGCATCTCTCTTCACTTGAGGAAGAAAAAATTCCTTTGCAGCAAACTCATCTTCACTCACTGCGGAATACGACTGTCCTTCAAAGGAGCTAATAACCTCAACTCCTTACAATGTACACGTGTAAAAGATACATTCTTTGTCATAAATAAGGAATAAGAATAACAGACACATTCCAAGAAACAACATGATGAAGTCAATTCTTCTTTGTCCATGTGAAAAATAATTCCTCCCACTTCACAAGTCCTCTTTTGACCTCTAAGAACACAAAGAAGCTGTGGGTAGTTGGGCACACTGGGGGAGCAATCTGCCTCGTTCACAGTTCCAACATCCCTAAAGCCCTCCTCTACTTTTCCAATAATTTTTCCATGTTCTGATACACATAAACACTTTATTCTTAGCGGGTAAATTTTATCTAGATTATTCCACAAGCAATACATCAATTTCACTTTTCCAGCAATCACATCATGCCCATTTTCAGCCAGCTACCTGTGACCCCCTGTTGACACCACACCCTGGTTTGAATGGTCATGGCATGGAAGGGGAATGACCCTTGCCAGGGCTTATCTGTCAGCTCTGTGGGTTTAAGCCACTGTAGTGTAGCTACTTAATGATTTATAGTCACAAGCTGGGCAGTGACCACTTGCAGTGCTGCTGGGAGACTCTGGTGGCTGGCATAGGTTACAGAAAGTGTGCACATTGATCTGAGCCAAAGATGCCACAGAGTATTTTGTTTTCGTCAGGTCACTGCACATGCCCACTATCCAAAAACGGAAAATGTCCCTTCCCTATTCAACCCTTCCTCTTGCAAATTAAATAAAATATGAACTGTGTCTTTTGTTGGACTTTCAAAAATTACAAAATATTCAAATAACAAATCACTGTACTTAGTAATTTTAAAAATAGGAAGTGATTTTGTAAGTGCTCTTCTGAGCTGGGCTAATTTCTTCTAATTATAGGTATTTTAAAACTTAAATGTTCCTAAAGAAGAAAAGATAAAGGAGATCCTCGTTTTTAAGAAAGGCTTTATATGTAAACGGTACACATCAAAGTATTTACACAAGAAAGTACATGCTATTTAGTAGTCTTTTTTAAAATACTAGCCCACTGTCCACCCAAAAAAAGTGGGAAATTAGAAGCAACATGATTCACAAATATTGGAAACTGTCCACATTGGATTATGCATATTATACTATTCTCTTCATTTCTGTATATGTTTGAAAATCTTCATCTAAAAAAAAGCTACTTAGAAATATATAAACATGCAGTTTTACATTTAAATCACTACTTTCCCTAATTAACCAAATCACTTAAGAAAGTCAAAACATAAACTATGTCTAAAGTATTTTCCCTTTGGAATTAAAACTTTAATTACTTTAAATAAATACATAACATATCCTCTATATCACTAATAAAAATATAAACACTATCATTTTAGTCTCTTTGCCACACTGAATTATTAATGCCTTATATTCTACAAACTATTATTTGACTGTTAATTAAGGGCAAATGAGATGGCATCTACAGAAAATCTGTCTTAATTCACCATCCAAAATAACTGATATAAGCAAGTGATTATTTTTATGTCCCTCATTTTGATAACGAATAGTAAAACAACAAAGGATGACTACAACATTCAAAAACTTGCTCACCTTCCTAATTGACTGTGGTATCTGTGTCTTCATAATGCCTATCTATGTAAACTTCACTCTTGCACCTGTCATAATCTATCTTCCCAAAGCATCAGATTGCTACATTTCCAAAATATAAAGATAAACTGAAAGATTCCTTCATTAATCTTCCAATGTGGGCCACTTAAAAGTAAGTGAAGCATTATAGCTTAATTCAGTTAAATTTTCCATAGCATCTCCATTCAAATGGAAATGTATCTGCCAGCTTATTCGGTGCTGAGGATATTACATTATACTCTGCAGAGCGCAGCAAGATGACTCACACAGCAAAATAAAAAGAAAAATGGATTGAAATGGAATAAAACTAAGTGCTATAAAAATCAACTGGTAAAAATTACATGTGATAAAAGATGTTTTATTTCTCTAAAAATTCTGTCTTGAAATCAGATATATCTTAGTCTATAAGACCAAAATAAGACATTTCTGGCGGTAATTGAATTCAAGGTTGGAAAGTTGTTACTCAATATTCAAATAACAACAAAACCCTCCAGCTTGGATTACAAACCTAGTTAGCAGCTTTTTAGCTCCACTGTGATCACTGAGACTATTCTTCTTCTTTTTTCTTTTTTTTGCCCAACTGCAATTCTGCAGTTAATAAACTGTGGAATCTTAAGAGCTGAAATAGAATTTAGAAATAGCATTAAGTCTTTATCTACAATTTTGTAGATAAAGAAATGAAGGCTCATAGAATGTCAGAGTCTTGCCTTCCACCTAGGTTATACAAATTTAGCATCCTTTTACATGTCTGTCTTGACACAGGCTGCTTTGTTTTGCTTTTGAAAGATTCCTTTGAGTACAAAAATTGCTACATTTCCAAAATATAAAAAAATTGCTTTGAAAACAAAAATTTATCTCCCTTCCTCCTTCCCCCGATACACACACACACACAGATCATATATGTGTATATATATTATATATATATAATATATGCTAGAGATATCTTTCCCTTTTAAGCTAATAGTATATTTCAGAAGGAAAAAGTTCTTTTTAAACTATCTTGGAATTCCTGGGGGGAAAAAACACAACTGCATAAAGTTTCAGCCTTTTAAAAGATGTTTTAACAAAATTGTGTACTTACAATAATGAAGTTCTGTTGTACCAACCTCAAGGCTATACCAGTTGTTCCCAAAGTGTTCTTAAGACAAAGTAAAATCAAGCAAATGGTCCTTAATTCTACTTTCAGAGGCTGGATTCTTTTTTGAAAAAAAATAATTAACTGCCTAACATCACCAATTTAACCTCGAGTGCTTCTTTTTAGTAATCTCTACATTAGGGAAGATAAACTGAGCTTAAAGGATCAATTACATTCATCCAATTTGAGATATCAAAATTTGAAAATGAAAGGCCTCAAGACTTTAGACAGAGAACGAATGATGGCAATATTAACATGTGAGTTGTACTGCCTTGTAGTGAAGCAATACGGAAATAGCAAACATTCAACCGTTTTTATCTCTTTGTTTGCTGGGACCGTAAAAAGTTATGTCGTGTGACAGTTTTTCACTAAGTTAACCAAACAAGAGACTCAAAATTATAACAATATCAGAAAAATGGTTTCGGCTGCATATCCATTTTACTTTTAAAATTTACAAACTGGTAAACAAGACAGTTTTGGATTATCCTTCAGGAAAGGTATCTCAATATATATTTACAGGTGTTAAATGTACTAAAGATATGGCATGCGTATATTTCAAATCCTGGGATAGTTAAATGCTTTCTAAATAAGCCACCTGTGACCATCCTACGTTTGGTGGTACTCGGATTTGGTGACTGGTATCATCAGAAGAGCTTCCCAAAAGAGAGGTCAGCTCTAAAAGGCTGAACTCATTGTGATGGAAGGCAGTTCAGCATTTAGGCAAAGCAGCCCATTTCCACAAGACTGCAGGCACATTTGTAACCAACGTTGTAACGTGGACCACCCTGATCCTCACTTACAACTTCAAAAGTGGTTATGCCAAGAAAACGGCAGGACAAGTCACAAAATAAATTGGAATCCTTTTCACCATTGTAATAATAGATCTATTCTCTACTCTGTTGAAATCTCATCATGTCTGACTGACTTTTTATCGAGGTTGGAGACTTTTCTCAAAACTTGAAGTTACTAGTTTAAAATGTTTTATAAGAGGCTGAATTATACTGGCAGGACTGGGTTTTGGAAATAGTGTGAAGTTACAAATATGTTCCACATAAAATGTTTTGAAGACATTTAGATTTTCACTTCCAAATAAAATCTGTTCACTAATGAGTCAATTTGGGCCCTAAGTATATAGTGCAGTTAAGACTTTTGTTTTAAACTTCAGAGAACATATCTAATTAATATATATCATTTGGAATGTCATTTAGGTTTCCACTTCCACATCAATTCCGATTGACGGTGGATTTCAGGAGTGACAGTGGGCATGTAATGAATGTATCCCTCCTGACCTCTGCCATGCTGCACACATGCTGGACATGTAAAAGCACGCAGTGTTTTACTAGAAATTACAAAGGGTGCACTGTCTCCTTGCAAGTGATCTCTTGCTTAGATAACAAAAACACAAAGTTATTGTAAGTTACACTATAGCTACATTGTATACACAGATGCCGCCCGTCTTAAGGAATTTTAAATATAATAGATGCAGGCACTGCTAAACAAAGATGACATTATAGTCCCCATCAATTACGTAACTTAAGTGATCAAATAAGAGAAAGAAGGAACGCTATTCCAGAAATTGTGCGTGAAGAATAAGGGCCTCTTGAACTTACATTGTAGGAACAAAAAATTCACCTGACAGATATTCTCTTTATGGAAAAGGTTTTGATAAGATGAAAGCTACTGTATCAACAACCAGGTTATGTATGTTTCCTCGGGCCATCAGCTATGTGATGATAAATCTCATTCTTCATTATGATGGAGAAAAAGAATCAAAAAGAATGAGATATGAGGGTTATCTGATAGGCTATTATCTACAGTAGGGCAGGAACTGACATACCATGTTTTCTTCACTACAAAGTTCCTGATATTAGAGTAGGTACTTGTTGAATATATCCAGTAAAGAAAGGATTGTAGCATTTAGGCTCAATCTCTGGTTCTGATATTAACCAACTTTATGGTGTGTATTTAAGCATTTGATTCTTAATTTTCTCATCTCTAAAACAGAACAATCCACACTGGTCTCAGTGGTCAGTTTTACAAAATAAATGAAACCAGGTAAGTGTAAGCACCTAGCTTGGCACACGATGCCTGGCATAGAGTCAGCACATGGTACACGCTTATTGGGAAAAAACAAATGCTAGAAATAGTTTAATACTGAGCTAAGACATAAATTAATGTCACTGAGTTATTTCTTATCTACCACCTTCATCCTCCTCCTCTTTGAAACTTACTGATCTTCTATGAATTTAGCTAGAAGATTTCTAAAACCTCTATTCAACTTACTGATAGTAACATCCCTGTGAAATGCTTATCAACACCCTTTACCACCGTATTTTGTGGCTCAGTTTATAAACTTAACACTGAGTTGTTAACATTTCAAAATAAAGATTAGGCTGTTGGTGTGTAAAGTATGGATAAATTCCCACAACAATGTAAATTTCCATCTCTCAATGCTATTTTCAGATACTAGTAATAACATATTTCAAAGGTGAAACAATATTGAATTTGTAGATAAAAATGAAATTCTAAAACAATGTGTACAATTCCAATATTGTAAACCATGACTGAAAAGGACTCTTTCAGTTATGTTCTTACAGATTTAATCCTAATTCTGCCATTATTTTGTAAAAACATAGAATTTGTTATGGAATTTCATCAATTTTACTTGACACACATTTCTGAGATTCAGTTTCCTTTCTTTGTACATTGATTTTATAAATATGAAAACCTCGCATATATATTAGACAATTCCACATATATTTGCAATTTATTCATTCTATGAAATATTCTGTGAATTTGAGCACTCAGCAAAATACCAACCCACTATATCTGCATCTTCATCTATATCTATCTATATTTATTCAAGAAATGAATAAATGCAATTAGCCCACAGGAAGGTTAACTGAACTACTTTTGTTGTTGTTTGTTTTAACCCTTTAATTTATGGTTCTAAAGCAGGGCAATTTTGCTCAGCACAGGACCTGCGGCATATGTGGAGACATGTTTGGTTGTCAGAACTAAAGCTTGAGGAGGAACTGCTATTGGCATCTGGTGGGTAGAGGCCAGAGATGCTGCCACACATCCTCCAACACTGCACAGGACAGTCCCCTGCAACAGACAGTTGTCAGGTCCGAAATGTCAGTGATGCTGAGGATGACATCCCCTGGTCTACACGGCAGCCAACTGAATAGCGTGCCCATCAGAAATCAAGCTGATACACTCATTTGTGGCATTAGCCTTAAGGTAAGACCTATGCTATCTGATTGTTTGTAGGAGTTTAAAACAAATAGAGTGTGAAAGTTTGAGCTAACACAGCCAGGTAGGTTTTCTGAACCTCTGTCAGAGACGTGAAGCATCTGCGCCCGTGATCCCTATGAGCGCTGTCCCTCATACAGTCTTGCAGCCGATTCCTTGATCCTGCCAGTTCCTTGATCCTGCCAGTGATCTCCGCTGCCGTGAGCACAGGGGACTGAAATGCGAGCAAGCTACTACTGCACAGCTACTGCAATCTGCAAGTCAATCAGGCTTAATTGGTCCAATCAACAAAAACATTACAGCAATTATAAAAATCTCCAGAATCACTGTCATGTTTTCATTGATTAATTCCTATTCACTTACTCAACAGAAACAGTTTTGCAGCAAGAAACAAAATACTTTACATGACACCCAGTGCCCTGCAAAACCAGGTGTCTAATTATAGCAACCCCTCCTTCTCTCTCTCCCCCCTGCCCCTGTTTTTCTTTTCCTTTGACAGAAATATTAGCTGCAGGGGCTCCTAAACTCCTTGCTACGAGCAATACGTTTTTTTAGATGTCGGTTATCTTAGGAGAAAATGTCTGAAGGAAAATAAGATGGGTTCTTGGGTAACAGGCCTTGGTTGATGTATCAATAATTTGGTTAAATTATTAAATGCACAATCATTGCCGAACCTTGCCATTGAAACACTTCCTCTTTGAGGTACCTCCCACTACAGCAATATTTAGTCTCCCCAAATTAAAAATATTAAGATCTAACCTTTCCACAATCTTTTTCAGGATATGTTTGCTAAAACACAAATCTGGTTATCTATCACTATGCCACTTGACGCATGCAATGGTTTCCCATAGCTTTAAAGTAAAGATTCAACTCTTCAGTTGAACTCACAAAGTACCTCATAACCTGTGTGTTCTCTTTTTTCACAACTGCCCCTTGGCAAATGGCCACTCTGTTACACCAAACTGCTAGCAGTTCCTGGGACATCCCATATTTTTTCACGCTTCTTTGACTTGAAATATATTGATGCTTCAGTCTAAAAGGTTCTTTCTCTCTTTTTATCTAACTACTTTATTCCTTACCCTTATCCTTCAGATTACTACCCAAACATCACTGGAACTACTCAAGAAGCCTGTCCTGACCCCCTTTCCTCTGTTTCCATAGTACCCTGGGGACCTCCATCGATGAGCATATCCCACGACATTTTCTGATCTTCTCTGTCTCCTGTGTGAGACTGGAATCTTAAAGGCAGGTAGCCTCATCTGTGAATACTAAGAGCTCCTGGCAGTGCCTGGTATAGAATAGACAATAAATGCCGGTGACAAAATGACTGAATCAGTGAATGGATGAATGGCAGTATTTTCATGGGTTCCTTTCTCCACTTACAATGGTAACATTTTATCCTCTCCTTATGATCTAACCATCCTCAATTTTATATATATCTATCTCTATCTCTATATCTATCTATCTATCTATCTATCTATCTATCTATCTATCCATCTATATCCACTCCATAGTTAAGCTAGCTACTCATTGAAACCTCCAAGGTTCAGCCTCAGTGTCTGTTACATGGTAGCTAGTTTAATAAATATTTGATGAATGAACAAATCAAGAAACAAATCTTCAAAAATTATTAAGTACAATTAATCCAAAGACAGGAAGATATTTTGTTAGTCAAGAAAGACGGACTAACAAAAGGAGAGGATATGTGCAACTTAATTTCCTTCTGGATTCAGAAAAAAAAATGTATACAATACATAAATTTTCTTGGCAAATCCACTCAAATGGCATATGGGTATTTACAACACTGGTACTGCCATTTTTGTTGGGTTTCAGATTTCTCAAGATAAAGCTTTGGGAGAAAAACACCAGCAATTATAATAAATGCACAAGGACTTACAGAAGGGTCAACAGAATGCTATGGGAGCCCCAAGCAGAAGAGGAGGGGACCCCTTAACTAGGCTTGGGAGCAGAGGAGGCTAATTAAAGAAGACTTCACAGAATGGGTGATTCCTGAGATGAGTCTTGAAGAATAGACAGGGATAAGGAAAGGGAGAAACGAAGGAGACCTCAGGATGAGTGAATGACCTAACTGGCGTCAGCTGAGAAGGATTTGTTTATATTGGATTCTATCAATTTAAAAAGGTTAAAATTTGATGATTGGATGAGTGTATGATTTTGCAGCTATCACTAATCTTAACCACCAGGGTTTGGAATATGGGTATAGGGTTTTTGTTATGGTTTTGTTATGTTATAGTATAACACAAGAGCTTCCTTTGCTGCAAATAAATGTGAAAAATGTTGGGGGAGGGGAGAAATAATGGAATAGTAATCTGATTATAAGCGCAGACAAGGAACTATTCAAAACGTATTAGAGTGAACATTCTAAAAGAGTGACAGAATAAGCATACTGAAAACAAGAGATAATTAAACATTTGGAAGCCATCAGGACCCTGGCCAGGGTATTTGGTTGCCATGACAAAGCCCAGAGAATCTATGGAAAACTTGACAAGCAAGTATCCTGGGAGTAGCTGAACAAAGACAGAAAAGGCCAATGTTTTCAAGAGGCAATCGGATTATAATTTTCTAAATCTCTCTTGGGAATATGCTCTGAGTATTATTCTGCTTTTAAGTTTTATAACATGAGTTTGGTTTGACTGCAAATGAAGCAAAGGTGGGTACTGTAAAACATGGATGATATGCTTAATGTCTGCACCCTCTTCTAGCTTTTTAATTCACCATGAGTCACTGAGGAACTGTTGTTTGAATAGAAAAAGGGGAGTGGAACACAACACTATGCTCACCTGTAGCAATCACACTCACTAACAAAGGTAGAGATATCTAGCGCCATCCCTTATCTACCACTTCTTGCCTCCTTCACGCCCTAGAATGGAAGATGTGGGATTCTGTAAAGCAGATCCCTCCGGTAGGATGAGGCCTGCTTATACTGGCTTGCATTAGCTGATTGTGTGTATCTTTTCTCAGATCCACATTCAATGACCTCATATTGGGTGCTTGAAATCAATCATGGTGTTAGTATTTCTGCCACAGACATCAGCAAGCATGACACATCAAGGTGATTCCTTTTTTTCCCCCCTCAGAGAGAGGGTTGTTCAAACATTTACCAGCTAAGAAAGTCAGAAACAAATGAAGCATCTCATGATAAATAACAACTGAAATTTTTGACTGGATATTTTAAATACAAGTTACACAAGACATGGTGAAAACTTTTGAAATTTAGTTCAGCAATCTGTTAGCAAGCAAATCGGTTTGAATTCCTCTTGCAAACTGAATATTTGAAACTTGCGACATCTTTTGTCCTGCCCAAGTGAATAGTTCAAAATATATATAGTTCCTACTAATGTCAACTAAGAAGGAAGCAAAAACCATTTCTTGTTTATCTATGCCGTTGAGTTCAAATGATAGAACAGGTAGACAAGTTTACACTGTGTTATTCTGGGGATGTACTTACTCTCCAGGGGAATAACTAGTCTTTATTCATAAATGTTGAATGTGGTTTTTGAAAGAGTCAAACTCTTTACCCTTCAGAAGAGATCAACTAGTACAAAATAAGTGTTAATGCACTTTTAAGCAACTGATATCCTTCTGTAGCATATGCATGCATTAGTTTAAAAACCATGATACCTTTTATAATTTAAAAATTAACCCACGTGGATCGTTCAATTCCTCTGATGGAAAGAACAGCAGAATCAGTACTTTCTGATGTAATCCATAATCAGAGAAGCAAAATGTGTTCTATCAGCATGAATAAAAGGAAGAAAAATTAATGCCTTCACTTAGATATTTCGATTCATCCTCTGCATTCATAAAAGCAAAGTAAAGATACCTATTTAAGAAGAAAACTAATTGAACTTAGATATTTAAAAGTGAGTAAGATACTTTTTAACAAGTCACATACATCCCAAAAGGCAATTTTCAACTCTACTTTTCTCCTCTTTATTTGTCTTTTATTTTTTTTATAAATCAGTTTTATGCAATTCTTAAGAAGCTATCTTTACCAATAAATCTATGTATAAATATGAATAAATGAAGAGTAGCTTTAATAAAATATATAAGTAATCAAAGATAATGGCATTTATGAGTAGCAAGTAGTTGTAAAGTCATATAAAAACTTGTATTATGACTTTAAATTTCCTTGAATAACAATTTGTTTTACAAGTTTAATAATTCTTCCTTTATACACATTTTGACTCTTGATGGGACACCAGAAGCTATCCTCACTGATGTGGCATTCGAAATTTAATATTCTAAAGGAAACAAATCCTCTTTTTCTTAACTATCACCTACAAAAATACTCATTCCTTAATCTACACCACACACACACACACCCTCTATCTTCGTTTCTAACTTCTCAAGTGTTTTCTGCTCTATAGACCCCATGGATCCACATATTTCTAAATTTCAATACGAGTTCTCATCCTTTCTCCTCCACCATCCACATCCTGACATGCTGATAAAGCATGGCATGAACCAACCTTATTTCTAACGCTGCATCTCATTGCTTTGATCATTTCATATTTTCTCACTGAAGTTTAAATTTCCCTGATCAGTTACATCGCTCATTCATATGTCAGTCTCTAATCATGATCCTATGGGAATAGTAACATAAAGAAGCAAGAATAAAGTGGGAAAATGAAAACTACCATTTGGGATTTAATTTCTCTGACAGTGTTTTCTAAATATCCTTTCTCCTGTTCCACACCCAGGTCCCCCCCAAAAAAACAAAAACAAAAACACAGATACTCTCAGAACCCTAATTATCACATTACTGAAACAAAAGTAATCTTTAAGCATTCCTCCCATAGGCATTCTCTGGGTGACTGTCTTGCTTCCCCAACACTGCTCTCAGGGATGTGACAATTACCACTGTTTATGTTTACATGACACATTATTGCGTTCTATAATCCTCACAATAGTCATTTGAAGTCATCAAGGTGAATGCTACTACCTTATTTGAGAGGTAAGGAAAGTACCTTTGTGATGTACTATGTCTGGCGAAGGGTCATGTAATTAATGAACAGCAGTAGTCTTGACTACAATCAGAGCTTCTGAAAACCGGCCCGCCTCCTACCTCGTGTCACCTTCAAGGATAGCAGATAATATTACTAACCACAGCAACCATTCCTGAACAAACCACTGTACTGGGCTCCCTACAATCACATTCTCCCAGTAGCTGGGATAGGTAGACAGGCATGCTTTCTATTTCAGGACTGTGTGATCTCTGCTCAGAAAATGTAGAAAGTAAAACCCAAAAGTCACATCAATAGTAAATGGTGAACATAGGAATAGAATCAAGTCTTCTCATTGCTTGGCTATCTTCCTACCATAGGATTCACTACATTTAGATTATAAGCATGGTAATATCACAAGAGAAATGTATGTCTTTGAATTAAAATAGATTTAGAGAACTGTAAGAGCATATACATGCATATACACACCATACACACACACACACACACACACACACACACACACACACTACACACCTCCTTTGGTATAGAGAATAAAAATAACTATATTGATATAATTTTAAAAACTAAAAAGAAAACAATTTCTAGAATAAAGTTAATGTTCTGAAGACTGTAGTAACATTATTTTACTCTATGTAATTAATTGAAAACAAGAGATAAGGGGGTCCTTATTTCTTTTAAGGGAGTCCTTTGTCAGGCAAACCTAGATTACTAAGTAGCACTCTTACCTCTATGCACATTCTAGCACTCAGTTGTTTCTTTCAAGGAGCAGATAGTGGTCAAGACATTTTATAAAGGGATAACAAGCTTAACTCACAACAATTTAATGCAGTTGGTGGCACATAAAAACTGAGATGGACACTAAGTTTCTAATTAATCTCAGAAAAGAACACAGTAATAAATTCTTTGGGCAGTCTTTATTCGAAAAAGGTGCCCTCGCGTATCTGTTTCAGTTTGAGACTATAAAAAATTGCATCTGAACATAATAAAATATAAGTCAGGGAGACTGCTGCCTTTCTTAGCACCCATTTTAATGAATCAGAAAACGGTTGCAGGAAACCATGAAAACTGATGTTTGCCTCACCATGATTACCAATCCATGCTGTTCTACTGTACTAGATTACAAAGTACATAGTTCAAGTGAAAGTACACAGTCTTTCCACTTCACAACATTCTGGAATTCTTGTTTCTTCTCAAGAGAAACAATGTGTCATGAAACGAAGTCAGAAGCAATTTTGTATATTCTTAAAACAACAAAAAAGCAGGCTGTCCTTTGTGCTTTGGTAGGCTGCAGGGCCATAAAGACGACTCCTGTTACTGCTGTTTATCAGTTCACTTGGGCAACAGGTACTATCCTAAACAATGAGCTCCAGGGCAACTCCCTCCTATTCTGGAAGCAATCAAGCCAACACATGGCAAAAATACACCACATCGTTCGCTGCTTCTCCACTCTGCTTAAATCTATTTGCATGCTGAAATCAGCTGGAAGCAGATTAAATAATTCTTGGAAACAAAGTCACGTTTAGTGGATGATTTTCATATTAAATTGGTTTTGAAATAAATATTCTTTAATGGAGCAATAAGTGAATACTTATATTCAGTATATCAGTCTAAATTGTGGACTTATATGGTAATATCACATCATCTGCTCACT
This sequence comes from Rhinolophus hipposideros, assembly GCF_964194185.1. Lineage (NCBI taxonomy): Eukaryota > Metazoa > Chordata > Mammalia > Chiroptera > Rhinolophidae > Rhinolophus > Rhinolophus hipposideros. The sequence goes on from NC_138048.1 coordinate 86,999,083, forward strand.
AATTAATGACTTCATTTTTCTAACTGAATGCTCATTTAACAATGAAAGAATATAAAATCTAGAAGCAAAGGTCAATTCTATAATCTCATAATGCAAACTAAGTGTTTTTAAATGTCATGCTATCTTAAGTAATGTGTACTTAAATATTTCATGCTAGAACAAAATGTGAATTTAGTCTCAGTTTCCAAGATTGTCAAATGCATAGTAATAAGCCAAAGTTTAAAACATTTTGCTTCCTTTTATTCAATCAATGTCAACTTATATTTACTGTCTAATTCTTTAGTCAAAAATTTAAATATTTATGTCCTAATTACATACTCCTTGGCATTTAAATTTGTAGGGCAAAATTTAACTGGACATAGACACTGCTCCAAGCATTTGGACACACAAACCCATTTAACCCTCTTATCAACACTACCATGTTTCCCGAAAATAAGACCTAGCCAGACCATCAGCTCTAATGCATCTTTTGGAGCAAAAATTAACATAAGACCCAGTCTTATTTTACTGTAAGACTGGGTCTTATATAATATAATACAATACCAGGTCTTATATTAATTTTTTGCTCTAAAAGATGCTTTAGAGCTTATGGTCTGGCTAGGTCTTATTTTCAGGGAAACACGATATGAGATAGGTAATGTTATTGCCAAGTTCCCTGATGAATTATGAAATCGAGCTGGTATATAAAGAGAAGAACCCGACTCTTATGTCCTGGTACCAAATCATGATGCTATTTTGCCTCTCAGACATCTGGGCAGGAATTGAGTGGGGTTTTTTTGTTGTGGTTGCTTTTTTAATAGTTCATTTAGTTATTGGCTCATTCCTTCACTCAGTAAACATGTCTTGAGCACCCATATAAGTGCCAGGCTCTAGAGGAATGATACATATAGAATTTATGCCTTTCGGTATGTCCCATGTCTGGTGAAGAGAGCAGACTTTTGATAAAACAATTAAAATCTACTGATAAAACTGATGAAAGACAGATGAAAATTTCTATAGGATCAAAAACTTGTGAGTCTCAATGTCTTCTGCTATAAAATGGACATAAATAACAAGTATTTATCCCGAACAAAATGTAACACCACGATTAAATACATACCAACTTGATATCAACTTCTCTTACCCAATAGGTATACATATGCCCTATTTCACTCTATAAATGAAAGGTTTTGGGGTATTTATTTTCATATGGTAAAAAATATAAAATTAGAATGAAGTAATTGAGAATATAAAACTCCCATTTAAGACGTCTGCTTTATAATTTAAATAAATGAAGATACTTGAGTATAGAAGCTATGGAAACCTCTTAAAGCTCTTTCATTAATCGGTGTGATCCTCAAACTTACATAAGTATATGTTTCAATAGCAAAGCACTGACTGCTCTGCAATGCAACCATTAAAAACGTGAAAAATTTAATCCATATAGTACAGATTGGCAAGGGAGATCATGAATAAAAGTTATCGTGCTTTTCCTCAACAGCTGCCTTGATCTCTATACTTTTATCAACAATTTTGTCTATTGTCTGTATCTCTCTCCTTGAATTAATCTATATCTAGGTGGCAATCCAATTACCTCTTCCAACTGAGGGACTGAGTTTTAATTTTTAAAGTTTCCTCGTCTTCACTCTAAAGCATGTAAAATTTATGTTCATACTGATTTCTCATCTTCTCCAATACTTCACCTCGCTATGCAATAGCGGCCAGCTACTCTTAACACTGCGAGGGCCATAACGGGGGGCAGGAGGTGAGGGGCCGCTGATGTTTCATGAACCCCTGAATTTCCTTGCCAGATTTCAGCGTTAAGTGCTGATGTGCACTGTGTTTCATAAGTTCTATCAGAATCTCAAACTGGACCATCAGCCCAAAAGATTGGGATTTACTGGGCTAGACTCTTCTTCAGGAATTAATACATGTGAGATCTACAAAGACTCAATAACTAGCTGTGGAATTAATGATTTACACTTGAATTCACCCAGTGGCATCTACTCAGTCCCTCCTGGCCCCCAAAAGTAGGAACATAAAAGACAAAGCAAAACACACAGTGGTTTGGCTAATTTCTCTGCACTGTTTTCTCTAAGTACCCCAAAAGGCTATGTTTTCCAGCCTCTGTTGCAATTAAGTTGGTGCCGTATAACTAATTCTAGCCCAGGGACCTTGAACATAAACACTGGTTGAACGTCGGAGAAGACATGATTAGAAGCCAGTGTTCTTCCCCCAACTCTCTCTCATAGCCTCAGCTACTTTGGAAGTCACATGCTGCAAGAAAATGGAACAGACTTAGATTCCTGAGTTGCTGGATGAAGGAATCACCACTGACTTTACAAGAGCAAGAAATCAATCTTTGCTGGGATAAGCCACTGAGATGTAGGTGTTGTGTTTGTTTGTTTGTTAAGAACCATAGTCTATCCTGACATCCTCAAATTAAAGATAAAAAATATGTCAGAAATAGTGTAAATGTGTCTATGTATTAATTTAGAAAAGGGTGGGGGTTACTGCAAATGGTCTTTTTATATTTTTGTAAACCATTCATTATAAACTAGACTGAAACTGGCTTATTTAACCACGTATTACATAACCCAAAAAGTTTATGTCCATGTACCTCCCTAATAATTAAGGATAAAACCCAGCTTAATGTCCAAAACAAAACAGTTATGTGTGCATGCAGTCATTCAAGCAACACGAAAGGAGCATTTTCAAAATAGTGTTAGCGCTGTACGTCCAGAACGAAGGTTCACAGCGCTGCATCCCAGAGGACTCAAATCCGTAAGGAAACAATTACAGCAGGAACTAGTGCAGGCTGCTATGGGGACATCTCCCATAGCCTGGGGAATGGAAAGACTGGGAAGCTCCCCAGGGGAACTGTCACTGGGCCTGAGTCCAGAAGGACAGGTAGTTGTTAATTAAGAAAACAAGGTGGGGTGGAGGTTTTGAGGAGATAGAATGATGAGAGGATCTAATGATGTCTCACAAATCTGAGACAGTGGGATATGTGTAAAACATAACTCTAGAGAGGACTGAAGCATGTAGCCCAAGAGTAGGTTCAGGTGGCCCTAGAGAGGTGGGCCAGGGCAAAATTGTGCTTCCATACAGCATTCCCAGGTAATTTAAGGACCTTCTGATGCTGTCCTGGGCATTTCCAGAAGAAAACAAGATGTTTTGCAACCGCACAAGAGTTGCTATCAATCAGTGTTTTAAGTGATTTTTGGATAATAATAAAAACACGAGAGTTGTCATGGGCCACATCTTACTCATTTAGATATAGGGTCTCATCCTTCCATTTTTCCTTCTCTGCTTGTTTTGAAGAGAAATAAAACCAATTCTTTTCAGTAGGAATAAAATCAAGAGTCTTACATTACAAACTTTATAGCTTTACATAATTCAGAAATTTAAATAGGTATATTTCACTTTCAGTATAACATTGACTCTAAAACCATGAAAACAGTAGCCAGTTCATAATCTTTCTTGTGTTTATGGAGCTACTTTAAAAAAAAAAAATGGATCACTGATCATTTACGTAAGAAGAAAAGAAAGTGAATTAACAGCAACCATAAGATAGTAACAAACTTACTATAAAAGAATAGAAACATATTTACTATATGTTTTCTAAATGGGAGGCAAAGACAACCTTTCGTTTTTTGACTTTTGCTTACAATTATTTTTGCTAAGAAAGAATCAGAAAACAATTTAACTATTCTAACCTAGGGATTTGTACCTAGAACGTAAATCAGACCAAAGTTAAGTATATAACCTAATCTTACTTGGTTGATGGAAGCAGTGGTGTAAACCATACCATTTAGCAACCATATGTTTTGCAGATTTTTGTCTTTTCGTAATTTTCTTTTTCCATCAAATGTTTCCACTTTCAACACTGAATTATGGCTAAAATTTTTTACCTGGCTTTGGAAGTATCCACTTCTGAGCTTTAAGCCACATTTTGTTATGTTGTAACTTTTTTAACTAAGGGAACAAAAAGGTGTGACATAATAACCAGTCCCATTCATCTGAAATTGAGGATTTGTTGTAGAAACAGCTTTTGAGGTTCACACAGGTAGCTAATTAGCCTTCAGCTCTGTAGGATACTGGACAGATGGAGCTGCAAAACCTTCTCCCCGCCCACCTTTGTCTCCACCCCCAGCACTGGCTTGGAGGTTACTGAAATACACTAGCGGATCACATGAAACGGGAGCTTACTAATCAATGTATACATGGGTAAAACATGTCACCCCCCAAAAAAAAAAATTTAGTCAAGATGGGACTATCAGGCAAGCCAAGTTAAACTAAAGGATTTAAAAAGCAATACACAAAGGTTGTGAACACAGGCAGTAAGTCACCTAGACAAACAAGATGAAACTGAAAGTACAAAGGAGGGGATATTAGGGTGAGTAATCTCCCTGCTGAGCATTTTCTCCTTCAGACTGACTCCCAGGAAGTGTCTGGTTCATCTTCCTTTCTAAGGTCAATCTCTTTAACCACTTTCTAGACCCCTTCTCAACTTCTCTGATACATAGTACCCTCCACTAGCCCCACCCTCACGTAACGCCAAACATTTATGTGCTCGCTTTCATGCATCTTCATTCTTTTCTGCTCCACTGACTCCTATACCTTCCTATAGAGGAAAATGCATGCTTCCATAGAAGGAACAACCTCCACTCTTCTACAGCCACCTTTTCTCTGATGAATTCTCCAGCTGCCACCACCTCTCTTTTCATTACTGAATTTCTTTGGAGTTGTCTAAACTTGTTGAGTCATACCTATCTTCCAACTTACAAGTGACTCACTCTGGAATCTAGTTTGCCATAGGGATTCTGGCTCGTCCCTTCCAGTTCTACTCAAACTGCTTTCTCCAAGGTTACTAGTGTCCTTTTAACCGCCAGAGTCTCATTGCTTCTCTTGGTAGCACCCGGCAGCATGAACTAATTCCTTCTTTTCTCTTGCCTTTCATGATAATGCACCACCTTCCTTTCCTACTATTTATGAATCTGCTTATTCTCTGTCACTGTCTTTGCTTTTTCTCCTTTCTGACTACTGATTATAGAGAAATCACTAAGATTTGTCTTTATATCCCTTCTTCTGACTGTACTTTTTCTTTGAATATAACACAGCCTTGCCCTATGGCATCAGTTCTGTATGAATGATTTTCAGATGCATTTTCTGTAAATTCAATTATCCCCAACAAATCAGGTATCTGCTCCCTGCTTATTCTCCCTAAAATAAAGAGCATGTGTCAATAATATATATTTTATCAATATTATATATTTTATATTTATATATTTAATATATTTTATCAATATAAAAAAAAGAGAACACACCTATATTTTGTTGGCAATGCCCCATCCCTAAGCATCCAAATTATAAACTTCAAGGTCATTTTCAGTTAACTTTTTTAATTACATGGTGAGAAAAGAGTGATAAAACTAGCATTATTAATGCAAAATCATTTATGTGCTGACTTTTTAAGTACTATTTTTTTTTCAAAGCATCACATCAATTTTCCTGAAATATCTTTGAGTGGGCTATGTGATTTTATTGTTCAAGATGGACTACTATGAAAAATAAGAGCTAAATAATTTCCTATTATTAGGATGACTAATAGATTAGTCAGAAATGACATTCAGCTTTTCTAGTTCAGTAGTTTCCTCTAGGCTTTGTAGAAATAGTAAAATGTTTCTACAGTAAATTTCAGATAAAATCAAAAGCTAGTGTTTTGATAAGCTGTTCATTCAGAAGTCCAAGTTTCCATTCTTTTTATTTTTCATTTTTTTAACATGCCATGGATATAATGTTACACTCAGCTATTCATCTACGAAATAATATGAAATAAGTTTCCAGTCGTTCTAGTCACTGAATAAAACCCCTGATGTTTGCATTTTTCTTAAATGTTGTTTATGTACTTTTTGAAACTATGAAACAAGACATTGTAGGTAACACAAGTCAAAAACTAGCTCTATAAATTCGTACCAAGGTAAATAAATGCAACAGCTAGAAATAATTACATAGTAAGCCCTGAAGAACTGTTATTCGAGAATTTTCAAAAGTCTACAGAGTGTGTTTACACAAGTACTCTATTTAGCCCACGGGATGCATTCCTGGGGAATGAGCCCCATGAGATGGCATGATAACCAGTACTCATGCCGATGTAAGCTTCCTTCTCTGCCTGCAAAGGCTCTTCCTTTCTCTTCAAATTCCCCCCTCAATTTATTTCTCTTTCTGTTCCCGGGATGTAGTAAGGTTTATTATGCTCTCCATAATGTCCCAAGACTTCCAACAAGCCCTAATTTCATATCCATATTTAACCTGTTTCCTCGATCTTTTCCTCCAGTAGTTAAAAACCTGCCAGGGGAGGGTCAAGCCCAGTGCTTTCTGTCTTCAGCAAACACATCCAATATACTTTTGGGTGTTGCTGCTGCTGGCTAAATGTTTAAAAATATGTAGGGCATGGTGTTCCTTTAATAACAATTACCATCAAAAACCAATGAAAACAGGGGTAGAAAACACACTAAATTCTTCTAAACCACTGTAATTTTCTTAATCCATTTCTATTTATTTTATTTAGGATGTAATTACATGGACGAATGTTTATTTTTAGACTAGTACTAACTGCCCTTTTGCTTATAATTTGTGTTTTCTCATCTACTGATTCCCCAAAGCTGTATAAATGTAGGGTAATTCAACCTACATAAACAATATCTTATAACCTAAAATGTTATCATCCTACTGTAACAACTGGCTGTTTCCACAAGAGAAAATGAGGAACTCCACCCAATTTCTTTCAATAAATTCTTTGTGGTACTTTAAAATAAGTATTGTTTCTTAAATATAATAAACAGGAAGAATGTTTCCACTAAGTTTATTCATTCATCCACTCACTCACTCACTCACTGATTTTCACCAACACACACTCATTTATTCAATAAACATACTCCGACTTATCAAGCTGTCTAAGGAAATAATATACTTTGTTCGCATAGCAAACTCTACATTCTCTAGTGTTTGTTAAAAATACATTTTCTCCTTAAGGGCAGATAATGCTTTGTTTTCTGTACCTTCTTTTTCCATTACATTCAGTTTCTCTTTTGTAAAGTATGTGTGAAACTCTTTGGGGCAACAGAAATCAGTCTCAAAATTGTAGAATAAATTTTAAATATGATCTTGACTTTTACAATTTATGACTTATCTCAAAGGAAAAGGCAACTTTGGACTCTTTTTTCCTCCTACCCCACTATTCTTCCAAATGATCAAATTTATGCTACCAATTATACTATAAAAACAATAATTATACTTTCAGTTTTAGTGCTTATGAGTGCAACATACAATTGTGTCTTAGTGAACAAGAATTAGGAAAAGATTTGCTTTCACAGCATACTTTTAAACTTGCATTTTGATGGTCTTTCAGATAAATTACTTCACAAACAAGATGGAGTAGAGTTTACTGAAGGGGTTGTGCTGTGCATTCATTGGATTTTATTCAGTCCAAAGAGGCAAAATGGTGAGTGTGCTTCCAAGGACACATGATACACAGAAGGTAACATAGTGATTAAAATGGGGGCCTGTCACAAGAAACGGAATAATGGAGTCAAAGTCTAGCACTGTGTCCACTGCCTTTTTACATGACTTTCAGTCTTCTTTATTGCAAAGATCCTGACTTCTATCAAAAATGCCAAGACCATTACAAACCCTAACTAGAAACGGACCCGATTCCAAAAGAATTGGTATATTTGAATTATGGGTAGAAAATGGCCATTTGAAGACTTAAGCATGAAATTTGAAGCATTAAACATGATATTTGAAGACTTATAAATTTAAAATATCTTTGAAATAGGAAAGTATTTAAAAAAATAATTAAATGATCATTTTAATTCAATGTAAGGTTCTGTGATTTTTAAAAGTATCAATTCAATTAGTACTTTTTAAATAATTAACTTTATTTTTCAATCTGTTACTTTTCATCCCAGTAAACATATTTGAAATTAATTTTGTTGCCATAATGAATTTAAAATCAAACTTTGCTCTGAGTTTAGATGTCCTTCCATTTCCATGCAGCAATCTTAATATGGTCAGTTCCCCCTCTGTTACATAAGAGTTTATTAAATGTTTGTTTGTAAATATGTCAACACAGTTCCAAAAATAAATTAAAGAAAGTATAAGTTTGATCCTTCGATCCTGAACTTTGAAAATATAATACAGATTACTTATTTTATTAAAGTGATTTTGTTTAGGTAATTGGTATGGAGCCTAGGACAGAATGTCACCACAACCACTGTAATATTTGGAATGTGAGAGCTTTTCAACTCAGGGTCAAGAATCTCTAAAACAGCTCCTGAAACCTTCGTTATTTTAGTGTTTTTAATTGGCAGTTCTCTGTGCATTTTCCACTTGGGCAACCTTTACTTTTTATGTAGAAGACAATGGTGGCTTTAAATGGCCTAGGCAATCTCTAAAACATAACTGCAGCACCATATTTTCCTAACTTCAAAATAGTAACAGAAGGTCTAATAGAAAAACTAAACTTAGAATTATCCCTTCAAAAATGTGGCTATCCTGTATATTTTGTCAGACTCGTGGTCATCAGGTTTACACCACCAAAAATAACTCTTGCCTTAATCCCTGTGAAATAAAGTTGTGTAGGAAAGTTATGGGACAATACAGAGAAAATAAACAAGAAAGGAAAATAGTGAAAGTTTTTAAAAATAATGAATCTAGCTTATTTATGTGAAAGTAAGATTTTTTTTTTAAATAACAAAGCAATGGTTTAAATAGATATCAGTAGAAATTTCTGACTATAATGCACTGAAATGCAGAACTGAAGTGGATGCAGTCGGCTGACTCCCTAAATTTTCCAAAGGGGCGCTACTGCCCAATAACATAACTTCAGATTATTTTTGTTTTAAGCTTAGCTCCCTCCCCTCAATCATCCATAAGCTTTCGTAAATTTTGGACCTCCTCCTACCACATGAATTTGGCCTCTGGTGTTTGACCTTTAGGCTAGAAAACACTCACTGACTTTCAGTTTTACTTTTTGTCTAAGACTGTCAGTCCCCATCAGCCCTACCTCATAAGACAGGAGGCCAAATAACCATTTCTGTTAGAAACAAGGCATTAAACAAAAAGAATAGCAAATAATAATGATGGTAACAGTAATAATAATGGCATACTGTTCTACATGATTTAAGCTTAAAATTCATTTACTCCTCAAAACAATCCTATAGTTCCATTATTTTACACCCATTATAAAAAGTAGATAACTCAAGCTGAGAAACGTCTAATAACATATCCATGAAAACATAAAAGGTAACTAACTGGGGTGTGAGCCCATGTTATTTGGCTCCAGAACCAACAATGTTCTTAACAGGAAAGCTATACTAGTATATTTGCAATTCTACTTAGAAATGGTGTGAGAGTTAGTACGTTGTTGCTGCAAATTATGTCTAAAGTGTTATAAACACACACACACAGTGGCTTAACTATACAGCTGCCCATTGAAATAAAAACAGTATTCTTAAATATTTGTTTGGTTTGCTCCACGTGGCAAATTTCATCTTTATTTTTAATTGCAAGATTCTTTAAAAAACTCATAAATCAAAGGCTGATTACCAGGTAGGAAATCAAGAGTGGTGACGATTACCAAACACCACTCACTTTATTTATAACATTTTTTTCTCTTAGCGCTGACACTTATATCCAATGACAAAATTCTCCTCAGGGAACGATCACACTGGTTTTATTTGTACCTCTGCCTCTTACATTTTTAAAAGGGTAAAACAGAACAGATTAAACTGCCAAGAACACGTCCAGGACAAGGGTTGGGAGGAAAAAAAAAAACCGGTACTCATTTTTATCTAAGTTATTTTATGTGTAAAGGATTTTACAATGAGTTTAACTTTTGTAAGTTAGTACATACTGCTTCAATGACATCTCAAACTTAGTACCTAATTAAAACGCACATGATGGGTTGCCAAAATAAACTAAAAGCAGGCACGAGGAAATAAGACACAGGGAAAAAACAAAAAACTGCCAGTGTGTTTCCACACACAAACCACCAATAGCATGCTAGACCCACACGTAATTCAGGGATGCAGAGTCATGAAAGCAAATGACAAAAGAGAATTATAGAGTTAACATCATGCAATTCCTGTTCTAGTGTGAATCTTCTGAGATGAAAGCAAAAGTGTGTGTGTGTGTGTGTGTGTGTGTGTGTGTGTCTCCATCTCTAGGCATGTTTGTGTATACAGAGAATGAGGAGAGGGAAAGAAAGTGTGAAAAGCCGGGTGTACAGGCACATTTGAAAACAAAAGCATGGAAGGATCCTAACTTTCTATAAAATAAGGTACATGTGTTACTAATGATATTTCCATTTTGGGACTCAATTTTTTGTTTATTGTCACATCAATGCGTGTTCTTCAAAGCAAATATTTTTAAATGTGTAATAACTTAGCACTTGATTTACGAGTTTGTTCTTGAGATACTCTGGAAAGTTCCACACTGTCTTAATATTATAGAAGCTCTGCTGCAACATATGGTACTTCTCAAATTAAGGAGACACAAATGTTCACGGAAACATTTGGCTTGGTTTTAACTTTCAGTTGAAGTTTTCTAAACAACCTTCCTTCAGGTGCCAGCACACAAAAGTATGGGTTAGAATACAAGAAGCTGATGTGTCTGGCCTGAGTATATTATGCCAAGTCACTTGGATACCCGTTTGGGTCATCCAAAAACACTTATGTGGCAACTCAAGTATCAATATTAATTGTTAGGTATAATATAAAGCATAGTTGATTTTCTTGGTTCTTTTTAGTATGGTTTATGTTTTTAATATACTTTGATTAAAAGATGTTTTCATCTTACTATTCGGGGAATACACATCAAAAGAGTAGTAAAATTTATAATGAAAAACAACACTTTATCAATCATACCCTATATTTAATCATTTAAATATTTAAGAATATTAATTCTTAAAGCTTATTAATAGTTCAGCTTTAAGAATTACTCTCTGACTTCCCACATCACCCACAGAAAATCTTCATTTTATGTTCATGTATTACAAATTGGGATTTTACAATATTACATATTTAAAACCATATTTTGATATCTTCTTTATATAAGAGTATGTAGATCAATTACATATTTACAGATACATTTTCGTCAGGTCTCTGGCACCAAAATTGAGTTTTTGATGCCAGCATACCATTTACAACTGTATGAAAAAAAACAAATGTAGGGGCCGGACCAGTGGCTCAGGCGGTTAGAGCTCCATGTTCCTAACTCCGAAGGTTGACGGTTCAATTCCCACATGGACCAGTGGAATCTCAACCAGTGGGCTGCCAGTTTCGACTCCCGCAAGGGATGGTGGGCGGTGCCCCCTGCAATTAGCAATGGCAACTGGACCTGGAGCTGAGCTGCGCCCTCCACAACTAAGACTGAAAGGACAACAACTTGACTTGGAAAAAAGTCCTGGAAGTATACACTGTTCCCCAATAAAGTCCTGTTCCCCTTCCCCAATAAAATCTTAAAAAAAAAAAATGTAAATGGCTTCCAATAGCTTTTGATTCTTTAAGTATGTCCTCTGATGAAAACATTTTATAAATGATTTGAAATAACTTTATTCCTACATTCATTAACCAGGGACACTGACAGTTTCAATTCTGCCAGGTCCTAAAAAGAGTCATTACTAAGGTTTTTCACGTTCAGCTTCCTGGCCCAAGCCTGGGCTCTGCCTTAACCCTCTGTCCTTGAGGGAGCCCTGGGCATCCTATGCTTCCTGCAATACAGCCTTGTTTTCCAATCCCTTTGGTGGCCATGATATACTTAAGTGAGTTCTTGTGTCCCTTTTCTGCAACTTATATTCTTTTATTTAATTATCAAACATGCACTGAGTGCCCAATTTCTGCTGTGCGAGGCATTGTGAATAAATAAAATAAACATCGCTGGCCTCAAGGAGTAGAGAATCTAGTAGAGGCCCGACACTTAACCAGCAAGAATTCGAGAAGTCCCTGCTTTGACCAGCGTTCAAGGCTAACCCCTGACACTCGGTGCAGTCCAGGTCTAGCCTCTCTCTCCAGGACTGGAGTCTCAGCTGCTGGTTTGGATTCTGCTTCAAAAGAGAAAGAACACAAGAGTGCTAATCCTGCCATCTGCTTACCCAGCATCTGGTGACAGTGCCACTCACTGACAACAGCCTAGACTGCGAGAAGCTGACCCACCTTTCTGATGGTGCAACCACCTAATATTTAGGTTAGTTCTGATCATTGATGCCTCCTGCCCCTTTCTCCACTGGCCTGCCCATGAGGGGCAAGGGTATTGACAGGGAAAGCATATAGATTCTTGGAGAATGGAAGATCATGAAATCACCAACTCTAAAAGTCTAAGGGCTGCTGATTTTCACGAACCATGAAGTTCACTCTGAAAACAATGCATTATTTTTTAAAAAAATACACCTTCCTATTAATATTAATAAAAGTCATTTACTGGAGTAGCTCTTTAGTTTATATCATTTACTGCCCACAACAATCCAAGACAATTGATACTATTATTAGCTTCATATATAAAGAACTCTAGAGGGGTTATATAACTTGTCTAATATCACAGTTTGTAAGCAATGGGGCTGAAATTCCAATCCTTGGAAGCCTTACGCCTAGTTTTCCTAAAACACTAAGCTATGCTCCTTTTCTCGTCAGCACACGTGACATTGTGACTTATTCACCATAAAAGGTATGGGCAGGGATGAAAGGCAGCATCAAAGAGAGCACGAGTTTTGCTTTGCGGCTCCTGTTGCCGCTGCTGCCTGTGGAAAAGTGTATGTGTATACGTGTTCTTGTTTCGTTTTGTTTTCCTGTCGCACAGACTTGGGTCTGAATTCTGACTTAACCATTTTCCAGTTGTGTGACCTTGAGAAAAATTACATAACAACATCAACAATCTATTGGCTATTTTCTATATGCTAGCCACTCTGCTGAGTGCTTGGCATACCCTGCTTCATTAAGTTAAATTAAGTCTTCATAAAAACCCTAACAAGAGATAATATTATTAATATTTTAAAGCAGGTGGGACCATGATTGAGGACAGTAAGTAATAACCTTTCCAAGGTCAAATAGCCACTGAGTAAGCAGCAGCAGCCCAGACTGAGGCGGGAAGTGGTTAGCCAGAAGCACCTTGACGGCACCGGCACAATAAAAGGGTGAGGACTGAATTTGGGGAGTAGCCCTCACTGCCAGTGTTTACAACTAATAAGGACCTTCCAGGATGTATGCTGGAGCCATACATCCTGGGTTGGAATCTGTATGTCCAGCTGTCATATCTCGGGCAGGTTATTCAACTCTCTCGGCCTTGGTTTCTTCATTTGTTAAAGGTAAAATAATACCACTATATATCTCAAGGTGTTTTTGTGAAGAACAAATGAGATAATTATTATAATGGGTCTGGAGACAATGGGTAACAAATAAATCATAATTAACTACAGATAATTTTAATTTTGAATAATTCTGATTCAGCAAGCTTTTATTTCCATAGATCAAAATGAATAAACAGGAATATTTTATTTTTCAAGTATAAAACGCCTCTAAAGTATCAAAAATGTCGGTATCTGGGCTCTTCCCCAGATGTGTCCTCTCTTAGTTGTTCGTACCAAGTGCAGATCTGTTCTTTTATTTCTTTCCTACATGGATATGTCTAATAAGGCTAGCAACTTTGATTTATTTGTTACAACAAAGGAAATATATCATCAAAGAATTACATTTGACATTTCTCAACATCTACAGTAAATATTCTGCCCATACCCCACCAGCCTGGACAGCTCTCACACTCTCCAACAAGGGACAAGGAGTAAATGGGAATGGAGAGCTATGAGTCTTATGAGTGGAGTGATGGCAGAAATGCTCAGGGATCATAATGATTGGGGTTAGACCTTATTTTGAAAATGAGAGCTAGCATAAGACTTTTAAGATTTTCCATGAATAAGTACTTCACATTTTTTCTGAAATAAGTGTTGTAAATTCTCCAGCTATTTTTCAAACTAAACTTCCTAAAAAGAGAATTCATAGGTTACATTCTTAGTTTTTGCACATAGTTTTCTTCTAGGTCCCTCTCGGGTCTTGAGTCAATCTTGGACATCATGCAAAAGGACTGGATTTCAATTATATCTCCCAAGGAATCACATTAAAAAACCGTGAGTATGGTCCTATTTAATTATGGTAGGTATCCCATAAAGTCAAGGAGAATTTGGAGTTTGAAGTAATATTTCTAAGACAGGTAACCAGACAGCACTTAATTAATAAATATATCAAACTATTTCATGCAAATATAATGAGCATTCTTTCCACTTTCGTGATATCACAAATAAACAGATATTTTTAAAGACGCAAGCTAAGGAATTTGTCAAGTTTGAAACAGTGGAAGAAAATTTTCTAAGTTTGCTTAGAAACAGAAAACAAATGTCCCATATTTGCACATAAGTCTAATTTTTCAATTTGAAGAATTTACTATTTCAGATAATTGCCTAATTTACAGGATCAAAAACTGAAATAAATGGCAAGTCAGGAGTTCTATGCCCTCTTGAAACACAAATATTTTAATGGTTGTTCCACAGTACTTTTCAAAATTCTCGTATAATGAAAGCCACACTAAACAAGACAGGAATAAAAAAAAATTCTAAAGGCCTCCGTGAGGGTATGTTGCACAAATGAGCCCATGTTTATCAGCCATGCTTAGATATACTCGATACTGAAGAAAATCTCTTCAACAACTACAGTCCATTCATTGCTCTGCAGATATTGGCAAGATGGCCCCTCAAACATATTGCAATTTCAATAAACAGCACTGCACAGAGGCAAGGGTAGTGGATCAGAATTCAGTGAAATGATGGTCTTGGCTCTAGGCTTCAGAAATTGTAAATAATCAGTCCTCTGTTTCCTTACCTGTAAAAGGATCATACTATTATTTAGTCAATAGATTTTTTTGTTCAACTAGTTGCTAAGATCTGTATGGCACCACTATTTTTTTTATATCATGTACCTTTTCTGTACGCCCTAAAAAGTAATCACTAAACTCTAAATATTACTGTATTGTATCCTTCTCTTATGAAGCTACTTTGTCTATAAAATATTAAGTACAAGAAATACCACTAATTCTCTGTTCTGTTTAAAAATATTTTAAGTTATTTCAAAGTTTTAAAGTAATTTTATAAATGTCCATAAGTTCAATCTATCACTCTATCTTAATATTTAATTAAATCATTTAAAATGTTGTGTGTGTGTGTGTGTGTGTGTGTGTGTGTGTGTGTGTGTGTGTACTGTTTAATCTTTTGTCCCTGGAAACGTAAGAATTCTAGATAAATAAAAAAGGGGAAATGCACTGCATAGGCCAACTTGAGAATAACACACACTCCTCACTTGAGACTGTGCCATACATTTTCAAAAACTGTCAACTCATTATGAATGTTAAGAATCAAAGCATTAAAATTTCCCTTTTCCATTTTTAGGTATGAAATCTATTATCCAATTTAATGCACTAGAACGACGTTGAAACATCCCATTTACTTATACTTTGACGTTTAGACGAAATGAAACTTAGATATTTTCAAGTGTAAATAAAACACTTTGCTGAACACCTTTTAGTTTTAAAAATAAGCATCTTAAATAAGCAGTATCAAAGACAAATCTTACTTTTCCTTTCGTACAGCTATTAGCAAACGTTCTTCTTTTCCATCCTTAAAAGCTGTTACTTTTTCAATAGTTACTGAAATGCAAGTGTTTCAGTGTGACAACAAGCTAATAGCCTTGATTCCAACTATAGGGAATCAATTACAAGATTAAGTCCATTGAAAGGAAACAAAGGGGAAGAAAGAAGACACGAATGGACAGTAGGGCTGCCAAAGATCTCTTATCAGAAGAGGTGTCTTAGTATCACTTCACAGATTAATGCCTACGAATGGAGGCGGGGGAAAGAATAAAGGGTTATAAATATATAACTGTTCAAAAAAGCTTACATGCTGAAGAGATGATTTGTGCTGTTCATTCCCAGTCACTGCTGATCTCTCCTCCCCTTCATCCCCCTCCCCCACATATATCCTTCATCCACGTTACTTACACCCATATGGAGTGATTTTTTTTTTCCCCAAAAAAATAGGACAAGGGAAGAATCCACTTTAACAAAACTGAAAATAAAGCCCCCAAAGAAAAGAGACTGCTACATTTAGAATACTAAGCAGTAATGTTTGACAAAGGACAATAACGTATCCTAGCACTACCAAGATCTGAGTTGCTCTCCCTACTCCTTTTGAATTAATTACGGGTTTAGGAAATTAAGAATTTGAAGATATACTCATTTAATGTATCTGGTTTTAAACACTAACGTAGAGGTAAATAAAACACAGGCATCCGGAGAAACACATCATTTCTATTTTGTTTTTCACTGTTTTAATTCTCCACAAGATTGCTCTTACTTGAGACACAATGTGGATTGTGAAGGAGAGAAAAAGTGCTTCACAAATTCCAACGTGACTTGGTCTACATTAACTCGTAGGCTATAGGGATTTTTAGCTTCTAAAACAGCTTCCTAGAGAAATCAGAATCTTACCTTTACATATCTTCTGGAGAGGTTTCTTGGTGCTTTGGAAATTCCTGAGGTCTATGTCAAACGGCCATTCTCTTGCTCCCAAGGTCTTAGGGGCTTGGAGAAATCCCAACACCTGCTGCTACCACTGAGTGTTGAGGCCAGGAAAGCTCCAGGGTTTTGACAGCAGGGTCACTGAGCCACAGCCAAAGCTCGGGAAGCCTTAACGACTGAAAGCAAGTGAAGGCAACGTGGTACCCAGCACTGGGCTCAATTGTAGCAGCAGGGGGAGGAATGTCCCGGCCCTCACAAGGGTTCAGAGGCAGCCATCAGGGAACCCACGGCTCTGGCAATGGGCAGGGCCAAGGGAGTGGACACAGGGCCACGCAGCAGGAGACCCTGGGGGAAGGGGCACAACTAGCACAGAGCTCAGGTAGTGCTTGAAAAGAATCGCCAAAATCCCCCGACAGAACACAAGAAGCAATGGCGAAATGCAACAAAATACATGGAGATAGGCCATTCTAGCATCCCATGAGACAGCCAAAAACACACTTGAGGGGGGATATGGAGCTCTAGTTCTAGAAAAAAAAGTAAGGAAGACATATTATAGTATGCTTACTGTACTGGAGGTTAAAAAAATCTAACACATTTCATAAAATTCCTAAATCCTGCCATTATAACATTTATATTAAGATAAGGAAACTTACAAATATAAAAAGTCACAGGGTACTGATCCACCAGGCAACAGAGATTAAAAGGCAAAGTTGTCTGTTATTGGAGGAGAAAATGTAAAGAGAGAAGGTTAAACTCGGCTGATTATTAAATTGAGAAAGAATTAAAATTGTTTTTTAAATATGTACAATACATGTTTTATCAAATACATCACTTTCTATTATGATTAAATGAGGGAGACTGAAGGAATTAAATGAGATAAGAGAAGAATATGAAGAAAGAGAAGCAAGTGGACAAAGTATTGAGAGATGAGAAGAGGGAGAGATAGAAGAAAAGGGAAGAAGAAAAGGAAGGAAAATGTGATTAGATTAGTAGGTTTTTAATCTTTATAATGCTACTATAAACTACTCACTAAGATTCTCCTGACTGGGCTTCATAATGTTGTATTTTCCATGGAAATGCTTATAGCTTGTTAACCACTATTCATAACTGCTCAAAGGACCTCAGAAACTCATCTTCAGGGGTCTACTGAATACTAAATATTAAACAGCTACAGGAGACAGACCCTCAGACAACCTCAGTGAGCCAGATACAATCAAGTCAGAGACTAAATATAAACTCTGACAGAACTGTAATAATCCCTAATATGTATCAAAATAAAAACAATCAGACTCATTTAGGAACTGTCACTTTTTCAAGATAGAAACAAATTAACCAGTATTTTATATTTGTTTTAGAGTTACATAAGAAACTCTACTGCCTCGTAGCAGTTATGTGTACGTAATTCTTGATTTCAGGTATTTACTTACGTACTTTTAAAATCCAAGTTAACTAAAACAGTAATAAATAACCTATTTTACTAGGTGTCCAATAGCTCAAATAATCTTGTGTTGGAAAAGGTTGATTTCCATCCCTCAACCTCATATATAAATGTGTGTGTGTGTGTGTATACATGGTTATATTCTATTATATGTTATATATATATTATAATCTTAAAAACATGCACAATAAAAGCAGTTCTTGCTTGGGCAAACTCACTTACATCCAGTAAATCCAGTAAGTGAGACACTTTTATAAAATAAAATAACCCTTGTACTACAAAATAAGTACTGCCTAGGCAGCTGGTTCTTTAAATTTGAGAGAACTGAGATTTTATAAGGGAAAAAAATGAGGAATCTGAATTTCCCTTTAAAGATACTTTCATTATACAAACAGTGCCTAAGTTTAAACTTTGTTTTGAACCAATTTTTAGAAATATAACCTTGTCAATATGATAGGTTGGGATAGAATAATATTGAGTGAGACCCTATGGTGAAACCAAATTGAAGTGGATTATTTTAGTGTAATAGTCTGACTTCAAACAAAATATTTAAAAAATCAATTTGTTTTTTTACCTATGTTCTCAACCTCACTCATGAAAATCAGTTTTAACAATCTAAACAACAAAAACTGAAACAAAACAACATGGAGACAAGAAAGTGAATAAATAGCTCCAATGTGAAACGGTAGAGTCCAATGATTTATAAAGCTCTTACATGGTGTGTGTCAAGATTATTTTCAGTGGAAATAGAATAATTGGTACTGGCTTTTAAAAAACAAACATTATATTGCTACTAAATTATCTTACTAAACTAATAAAACCAGATAATCTAAACCAATGCTTCCCTGTTTCTAAGCATCACAAGTGGAGAAATTTTTGAGAAATATATTCAATTACATCCCTGCACCTAGTTAGCCTAGCAACACAGTAGGAGCTCAGTAAGTATTAACTGGCTGAATGGTGGTGCCACATGTGAAAAGGCACTCCTCAAAAAGTGTGTGTGTGTGTGTGTGTGTGTGTGTGTGTGTGTGTGTGTGTTGGGGGTGCGGAACGGGGTGGTGGTCAAATTTCTTAAAAGTTAAAGTTAAAAGGTGAATTCCTGCATGACTTGTCAGAGCCTTTATTATGCTACTATACATTCCTAAACTTAACTGTCTACCTTTTTTTAAAATGAAATACCTATTAATCATAGCTTAATTATGCTAGGAAAATTTGGCCCACACTTCTGTGGCAAACTTAATATTTCTTTCCAATCTTTGAACAAAAGGCACGTGTCAACAACTGACTGGCATGTCTGTTGAAAATTGTAAGGTGGAAGGAATATATATGTATTTCAAATCACATAGTAGACTTTGTCAAACATGGCCTCTGCTTTGTGGAAAGAATATTTTAGAGTGAGAAAAATTGAGATGGCTCATTCAAATTATTCAGTTTATCAACACAGAAACTTGCTCAAGGAAATACCTTGTATTGGTATGTAAATACATTAGCAATGAAATTCTTTATAGCAATGTGCAAGATCCATCCTGTGCAACTATCTAACCAATATAACCAACCGCTTATGAATTTGCTTACACAATTATCTTGAATTGAAAAGAATATTCTGGCAAGAATTAAATTATGCATATTAAGTAATTTCTTAATTTAAAAGGCTACACTGCTGTGGAAAAAAAGGAGGTGCTCACTTAGAATTGAAAAAAAGGAATAATTGCTTTCAAATACTAGAAAGTCATTTTTTTTAAATCACCGTGGGTCAAGTAAAAATCAAGAGAAAAGATGAAACAGCGACAGAAATTACATGGGAAACTGTGCTCCATACACTGAGATAACTAAGAAATTTCAAGATTAGAATCTTCAAGGAGTAAAGCTGGGAACAAATATAAATTTTATTTATGGAACATATATACAGGATTACAGATCAGGCCACCCGTGTTCAAATTATGAATCCTCTCTAAAACAATATCTGACGTTTAGGTTATCAGAGGCCATTTTCCCACAGATGCCACCTCAGTGCTTGAGAGAGCAGGCCTACCCAAGAGATATCAGTAAACTGGCTCCCCATGTGCCTTATTCACTCACCAGCTTCCATTAGCCAACTCCACGCTTTATCTTCAATAGATAAGATACGGTTTCTTCTTGCCATGGTGCCATGAAAAGGATCCAGAAGGTTCCCCTTAAACAACATTTCCTGAGTGACTGCTGCAGCACCAAGAGTAAAGGATATGCCAGGTCAGCCACTTTTCCTTCCCAGTAATATTAGCAGCAGCAGCAGCAGCAGAAGCTGGAGCAGACCATTTAGACCCAGCTCCTTGCAGGATGCTAGCCAAGCATTCTGTTTGCTCTACACCTACACAGAGTTTATCCGTATGTTTGCACCTTTCCCACAAAGTGTCAAAACTGGTGTTTTCCTGTGATCATGCTTAAAACCTGCTCCCAAATAAGGTGATAAATATACAGTTACTATGAGAATTCTAAGGTTCTACTTCCATGGAAACCATGTTCTCAAAGGTTCACTTTATTATAAGGAAGACTTGATAAATCCTTTTTAAATTTTCATTCACCCTTCCCACTCCTAATAAGCAAGTGGATTGCCCTAAAATTTCCTGTTAATGAAGGAAAGGATGTCACCATATAAAATAAATACCATCATGCAATTTTGGTCATTTCTTTCCTAATATTCTATCTGCCTTCCTGGCTTTGAATCACTTTTTGCAAATGCTAATGTTTTCATAATCTTTATAACACTGCCAGCAGATGGGGAAATACCAGGTCTTATGATCTTTATTTTACAGAAGAAGCAATGACTTCTTTGCTTCTATGTTCTATTCCATTTTGATGTTGTTGATGAGTTTGCTTTTCTTTCCAGTGGTGTCAGCTTACTGAGTGACAGAGTATGGCCAGACAACAGAGTTAAGCAGGTAACATCATTAACAAAGCCTTTACTGTATGTAAATAATGTATCCAGAGCTAAAATCTTATAGATCTAAAAAGGATTGAGAGATTTTTTTTTTAAATTTCAATAGGATAAGTGAAAAACAAATTCTTTTCCTAATAAATAAATACACAGATTCTTAGTATATGATTCTCGTGTATCAATGTTCACTTCATCATCAAAGACATAAGAGCAATAGCTGATACACTGAATACTCATGAAGTTCCAGGAACTGGTGTCAGTGCTTTACATGTGTTATCCCATTTAATCTTCACAGCAACTACAGATCAGATATTACTGCCTTATTCTGCAAATAAGGAAACTGAGACTCAGTCAGAGTACACCACATGTTTACAGTCACAGAGCTCAAAAGTGATCTGAACCCAGATTGTGCAGTTCTAGAACTGGAGCTCTTAAACGTTTCGCTAAAACTGTCACATCAGTTTTCGTTTTCCTTTATTTGTGTGTTGCAAGTTTACCTTTAACAAGGTGGACATCAGAAAATGTTGACACAAAAATTAAGATTCAATAATAGCTAATATATGGTACTTATTGTGTGCCCTGAAATTCCCTACGTCCTTTACGTGCATCAATTTATTTCAGACTCATAAAAACCAAATCAGGTAGGTTGGCTCCCACTTAGTGGGGTATATCTGAGGAATAGGAGGCATACAGTGTTAAGTAAATTGCCAAAGGTCAAATAACTAGTACGTAGCAAATGTAAGCTTTGGCTTCAGGGAATTCAGCTCTTGGGGCTGTGGTTTCAAGGCCACTTCTAATGCCTCTTGAAAGCTGATGGCCAGTTAGACTCTTAAAGAAAGGGAATAAGGAATATCAGGGAGGACCAGAGCCCTTATGGGAGGAAGATCTGTTTACCCTGCCTCTTTTAAAAAACTTAGTACCCATTTCTCTTAAGGATGCTTACTCATTTAAGGAATTAACAAATGTTTTAAGTGATTCTCTGATTTGGAAAAAGTCAAGGACAAATTCACTTTTCACATTTCTTCCCCAAGTGTACCATATATTCAGAGGCACTAACAGTAACATTACTATCATCACAGTGTCTGTAGGACATTCTGTTTCAGGGGATTACCATTGCTGGCAGTCAGATTTTATATCTATTATTGGCAAGTACATTTAATGATGTGGAGGGTCAAGATAATAATTGTGAGCTTCAAGGAAGTTTCAGAAATTCAAGGATCATCCCTTGAGATAGGGGCTGACCCAACCCTGGACCAAGAGACATCCTTGAATATTCAACAGCTGACATGACCTTCCTTGAATTCACTCTTTAGGACACACAGCCATCTGAGTAATCATCTCCAACAGCTCAAATCAAGCTCGTAGGGCCTCAAATGGAAGACTGAGAAACCACTGAAGAGCACTGAAACCAATCTATCGCTTTAGCTTGGCAGCAAACCTACCAGTCTCCATTAATTTGGGCTAGCTTCAGCTTTTTTGGCTTTAACCAACTAGAAAGGAACACAAGAAACCATGAAAACTTCAGGGGGAAAAACAATTTACGGTAAAGGTGTCTACCCTCTGTTAGAATTTAGCCACAAACTATAAGAAATGCAGCCATTTCGTGGCATTTCACAAGAAGAATAAATTTAGATGCCCATGTCGCATAGCTTGAGGTGATACATTAGTCTATTTATTCTCAATTATTTTTACTATCAAAAGTTTCCATAGAAGGATGATGTCAACTCTTTACCTATTTCCAAACAACTATCTTTCTCTCTGCAGAATTCTTGAGTAGTGGTATTATACACTGTACCCACATAAGCTTGAGTTGCTCTTTGGCTGACGACAACATTTAAACCTATCTGTTTTCAATGTTAGCACTGAATTAACACAAAAGTTATTCAAAAATTCTAAATACATTTTGACATCTTTTGGTTGAGCAAGACAAAGTGGCTCCATTGTCTTTTACGTAAAGCAGATCATAGCAAATGATTTTTATGACCTTAGCAGTATTGAGGGATATACTAGGAAGAGCATGACTCATTTATGCAGTCATACAAATATATATACATAGTTTTCTCTCTGACTGCTCAACTTATCTACTGCAGCTACAATTCTCATTTCTTGCTGATTTTAATGACAGGACAAAAAACATAGAAATATAAGTTTCTGATCATTCTAACTTTACTTTTAGAAAGATATCAATGAACAGAAGTTATATATGTAGATGAATAAATTAACAGCTTTTTACTCAACTCTTACTGGGTCTACTCTCTTTTACTTAATTGAACTTGGCTTTATCTGGAAAAAAATACATTAATAAGGATCAACTCTAAGCCGTACTTAGGTCAAAACAGGTGAGGATGCAGTGAGCTCCCCAGCTTCTCCTGGAAACCAAGTAATACACTAATAACCAATTATTAACTTTACTAAGTCAACCAAATATAAACGGGTGACCTAAAAGTGAAAAGCTCTAAAAGTGCATTACAAATTCCTGACTCATCTGGTACTAAAAACTTAATGCTTTAAATAAACCTAAATGCTAGATAAAGAAAACCTACAAGCAACTCAATATGATTTTAGTGCTTCCAAATCTGGAAAGGGAAGAACTTCAGTGTTTAAGATAACATTTGTTTTCTGTAGTTTGGAAAATAAACATTTCCTATGTAGTTATTTCCAGGGGGACAGTGTGTGTGTGTGTGTGTGTGTGTGTGTGTGTGTGTGTGTGTGTAGGGAAAGGGTATCTATATTTTTGTGGATAAGGGTGGAGGGGAGAAGGAGGGAGAGAAGACGAGAGAGAGAGAGAGAGAGAGAGAGAGAGAGAGAGAGAGAGAGAGAGATGGTTTTTTAGCAGTATTTGGTGTTCATGTAAACTGCTTCTTTTGTGCTGCAGTTAGAATTTATCTTAGCTAGTTATCTGCACATGAGCCATGAAAGTTTTGCAATTTATCATATAATCAACAGGAAGCACTTACCTGACTGTATATAGCATTTCTATTAATTCAATGATACAGAATGATGTATTCCCTATAGATACATAAAATAATAGAAGTCTTGCGTCTTTAAATTAGATAAATTTGATACTTTTATTTCAATATACGTATTTTCTGCATTTAAATAATAGCATATTTTTCCCTGATTATCTTTGAATGAGTACATTTTTGTCTTGATGTTGTGCTTATATAACCCTAGAGATATCTACTTTATTTAAAATACATTTAATGTGATTTATTGTTTACTGGAGTTATGAAAGGATGGCCAAGAGAAGTAATAGCTTGATATTTGTCAAGTATGGATACATACGTAACCTATCAAATGACATTTTAAGATATCAAGGCTTCTAGTAAGATCTTCTACTCCAATTGTCCATCTTCTCGTGTGTTGGTTGAAAATACAACTTATAAGCCTGTCTTTCATATCTGGATGCAGGACTGTAACTTAAAAGGACAAAATGCCACTGCCATGTCTGGTATACGCTTATATCTACCAGTTCATTAAATTCTCATTATACAACTTTGAGGCAGGTATATTATTATCCCCATGTGATAAAGAGAACACTCAGAGAGGTTGAAAAATGTGTCCAGCAAAATCTGTTCCACAAATGCCCCTAATACTTCGGGTAGAAAGTAGGGGTTGATTGGATTCTACCAACACACACACACACACACACACACACACACACACACACACACACGTTTACTTTCGTTTTCTGCTAGAGACTGCTGCATACTTTCATATGATATATAAAGAGTTACAATTTATATTTTCAAGAATTTATAGGAGTAATTCAAAATATTTGGAGACTGCTACTCCTGCAGATAAGTAAATGTGTAAGTGAAAATTATTTCAAACCAAATAGCATAGATATTTTAAGATGCCCAGAACACTTATTTTATCCAATACTTGAACATAGTAGAACACTAGCTTATTTTAAAAGAAATACGTTTTCTTCATGCATGTCTGACACTACTGGCTGATAAGCCAACTCAGTCCAGCTAAGGAATAAATATCTTTCTATTGTTTTTACAGCATTCTCTTCATCTCGAACAGAAAAAAAAAAAGTCTCCATTTTTGTTTTTGTTGTTAACTCAAACTTTATATTTTATAAGTAAATGTGATCAGCATTAGTCCTTTTTTAAAGCCCAGTTTCACTCCTAAATGAGCTCATATCGGTCTTTTAGCACTGGCACTTCCAGGTCTACCTTCCTGTTTAAAATATTTCTTCCCCCTCTCCCCACCTTTTTTTTTATTCCCTCAAGAAATGACTAATCTTCCTGTTATTCTACTCTGTCAGTTTTTCCCCTGGTATTCTTTTCATGTTGCATAACATTTACTTTTCACCAACTCCTTTTAGAATTTTACCAGTGTCGTTAATGCTAGCCTTCCATTCTCACAGGTTAAAATAGTCAATATTTTATGTCATAAATATGTATTTGCAAGCTTTTTCATCAATTTTTGTGCTGTTCAGATTAAGCTTTTTCCTCAAGTCAAAAATGCAACCATTATTTCAATTGGCAGAACATAAATATCCATTTGTTATCTTCAAAGTTAAATTCAGTCTAATCCTCCGTTACCAGATACTATAATTAAAGGGCTTAGCTTTTTGTCTCTTTTCAAATTTACTAATAAGCCACTACTAGTAAAGCAAACATAACACCATTTCTAAAACTCTCTTGCTTCCCAGCATGACTCCATAGCATCATAAACATGTGAGCATACACTTATAAGCAAAATGTAAAGTTTTTCCATCTTTCTAATTTTCAATTGCAAAAAAAAACATTTTAATTATATGTGAAGAATTTGCCTTCTACCATACATAATCTCAAATAATCATAACATCTCTATGATACTAGTTGAACATGAGCAAAAGTGTAGAGATTCTATTCTAGAAAAAACATCTGAGAAGAGTTTTAGAATTATAAGGATTATTTAAATAATAAAATTTAAAATGTATAACATAAGACCACATTCCTAATAAAACAATATAAATTATAACCTCAGATTTAAAAAGGACATTTTTTTGGTGAATTCAACATTATGTCATGTTCACTACTCCCACAGAATCCTTTAAAGAAAGGGTTTTTTTTGCTAGTCCCATTTATACTGGCTATTCATACAAGAAGATGTTCCCAAGGTTTTAGAAATTGTATACGTTCTAAAATCCACAAACACCTTTAAAAGTCCCAACAAAACACACTTTAATTACAGGAGATACAGACATCCATAAAACGTCACCCTCACTTCCTGAAAACAAGTCCAATTAAATTCAAATATTTGCTTATGTTAAAACAGCACAGGATCTTATCATTTACTTTTAGTCCTGGGGGATCCCCATTATTCCATCCTCTTATTTCTTCAAATAAGAACTTCCTTGTTTGTCACACACAGTGCTCTATATAAAGACAATTCATTTTTCTTTGGGTCAGCAGGAACAACTTAATTTTCAAATCCCCTTATTGTCCTTATTTTAGACACTAGGGCTACAGACTCTAAAATAAGCTAAAAATGTTATTAGTTAAATTGTATACTTTAGGACCCCACATATTATAGTAACCCAAAACAGATTCATATACAGGTTTATTTTTCAATCATATCACATTACGAGTAAAAAACAAAGCCAAACAATGTATTCTATAGAAAAGCAGAGCACACGTCTAGATCCCCAGCAGCTACCTAGTGCTTGCCAAACAAAAAGATGTTCAATAACTATCTCCTGAGTGAATAAATTACATCATACAGAGGTAAGTTTCTGGTAAAAAATAAAGGAAGGAGGGGGATTTCTTGGAATCATGGGAAGCAATATTATCAAAATGCATTAATCAAAAAAAAGAAAGATTTGGAGAACTACGTAAAAGAATTTCCCCAAGGGAAACTTTGTAAAAATTGTTTAGAATACTTTGAATATAGCTATTATTATATTTCTGTCTTATATTAGAAGTCAAGGTGTGATTCTGAAAATGTATAAAATCACGCATTTTCTCCACCTTTCTGATATAAACTGTATTGTGGAATTGCCAATCCCTTACTAAGGAAAAGTTCTGTATAGAAAAATTCCAGGTATTAAATGTAGCAGGAATGAAAGATATATTTAAAATCCCTCAAAACAAATCATGGAGCTAAGAAATGATCAACAATGGAGTGAAAGCATTGGGTCCAGTGCAAATGGAGAACTTTATTGGGGTTGGCTCAGGCTTCACTGAACAGATTTCAGCATCACTAATGTGGGGACAAATGAAGCCATTCCCCCCCTGGTGTGATGTAATCAGAAGTACACAGCACCATGGAGCAAGTATTATTACCAAATAATAATAAGTAACATTAAATGAACTCAATTCGACCTTTAATTTCTAGTCTACAGAAAATAAGAGTGACAGAAGAGTTAAATGACAGGATAGGTAAGTAATTAGCTAAATTCAGAATCTCAGACCTTGTCTAGAACAATGACCTAAGTTATTCAATAAATAAAGGCATGGGGTGGGGGAGGGAGCAGGAATTATCATAGATTAAAAGAATCTTAAAAGACATAATATCAAATAAAATGCGTAAATCTTGTTTAGACACTCATCTGAGTAATCCACATGTAAAAAAAGATATTGCTGTGACAACTGGGAAAAACTGAACAGAAAGTGGGTTTTAAGTGATATAAAGTATTATTGTCAATTTTAATAGATTTGGAATTAGAGTTACATTTAAAACATGTTTTTATCTGTTGGAGATACATACTGCAAAATTTACAGGTAAAATAAGGTGTTTGAGATTTGTTTTAAAAAGCATTCGGGATTTGTTTTAAAATACATGTGGATGGTAGTGTGTGAAACAAGATAAGCAAACTGTTGACCGATGTACACGGATACATGCACACAACATGCTGATGGGTACAAACACAGAGGTTGTTCAAATGTTTTCCTAATTTTTTGTGTTTGAAAATTGCCACAATAATTTTTAAAAGCTATTAAAAAAAAAAAAAAAACAAGCAAAGGAGAATACCTAGTAGAACTTGCTCTTATATTTCTGACCCAGAATTACAAAACCTGGTTGACAAACTGAGCTTTGCTGCTTAAATTTGAGCGGACTGATCTAACTCAATTTGTTTACACCTATGAACATAAATGTCTACATCTGTAACAGGGAACTGACTTACCGACTTCCCCAAATCATACATATGTGAAAGTGAATTACAAACTTTAAAAAAAATCTAAAGCTACAGATAACATTATTAAAATGTTTTCTTGTATCACATGTGTATGTATTATCTCTTCAGCTAAGTAATAGGTCTCTATGAAAAAAGCTGACGTCTTATTCCTTCAGCCAACAACCATTCAACATATATTTCTAGTGGGTCTACTATTTATCAAGTACTTCACTACCTGGTAAGAATTCAAAGGTAGTAAGTCACAGGCCATGCACTCAAATCTAGGGAGGGAGGGAGATGCGTAATTATGATTCACATGCCAAGGCAGTTATAGAGACATGAACTGGTTATCTGACAAGAGGCAGGACGAGAGCATTGGCCAAGCCTAGGAGAAGCTTCCTAGAAGAGGCAATGTCTCAATTAAATCTAGATATGAAAAAAGTTTGCAAAACTCAGGGGGAAAAAATGTTCTAAGCAGAGAGATAGAAAGAACAAAGGATGTTTGGAACAGCAAAAGAGGCAGTCTTTTGCCATAGGGCACTGTGACTAATACTCAATGTTACAGGCATTACGTCTCAATCAATGACCCATTGGACTCAGCAAAATGATAAGCACTTAGTAAGGGATCAATCAATATCTATTAATTTAGATACAAAGAGATAAGTGGTAGCACTATTTGAGTACTCACTGTGCACCAGGCATTTTGGTACTACACTGAGATAAACCTATTTCTTACTCAACCTCACATCAATCCTTGGATAGGTACTATTTTCTCTGTCTTATGCATAAGAATGCTGGGAGACGCGGGACTAAGTAACTTGCCCAGTCACTTAGGTGGCAAATGGTTTGCTGAGTGATGTTCTGAGTGTTTCAAACAATGTGGAAAGAAAATATTTGGAAATAAAATTCTACATGGCTATTCAACATGGTTGGATGATTTTAAAAAAGAAGAAGAAGAGATAACTCTGTAAACAATGCTGCTAAGTGTTTCATAAGAGGATGTCTAGGGAGGGGAGGCCCCTAAGTTGTAGCATTTGCCAATTTCCACCGTGTTAGTACTCCCACCATGGCTCATTTCAAGCTGCCAACATGACATCACTAAACATGGAGTTGAGCTCTTACGGCAGTCCGCTCTAGTGTATAACTGCCAGCAGCTTTCAACAAGCTGTACAGTAGAGAGTGAAATTAACAGGCTAATTAAATGACCAGGAGGATAATAAGTAAATCCAAACAACGGTGCAACTGTTATTTTTGTTGTTTATAGGATTCTGTATGCAAGTAACAGTTCATTTATATTTGAAATTAATGAACTCCTAAGGAGTATAATGTCATGTATGAAAGGCAACGAGGATAAGCAAGTAATTCATAGATTCCTCAAGGAAACATACATTTTCTATGAATCACGGAGTTGACATTAAAAAAAGTATTCTTTCAATGTTATTAATGAACTGTGATTAGTAAGTGATTTCCTATTAAATTATCCCTCCCTTAGGGGGCATACGAGAGGATTTATTTCTATCTAGAGAAGTTGAAAATGAAAGCACAGTTGAAGGAAACTATTTGATTTGGGTCAGCAACAAACGTTACAATCAAAAAAGTAGGGGGAATGTTTTTGCATACCCTGTGCTGTACAAACTACCTGTCACATAAAAGGTGTTAAATGATATTGATCAGAAGGAAAGAGGGGGAAAAAGCCAATCATAGAACTAGTTATATGTCTTATTTATATGTAAAGAATATACTGCTGTATGTACATAAAAGGGAATAAATGATTAAAGTTAACATATTTACATTATTGCTTTAAAAACATTCCTTTAGGTTATTCATTTAAAAAGTGTGGAATGAAGCTGCATAACTGGATGAATTTTATGTGTATAAAAGGGAGTTGGAATTCTTAATATATTGACCCTATCTCTTTATAAAGTTCCTTTATCATTTAACAATAGCATACAATGAATAAACATATCTAAATTATAAATAAACTATAAAGTCTATTTTTCACATAGAATGCAAATATAAAGTTACAGAGAAGTAACTGATGATTAGCACAGCAAAAACAACAAACAAAAAAACGATAAATTCTACACAAATTTGTTTAGAGGTCTAGGAACCTGAAACCAGTATGTCCCCGTTTTTGGCTTGTGACAAGTCTGTGGCTGACCTAAAAATGAACCTGACTCTAAGGAATAGCCTACGTATTAGTTAAGGGAATCGTGGCTGAAATGGACTCCATAGAACAAATACAATTCATTAGCACTGTCTTCAACTATTCAATGCATATGCAAAACAAAGGCAAAAGATGCGCTGAGCCTTGTTGGAGTCCATATATGTTGCTTTCCTATCTTCTTGTCTCAATAGTAGGTGCCAGGCATCTTTTATTGAGTCAACTTAACTATTGATTTCTACTCATAATGTTTATAAATGGCAGAGAAAAAAACATGTCTCTTTTTCAGCCCACTGCCTTAGGGGAGAAAATTTCATAGAATACGTGATTAAAACTTTTTAGAAAACTCAATCAACAGCACTGTTGCCAGTATATAAAACAACTGAAACAACCAATTTTGTTACTCAACTAAATTGACATTTTTTTCAGCCCACTCATCAGACTGAGACTACAGGTGTATATTTTTATCTTTGTGATATCCCAATTAGTTGAGAAGTAGAAATTCTAGTCAAATAATTTTAGCATTCTACATACAATGCTATTTTCAGTTCCTTGAATGAGAGGCCTTTCAAAGAGGTATCCATGTCAATGTTTAATGAAATGTATGGTTTAATTTTGAACTGTAATGACTATAATCAATGTAATAGCTTTTTTTTTTAATCTTGAGTGTGGGGGCAAGGAAGATTGTGGCATGGATCATGAGCTACTATTTTAGCTGCTATTCCACATTTCATCCCATTTTAAATTCAATAGAGGTAAATTATTATTTATTGGAAGCTTATCATGTGTCAGGCCTATGGGAAGGCATTAGAGATTCAAGGATGACTAAGGCAAAGTCTATGCTTTTAAAAAGCTTCAAAACAGGACATGAAAGTAAAAACCCAACTAAAATGTTCTATACTAGGAGTGTGGCATAGTTTTAATGTGTCTCCCCTGTAGCTGCATTTTATGTGGCAAAATAACTGAGGAAGTAATGTATGTGTTTTCGTATTTCTGTACTATGGTAATATTACCTGGTTTATTAGAATCATATCTAAAACAGGAATGAATAGGCTTTGGATTAAAGATTAAGAGCTAGTCTTAGGTGCTAACTGATAGGTCCGGATTAAAATAACAACAAAATTTCAAGCTAATGCAAATATCACTCTCTTTCAGTTAGTTTGAAAGTTGCTGTAACTACATGTTGTTTTCAAATTAACATGTCACTGTGTGCTGTACAAGTGGGAAGCAAGACTTGAAATACAGACATACAGAGTTACTGATATAAAACTTAAAATTTTGATGATGGAGAATTAACTCCACCTCAATCTGATGTCTCTTGAGTGTTTTGGTTGTTTTCCAACTTGCAAGTTTAGAAAATTAGACTAGCCTCATAATTATCAACAAACAAAATACAGTACAAAGGTCAGCTGTACATTCATCTCTTCTGGGCACTGAATGAAGCAGCAGCTCACTGTTCAACAATAAGCACTGCTTCATGCCAAGAGGAGATACTCTATAGAGTCTATATCTTTTTAAGATTATTATCAAGGACTTACGTTCTCTGAAAACACAAGCTGTTGGGAAAAACACATGTCAAATCTAAAACAAAAGATCAGCAGAACTTATCCTCTAAGTAGATTACATTTACAAAACGTGAAGCTCCTTGAAGAGAGCCAGTAAATCTCAATGAGCAGCAAATCTGAGTGTTCTAGTAGTGATTGTAGCATTTGTAGCCAGCTACATAATTACTCTACTCTAACCCTTACTGAGCCTGAAGTACTAAAATTTTAATCCCTCCTGATGATCTCATGAAAGTGGATAAATGTAAATTTCTTAATTGCTAGGACTACTGGAATCAACACATAAGCTGGATCATTTTTGACTCTATAGCTTTTCAGTTCTTTTTAAAGTAGTTTATATCCTACAACTCCTAAAATAATTGTTGGAGAGAAAAAAATAATGAGCAAGTTAACAAAAGGCAGAGCCCAAGCATTTATACTTTTCGGAAGCTTAGACTCTCTTTTCTGCTTCAGGTTGATGATTTGCAACACTGTAAAGTTTTCACACTGGGAAAACAAAACCAATTTGTTTTCCAAAATTAGGATGTGCAGAAATTTAAGTGTAACAGAGATACATGGATCTCCCTACAAATATCATGTCTTTGTTACTGTTATTAGTTCTATAATAATAATAATAGTGATTATAGTTGCCTCTGGTTCCCAGAATGTGCCTCTCACAATACACTGATAATGTTGCTATTTTGGTAGAAACATTTCTCCCTCTGCAACCTTTGAAAGGTAAATATTATTCTATGTAAGGGTGATACTTTGCCAAGGAGGCACTCTTATTAACAGTGAGTTAATATTGTTATCAAAATAACTGTATCGCTATTGCACCAAGGAAATTTCTTATTCCCCTCTGAGACATGGGCTGTATATCCAGCCATCATACCAGGAAGCCTGACCAGGTCCCTACGTGCTGCCTGCACAAGGTAACACACAATACATGGCATGAGTCCAAATAAAGGCCTGTTCCAGAAATTTACATCAGTAGAACATAAAGAGTCCATTATAATGCCACATCAGTTTAACTGGATGAATCCTACCATAAATGAAGAGCGCTGGATTTCTTAGAGCAATAGTTTATGAATAGTTGTATGTTGCTACCCAACAAATGTCCCATTACATGGGGAAAAAAAAAATCTGTAGAGGTGAATTTAAAAGCACATAAAATCTGCTTACAATTATTGGTCAGGCTCAGGAAGAAACATTGCTTTCAATTCAGTAGACACTTAATGAATTCCAAGTATACTCAAAACACCATACATACAGAGGTGATTAACGTAAGCTCCCATTCTGAAGCTTATACACTAGTGGGGGGAAAAGAAACACGCACACATGAACTGTAAAATCATCTATAATGTGATTTATTCTGTGATACGTAAGATGGTAGAGAAATGTAAAGAAGAAAAGTTACTCGTTTCATGAAGTATGTCTTATTTGATAAACATTGTAAAATGAGGGCCTTAGACTCAAGTAAGAACAGAGACAGAACGAAACTCATCTGTCACTAGCAACGTAAGCTTGGCTATGTATGAATGCAAACGTTTAACCAAAAAAATATATACATATATTCTGTAAGAATCAATTGGCTATATAGAATTTGAAATACAGAATATTGTATATTTTATTATAATTTTAAATTGTGTCCGGTACATCCTTTATATTAGTAAATTTTATAAGAGAGGCTAGCAAAACACTGTAAACCTTTAATGCTGCCAGCAATCAATGAATCAAAATAGTCAAGAAACTTGTTATTCAGCTCATTAGCAGAAAATAGGAGTGACTAGACCTTTACAGCGGTTTTCATCAACCAGGTACGTCAGTGATGCCATTTTCATGAATTTGAAGACAATAAATTCCAGTTTTTGCTATGACCAACGGACTAGTCATCTTTAAGAGACCCTGGTGATCTCAGGATCTTTATAAATATCAGGCCTAACCTTACCTAGGTGATTCCTTGGTTTCCTGATCTGTAAAACGAATGGATTTCATGACAATATTTCTGATGACTCCTCTAACTGCCATCACCAGATTCTATGGATCACTGGAGTTCATTGTTGAAAGTGGTAAAGAAAACGAATTGTCTCCAAATATCAAGCAAAACCCATGAGCAGTACATGAACAATCCTTAAAAATGCAAGGAATAAATAAATCTTAGATTTAGGCAAGAACAGAGTCAGTTTTTTTATGGAAAAACCTAGCACCTGAAGTTTTCATTCTTAAATTTTTTATAAAGCTTTAACTGTAGTGGAGGCTTGGCTACTCAGTGATTTGCGGCTGTAACAGCTACTCTGGTAAAAAGGTAACCTAAGCGGAACCACAGCTGAATCTCGATTTTCTTTTATATCACTTCAAAAATGTTGAAGATAATTCCAATAGTGCAAATAAAAATAAGGTTAGCAGGTTGTAATTCAAAGTTTAAATATTAACCTGATATTGAAAAATCATAATAATTAGGGGTACTTAAATAGCCAGGAAATTACAGTTTGAAAGCAAGCTGCAATCTGAATGATTGGAGAGTGTCATTTTTTGAAACTTTTTTTGTTTTTAACTTTTATTTCTGTTCTTCCGATTGACATAATAGCTAGTCATGGCTTAGAAACAAGATTTGCAGCCTGTCCTTACAAAGATCTACGCAGTAATGGTGAACCCAGAGGTTGGAACCCATCACTCACACTGAGTATTCTGTCACAGGGTGAAGACGAGTTGCTGTGTACAATGAATCTTTTCAAGCCACCTAGAATAGGATCTGTAAACTCATAAACAAATGATTTTCCATTGATCAAGTCCTATTTTCATTCAAACGCTGTTTAGAACCACACAGTGGAATAAATCTGCAGTAACTTTATAAACCTAAAGCATTTTATCTCTAAGTTTATGATGATCCATTTTATTTGTGCTACTGGAGGGGGTAAAAAAAACCAAAACACAGTTCAAGAAACAGGATGGCCAAAGTTCTACCATGGTGGTTGAAGTGTAATGGTGTTACATAATTTCTTGGTGAGGTTGAAGACAGCATTCATTAA
This sequence comes from Rhinolophus hipposideros, assembly GCF_964194185.1. Lineage (NCBI taxonomy): Eukaryota > Metazoa > Chordata > Mammalia > Chiroptera > Rhinolophidae > Rhinolophus > Rhinolophus hipposideros. The sequence continues at coordinate 87,033,879 of NC_138048.1, forward strand.
ATAATTGGAAATGTATTAAAGCAGTCTCCTTTTAAGGAGTTTTGTCATAAACATAAATAATTGGAAATGTATTAAGGCAATCTCCTTTTAAGGAGTTTTGTCATAAACACTTTAGTGATCAAATCACTCATAGAATGCATGTATACTTGAGATTTCATTTTTCCTTCCAATGGTGACTTGTTTTTCTCTAGAACAGTTACTAAGAAAAATATTTTTCAGCTAGTCATAAGAATGACTTCCTTAGAAGCCCTTTCCTTTGTACTATTAAGCAGTCTGGAAAATTGCTTGTTTGACTCATTCATGCTGTCAAAATACACTACAGGCTAAGGCTGACCATCAATTTTCCCTGTTTCCTAGAACAACACATGCAATTTATGCATCAAGTTCTAAAGTAACAGCATTGGGAGTTTTAGGACCACTTTATTGTGTTGATAGTTTATAAAACTGTATCTACACAGGCCAGTCTATTCATTTGCTACACTTGAGGACCACTCCTTATACATTAAGTTTTGTACATTTAAATTCATTGCACTTAAAAAAAAAATCAAATAAACAAAGTAAGGCCCTTGATTATAATAGACTCTATCATCTTTCTTCAGTGCTACAAATAAGGATCAATTAGAAATTCAAAAAGCTCTTAGAGTTATTTGGAGAGTACTCCTTTTGGAGTTATCTGGAGATAATAAAATGAAATAAATTATGTAAAAAATTTGAAATTCCGTACAAAAATAAAACAGTTGTGAGTTTAACTAGGTCATTACTGCAACTCCCCATTTGTTGATACACATTATAAGAATCTTTTAAAACTAACACACTTATTCTTTTACCAACTGGCCATTTTGTTAAAATTAATAAAGGAGATATAGCAAAATGGAAGATACACAGTAAAGGGAAAGTTGCTGATTACAATCAATATACATCAAGTAGCATTTTTTAAAGGACAGAAGTCATGGGGAATGTTATTTAGAGAGCAACAATTATTTTTGAATCTGAAAACTAATGGGGCCGTTAATGAAACAGAATGACTCTATCTTCTCACTATGAATAAGAAATTACTAAGTAGGTGAGAAGGTTACTTCTGTTTTTTTAAATCATGTTTCAAAATGTATCCACAGTGCAATTCAGAAAGCAAAGCCAGAGAGTCTGGAGGATGTGAAGATTTCCAGATGGTTTTACACTTAGGAGAAAAATACATCTTCTATATATTGAGAAGTAATGGCAAAAATCCTATGTTCCCTTGAATTCTCAGCAATATTAAAAGAGTGGTTGCCACCCAGAAGCATATAGCTTTTTAAAAATATATCTGGCCATGTCTCTTGGTTTAGAGATTCCAACTGTCAGGTTGAGGTAGTGGGGCAAGTAACAGAGGAAAGCACATGTCTCAGTCTCTTTTGCTTTGTGCAGGAAGCCTGGAAAAGTACCTGACATGCTGTTTGGCACACAGTGGGTATGCCACGTAAGCTGCTGACTCACATGCCATGAAGTGGATCCTACTGTTAGTATGGATAACCACTCGGCAAGGGAAAGGTTTGGGGTCAGTAGGTATTTGTGGCAAAGTGGTTCAACCGGCACCACCTCTTATAGGCTCTCCTTTCAATGCTGAGCCTTCACATTTCTACTGTTACATTTCTGAACTCGCAGGTCTTTTGAGGCCAGGGTTTTAAGAGGCATTTCAAAAAAGCCAGTCATAATTGTTTATGTTCCCTCATTCTTCAAAAATCAAATGCTAGCCAAATAAACCAGAGGTGGCCAAGCCCTGGATGGTATTAACATAGGGAAGGAGTGGTCTTCCTTCAATCATCCTGAAGCAAATATATTTTGAAAAAGTAAGCAAACTTTGAGGCCATAATGTGACTAGGAAGGATTCATAGGAGCACATTTATTAATATGAAAGCTACTTTCATTATCAGTATTTCAATATTTTTTCCTGCTCTAGTATTTCCATAAGAGTGTGTGTATGTGTGTGTGAGAGAGAGAGAGAGATAGAGAGAGACAGAGAGAGAGAGAGATAGAGAGAGAACACAGGAGTGCATGCTCTTTGACTGTTGATATTATCTGTAGAAACTTGTCTGCTGGAAAATATTTCTTTAACTTTGGTTTGGCTCCCACCTTGGAGCTGATGGGAAATAAAAACTTTTCCATGGCTTAGAGCCAACTGAACTGCTAAAACAAAAGGTAACATTCATTAGAGGAACATGGTACCATGATCTCATCCTGAAGGTCAATTTTTTTACATTAAGTATGAATTGTCTTAAGTTTAGAAAATTCAAACAATGTCAAAGAGAATAAGCAAATATCAGTTTTACCTTAAATGTTATAATTTACATGGAAAACAATTTTAACTATGAAACAGGAAACAAAACAGTAGTAGATAAAAAAGAACTCACTTGATTCCTAGCTTAATCATTTAGTTTAATTTTCTACGTCTGCAATCCCAATACATGAACACCCACAGACAAATATTCACCTACTTGTTATTTCTACTTACATCCAAACATAGATAGTTTCTTTATGAAAATATTCTTAAAGAAAAGAGAATTTTTCTCAAAAAAAAAGCACTTAAAGGTACTAGCTACTTTGATTTTTAAAAGAAAAAATATGGGGGCGGAAATCCCAAGTTTTACACATCTGCTAACTAAATGTCAACTGACCATTTACATCCAGCAGGCATTACTGCACAAAATTTTTGGCATCTTCCAAAATTCTGAAAACAAATATTATGTTCCCTACCCTCAGAGCTCCTCATGTATGCTCTCCTAATTGTTTCTCAACATGTTGAAAGCCTAGAGCCAACTCAATTAAACAGGCTATAAGCGCCTCCTTAGAACACATATTTGATCCTCCTTCGACAGCAAGTAATACAATTAACTCATTGTCACATACTAAATCAATGCACAGCAGAATGGAAAGGGTAATAATCAATAGTCCTAACAAGAAGGCAGTGGCAAGGCTCAGTAAATCAAACAGTAAATGCACAACTCATATTTGAAATTAGAATATAACCACATTGATACACAACTGCAGGCCACAGAAATTACTAGGCTTATTGCTGAAGGACCAATAAAATCAGGGATCGGGTCTTTTCCCCCATTTGCTGAAAAAAGTATATTCTCTCTGATGTCTGACCAAAGTCTAAGGACTAAAACTTGTGAATGAGGTCTGCACCTGTAAATACCTTAGAACAAAAGAGATCTCTTTATTGGGCTCAAATTGGATCCCTATCAATTCTGAGTAATAGTGACTGGGGGTGGGGGGGTAAGTGATACATAGAATATCACGGACTTGCATGCTTCATCACAGCTTGGAGGATGTGGGAGATATTTTACCAAGTAAGTTTGCATAGGTATAAAAAGAACAAAGTAGCGACAGGGCCAGCCATGAAAAAAGGAGCTTTAACATATAACCTTCTACCCTGTGCAGGCACTTTACTGAATGTCAATTTTATTTTTGAAAAAAAGTGTTAGGTGAGTCTTTTCGGAAGACATTTATAGAAATAATGTATTTATATTTACAATGTTATATAATAATACAGTGGCTGACACATCACAGGTGAATTATTTTAGACCAGCACAGAGCTATAAAGAGGCATGAGTTTTAAATGAAATGAAAGTTGGAACAGGTGGTAGCAATCACTTTTTCATTCGTGGATAACTGTATTTATAAGGTACAGACAATGGCATAAATCCAGAATTCTTGTATTAGTACTACCTCCAATGAGCTTCAAGTCAAGAGGTACGCACGTTAAGAGGTTAAGGGGTATTTTCCCTTGGTAACAGGTACATAAATAAGCTGGTCAGTGATAATGCACATTTATACACATTCCAGGTAAAAGTCATCTTTAATTGTTTTTAATGAAGTCACACATAGATATCTGCAGCACAGTCTTCAAATGGACATGACATTTATTCTGGCATAAGGTAAAGTTCTTCTTGTAAGGGGAGAGATAACTCAGACTGAATTCCAACATTCAGGCAAGAACACTAGCTGCTACCGTTCCCGCAGTGTTGACACAGAGTGAGACACTGCATGAAGGGACCGCTATTATATAACTGATCTCACTGAACCCTCACAAACCTGCAAAGCAGTATTATTCCTCTCATACTAGAGAGGAGGAGACTGAGACTCGGGGAGGTAAAGTAACTGGCACAAAATTACCAGCAAGTGACTGATGGAATCAAACACAAATCCAGCTGAATTCATGACATGGGCACTTAACCAGGTTTTAATTCTTTGCCATAAAAAAGTGGTTTACTTATACATTTTGCATATGGCTTTTTGCAATTATTCTGAAGATCCTATTTTGACTAAAAGTGTCAGGGCAGTATTGGGACAAAGTGAAAACTGCCAACGGCCACATTCTCATTATTCCTGGCACTTTTATTTGCTAAAATGTAATATTTACTGCAAATGTCTTCACACGAAAAAGAGGACAGAGGCCAACCGAGACACTCAGAGAATACCCCCTCCAAAAAAACTAAAACTAAAGCAAACTAATGAAGAAAATGTCCAAAGAAGTTAAATCAAAGGACAAGGAATACTGCTTAGTTTTCCCTGTAATCAATTTGGTTCTGGACATAATATAAGTTTGACTTATAAACAGAGTCTGAATTTATATACCAAAGGCAATCAATTTTGTTAAGAAATATTTCTAACTGGCTACTTGACTAAACTGATATACTCGTACTTCGAGAAAATGCCTTTCAAAAGGCCTTGAGTTTCTAACCACTTAAGGAAAGGATCTTTGTAACACTAGCTATTGATGTTAAAGGTTTTCTTTTCCTTTTGTCCAAGCCATTATTCATCCAAATGAATTGCTCTGTGAAAAGCATTTTAAATCATACAATGAACACTAATATTTGAAAAACATCTCTTAATAGTACAGGATTACAATTGAAACTAATATTTACTAAATACCCAGTGAGCCCAGGAATTTACAATTTTAAATTCATGTTTTTTCTGAGAGCAAACGTGCTCTTTTTTGCCATATCATGAACAAAATGTAATCACTGATTCTTACATTTACAGTCATATTTATTTCAATTATATGTAATGTAAAAGTCTTAAAAAGAATGACATGAGATACTTTAAAATACATCACTAAAATTATTCATGTGAAAAAAATGCCGGTTTACTGGACCTAAATATTTCAACATTATTAATATAGTAAACACTAAACAAATATACAAAGAATTAAAATTAACTTCTAAAGATTTATTCCTAGCTAAATATTAAAATATAGTATTAATAGTTGTCATAAATACGTAAGTGTGGCATCTGATAGGAAGACATAATATGAATCACTGTCAAAGAGGTAGTGAATAGTTTCATCGAGATGTAATTTCATGCAGTATAATTTACAAAGATTTTTAAGCATATTTCTGTTTGCTTCCAATATTATTAAAATACCCAGTAAAATTCATGAAATAAAAAGAACAAAACCTCACGCTCTTACAAAATAATGTCTCATGGCTCTATGCATTAAAAAAACATCAATTATACTACTTCCTTGAATAAGAAAGGATATTCTATTTTGTACCAAAAAAAAAGGATATTTAAGAAATAAAAACCTCCTTATCTGGTGCTTCACTTCCAAGCTTTGTCCTGCAATTCTGAAACTCTCATTTGTTTTTCCCCCCAGAATAGCCTATTCGGATTTTACACAGTTTCCAGTCTGGTATGACTTTTTTTTTAAACAATGTAGTCTTTTTTTTTATTAAATTTTTATTAAATTAGAGTGACATTGGTTAGTACAATTGCATAGGTTTCAAGTGTACAATTCTATAATAAACCATCCATATATGGCATTGTGTTTCATCACCCAAAGTCAAATTTCCTTCTATCACCATATGTTTGACCCCTTTCACCCTCCTCCCCTTTTTCCCTCTAGTAACCACTCAACTGCTCTCTGTGAGTATGTACCTATGAGTTTTTGTTTGCATGACTTTTTAAAATCCTTCTTGACCTAAGGTTTAGAACCTGTACATCAGACTTCTAGTTAAAAATGCAGTGTATATTTCCCATATTAAATGTCAAAAAAACACAATTATTCAGGGATGGTTTTCTGAATTAAGAAAAAAGTTTAAACTGGCATGTTTTTACAATGACACCCGTCTTAAACTCAGGCATTTACAGTGACTCAACAAATACTTACCAAAGTACGTCTATTGCTCTCCTAGGTAGACTCACTAATAATTATTAACACTGTGTTTCTGTGTGCCTAAGATCACTGCATAGTGCTTCATAATACTGCTACCTTGCACAAGTTAAACTGAGAGGGAAGAGTGAAATCATAGGCTCTGAAGATAGGCTGCCTGTAATGAATCCCAGTTCAACTACTTCCTGGCTGTGTGACCTTGTATAGATTAGTTAATCATTCTGAGCCTCTTCATTTTATATAATCAATAGATGCTGATCCAATCAGGGGAGGAAAATTAACCACTTCTACATGTGTTACCTAACAAATCAATCTGATTCAGACTTGCTAAATTATGGAACATGATAATGGGTCTGGTATAAATCTCTTACCATGTCAAAATTAGTGGTAAGCCTATTCTGACTAACACAACCACGCAGTTTCTCTTACTGCACACATAACGATAGCTCAAATTCATCTGCTCCCCCTGTACTGATTACATGATTGATTCCAATGTTTTTCAAAACAAACCTCTCAGACATATATGAGGACATTTAAAGCCTATCTGGGTTTTACATGGGCAAATTTGTGCTCTACTGTGATATTATAAAATTAAAGAACAGAAGGGTTAAAACTATGTTTTATTACTCTATGATCATTATAATCTTAATTATACTTCTCAGAAGCTTGACAGCTTATAGTGACCACTAGTCTATCAACACCCAAAGGGCAGGGGTTGTGTGTGCGGTTCACCCTGCAGCAGGACTGCCTATCACAGTATCTGGTACACAGCAGGTAATAAGTGATGAAAAGGAGAGGAAGAATGGATTATTTTCCTTTAACTGAGATGCAAGGTGGCATACCGGAGGTGCCAAAAAAATGTTCGCAAATGGACACTTTGGTCAACACTGCTCAAGCAATAGTTCATCATAATCATTAGTGTTTGGACGCTGATGGTAACCACTTTGAGCACCTCGTGTAATTGCAGAAGTCCAACGTAACTTGTATTCATCTCTTGTTATCACTATACATTGAGTATTACAATTTTTAATACAGTTTTCCTTTTTTAAAATGTGTATACATGTTTTTGGAACCCTCTGTATATTTTGGTTGGTAATTTCTTCACATTCTTAAACCTTCAGTATAAAAGTACCTGTTTCTGGTGAAAAGCTCTCCTCTAGTATCATTTATTCTTAACGGGAAATACAGAAGACAAAAGCAGCTAATAAAGACTCTAAAAAAAAAATCAAATAATTTTACATTTCTCACTATGCATACTTCACCCATTATACATATGTTACACGTCAAGCAATTGTATGTTAATCATAATTTAAAGGCTTTGAGGCAGTCACTTAAATTGATTCCAATATGTAAAAACCTGCGATGTACATGACTCTTGTTTGGTGTGGATAATGATTCTTTAGTTCATCTGCATTTGAATTTTGTTTTTGTTTGTTTTAATGTATTGGGTTTTCTTATGTGGACATTTGTTTTCAATTTATTACTCTACTATGATTCATGGAATACAGTGTCTGGCAGTAAAAAGTTCATAATAGTGAAAAAAAAGCTCAATAAATAAAATCATGATGATAATCTTTTCTCATGGCTAGATTTAGATTTCATTTGTTTCCACTTAGCCATGAAAAGATATGAGATAATGTGAAGAAATACAGGTCATTCAGAATACAGATCTTTCTTAACAGGGCTTTTTATATAAATAATGAATTCTTTACTTATTTCTTCCTTCATGGTTCATTTTTTGGTTGCTTCCCTTAAAGGAGAATTATTTTATGAGAAGCAATGTCATCTGCCAAAGAGGAATCTTATTTCAGGCATGATAAATTTGTCTCTGTTTTTCCCTAAAACCTTTTATTTTTTAATTTGGCTCATTTGGTAAACTAACACTGTTTAGTGATAACGGCTTCCTGGGGTTGGGAGATGTTACTAGACTTATTTTCAGTCTATGAACGATTTTAGAATATGAGATGAGCAAAGATATCTGAAAGCAAATTATCGTCTGAATGCAGTACCATGGAAAAGAATGAATTACAGATGTAATTTATCCTTCACAAGCAGATCCTAAACACTGATTATGTCCATGCTTGTGCAGAAAATTGAAAATGGGAGAAAAGTTTCCCAACTTTTCTAACCTTAATTTTCCTTGTTTTGCTTTGTGTAATTTACTGTCAACTATTAACACAGATGCTTCCTGCCTTATTTGAGAAGAGCCTGGACTTCAGTATTAATGTAAGCGATTCTGAAATCTAGAAGCTTATACACTGAGTCCGAATTTTATGCAAAGAGATCAATTCTAACTTTAGATACCTGGTGCTATAGGACGTCTTGAGGCCACAGGGTGTTGGATCTCAATAACTGGTGAGTCTCAACCTGACATTAACAAAAATTAAAACATGCATAAATATTGTTAAGTCAAAACAGCTTCAAAAATATGCCCTGGAACCTGAAACTAGGACCTACGGTTAAAATATAGGTGGTTTCCAACAAACTAACGATGATCCAGGGACAGCTGCCCCAATCTGGTGGCTTGTGACTATGGGAAGTCTCTTATTGGGGATTCCCTTTAGTTCTTCTCTTCCCACTTGTGGTCTCAGAATTAGTAGTTGTGAGAGGGAAGGGAGGGGGGAAAAGGAAAGATAAACCACCAGAGACATTTGTCTCTCGTTCTTAAGTTCCTCTTCCACTGACCCTCCAACTGCTGCTAAGAAGTTCCCTCTCCGAACTCTTACCTCCATCACCTAACACATTGCTCTCCCTATTAGTAATTAGCCCCTGAGGACTGCATTTTAATATCTGCCTTCTCAAAGTTAGACATAGGAAGTGTTTAAGTTATACTGTGAATTGTGGAATCCCCATCTCCTATCACCTCCTAAACATTCTTCTTTCACATCTGTTTCTTTATTGCTGATCCCTTGATTACATACATCCTGTGATAAAATGGCCAGAAAAAGCAATTTTTTGTTTAGTTCATTATTTTCACTATCCACCTATGTCCCCATTGCTACTACTAATTAGAAAGCAACCGTATCAAAACAACAGCTACACTTGAAAATTTCAGAAAGGAAAGAGAATGCGGAAAAACTGTTTACTATTAAGTTCCCCAGTGCGCCAGACTTAGGACCAACAAGCTACACGCTCAAAAAAGAAGTAGGTTGCGTCCTCAGCAAGAAAAGAATGGAGGTTACTTGGCAGGTGTATTGACAAAGAAGTCTTCCCACTCTGGGAAAGCTTTGAACTGCACCCGACCACCCCCTACCCTGTGTTTAGTCCCTAGTAATTCTGAGCCACTGCCCTGTTGAAAAGCAACAGGAACAGAAGCAGCCCAAACTTGGAGCTGGGGAAAGCTCTTGCACTGGCTTGCAGAAATTGTCCCAGGAGTTTGGGGAGGACCATTTCCTTTGCACTAGGACAAGGGGAATTTCTGGAGCCCCAAACTGAAACTTGAACTATATCTTTTCCATAGACACAGTTTGACAACAGCAGTTGGGGTCTGTGACGTTAGTAGTACTTAAGATTTATGATAAGATGTTCCTCATAATGCTTCTGTGGAGTCTCCTGGGATTAACTAATCACCAGAGTTTCCAGGGTACTATTTGTACAGGATTATAAGTCAAGCATCCTATGCTTTACTTTGGCTTCCCAGGGTTGGCCTGACGACTTAACCACATTGCTTCTGCAGGAAAATGCTTTCTAAACAATTAGAACTTTGGAATATGCCTTTTTATATATACACATTGGGAGGCATTTATATAGCTTATACAGTGATTACTTATTTAAGATGATTAATTTATAACCTTTTTACTATTTGGCCGTATATTTAGAACACATATATAATCTTTGAAGGTTGGTGGCAATGTACTTGCTGCTATTTTGTGTTCACTCGCTGATTCATATATTGAATAAAGATATAATTACTTTTGAGTATTTACTGTTGTAGGTCCTGTGCCGCAATTTGCCGTTTTAAGTATTCAGATTTATTCTTAAGCACTGTTGAATCTTTAGGATGTGGATGTGTAAATTAAGAAGCAATGTTTTATAGGAAAGAAGAAGTGCAGGCTGTGAAATCAGCTTACCAGGTTTGGAGTTCACATTGTACTGGCTGAGTGACCCTGTGCATTTCACCTAACTTCTCTGTACCATCTGTGAAATGTAGGTAACACTCTCAAAGAGTTTTTTTTGAGGATTAAATACTATCAAAAAATAATAATAAAAAAACACTGAAAATACTGACGAGCATACAGTAATTTTCAATAAATATTAACTCATTTTATTTTACTTCATACAGAAGAAATAAAAAATAAGTACATTTGTGGAAGAAGCAGACATAGCTATCAGAGTAACTACAGATTCTTGCGTGAAATGAAATCATTTGAGACCTGTTTTTATGACATGCATTCCTGTTATATTCCAGTTATAAATATGTAACTGTATATAAATATGCACTGGCAATAAGAAAAAAATAAAAATGAAGCAATTTTCTTTTTCTATAAAAGTAAAAATCAATCCATTTGTGATATGCCAGATTTTATTGACTAAACATATCATAATTTGAAAGAAAAAAAAGAAGACAACTCTAGTTAACAAGATCAGAAGTGATGTCAGGTTTGCCAAGATAAGAAGATCTAAGTTTCTCTTCAACAGTGGTCTCCCCTCAACTACTCCCATACCCAGGTGTTTTTCAGGGAAAGTTACTTAATCCTGGAAGCTTTCTGGAGGGCTTGGGGGGTGGAATCTCTCTTACTCTTCCATACCTGTGACTACCCTCCTGAAAATTCACTGTCGTCTTCTACCTTACTGATCAGGGGCCTGATTTTAATCCAAGCAACAGTTTAAAGACTACAGTTCCCAGCTTTCCTTGCTGCCAAAAGCAGCCAATGAGAGACTATGGATAATCACTGGGCGAAGCTTAAAGGACTTTTATTAAAAGGAGCCTAAGTGAGTTGGGCTGTGGTCTCTTTTGCCCCTACCCTTTCCTGTCCCCTGGAATTGTAGATATGATGTCTGGCCATCTTGCAATAATTTTGAAATAATTTTGAAATAATCCTCAAGTTGAAAGCCATGTGATCCTCAGGAAATAGGGGTATTCTAACGGCTGTGGAATCATATAGGACTGGACAAGTGACTGAAATATAAACCCTTAATTTTTTTATGCTGCATGCTAGGGAGGGAAGCTGTCTTTGTTACTCAATGATGAATGTAATTCCTTAAATACAAAGTGTCTCAATCATTTCTGCATGACTCCAGAGTAAAATAAGCAACAGTTAGGAAGCTGGACAATTAGGAAGCTGGAAAGAACTCAGAGATAAAACACAAGAAGAAGAGGTCAGAGATGGCGAAGGCCAAAAGGTAGGCAGGAGATGACAGCGTTTCGATCAAATTATATAAAGGGTTATAACTACCAGTATTTTTCAAGACATAATATAGAAATTTTTATCTCTTAACAAATCAAACTTTATCTCAAAGTGAAAATCTTTCAAAAATGTGCCAAGAGAGTATGAATAATACTGTAGGTGATGCACATTTGATGTTATTTGTATAAGAAATATAGTATTAGATAAAAACTCTGTAGTTGTTTATTATAAATCAGTATTAGAATAAAGCCCTCACTAGAATTACCATTGTTCACAGTGAAATTCACAGAGAAATCACTATTCTAATAATCTATTATACTTCAAACAATTAAGTATTTCTAACAAGCCTTGCCACTTGCCAGTTGCTTTGACGGAAGTTTGTGCATATTCATAACTATCATTGGTGCTGTTTCGTTATCCACTTCCACTGACTGTCATAATTTTTGGCCTGGTAACGTAGAAAATCACTCCCCTATCTAAAGCATGGAATGTGTTCCTGCTAAAGCTTAGAAAAGAAAAAGACAAAAAAAGAAACCCTCAAAGATTCCTCAGTAGGATCTCTTTGTAAGAAGATTCTAAGTCTGTGGGAAGGCTGAGACACTGCTCAGCATGAAAGGTTAATGGATTAGCAACATTGGTAGCTAAAATCCTCTACTTATCCTTGGCAAGGAAAATGACAGGACAAGCTTCCCAGACGAGGTCCCTGGGTGTCTGTGTTGGGTTTAGGAAACATTCAATTTCTCACCTCTCGCGTGAACTGGGCATATGTTACACACTTCCTGAAGAGAAGACTGACCCCATGCCGCATAGACACTTTCAAGTCAGTAACAGCTTTGTACATGGAATTGTTTGGAGGCTATTCGTGGAATCAGAATTTTGCGTATGTTTAGAAATCGGAGTTACAATTAAAGTTTAAACTCAATTCTAAGAGCCACATTGCTTTAGGTTTAAATTGTTTTTAGTTGGTCACACAAGTGGAAGCAAGGCTGAAAGCAAGGCTGAACGGGGGAAAAATAAAAAGAGACACAATATACCAAAATCTTATAGAAGGAAAGAAATTAACTAGTTCTAGAATTAGTGCCTTAGATAGCATGATTCAAAATATGGCTTGAAATGTGTCCAGAAGTTTAAAAATCTGTACTCATTTAAAAAATATTTTTCTAAAAGACTGCTAACTAGAAGACTATAAAGTGGTACATGACTAAAGCCACAGCTACTAGGAATTTCATTCAAGAAAAGTTCATGTCACAGTTGATGACATCACAGCACACACACAGGGAATTCTTAACAAAGTTGTGAAGTTTCTGCTTAGGGAATTACCATCGGAACTTGCACACGATCCACACTGCTAGATAAGTTAGGCCTTACAATGAGTTCATCTCTTAAGTCATTAGGAGGAAACAAGGAAGTCCTGTGTCAGCCTGTCACTGAAAGACACAATGTGTACCTCCATCTAATATAATAATCTGTCAAAGTTTTAATATCACATAGGAGATGCCATTAGTAAAGAAAAATTTAAAAAAATTTAAAAAACAATAATAACAAAACTCTTGGTAAAGTTATTCCAATTAGGAGCCTCCTAGGTAAAAGTTGTAATTGAAAATTGGACATTTAGCATGAAATATGAAGGTACTTTGTCAAGATTCTCAGTTAAATGAGTTTAAAAGACAGGATGAAAAGACTACACCGGGGATATAAAAAGCGCAGCACAAAAGGCAACTGCTACGTTGAAGATTTACTGTGCTCACAATGGAGGCTCTTCTAAAATTGAACAGTAAAGACCTTCAGAACCACTTTCTAATGTCCAGTTATGCCAGCCTATTCTTCTGGGACCATCCAGAGATTTGATTTGGCTTTCTGACTTTGAGTCTTCTAGTTGTTCATTTACCTGGATGTTAACTTACTTGGGTCTTCTAATAGCTGCTGTCTATACTTCATATATTCTGCAAGGTCTTCAGGTACATTTTAAAGGTGTTCTCTCAGTGCCCTTGATTCCATGCCCCTCTGCAGTGGAATCTGATCTCTGATGTGTCTATAATAAATCTGATCAGCTGTGCCATCTTTATACACAAACGTGTATCATAGTGAAAGGAACGCTTAATTATCTTAAAGTTGCCTAATTTGATAAGAGAACAAGAGACTACGGTTTTCAAAGATAAAAGAGTTTTGCTAGATTTCTGGAAGATAATAAACATAACGGTTATAGCCTCCCACCACCAGTCACTGAAGAATGAATGGGTATTTGAAAAGGAAGAATCAAAAAGCAACTCTATTTCTGTTGATCATACGGTGAAAGATTTTTTTTAAATAAATAATTTGGCATCACACTTAATACACTCTGTATGTTACTTTACATCAACTACCTAAATTTTAGTTGAGATTATTACTGAAAAAAATACGTAACTTGCCATTAACTATTAATTAATCATTTCTAATATGTAATATTCTAATGGCAGCTTGCAATGTGATATTTTTCTTGTAATTTGTGTGTGTGTGTGTTTTGTTATTCCCTTCACAAGCCATAAGAAAAAAATCCTCTCCAGCATAAAATAATGTACCTCTTCATATGTTCAGGATTTCTGAAGTAGCTAAAATACATTCTATAGTTTGTAATCAATTTAATTCTCAATTTGAATATACTCATAGACTTGTAAATGAAGACTACAAGTGTAAAACCAAAATTGAGAAAAATTAAGTGCTTAAAATATTAATTTATAAACTAGTACACATTATTTCCGCTTTTGCTTTTTCCTATTGTTATTCTATTTTCAGTATACTTAATATGTATTCCTCATTATCATGTATTCTTATATTTTACTTAGCAACACATTTATTGTAATACAGAATTCTGTTTTCATGTAGTAAATTTAATCTGAGTTCATTATTTAAACTTCAAAATCACCGAAATACAACTAAAATACTATCAGCTAATTTTCTTCCTATTACTTTTAGTAATATGCCAATTGATTTCTTTTACATAAACGCTTTCTTGAACTGTGCGACTTCTGTTTTTAATGAAATGAATTCTCTTCTAAGTAGAAGTCTGCTATAAACGTAAGTCACCTGGGAGCCTGGCCAAAGTCTGAAACAGCACAGCTGAAGGGTACAGCCATTTCACAGGGTCCTCTCAGAGAGTATTTGGTTTGCTTTCCTAACTTGCTAAAAATAGTAGATTACACGGGCTACCTCCATCTCATGGCTCAACAACTCAGAAAAGGCTGGACTATGGATTGTACAACACAGAGAACACATTTTATTAAAGAAGTCAGGATATTACAAGTTTTCTAAATTCTTCCGTTTACTCTCTGAGACAATACAAATGATCCAGCAGTTACTGGCATGGAAACCTCATAACGCTCCCAAATTTCAGAACTTCAAGCATGAGTCACAGAGTTACTTTAACTGTTTCAAAATATGTTTTTGATCTCTTTTAGCCACAAAACGGAACACAGGAAGACTACTACATATTACAAAAGGTAGGATTCTAAAGACTATATTAAGAATCACATGTGTTAGAAATATATCTATAAAAAAACATGGTTTTGGACACAGATACTTAACTACATATTCAAAAAATTTTTAATTAGTTCTTAACATAGTTAGCTCTCTCACACTTAAGGAGCTATTGTTCTGGAAATGAAGCTTCACCATAAATACTTTTGTGTTTTTCCTCTTATTCAAATCAAATGTTACCAAGTTTTAAGATTATAAATTGAATTGCAGTTTTCTTAGACAAAGAATAAGGACGAAGTTTGCACTGATTAGCTGCAAGAATGAGTTCATTTCGTAAGTAAATTTAAAAATCTTCAAATTATGTTATTAAAAAGAAAAGTCCTTGATGTGGCAGTTGAATCTTGTTAACCGCACAGCATGTCACTAAGCAATGCTGCTGCTTTACTCAAAGAGGGACTGTTTCTGCGGCCACAAGTGAGCAGCGACTAAAAAAATATTTTGAGATGGAAAAACAGCAACTGAATTTTAATGTTTTACAATGTTTCCAATTGCTGTAGAGGCAAGACTTCTGTGAAACCACTCAATGTCACAGCCGAATTAAATGTCCTTCATTTTGCAGCTACGGGTGCCCCATCAACTGTCTGTGGGATTAAAAATTGGATTTACTTAGTAATTGGGTCAAAAAGGGGTTACTTATGGACCCAGCTGTTTACCGACAAGTGTAATTAGCCCTTTGCCCCTCATTTTATGGGCCCCCGTCTCTAATTACACCTAAATTCAGGCAGCATGAATGTAGGCATACACATTCACAAAGGCACAACCACTGTGCTCTTCGTTGATGCCTTCAGAGAAAAGAAAGAAAAAGGTCCAGTGATCCTGCATTCCTTTTGCTTACTGATATTTAGGACTATGACATCAAGAATAATCTAACATGATAAGGTATCTTTGATGCTGTTAATAACTCCTTTTTTAATCTCCTACTGTGAAGATATTATCCTTCAGTGTTTGGAGAAAACTTTAACAAAGTGAGCACCTCAGTCTGGACCAAGAAGCAATTAACTGCAACAGTTAACTCCCAAATTAACTCATAACATCTGCGGAGTGAGTTATGAGTTCACTTAGGAGTTAACTATTTCAGTTAACTCACACCTATGTTATTTTAAAAAAAGCATTATTATTATAGCTGTTATACTATTATTAGACTATTATCATATTTATTAGTATACTACTTTTTTTTTTTTTTGCAAAACACGAGATGGATCTATTTCTCTATATATGCAGAAAGGATAGCGATCCCTGTCTCAAAGGTTCAGAGTGAATTATACTGGTATGTTAGTATTCAAATGCAATTGAATTAAACCAAGTACGTAGTGTACCTAGGAATCTTACATTTTTAGACTTGACCTTGCATCATGTCAAAATAAAGACATGTATGCTACCGTATAAAAGACCCACTTTTCAAACTTGATACCTGAAATAAAAACCCAATGACATTTTTGTATGTCAGTATATGCTAAAGTGAATCTTTCAGTATCATGGCGCTCACAAAAGCTATCTTAATACTTCTAGCTGAGACTATTACAAATAAAAAGAAAATAATAAGGACCTAACAGAACATAAACTAAGTTCCTTCACATTAGAATTTTAGAAGCTAAAACAAATCCAATTAATAATAGTACTTAATAGGTTCTACTTATTTATAAAACTCACATTCAACAAAGTTTATGCTTCAGACAGGGTACTGTAGCAGCAGTTCAGAACCTTACTTCTAGATATATTTTCCACAAAATGCATTGCACTTCTAGCCTTAAAATAATATGCTCATACAATCAAAATGAAATCCATAACGCCAAAATGTTAATATAAAACATCGATCCAAGTTTAGATGACTTAAAATCTGCTATTCTTTTACCACAGTGCAGCACCGTTAGAAACAAGCAAAATCAACTCATCTTCACTGAGTTATTGCCATGGCCTCGTATAGAATTCATGCATATGTTAACAGACACGTTATCTCCATTTACTATTTCTACAGGCAGACACTGACTTTGCTATTACTAAGTAAAACGTATGCTGACACTTTTCTGCTCTAGAAAAAAATCATAGTATTAAAGGACTGATAAAGTTATTCATAACAAACAAGTTTGGCCAGACTAGGTTCTACTGCTTCTCAATAAAGACCCCCCACCCCAACATCAGCAATAAGAACACACCGTATAACTAAACTAATAACAAAGCAACCCGTAATTCCAAACTCAGTGAACTCTATGTCCATAACCCCTTTATTCAATTATTGCATATCCTTAACATAATATAATATTTACTCACTTTCAATGAATCAAAGCAGGCGATTACGCGTCCATTTTCAACTTGGCAGCTTTTCGAAGGATGTGCAAATTTACATTCCGTGTCTGGCCGTGAGCAAGTCCCCCTTTGGAACTCTCTACATACTTCCAGTGTTAGCCATTTTGTGTCCCGAATTGGTGTGACACTAACAGCCATGTTTAGATTTTACAGGTAGTTAAAATTTTCAGTGAAACCAACAAACCCAACCCCCCCACAAAAAAAAAAATGCAACAACCAAAAACAAAAAAAGCTGAACTGATAAAACTGTAAAATGATGCTGAAAACGTCCCTTTCAAAATACTTTTCCCCCACTCCCTGCTTTAAAAGTACATGGAAAATTGTGTTGTCAATATCAAGGAAAAGATCTCCCACTAGAAATTCACAGCATGAAACTGTTAATTCAAAGAGGTTTTGGTTTTTAGAGAAATACTAGGATCTTAAGTAGATGACCGTTTAAAAGGAGGGCCTCGAATCAGCCTTGTGCTCTCAGTAACCCCTTCCCAATGCCAATTTTGAGCCCAAAATGCAAGCATGAAAACGTGGCAGACCCTTGGACACCGATTTTCCAAGCTGCTTTCAGCAAAGTTGTCTGAAAGGGAATCTCCTCGCAGCTGAATTTGCAATGGAGTTTGGTGGTGCAATCGGTATTGATTAGTTTGGCATAGACAGATGCAGCAGTTTAGAGCAAAATCGAGAAAATGATTTTTTTTTCCTCCTTGATTTCCTGGCAGAAGATATCTTACTTTTTCAGCAAACTTTTCTTTTAAAACTAAAGCAGCCTAGGGCAATGCCAGATACTTAGAGCTTTTCTCTTGCTTATAAGTAGAAATGGGGGTGTCTGGGCTAGAGGTGGAGGGTGGATGTGCTGTCGTCACAGTCTAGCTGGCAGCAAGCAAGGCAAAAGCAGACACTGCTCTAGAAGCGGTTCCAAGCAGCAGAGACGTCAGGAAAGGCACTTCTTAGTACCAACCTGTAGAAAAAAGAGATAGGTTACGATTTACTAAGTAGCACTTCACTGATGTCCTATAGTATCACAACCTTGCCATGTGCTACCAGAGTAAGTCATATTCAAGTCAGCCTACCCCTCTCTCTCTCTCGCTCTCGCTCTCTCCCTCTCTCTCTCACACACACACAGAATACTTACAGTGAGGCATATTGCAGCCAGCCATCGTAGATTTATTAAAAAAGGGGGCCGTTTCCCCTTGTGAAGCAATGCATGATAGAGAGATAACCAATCACAGATAGTGTTGCAGCAATATTCTGGGCAGAAAGCCAATAGTGTGGGTTGTCTTATGAAAGGTCGCGCCTGTCAGATGTTCATTACTATGCTCTAAGCACAGAAAATGTCCATCAGATGTGACTTATTCCACTGCAAGAGGACGAGCATGTGGGTTTTGAATTTACCCAACATGCAGTTAGTGGACTAAACCATGTTAGTTTCAAAACAGCTTCTAAGACAAGTCCAAGTACGTGAAGAGCACTGCCCGGGTGGGGGTGGGGGGGAAGCAAGGTTTAAAAATTGCAGCTGACTTCCAAGCTGCTTTCCCTCAGGCTCTGTGCAGGGACGGGCACTGAACAGCCTGCTCCTGCTGTCCTGACACGTGAATAAAAAAGGAAAGGGGTGTTTACAAATGGTACATTCTCCTGACCTATCCAATTCACTTCCTTCTAAAGCCCAAGTCCTGCCCCTCCACTGAAAGCAGCACTCATACTGTAAAACTATTCCATTCAGCCGGCAGACACTTTGTCAATATATCACAGGCAGGCGAGATATGAACAAAAGCATCCTTTATTCGAACATTTTTTAAGCAGAAGCTGAGGTCATGTGGGGAAAATAAGGAGTGCAGTGTTGTCAGTGTGTCTGGCAAATCTGAAGTCAACCTCAGGGGAGAAAGTGATTCCATCGCAAAAACATTAAATATTAAGTGAGCAATCTGATTTGTGCAGTATGATGCCCTTCAGAGGCAGGCATGGAGCCGGAGTTTGCGGGGTGGGGGATCCCCTGTTGCCTAAGGATCTACTACCTCGGCACAGAAGTCTTTTCCTTATAAGCAAAGTATTTTTTGCTTTTAACAACTTACTTTCTCTTTCAATCAGATGGAAAAAACTTTCAGAAAACGCTCAGTCGTTACAGAAACAAAAGTCTACATATATTTTTTTTTTCCCTTATGAATGTTACCAACAAAGGAAACAGGGCTTTAGTATCTAAAAGTTTCACAATCCAAAGAGAAAACGACAGAGTGTAATAAACAGTGTTTCAATGCGCTTCTTCAAGGGCTGAAAATGGTCAACAAGCAGATGGTACATTTATAATCTGGAAATCAGAATATGGATGTAATATAGAATATATAATTGAATTAGGATATATGAATATCTTTATACACATATAAACATGGCTACTCTAGCAAAATGTTTTAAAATTGATTTTAGAATTAATGCAGTCATTCTTAACGTTAAAAATTTTTAAAATTACTAGATACTTGGCTTGGAAAATATTGACAAAGACTACAACTTTTGAGAAAGAGTAAAAAGAACTAACTCATACCAATGCTCAAAAAATATTTCAGGTTTCAAAAATTTTTCTGGTCCTAACTCCTAGTTCTATAAAAACAAAGTCAAGTCAGACATAAACTCTAAGATTCATCCACCATCCTGAATCTTTGCTCCGATTCAGAATTTCTCAACTACTTCATGCCTTGAGCATGTACCACATCTGCGGTCAACAATCTTTTCTGTCCTTTTCTCGAGAATCTTAAAGTGCCTCACCTGCAACCATTCACTTCCTTTGGAAGCCATCAAAGAGATGTCACTTCCTCCAAGAAGCTTCCAAGGTATCACTTCCTCCATCTCTACCCACTTATATATTAACACTGCCTCCTCTTATTTTCCTCTGCCCCCTAACAGTGCTCTATTTCCTTACGTATCCGACGCACTAGACTACATGTTCCCAAGGACAGAAACAATCTTCTCTGTCACCTAGTATAGTGATGAAAAAAATAGATGGCTCTCCATAAACTCTGGTAAATCAAATAATCGCTTACTATTACCTGGACTGGAATTATCTCTAGGGCACAAAAATACACAAACACCCATATGAACACTCCCATATAAATACATATATGAACACAACACATGAACACACTAAAACACACTAAAACACACACACACATATCCACCACTGCCCCTATAAATGACTATATTCCAGGGTCACTCAAGCCCTCCCACTGCCCAGGAATCCCCCTGGCCCTGGAGAGCTCCCTCTCACATTCCACACAGCAGCTTTCCTAAACCTTTGTCACTCTCAAGTCCCTCCTCCTCCATGTTCCTTTCACTCTCAACAGCACATGATCTTGTATGTCACAAATATTTCATAGTCCAAATAGTGGCCCTTGGACATGGACTCTCTCGCACCTTCCTGCCACCCATCTTTAAACTTCCTGTATCTTGCTGAAGTTTGCCCTTCTCCTCCCCATGGGTAAACTTCCTTCTCAAGACTTCTTTCCCTTCCTATTCCCTCTGTCCACGAATGCCCTGCCTTTCCCTCAGCTATTACTTAGTCCTCAGAGTGATGAAGAAGCTCCAAAATGGAATGGGTGGCATGGCAGAAGAAAGGGGAGGGTACCTGGCTATGCGTCCTCCTCTTCCGAATGCTCTTAATCTGTCATTCCCAGACAAATGTCTCAAGTGTCATCTAAACCCACGATAGCTCTGCTTCTTCCTGTCCTGTTCACTCCTGAATCTGTGTCAGTGTGACCCCCACACCTATTACTTTAGGGCTCAGCACCAGTCGTCAATGTTCCCGTTTAAACCAACTCCAAAGACTACCGGTATCCATAGGCTGTCATGACTTCACCTCTAACAACATTTACAACTCTGGCTTTCTTGAACCATTCCCCTTGTCTTGAACTGACACATTTTATCCTTTTGGTTTCTCCCAGAGCTGTACTCCAGTATCCTTCCTCTTAGAGAGGAGCTGCTGTGAGCTTCTGGGACTTGTTACATGCTAACCCTTTGTTTGCTTTGACACATACTTCCTCACCCCTTCAGTTTAGCAAATGCCTTCTTTTTTAAATTGCTATTCAAGTATCACTTTCTCTGTAAGGCTGGGCCAACTATGCTACAGAGTTTTCCATCTCATAATATTCTCAGTACTTTGTATCTCTTGGTACTTTTGTGCCTGAGGTTATTATTAACACCCTGACAAGAGGATGTAAAACCTTTTTTCTTCCAAAACGCAATAGATGTTTTCTTAAATGATTGATAAATTTTATTCAAACTGATAGGAATAAACATGCATGAGTATATAAGGATATATCCTCAACCCCAAGAAAATATTTCATCGTGTTCTATGCGATTCAAACTGTGAGGAAGGAAAATGGTACTATTAGAAATATCTTTATTGCTTGGTGGTTATCTAATTACAACTATAAAATCCATTTCTAGAGTTGGTTATTTCTCCTTTCTGCCATGTTATACAGGCTTAGTCCCGCTCAAGTACCAAATTACTTTAATTACTAAAATGCTTACAAAATGGGTGTTTCAGTTATTTTTAATTTATGTAGCAGAGAAATTCTATTTACTTCAAAAAGTATTACTGAAAGAATTATAGATATATATTTAAAAGCTGAAAATACTATTTAATTATAAAATATATAGGCAAGGATGATAATATTTATAATTAGCCAGGCATGGTCACTAAGCGATAAGAATGGATAGCAACCTTTATGCATTACTAGTCTAGCTGTACCTGGCAATGTGTGCTGCAGCCCCTAATATAGGGTACGCGAGGTAACACATTTAGATTACATTCTATAAATTGACTTGACTAAATTGCTGATATCAGATTATTATCTTGCAATCTTTCTTATTCTAATAGAAGAATTTCAGGGAAGACTGAAAATCTTCATAACTGAATGTCTTGGTAAATTAAGATTTTATAGGATTTGGATCAATACTAAATTCCCAAAACATTACTTCAACTAGTAATGGATTTTTGTTCTACAGATAGAGACAATGTTGAAATGTGTGTAATGTCCAGATTGTGAGTATTCTTGCCAACATATCTGCCCTAGAAATATGTGTTGTTTGTAAATAATTATTGAAGAAAATACTGCTACTGTAAAGCTATTTACTAATAGGTAAATTGTTCTGAGATGAATTTCTGGCCTATATTTCAACATATTATAATAACTTCCCTGAGCAGCAAGAACAACAACAGCAACAGAAAAGATTGGGGAATGTAACAGTTTTGCAAAGAGAATCAAAACTGTTTAAAACCGGCATAACAACAACCCTTCTCTTAACCAATTGATCAAATTCCAAACACTCAACTATAGTTCCTCACATTATGTGACATGTTCTATACACAAGCATATTCTGCCATAAGAACCAAGAACCAGTTTCTCCATGAGTGATATCAGAAATCACATATATATACATATATATAAATGTATATATGTATATATATACATACATATATATATATATATATATATATATATATATATATATATATATATTACTGTAAGATATAAGAAGGGAAACAAAAAGGGAAAGAAGAAAATGTAGCAACAGAGGAAAGAAAATCAAGAAAAGGTTCAAGGATAAAGTGAAGAAAAAGAAAGCATGGGAACTTACTAATAACTAATTGGAGTAATGGATATATTACCATTAAACGAACAGTGAATAGCTTTGTAGAACTGTCTATACAAGGGCTAAGTGGACACTATGTAGAGGATATATAGACGCTTACAAGATATGAGATTAAAATTCCATTTTGGAGAACTGAACGGCCGTTATGAGCAAGGTTAAAGTTCTCGGTCACATAGGTTTACTAATCATTTCAGTTCTTCTCAAACTATAGGCAGATCGGTCCTAATACAGCCCAGAAAAGTTAACTGGGAATTTTGCGGATTTTTTTTAAACAAGCTTTTGATTTTGAATAGATTACATACTGAGGAAGTTAACTGAGTAATTGAGTAATTATTCCAGGGTTTGTTTTTTGGTTTGTTTTTTTCCTAAGACAGTTTTAATCTAACTAGAAGCGATGTCTGACGTCACTGTGTATATTTGGAATAGACAAAAAGGAGCCCCTTGCGCAAAACCATAACTATACTCTCTCCCTTCACTGGTGTCAACACGTCCATAATTAGCAGTTTATTTGGTAAATTACTAAATAAAATTAGTAAATAAGTAGATAGATGATTGATAGATAATGGACGGATGGATGGATGGATGGATGATATTAAAACAGTGAAAGTATTTGGAAAACTATTGATCACTAAGTTAGCTCACAGAACAATTTTGCCCAGGGTCTATCTCAAATATCAATAGAGATTTCAGTATGTAATTAACCAGTATGTAATTAACCAAGCATTTCTGGAGTCTGGATGGCCATTTCTCTACTCATGAAGTTACCAGAGGATCAAAGTTGTTATTTATTAGATGCAAGGAACTCTGGCCTGAGTGGGTTAATGCAATCTTCAGCAGCATTCAACTCCATATAAAAAACAGCGGAGATCAATGGGTCTCCAAGAGGGGGAAGCACACTCCTGGTAGGAGCACCATGGCAATTTTAAAGTGATACAGAAACAGCATACTTTTAACAGGTGCATCAGAAGGCTAAAACTAGCTCATCAAGCCTCTGACTGCATGGCTATTATGGGCCAGGAAGAGGCTCAAGTTAAACAAAACACAATTTAAAGAATAAGATTAAGGAACTATATTGGCGAAAATAATGAAGATATGCAAACAACTGGTTTTAGAAATACTACTGAGAAAAAAGAGATCTTTCAACTGCACATCCTCGGGATTGGCAGCTTGACTGTCCAGGTCTTGACACTGCACTTGGTTATGGGTGACAAGCTGCGGCCAAGGAAAGCAAGGTTGTGTTTACCAACTCATGTAAGTAATCTAAGGCATGCCAATGCATTCCTTTAAAATTCGCATAGGATTGATTCCCCAGCCATCCAGTGGTCTCTTGTTGGAAGGAGAACAAGGAGTGTTGCTCAGGTGATGTACTACTGCCAAAGATGAGAATTCCAAAAGCAACTAACCCATCTGCACTCAAATGAGAAAATGATTGTTGTCCCTTAAGAAATTATGTTTAAGACAAAACATGAAGCCTCTCCACAATGATTAAAAAGTGAATTTTGAATTGATCCCTGTATCAGGCAAAATTAAATATTTAAAAAGCTTAAGATCATTAGAAGATAAACAGATCGCAACGGCTCACTGCACTTTGGATGCTAGGTCACTCGCTTTGTGCCAAAATGGGCCTTCATCCGGCCTCTACTGCAAAGTTACCTTCCTAGAAACTTTTCCAGCCCATTATCAGTAGTATCCAACCAGAGGACCTGAACAGACACTTTTTCCAAGAACAATACAGATAGATGGCCAACAGGTACATGAAAAGATGCTCAACTTCAGTAGCTACTGGGGAAAGGCACCTCACACCTGTCAGAATGGCTGTTATCAGTAAGACGAGATAGGCGTTGAAGAGGTTGTGGAGGAAAGGGAACCCTCACACACTGCTGGTGGGACTGTACATTGGCGCAGCTTCTATAGAACACAGTATGGTGGTTCCCCCCCAAATTGAGCATAGAACTATCATATAACCTAGCAATCCCTCTTCTGGGTATTTACCAGAAAAATTTGAAAACACTTATTTGTAAACATGTAAGTACCATTATGTTCACTGCAGCTTTATTCACCATAGCCAAGACATGGAAACAACCTAAGTGTCCTTCGACCACTGGATCAAGATGTGGGAGGTAATGTATACAGTGAAATGCTACTCGAGTCATAAAAAAAAAAAAATAAAATATTGTGCCATAGCAACAGCGTGGGTGAATCTTGAGAGTATCATGTTAAGTGGAATACATGAAGTCAGACAGAAAAGGACAAAAGCCATCCGATTTCACTTATATGTAGGATACAAAACAAAAAACAACAAATGAACTAACAAAACAAGCAAACGAACTCATAAATACAGACAACAGTATAGTGGTTACCAGAGGAGAAGGGGCGATGGGGGACGGAAGAAGGGGGGGGGGGCTAATACATGGTGATGGAAGGAGAGTAGACTTTGGGTAGTGAACACACAACGCAATATACAGATGATGTATTATAGAATTGTACACCTTAAACTTACATGTTATTAACCAATGTCATCCCAATAAATTTAAGTTTTAAAAAAGTATCCAACCTTCTGTTCCTCTCAATACTAGCCCAGACTTGCCAGACCCCTCCCCGGCTTTATTTTTCTCCATAGCACTTGTTAGTGTTTGGTGTAGCGTCATGTACCTATGTCACGCTCTGATTATCATCTCTACCTTTACCATAAAAACGTAAGCTCCGTGACAGCAGGCAGTTCTCAGGCTAGTTCTCCATGAAATAGCCAGCATCAAAACAGTGCCTGGTCCAGAGTAAGCCAAGAATAAATATCAGAGACATGGCTGAATTTTTTCTTAGTACTGGTACATCTGAATACTAGTTTCTAAGTATCTTCTGTAAGTAACAAGGTCTGGGCTATTGACACATAGTTTAATACACTGGAGATGTCATGATGTCACTTCTGTAACTGAATGAAACCAGCATCAAACCCCACTCATTGGAAAGAGAACAGGAAGTAATGAAGTTAACATGGACCATATTTATATACCTCCTTAATTGTGAAGTTGATGGAAGATATATTTTTTTAATCCGCAGAATAATTGGAAACAGTTACATGTGACTTTGCAAATTAAAAACATTTAAACAATTATTTGGGAGTTTTTGACAGAATCAGTCTTCAATTCTGGCGAAAGAAGGGAAAATTTGCATTTTTTGTGAGGCTCTTCAAACAGGCAGCCTTTCATCATTTACCTCTTCTACAAGCAAGTATAATGAAACAACACTACGAATGCTATTTTATCATTTTATTTTTAGAGAAAACTAATCCTATTTCATGTTATAATTATTTATTGTATAAGAAGTTACATTGATAGCCTCAGGGAGTCATTTTTGATCTGTCCATATCATTTAATATTTCAAAATAATAAATAGTTAGGAAATCCAAATACAGAATACAACCAAATTAATAATGCTGGTATGTGCTCAAGAGCTGCATAGTAGGAAAACCAAATCTTACCATCTTGGCGATTTTCAGGAAGATCAATACATTGACCCAATGGAATTTACCAATTTGAAATTAGCATGACAAAACTGTGAACAATGGAATGCAGTGCACTGTGATACTGCTATTCCCAATGCAATGCCATAACTATGGGTTTTGATTCTAAAGTTTACTTAAAGGAGTTATATTTTATTTCACATAGTAAACTAAGGGCCAAAATCTCAGTTTTAATTTTTAGCCTTAATATCTTCTGAACAATGTCGACACATAGCTTCTCAGTGAGATTGGTGGTACCACTGCCTAAATACATTTTAAAACACGACCTTCATTGCTTGAGGAATGGTGGCAAATTCATCTATGCTTCCCTAACAACATTACCACACAACTGAAAAATAAGTGTGAAGTTGATTAATGAGAGAACTAAGGAAATATTCCCACGGATCCCTATCCATCAGTGAAATCTGCTGCATGTATACCTGTCTGCCCCACTGTCCCAACTTTCCTTCCATGGCAGAAATCATTCTCACAACCAGTGGCCATTATGATCTTCTCCATAAATGATCTATGCCTGTTTTCCATTTGAGCATGCTCAAATAATTGAACTAATTATAAAATCAACATGCGAAGAAATTTTAAAAATCTGGTCTATATATACAGCATATCTTTATTAGAACCAGACAATCCTAGTTGCCACACTTTCCAGAATTTCTAAAATTTTAATGTGGCAATAGCCCTCAACTATATCTGAGCACAAAACCTTGATCTAAACAGATAAATCTTGAATTTCCAGATGTCTGACTTAAAACCTCACATAGTAACCTTAACCTAGGAAATTTTACTGGCTTATTTCTAATAAAGATTTCCCAAGTATGTTGCTTAATTATTAATCATTATGAGGAAAGTATGTAAAATCTATGCTTATAAAGAGACCTAAAATAACTATTCTTCAGAAAACAATGAATAAAACCAGTTATGAATATAGTAAGGTATTACTTGAATACATCCTAATTAAATGAGTTTGTGGATTTCCCATGGTATAACACCATACATAAACATTTCCTCCTTTCCATCTAATTAGTAAAAGTCCCTATAGTTTCACAAATGTAGGTCTTATTGCAAAGTTTACAACGACCCAAGCCACAAAGGTGTTACACAATTTATAATTCTATGGTTATTCTATTGATGCATATATTTGATCTAAAAGATACAAATAATCTCAAACATACTCTTAATAATATACCAACGTCAACTGAATCAATTCTTAATAACAATAAAATACCAGAATCTCAGTTTAACTTGAGCTTTTTTTTAAAAAAAAGTCACAAATTCACATATGCTCATATATAAATAAGACTTATCCCTATTATCCCTGACTAATAGTGTGTGAAGACCCAATTGTTTTTCCCCAGTTCAAAGGAGGAAGATATGTTATAAACAAAGAAATGCATTGACAACTCTTACTTTTACTTCAATGTACTACCTTAAAAAATTCTTTGGGGAAGTTTCCATATATATAACTCACACTCTTAACTAGGTCTGAGATGTTGAAAAACAACAAATTACACTAATATTACTGCAACTGCTATATTATAACCCAGAACTGTTCAGACTGTAGTTTGCAAGAGCATGAAATTTCAAAAGTTCCACAGTTCTTTAAAAGGGTGGTTACAAGGAGGCATATTTGTTTGTGCCAACCTCAATACTTTAGATAAGACTTAAATTATAAAAAAGAAAAACACACTGAGAGATTCTACAAGTCTGAAAACATAAGATTCACAGGATAAAGAGGTCATTTGTTTCCATGATAACTAAATTTATATATATACATAAATCGTTTACCACACTTTATGTTACAACCCTATTTCCTTAAATAACTAACAGACTTAAGAACTGAAACATTACATACGCGTCAAACAATAATGCAGAGCGGAATCTAAGTCATTCATTTGCAGGAACGTTTGCAAACATGCTTTCAAATGCCATGTCCTTGTGAGGCTCACATTAAGAAAATGTGAAATAAAGTAAAATAAAAACCTATCATCTGTTGTGATTAGAGAATGAAAATGAAGGATTTCATATTAGAAATGTAAAGGCTCAAGAGCAAACTAAAATTTGAACCAAATATTGTTTACTTAAAATTTGAGCCTTTTTTCTTCCTTCATGTCTAGACTTTCTACATTACCAGTGACCACAATAATCTGAATTATTTCAAAGTCAAAGAATTAACAATATACACTCTTAACTACGGTTCTGCTTTTTTCTTATGTATTGAGGAGTGTGGGTATAAATTGTAAGGCTATTACCTATACAGAGATACATACTACTAAATAATAATGGAAAAAAACAGTAAAATGTAAGTTCAAATGATGAACAGAAATCTCTAGCAAGTAATTTAAATGAATCATGTACATTAATAACATCTTTTTCTTTATTCCTTCTTTTCTTCCTTTCTCCCTTCCTTCCTTCCCCTCCCCCCTTTTTTTGGTTTTAGACATTGCTAAATAAATGTGTTTTCACTGTAATAAATTTAAACCATACAGAAGGATTTTATTAAGAGTCCAACTGAATTTCCCCTCCCTCCACTGCCAAATCAGACCCCTCTCATCCCAAGGGTAACAACTATCATTAGTATGATGTATCTAGTCCTTTATTTCTTTGTATACACATATACATACAGTTTATCACTTTTATAGCAATGATGGAAACCTACTGAACATATTGTTCTGAGACTTGGTTTTTACAGTATATGTTAATGACTTTTCTTTGTCAATAGAAATAGACAACATAAATACTTTTTAACTATGTATTACTTCACTATATGTCTACTTCTTTACTAATGGTCAGGTGAGTAAATACTAAGTTTTCATCATTACTTTAAACAATGTTGCAAATGTATGTACCAAACTATGCTTACATTTGAGTGGTTTTAATAATACAAATACTAGAGACCGTACAGTCTATGTGTATATTAACTTTGAACTTGAACAAAAAACTTTTCCCAGATAATGTTTACCAATATGTACCTCTACAAACAATGAATAACATGCTTTTCTGTATTTGTTAAATCTATATTAGAACTTAAAAAGATACCATCCCTAAATCCAGATTGTAAATTTCTATTGTGGGAATGGGCAAAAGGTATATATCTTTTATTCCTACAAATAGAACTAAATTCTTGTCATTGTAATTTGCAAAATATTTTGAACTGTTAGCCCTTACATGGCAGCTAATCAATGGTAACATTTGGAAAATCAGTCTTCCAACTCCTGGTATTTCAAAATAAATCATTTCATTGTTAAAACAATTACAATACTTATATTTTGTAATTATTTGCCAAAGAACAGAGGCTGACAATTTGAATGTTTGAGTTGACAGACTATTAAAACAAACAATATAGAGATTACTATTCTTATTAATAAAAACAAAATGTTGTATTTGGAAAATCTCTGACAGTACAATGTCATATGATTAAGGGAATGCTTTTTTTACACCTTATTTTGAAGAATGTCAGCAAATATCCTGCTCCACCTCTTTTTTTTTCTTATACACTAACTGACTAAAGGAAATGGTTTCTGACAACTGCTATAAATAATGCAAGGCGTTATCAAACTAGCTAAGGCACACTAGAACTCTGGTGAACTCATGTAGACCCAAACACATTTTCCCTTGTGGTAATTTCCCCTCTTGCAGTCATTTTTGATTCTGGAATGAAGTATTCTCCTGAAGTGGCATGTACTTCAATTAAAATAACCACAGTAGGTATATACTCTTGTGGGATTTTGCCAATGCACATATGTCCTGCTACAAAATAATGCATTCTCCCCTCACTTTGCCCTCCTCAAACTTTCTCAGATATTAAAACAGTTCATAGAATAATAAAGTACCTGAAACCAGATTTTCTAAAGACAAGATGGTTGGTTGGCAAAATGTGGGCATTTCCAATGCTTCTATTATTATCTTTGTGTCAATGTGATTTTACCATGCTGTCAGAGTATAAATAAAATCACACTTCTGAGGAGATGAGAGCAAAGATTTTATTCTTAGGATTTTGTACTTTCCAAAAGAGTAAAGTACTGAATACACTATGAACAAACTACCCTGTTTCCCCAAAAATAAGACCTAGCCGGATAATCAGTTCTAATGCATCTTTTGGATCAAAAATTGACATAAGACCTGGTCTTACTTTACTATAATATAAGACTGGATATGATAATATAATATAATATAATATAATATCTGGTTTTATATTAATTTTTGCTCCAAAAGATGCATTAGAGCTGATTGTTCAGCTAGGTCTTATTTTCGGGGAAACATGGTAATATGACAGCTTGAGGTTTAGCTCCTTTGCTAAATAGAAAAGGAACACCCCTTTCCTAATTATTTTAATTGCCCATAATGTTCTGTGCATTCTAGAAAAGCTATAACATGTGAGGAAACCTGAAGAGCCCACTATACCATTCTAATGAGACAGTGATTAAAATTCTATATGTTTCTATCAGCATCACATGCACTTAAAATGCAATCACCAGCTTTCCAGGGTAAATCACAATGCATTGGTAGCTGGCTAATAAACTCAAATAACTATCAACAGTTTATTAACAGTACCACTTTTTGTTCTGGGATATTAATGCCCAAGAAAGAATCTTAGATCATCTGAATTTGTCACGGGGAGTTGACTGTTAAAAATATGTATTCCTGGGACCTACACTAGACCTGCTGAGGATAAAGACCAGGAATCTATATTTTAAACAAACTCCCCTGGTTACTCTTAATCCCATTAAATTTTGGCAATCATAAATATCTAAAGTTAAAATATTACTCCCACAAGTGATAATTTATCGCATTTCTAACCAATAAGTTCCTAAAAACTCAGAATATCTGTCTTGAAAAGATGGCTTCTTTGAGATTTGGTGAAAGCTTTTTGATTCTACTCTATTAACTACGTTACAAAAGGGACATACCTGCAAAGTGTTATGCAAAGTTCTGTTATACTCATTTTTAAAATTATTTAAAATCAGGCACCATGTATGCCCTCCCACATCACTCTAAGATACTACTCAACATATACTATTTATACTATCAAACCATTTATGTTTTAGTCCTGCTCAACAATTCATTCCAAGTTAGCATGCAAAATCTACTTAGTTTGTATAAAATAAAATAAAAATCCCCTCAGTATATCTGAAGGAATACATTGGATAAATTCAGAGAGCAAATATGCAGCAATCTTAAAACTTTCTATAAATTACTATCATATAAAATGCACTTTATACATAAGTACACACATAAAATAAACACTTTAGAGACAGTGGTATTTCTTATTTATAATTAGAAATTTGTTTCTTATTTATAAGAATGTATAATAGTAAAATTATTTTGCAAAACATGAAAAAACACTAAGCACCTATACAATAATTACAATATGATAAAAATCAATTGTCAATAGTTTAGATATCATGTGAAATAAGGATTAAGTATGTACAGAACTGTAGATACCTATGTGTGCACATGTGCCTCCAAAGAATAAGGAAAAGCTTTTACATAGGAATTAGTCAAATCATCTTCTTCATATCTAACTAAAACCTAGCTCTTTATTTATATTCAAATAAAACCTTTGTGTTAAACTTATGGGGGGCAGACTTAAACAATGCTTTAATCTTCTTATAATAAGAACCACTTCATTTTAGATAAAACTACAAAATATGCTCCTTCATTAAGTAATAACCCTTGAAGAGATTAACTTTTCAGAAGTTGGCTTGTGCTACATTTGCTTTTGATTTACATATAAAATCTGCAAGGTGTTCATCTGGTTCTTTAATAAAAAGTTTCTACTGGAGGAGAGAAGTAGAAAATTGTACTTTTCCCCCAGAACTCATATATTCTATTATTGTTCAACTCTAGCAAGTAATGTTTTATATATTGGTATACAATTTGTATCAACTGAATTTTGCTATTTGTTCCTCGCAACTCTAAGAGATGGTTATTTTCTCTCGTCCATTTGTGAACAAATAAATTCAGGCTTGCATGGTCAACTGACTGACTCACCCAAGTCCCCTAAACTAATTAAATGGAAGAATCAGGACCCAAAATCAGGTCTTCTGATACAAATTTAAAATTTCATTCACAACACATGCTGGCAAATTAACACCAATCTTTGTGAAAATGACAATGCCTATAAATATAATGGAAGCCAAAAACCAGAAAGAGATTGGGGTGGATGGAGACACGATAAAGCAGCCACAACTGCATCCGTTGTGACTTGCTCTGAGACGTACGTCAGGGAGAAAGGCTTGCATATCAATTCTGAAGGATATAAGACAGTCCCTTTAGAGAGCTGAGATATGGATGCTGTTGTCCTTACACATCCATGGGACACCAATAATGTGCACTTAGAGATGTGAAAATTGTACACTACATCTATCAGTTTCTTCTTAGTTAAGACTGTTAATCAGTCTTAATCTAGTAATTAATATATTACAGGGTTCTGCATACCCAGTAGCTGATTGAAAGACAATTGTTGAGGAAGAGGTCATTGAGCATGACTGTATTTTTATTTGTCTGCCTTCGGAACAAGAAGAGACTATATTTTCTTCAGAGCTTTCATTAGAGGAGCATAACTTGTATCAGCAGAAACCTTCCACACAAGTAAAATGGAGTGGTGCTCTAAAAGTATAAAACTGAATGTATGTTATGCGAGTATGCATATAGTAAGGTTGACCTATATCAGCCTCTAAAACAGTGTTTGAAAAGCAGTGAAGGAGATGGAATAACTGTTTGAAACACTTCTAAGCCATGCAGAATCAGACTGACAACTGTTAAAACCATAGAAAAGCATACGCGAGAGAAAGCACAGAGGGTTTGAAATGATATAAAGGGTATCTTTCTTTTACTTGTATCAAACCTGTTCTCCGTTGTATTAGTTACCTTATGACACAGAGAAATGGTAAATATTAATTGGCTTTCTAATATGAAAGCCCAAAGCCAAAACAATAAAAAAAAAAAATACAATCCCAGTTCCACTGCCCCAAAATATTTCCTTTGAAAAAAATTGCAGGTGTTATTCCTCTAATTGTGTGCTCCTTGTTTTTCTTTTTTGTTTTTAGTTCTCTTTTTTTCCTCCTGTCCTAGAAAAATAAATGTTTTCTTTAAATAAATCCAAATACATGCAACATAGACAATAACCTTGTGAATAAACATATTCATTAAAATATATATTTATTGATTATATTAAGTTTACTGATGACCTTCTATATGTAGCCTAGACACAGGAGACAAAAATGGATCCAGCTTTGAAGAATTTACTGCTTCATCGGGGATGTAAAACTAACACACCGAATAACTGTACTTAAAAAAGAGAGACAGGAGCCGGCCCGGTGGCTCAGGGGGTTAGAGCTCCATGCTCCTAACTCCCAAGGCTGCTGGTTCCATTCCCACATGGGCCAGTGGGCTCTCAACCACAAGGTTACCAGTTCAATTCCTCAACTCCTGCAAGGGATGGTGGGCTGCGCCCCCTGCAACTAGCAACGGCAACTGGACCTGGAGCTGAGCTGCACCTTCCACAACTAAGACTGAAAGGACAACAACTTGACTTGGAAAAAAGTCCTGGAAATACACACTGTTCCCCAATAATGTCCTGCTCCCCTTCCCCAATAAAACCTTTAAAAAAAAAAAAAAAGAGAGAAGACATACACAGCAAAGATAACAATAAAGCTTGGTGAGTTAAAGGAGAGAGAGGTAGGGGGTGGTTTCACGATGGAAAAGACACCTAAGATAGGCCTGGAACGATGAGCTTCATTTGGTTACAGACAAACGGGAATGGCAACCCAGGCTATAGGAATCGAGAGAGCAAAGGCAGGGATATGGGAAAGCACAGAATGTGAACATTGGGGAACTGGTCTGTATGGAGACCCCATTTGCAATGGGGACGGCAGGAGATAAAACTGGAATTTGGAGCTGGAACCAAATCAGTAAAAATTCTACCTTCACTTAATTAATCGGAATTCATCCATTCCAAGATTTCACCCAAAGGCAGAGTCAGAATATTTAACTACCCTAAGGGCTAAGAATAAGAGTGTATACATGTGATATGAAGAGATCCTATTAAATAAATGTGGGATTCTTATACTTCCTAAACCTTTTGTTTAAGTTGCCAGTAAAGCTGAGAGAAATTTAGTGCTCAATTTCATTTCAAGTCCTTTGTTCATCTCTTTTCCTTCTAATTGATTTGTTATGGCTCTTCTTTACAGTCCTAGTTTATGTGCACTTTACTGTTGTAAGCTGATCCATTTCCTTTCGTGATGTAGCGTATCCATCATACACAAATAAAATTACAGCAACGTTTGTCCTGGTACCAGGTAAGGTTGTAGGTGCAACACTTAAAAGTTTCAGAAGAGAAAAAAGTAGTCAGGATTCACCCATCAAGTAAAGCTCATCCCTTCATCACTATTTCCATGAAAGATGGCCACGTCGAATTAGGACACCCAGTGACTGCAGCTGACAATTGCTCTAAAATCGCCAACTGTTGGGCTCAGCAACCTCTCTTCTTGCGGGGCTGTCCAGTTTGACCTTCCCTGTGAATCAGTGCTTGCACTATAAAACCAGAATGACCTTCTGAAAC
Source organism: Rhinolophus hipposideros (assembly GCF_964194185.1). Lineage (NCBI taxonomy): Eukaryota > Metazoa > Chordata > Mammalia > Chiroptera > Rhinolophidae > Rhinolophus > Rhinolophus hipposideros. Next base: position 87,068,912 of record NC_138048.1, read on the forward strand.
TTACAAGGCTTCCAAGGCTGCAGATATTTTCAGCTGTATCAGCCCTGGCTGTCACAGCTTTCTGCATGATACTGAGCGGCAATACTGGAGCTGCCTGTACTAGCCTGACCTTTTAAACTCACAATATTGTGCTGCCACTCAAAATTGAGTTTTCTCTTTCTGCATTACTTTGTGATACTACTTCTCTTGCTTAATGATAAAGCAGTAATTCTAAGCAATGGCACTTTACATGAAAATACTTCATTTATACGCAGTAAGCCTAACATTGATAGAGGCATAGAAACAAACGTTTACTACATCTATAAACAATGATTTTTCAATTACTGAAAAGATTATTTAAATTTTGTGGCAATAAGAACTATAATAATAATATGGCATTATTTCTGCAATGGCCAATTTGAAATTTGAGAGATGTCAAAATTTTATAATTGCACTTTTATAACTGCATCTGTTTATGCTATTATGTATTCAAAGCATAGTGCCTAGAATATAAAAGAACCCAAATTAATATTTAAGCAAATGTTGCAGAATCTACATGTTTAATTATACTTCATTTATCATAGAACTATTGAACTGAAATATAGGTGCTTAATTTTCTTGCCAAAAAATTAGTACATTAGCATGGAATATTTCTCTTTTAAAAATATCCCCTAGAATTCATGGTACATGAAGGGAAATGTTTTTTAAACCCATTCCAGTCAGGTCATTAACCATACAAAAACTGTCGCTGTGTGAACAGGTTAAAATCAACTCATTAATATACAGATTAAAACTCTTAATAATAGTATCTAACAACTGTTTAATCTCAAGCTTTAATGACTATTTGAGAGTAATAATATATTTAAATTTACACACGTATATCAGACTATCTTTTGTTTTCACTTAGGTCTATAATATACTATATTTTCACAAGTGCTACTTGTAATCAGTTCAGAGAACCACAAAATGAGATTAAATACTTCAAAGCAAATTTACGAATTCACATTAGTTGGTGAATGTACCCCACAGCTTTTTCATACATTTATTCTGCTCCATTTAGAGCTGTAATTTATGCACTACTTCATAATGCTTTATGGAATATACATGTGTATATGGATATAAGGCACATATATGCACACATGACACACACGGACATGCTCTAATTTTTCTGCTAGGTTTTCAGGGGAAAGTGAGCAAAAGCAATCAGAACTCTCCAAGGGAATGTCAGTTCTCAATGACATGTTTGATTATTTTGATGTTAGCAAAAGATTTCTAATTTTTGATGAGCGAAACGAATTGAATTACCCTAATGCCTTCAATAATGTAGCTGAGTAAATTACAAGAGCATTTGCAACACTCTTTTGAAGCTCAAGATAGTTCTAAAATGTGCAACTTCAAGCCATCCAATTGAGCAATTGGCAGAGTGCTATGTCATTCACAAGTGACATCAGAAACTTCACAGGTGGTAATGATTTTGAGTCTAAAAGTAGATTTTGCTGATCTCGGCGAGTGCTGGGGCAGAGGGTATTAGGTGTGAGTAGAACTAATACTGTGCAAACCACAGAGGCAGAGTAGGCCATTTGATATGGACCTCCTTTCCAAGCCAGTGAAACTTCAAAGCTCGCTCCATCCTCTCTGCTCTTTTGTGACCACAATGCTTCAAAACCTGTCTTTCACATCTTACCTCCTTCATTGAGTCTTCCCAGAACTAACCTGGATTAGGTCTCAAATCTATATTACTATGAGGATTTGTGCACTTAATTCATACCACACTGATGGAAACAAACAGGCAAACAGCAAAACTGCTGAGTTGAAATCTCAGCACTCACAGTACCTTGCCATGTGAACCTTGAACAAATTACTTGACCTTAACCTTGCGGAGCCTCCATTTTCTTACCTGTGAACTAGATAGAGGGATAGCAGCGCTATGTAAAAACTATACAGTCACACATATAAAAGAATAAGTTCCTACGAAGTAGCTATTTTTGTAAGTATTATGATTGCTAACGGTCTGGTCTTTTGTGGTTCTTGCTTTGTTTTCATTATTTCACTATGAATGGACCTTTTTCTTTAGGTGATAAACTTCAGAAAAGCAGAACTATAAGCTTAATTTCTCTTGAAAATTTCAGTCAAAATATTATCGTGAAGCTTTTTTATGCAGTGAGCTTTAAATAAATGTTTATGAGTAAAACTAAATAATGGCAAGCAATAAAAGAAAAATTCTGAGTTTTTTAACCTAGAATGCAGATTAAATCCTGGAAACAAGGAACAAACACTTCCCGGCTGAATGGGGTCTCAGAACACGCACAGTTGCAGTTTCACGGTTTGAAAGTTTGGAAGCTAGCCTACAAAATACAGCTTTATTTCCTGCACACAAACAGAAGCTGGAAAAAAAAAAAAAAGCATCGTGTGCATATCTAAGGCCTTTTGTCATTAAAGTTAAATAGAGCTCACCTCTCTCTTAAGGACTTTTCTGTTAGCATAAATGTTGCAGGCTCTGAAACATGACTGTCAGTACTGAGTGTCCCTGTCTCCTAATCAGGGAGTTAGCATGAAGCAGCTTCCGATGGATTGTATGTCCCCACCTTTCTCCAAAGCACCAACATCAGAAATAAATTAATCTCTTCGGTCTAGTCTAGGATGACATTATGTTTGGGTCATGCTTATTTATCAAATACTTGAACAGAATAATAAGTGTCTTAAGAACTGAATCAGATACTTTTAATAAATTATGAGTTGATTTGTCTTTTCTCCAACATACAAAGTATATAAAGAGTTAATGTGTGTACTGGATGGTTTTAGGAAAATTCCACACTCTGCCCACAAGGAGCCTATTCTCGGCTCCTCTGTGCCCACTTTGTTTTGCCCATAGATTACTTGTGAATATTTCTATCACTACACTGGAAACTACTTTGAGCACAGGGCATATCTTCCTCACCTCTTTATCCTCTGAAGCACAGCATGATAGGTGACACATGGACAAATGCACTCAATAAATATTTGCTAAATAAGAGTGCTTTCCCTTGAGGCCAAAGGTAATGGCATAAGATTCTTCCATTTTCCTTCTCTAAACAATACATCATTCTATTTGGTTTGTGTGCTAAATAATTCTATTAAGAGAGGAACTTTTTAGCAAAGTGACATGTCCCCAACAAAACAAGTCTTCAATTAATAGATTATCTTCTTAAGTCATAAGCTATGCCACATAGTGGCAGAGAGCACAGATACGTATGAGAAAACAATGCAAATGAAAGCACAAAATAACCACATGAGGATGACAAATGAATTGAGAATGAGCTCTGGAGTTACCACTATCATTTCTTGGTGAAAATTTTATGGCATTACATTATTGGTGTGAAACTACATTATCTTCTGAAACTTTGAAAGGCTTTCTCTAAAAAGGATCCCAAATGGCCAGATACAATGTTACACTAGTGCAAGTCCTTCCCATATCTGCTGAAGACAGAAGGTCTAGTGTGCTTTGTTTTGTGTTTTTTTTAAATAAATCTAAGAAACAATGAACATAAGCATTTGTCAAACTATACATGCCATTTATAATCCAATGTCAAAGCAAGACAACAAATTTCTTTTTGCCAGCCTAGTAAATTTATACCTACTTGATTTATGTCCGTTGTTGTATGGGTGAAGTTTTAAAACTGCTATATCCTAACGATACCACATTCATTCCTAGCAGAATCACAAAGGCGAAACAGAGAATACAGATTTTGAAGTGAGACCCAACCTGGCTTCAATTCAGTTTGGCTGCTCAGCAGCTGCGTGAATTTAGGCAAATAGGTTAACTTCTCCGAGTCTCAGTTTCCTCATCTCTCACAGGAGGACAGTAGTTCCTGCCACATAGGCCTGCTCCCTAATTGTTTAGCACCATCGCGAAATTGGTTTTCAGAAAAGTATATAAGCCAACAATGTCTCAGGAAGAAAAGGTGCTCCAATAAGTATGGTAGCTGGCCTCATCACCTCCACCTGTTCATACTATTGCCCTCCATATTCTGAAGAGTCTCCACAATCTTCAGGCTTATACCACATGTGCCTCCTCCACACAGCATGCCCTGACCATTTAGGTCCACAAGGACTTCCTTCTTTAAATTTCCTTCCTTCCTTGAATTTCCGCTTTCAGTACTCAATTATATAGCTCCATACTTACTTGGTCTGTTAACTTTTCATGTCTTTCTCCCCAACCACATACTAATTACACATCAAAGAAGAAAATAAACAATGTAATTCTCCTTTGGATCCTCCCTCTGCTGACCTACAGTCCCTTAACTCTAACAGGTACTCCAAACATGTTTGTTAATCGATTATTTAGCAGAACACAAAGGATGAAGCGATTTCCCTATATCACCTATGGTTAACATGGTGAAATAGCTTTGTAAGTGAAAAGACCTCTCGGCACTTAGGAAACTTTATAATTCATCATGGAAGAACAGACACCATTTCTTCCTGTTTTGTTCCCCAAACCAGATTTACTTTTCAAATCCAGCCCTCAAAACTGTATTTCTCTGAGAAAGTCATTTCCCACATGCAATTTTCAGACAATGTGGTCCGCCCCGAAAGCATTATGCAGAATTCTATTTCTACATATATTTTCAATAGTCTCAATTATTGTTCTGGAGATTTCAAGATTTTTGGAGGGGAAAGGTCATACAATACCTCAGAGAGAGGCTCTATACCTGGATTTGCTTGTACTCTCTGCTGTTCACTTTGGCTATGCCCATCAAATCTCTCAACGTCTTCTGGATAGGCTATTTAATACCAATTGCCTCCTCTGAATGCCACTAAATTGACAATGCAGCTTTCATGGAAATGTTCGAGCAAGGAAATTCGAATGGCTCAAAACAATTTGAAGTAAATCTGTCTAGTTAAAAATTAGCTCAATGAATATAGAAGCCAAAGAAGAATTTCTAATTTTAATACTACTTAATCTTAGTTACTTAAAAATGAACACTTTCCAAGTATTATCTTAACAATGTAACAATACAGATCTTTACCAAGTCTTTATAGTACAAGGCAAAACCCTAATATGGCGGAAAGAAGTCTGATAATAGAAAAAGTCTTGAACTACCATGTTTCCCCAAAAATAAGACCTAGCCGGACAATCAGCTCTAATACGTCTTTTGGAGCAAAAAGTAATATAAGACCCGGTCTTACATTATATATATGACCGGGTCTTATATTATAGTAAAGTAAGACCGGGTCTTATATTGCTTTTTGCTCCAAAAGACCCATTAGAGCTGATCATCCGGCTAGGTCTTATTTTCGGGGAAACACGGAAAGTAAGTGTGGCTTTCACTTAACACTAACAGGCAGATAAACGAAAGGTGAAATAAAGCACTGTTAACATTATTTTCTCTGGCTCTATGTAAACATACTATATTTAACGACATATAAACAGTGCAAGTTTTAAACTATTTTTTGTGACTGTAGACCACTTAAATAATCAGTAAGTAGTAAATATTTATAAATAGAATCTTATGCTTGAAAACTGTCCTGATTTCATGGGAATTTCTCTATGTATATTCTATCATTGCTCTGATATTTTCTGCTTAAACTGTATTAAGCCAATTACTTGTAAAAAGCATGTAAGAACTATGAGTACTCCTATAAAGCTTTCTATTCTGTTTGTGAAATAGGACTATTTTCACAACGCCAGGCAACTGGTAACGCAGTGCAACAGCTTCTTTCTTCCCATATGTAAATCATTCTGTTTATAATAGTATCTGATTATTAAGGATTTTTACCTCCAGGAAAAAGAATATCAAAGTTATACTGATACCTTTCCTAAAATAGCAAGGTCTGAGAAGTATAAATGCCAGCCACATTGAGCACATTGCAAACTAGTTTTATCATGTACCCATCTGCCACCTGGTTTATCACTGAGGATAGCTTACACTGCTGTTGTGCATGAACTTTAATACGAGCCCAGAACGGCTTAGCCAACAATGAGACATTCCCTAGCAAATAACATACCCCTCAAGATGGAATTATGCTTACTTTAGACTTACCTATCTGGGATAAAGAATTTGGCAACTTTCTGTAGCTCACCAGATCCTGTGCTTTAAAAGAGCCTGACACACAAATGAAATGTTCCAAGAATTTAACATGTACCTTCTAATTAATCAAGTTATAGTCCGTGATAAAACATACTTTTATGTGTTTTTCTCTTCGTGATATTTTTAAATACAGTTCTTTATAGGAAAAGAGCTCACAAGTACCAGTATGATGAACAAGAATAACCTTAGTTTTAAATAAGGAAAAAATTCTTACTGCATTTTAAAAAATGATTTTTAATATCTCCCATGCCCTTTAATGTCTACATCTAATCAGTTGCTACACCCTGTGGACCCTAAGCCTGTCACTTTCTCTGAGCATCCACATCCGTCCTCTTTTTCATTCTCATTATTACCCTTACCCATAGTCCCTCATCTCTGGTCTACAACCTCTACTTCATCTTATATGCATTCTATTCTTCCTGTATAAAATGTCACTAGAACACAACTCCTGTAAGGTTACTTGCCTAACAAACTGTCTTCTGATGTTCCCTATTGGGTATCAAACTTGCTACCTCCTCCTCAATGACCTCCTAAATGGAGCACCAATCCCCCTTTCCAACCTGATTCCTCCTTTCTTCCTACAATATTAACTGCCTGCCCCACCCCCATGCCCTTCTTCTCTATCTTCTACCCATTCTTCTAGTCTCCTCAAATGCTGTAAAAAAAATGTGACCAGAGTATTCAAGATGTTTATGGTCTGAATCTCATATCAGCACCCAATACAAGTATTTTTTAATCTGTTTTTATTCTTTTACATACAATCCTGGATTCTAAAACTGGACAACCTTGGTTCAACGCTGTGTTGTGTTATTTCCAATTAAGTAACCTTGGGCAGTAACTTGCTGGTGTCGCAGTTTCCTCATCTGTGAGAGCGAGACATTAACAGTACCCATCTCACAGGGTTGTTCCAAGGAATGCACGGATTAATTCATAAACCTTACTCTGGCACATAGAAAGTACTTCAAAATGTTAGCAATCATTGTTGTAGCTATTCTCCTCATCGCTATGCTTTATATATCATTGGATACAAGGCCAAAACATGGTTAAAAACATGGAATAAAGAAAAAAACAAGCATCCTAGCTCTACAAAGGACAAGTGTTTTCTAGTCATGCTACTTGATCTTTAAGATAAAGGTCATAAGGCCTATTTTCCAGCTGTAAAAAAAAACACGATTAAATGAGATATTTTGTAAATATATATGGCAAGTGGCAGCTTCTATTATTAATTCTTATTTATATGTTTATAATTTCACAGATGTAGAAATTAAGGAACGGAAAGAGTAAATGTTTTTTTCAGGCCACATATGTAATCAGATCTGGCCTAGCAAAATAAAATCTATACATCATGAGGTCATCTATGCCCTACCTCCACCAAAGTCTATTACTCTGTTCAAGTTATAGACAAAATGCAATAAATACATACACATACCACAATTTTAAAATAACAATAATAAGATTGACACCACCGCTTACATTTATAAAGTGCTCTACTTCTCAAAACATATTATCCCCCATGTGGTCTATTTTTGTTCCACCGGCACTGCAGCAAAGGCTGGACTTGCAAAACAAATGCATACCTGTAGTGTTTAGAGGAACTGATGTATCTTTTCATACCTAACCTTTCTGAAACTAAAAATTAGTAAACAGAAATGTCAATGAGGAAGTCTTTGGTTGGAGAATACCGAGCTTTTCCCACCAACTCCTCCCCCCGCCCCAGCAGGCCTTATGCCCTCCTATTCTTTCTATCTGTCACCTAAGTTGACTACCACCACCCCACCCCAGCCTATCTTTCTACTAGGATAAGAGCTATCTAACTACACGGAGTGCTGAAAGGTAAGGCTTTCCTTATAATCAGATCAGACAGAAACAAACAATATGGGAATGTATCATTATTACACATGGAGAAAATGTCAAATATACAGTGTCAAATATACATATATTTTTTAAAAATTCTTTGGAGGAAGAAATATCTTCATTTTCTGAATTTAAATGGAGTTGATATCTGTATGGACATCAGCCTTTGGATTATACAGTATTTACCACAATTCTTTTTAATAACATGATATCATTTAACATCCAGATGATTTGAATACATTGGCATTATCTTGGGAAAATTTGTATCTCCATATATACACTCACATAAAACTTGTGTCCACACTTCATGGGAATATAAGGAACACCCATGAGTATTACCAACTATTATTAACCTTTTGGGGTATATAAATGATACATCTCTAAATTTCTTATAACAATGTCAAAAAAGATGATGGTTTTTCTTTTGGAGCTTATACACTACTTGAAGCATAATACTTATTTCAAAAACATCTTCACCTTTTTAAAATATTTGATCTCAGTGGAAAAGCAATTCTCCACTCTATCCAGCATGGCTATATTTCATCCTGAGATTAGTATAATTCTGAACTGTTTTAACAAAGGATAATCACAGAAACTTAAATCTCAAAAACAGTGGGAAAAGTACTAAATTCATAATGCCTAATACTGTAACAAAAATCCTTCCAAGATTCTTCCTTTTTATGGCCATCATAGGCATATGTGTTAAGATGCCTCTGGAGAAAACATGAATAATTACCTGAAAGAGATGTAATTTCAGAATTATTAAAAAACTAATAATATGCATTTGCTAAGTGTTTTTTTCAAGGATATAGCTGTAATGCTTACAGCAATGTATATTTTTTATAATAGGAAAAATACTGCATGAAAGCAACTTCTCTACCTCAATTCTAAACATACAAAATATGTCTAGAGACATACATTGTCACATGTCAACAGCTCTTCTGGAATCACCTTTGCAATCAATAATTCTCCGATCATTAGTGAATACGCTCCATGACTCATCAGAAACGATACACAAGTTAATGGGGATCATGGTTTCCTCACACTCCAAGCATGTACTGACACTTAATGGTAGTTATGCCTGATATAGTGGGAGACAGAGTCAAGATGACACCAGGCTGCACAACCCTTTTGAGGTTCTCTATAAAATCTGCCACCCACCCCCTGAAGAAAAGAACCCACTATATCCCTTCTGTCTTCTATTTTTGGCATCCTTCGAGGCAATAAAAGTAAGCATACTTTATATAGATAGAAAAGAACGACATTTTTTCAGCTTAACACTCACTGCGCATGGCAAAATGTACTTCAGTTATGAAAATATCTAAAAGGAATGTTTCCAGGACCTATGCCATTGTGCTTTGTTTACCAGTCAGATGCTTTTTCAAGAATGTGTTCAAATTATAAAGACAAAGTCTCCATGTACAGGAATTCCTCAGTGCCTATAACATTACCGCAGAAATGTATTTTTACCTTTCCTAACATTCAAAACAATGCTCTGTTCCCTACAGATAAAAATCTTCCATCGTTGCAAATCCATTAATCTTTGATTACCATTTGGTCAGGAGTTTTCCTGGAGTTATTTGGTGTTTTTATTTTATGAGGAAGGAAAGTCATAGCAAAGAAAAATAAATATTAAGCATTTGAAGATAATTGCTGTTTACCGAAAGCTCTATTCTAAAATAAATTTTAGTGACTCGTTTATGTTTGGTAACTTTAGGACAATGATAACTATAGTGTCTCTAAAATGTTCCTAAGTAGCAATCATACTCTATTCTGGCCTCGGAGAGGTGTTAAGACTCATCCTCTAATTATAAGCCTTTTCTGTATTATTACTACCTCACCATTAAATCTCTAAACTAAATAGTAGTTTTGAGGAAATAAAAATAGATGTTAGGTGGTGTGTTTTCTCAAATTTTGATTACAATGGGTAAGAATGATGTATGATACACTTTGCTAGCTTGTAAAAATAAAAGTTCGTTTTACTGCGTTTTGACTAGCAAACTCTTTAGGCTTTCTCCCAGAATACTGCTTTGCAGCTTTATTCTAGACCACTTTCCAATAGAAATGTAATGTAAGCCACGTTTGTTATTTTAAGCTTTCCAAGAGTCACATTAAAACAGTAAAAAAAAAAAGTAAAATTAATCTAATAATATATTCTAATGAAACAAATATATCCAAAATATTATCATTCCTACATATTTACAATCAACATAAAAATAACATTAATTGGATTTTTACACTCTTTCCTTCATACAAAGTTTTCAAAATCCAATCTGTAGCCACATGTGGCTGGTAGTGGCTACTGTACTGGACAACACATCCTAGATTTCCAAAAATATGGAGCTTTTTGGCCTAACAGGCTACACACTTTAAAATCTTCCTGTGTAACATCCTCTATGATCATATTGCTGTTAGGATTTTATATTGAGTCAAACATTTAAAATATATGTAATTCACTTCCTTCCTCCATTCCCATGGCCGGCATGTCTATTGCCCACCCTAAAGGCTTTTTTAGAGTATAGGAAACCCCAATCACCTATTCTTTTCAGCTTCTTCCAAGCAAGACCTGAGATGTTCTCTAATCTGCGCATCTTTCATAACCAAGCAGAAAGCCAGAAGGTGCAGAAAAGCTACTCCCTATGTTTCTATAAATAGATATATCTAATACAGGCCTAATGTAAGGTGACAATGATAAATGCAAGGGCAATTTTTTGCTTACAAATGAAGGTAAGAAATTTTATATAATAAAGTAACACAGGCTTCCTCAATGAGAAATACAATTTTTTTCTTTGCCCCCCTACTCCCAGGAGAAACCTTGGGATATTCTGTTCTTGTTCTGGAACAGAATCCAGTGTTTCATTTCAACGGAATTCTATGCCCAGAGGAAGAAAGAGAATGCTGGAATCAAAATTTAATGAATTCAACTTGGAACCTAAGTTTGCCTCAAATGTGGAAATGTAAACACAGGCAATATCTCAAACCATAAAACATTTTGGATTCTGTTGGCATGACTGCACAAAGTACCACACTTGAGGTGTATCTGCACACAAACTTGTTCTTCGTTATATGAGAAAAAAATTAAACTAAGGCACATGTGAGGTTTTCTGAGTCTCTTACTAATAATAAGACCTGATTATTATGTCTTAAGTGACACTGTAATTATAGAGAGATGGATGAACAGGTTTTCTGCTGCTGACCCAACCTGTTCCCTAGAACACAAAAGGCAACTTTTGTAGCCCTCAATGAGGACACCCCCCCCATTAAACAAATAAAACTAAACACTGTGTCTACATTTTGTGACAAGGTCTAACAACACAATAATCCAAAAAAATGTCAATCCCATGCAAATACACAACACAAATGAAAATCAAAACACTGTAGGATTCCTAAAAACAGTTTTGAGCTGTATTTGTCACCAACTTTAAGAAAGCAAAGCTACAATGTGCTTTCTCAGGCTACAAAATAAATGTATTCAGTGTCTCTGGCCATACCTCTACAGCTAAGACATTCTAAGTTTTCAACTAAATATTCTTCAGATGAATTTTACACTCGTTCAACTTTCATTTTAACTTGTCTCAGGATAATATTTTATCTCAACAGCAAGACAAGGAGACACACCAACACTCTCCGGAACCTACACAGAGATAACATGGAGTGGATGGGTCACTTCTGGTGCTAGAGAATAGTTATGCGCTAAATACCCTGTGCATAAACAGACGTTGTGTTCAAACCCAGGAAGTAGGAACACCGTGTCCACTGGTGTAGTATTTCAAAGCACGTTGCAGAGGGCCTGCAAATCCAAAGGCATTATGACTTCTCTCTGGGTGTATTAATTTAAGAAATTGCTCAGAGTACGGCCAAGTTTACCTTCCGTTTGCTATCGCTTGTGCCTGAGCTGGTGGGCACACACAGTAAAGACAGTGGCAAGAATTTTTGGGCAGCTTCGTATTCAACCTTAATCCCAGGGAAACACACTGCACAGATATACACGGCAGAATCCCAGCAGCCGCATACTCTCCCGGCCCGGGAGAGACTTAAGAACACACTCACTCTTCTAGCAACACCTCTGTAGTTGTGAAGTGCTGTGCAAAGGGGCAAGCATAAGCTCCACCATATACCTGCTCGTGTTACAGGCTCTGGAATCAAAGTATTCTCACATGACACATTACTACCAATAACAGATTCCGGCTCCGTTTAAAAAAAGAGGGGGGGGGGAGCGCTACATATTTGTCCTGCTTTTGTCTAAAAACCAGAACCCAAGTACTCACTATTTTTCATTCTTTTCAACCTTTCATGAAAGCAATTCAATCAACCCACTGCGGCTCCACCCAGAGAGCGTCTATACTTACTTTTCTTAGTTTTTGAATGACGCACTACAAAACGATGGAAAAAAAAAAAAGAAAAAAAAAAGGGAGCCCTCTCATGCAGGGCGTCTTCCGCCCTGTAAACTTGGCAAAAGGCAAACTGGACTGAAAGACAGCACTCTCCATATAAGGAAGCCCAGCTAAACATGTCATGCGTAATTTATGGGTAGCAGGCAGAGAATTAACCTTTGCGTGCACATATTTGGCCCAGTTGAAAACCGGGCTGAATGGCAGCCCCGGGGGACAGGGATGCGGGATCTCTTTGGGAGAACCCGTGGCTCCCAACTGATGAGCTCGCCACTGCCCCCGACAAAGGTCATTAAGTTGTAAGGACACTTCCACGCACCTGTTTATTCCCCCCCCCCCGCCACCACCACCACCACCACCTTTTCTTTCTTTCTCTTTCTTTTCTTTTTCTTTCTTTCTTTCTAGGTGGCAAGTTGGACGCTGGCTGTGCTGTGCCCGTGTCCGCAGCGCCCGGGCAAGCGCTGCGGGAGCTGGGCTGCAGCTGCAACCTCCCGCCTCCCCTGCAGCCCGCGCTGGGGTGTGATGGGCACGCCGCCGCCGCCGGCCCGAGCCTGCCCTCACTTCCTCCTGCAGCCACACAGCCCCGACAGCGCCCAGACAATGCCGAGCGGCAGAGCCGCGCCGGGGAGCTGTGAACATGGAAACTTACCTCTCACATGTTTTTTTTCACAGGCAGCCCGACTGCCGACCGAGTGCCCAAGGCATTGTGGGAGTCCTGCTGCCGAGAGCCCCGCGACGTCAAATGGAACTTGTCAGCGCCCAGTCACGGGAGCATGGTGAGCGCCACGACTCCTCCAGCTGCAGTGAAAAGACTGTTGCCTGTCGCTGTGCAGCCTCTTATCGCCGAGCGCCGGTTTCCGCCGCTGCTGCGCGGCCCCTCCCCCGCCAGCCCAGCCCCACCAGGAAGCCCGGCGCGGACTCGTCGAGCTCCGGCACGCACGCGGCGGCCGAGGCAGGCGCGCCCGCTGCCCGCCGCCCGCCCGCCGCCCCGGCCCGGCCCGCCCGGTCGCCCCTCAGCCCAGCGGGGTCCGCGACGCGTGCCCGGTGCCACGCGCGGGCCGGCGAGGAGACCCAAAGGCACCGCGAGCGGGCGCTGGCGAGGTGCCTCCCCGCAGCCACCCGGTGGTATCTCCCATCTCACGCGTTCCCCATTATAAGCGCCGAGCCGTGGTGCAAACGGGGCTGCGCGCGCTCCTGCTCCTTTCCGCTCCTTCCCGGGAGCCGGACCCCCACGCGCGGTCGTTTCCGAAAGAGGCCGGTGGACGGGGCTTTGGAGGGAGGCCCGCCAGGTTAGACTGAAGGTGAGACTGGGTCGGGATCAAACTGTAGGAGCGGATGGGGCTGCCGCCTTAAAAAATGCACCCCGGTGTTTGAACCTGGATGGCTCACAGGCGGGAAAAAAAAACCGCCTGCGAGACCGCCGCCAGGGTGTAGCTTGCTCAAGTCGCAAGGGTGTTCGCAGTTTTGGAATTCCTTAGTAAAACTGTCACACAAGCACCAACACTCACATACCCGCTCCCCATCTAGTTTATAAATACGATTTGCAATGTAAAATCCCCTTTCTTTCCAACTGTGCATTGGGTGATTTATAGAAGCCGAGCCGCGTCCTCCCCCCCCCCAACCTTTAAAAATAAAATATTTTCTGAAATACTGGAATATTCCAAGGCAAACAAGTCATATTATTGTTGGAGCAAAAGAAACCACAGCCCCAACTCGTAATTCACTGGGTGTTATAAGATGTAACTTGGCTTCACTTTGAATGGAAAGAATCCTGGACTAACGAGATATGATACAGTTTTGCAGATTGGGGGGGGGGCAGCATTTCCTTTGGATTTAAGGACTTTCGGTAATGTGTTCAATGACTGTAGTCAAAAAACATTTCCGTATTTGGACACAATTTGGGACAAGGTGCTAGATATGGTGTGATGTTGATGTTCTTCCTACAACTTTATGTTTATATTAAAGAGAGTGGGTCCAGCTTAAGAAGGAGAAGGAAAAAACATCATGAAACATGCTAACGTACAGAAATACTTCCAGAGGCATTAATAACAAACTTGAGTTCTTGACCTTTGTCTAGCTCCATAAGACACTGAGTTAATACTGCTGTACTGCTCCCTTCCAGAACTAGTTAATTAATTAAATGTTGCCACCTCTCGGTGTTGATCATTAAAAATTATCCAAGTGAACACACAACTGAAGCAAATTAAAAATACACTGACACTTTCTCAGAGAACAGGGCGGACATGCTCTATCTGTCAATTGATAGCTGAGAGGCCGTCCTCCTAATTCAGCATCCATTTCAGCAACTACATGAAGCGCCCGCTATGCCAGAGATGCAAGAATGAACAAGATAGGGTCCCTACCCTCAAGGATAACACCTCTGCTAGGGAAGAGGCAAACCAAATAATTCTCCCTGAGGGGTAAACGCTAAAATGGTGAAGGCAAGCCCAAAGGGGGCCCTGAGGAGAGTCAGGGAAGGATGTTGGGAGAAGTTATTTTAACTGGTACCTTGTTTCCCCGAAAATAAGACACCCGGAAAATAAGTCCCAATTAAGATCGTCAGCCAGACCAACGCACTTAGTACGTTATAACGATGTTCCAGAAGAAAGTGACATGATTGTATTTGAATAAATGTAGATTGTTGTACATGAAAAAAGACATCCCCTGAAAAGAAGCCCTAATGCGTCTTTTGGAGCAAAAATTAATATAAGACCCAGTCTTATTTTTGGAGAAACAGGATACCTTGAAAGGTGTGTAGAAATTAGCAAAAGGAAAAGGGAGTTCTGTCTAGGTCAAGTGGAGAAAAGAGCATGGCAAATACAACAGACCTGCCAGTCTGTCTGTTAGAAGTGAGGGGAGGATAAGAGCAGGGGAGTGACAGGAAATGAGCTAAAAGTAGGTCTGTGTTAACCTTACTCTGAAAACTGGGATGAACTAGAAGAGTGTACACAGCAAGGGGATTTGTGGAGTTTGGTTGGACTTGTATTTTTGTATTTCAGAAAGATCCTTTGGCAGCAGTTTGAGGGTGAATTGGGAATGTGGGGTGGCGCTGATGGAAGAAGGGTGAATGGGTGTGGACAGACTGGAAAAGTGACTCATGCAGGGAATGAGGAAGGGAGGAGCCTTGTGAGACTCCCAAATCCCTGGTTTAGCCTACTGAATTGTTTGCTACTTGCCTTTTAATGTCTTCAGTTTGCCTCCCATTCTCCATGACAACCCCTGACTTCTGCATCTGGTAGCAGGTTGGTGCACTAGCTGGTTTCCATGTGTCTCTCCTCAGAATGTCCAATGAACTAACTGCTAAGGGCTAATCCTAGTTGCAGGAAATTATTTAAATTATTTTCAGACCCTTGTAGACTTCCAAGTGAGAGCTTTGGTGTTTTGTTTTGTTTTATTTCTTGTGGGTTAGAAAATTTGCTATTTGGAGCAACGTGGTAAAAAAAACAGAACTTTGACCCTGTATATGGTGCAAGAGGGGAAATTATTTTTCCACTTCAGCACTGGAGGAGGGGGGATGCTCTGAGGACAAAAGAGAAATTGAAACTGAGACAAATTTTCTGCTCCACTGAACAGACTACAAAGAAATACAAAAAAGACCCTTGAATGTTAGAAACACTAGAATAAACATCCCAGTAAATCACAAAGAAGAGGGAAAACAATGTTATTTTATGTTAGATAAAGGAAATAGGGGTGGCTAAGAAAATTTATATAAAAAACCTATATAAACTTTCGTAAACCTGGGACTCAAAAATGAGTTAGAATAATGATATAAAACTTCATTGCCACTGGTTTAGCTTTATTAGCATTTATAATATTATAGCATGAATAGTGGCATTTTAAATTTCAAAGCACTGTAGCAAACATGAGATCCTATGTTAAAAAATATTAAGTCATGCTGCCAGCTTTCAAATACCAGTGGCATTCTAACCACATTTCAAATTATGGAAATTATTTAAAAATCATTATAGTAATAAAAAATAAATAGTTCCGCATTCAGGATACCCATTGATATTCTCTCAGTGCCAAAAGAGAATTATGGTTTCTTTCACTTCTATGAAGTGTAGTTATAGTCTACAGGTTCATGAGTGAGTATCTCCATAAGTATAAAAGAAGGTCTTTTGTGGGTAGAGAGGAAAATTATAGAAAACAATTTCAGATGAAATAAAACTACATTTTCAGATAAAGGAAAGAATGTTCACGGTGGGTTCCTAAAATATTTTAGACCATTCAATCCTTAATTATACCAATTAATCTCAGTAGAAATACAGTTAAGGAATATGGCTTTTAGAGATAATATCAGCTACCTGTTTTACCAACAATACAGATAAAGGAGATGGTAGTGTGTATCTTCTTCACTCAAATGGGAGTCATTAAGGCACCTGTGTAAGTACGTAAGTATGGGTGTGAATTGTGAGTATCTTTCTTGTTCTCCATGCCATATTTATAGCTCAATAAGCTCTCACAAATAAAATCTATCATTTCTGGCCAAAAAAAAATCATCTAAATGAAAATATCCCAAGAAAGTATGTTTTTTCAAAAATCACAATATGAAATGTTCTCGAATCACTGACCTAAGATGCTGTTTTTATTATACCAGGAGAAAAAGAATCCATTACAAGAGAGTGTCAATTTGAGACCCAAATTCAGGGCCCTTGCTTTCTAGTCCATGTTTAAATACAGATAAGAGAAGAAGCTGCTGGAAAGCAATGCTAGAAACATACTCTTGTATGGCAAATCCATTTTTAAGTAAATGTAATAAATGTATCTCCATTAAATTTCACAGCAGGAGAGGAGGGGCACTCTTCTTAGTCTGGATTCAAACTTGTTCAGGTATCAATAAATATACTTGATAGAATTACACGAATTTAGTTTGCCTTCAAGGACCTTTATGTATTTCACATACCAAAGTAAGTTTTTAAAATTATACCCAGTATTTAATTATATAAGATATATATCCTATTATATATTGTGTGTAATTGTAGTATGGACAGTCCCTGAATTACGATGGTTTGACTTCGGATTTTTCGACTTTACCATGGTGAGAAAGCGATACGTATTCAGTAGAAACCATACTTTAAGTTTTGAATTTGGATCTTTTCCCAGGCTAGTGACGTGCAGTACAATAGTCTCTTGTGATGCTGGGCAGCTGCAGTGAGATGGTTTTGCCCACCTGTAGGCTAATGTAAGCGTTCAGGGCATGGTTAAGGTGGGCTAGGCTGAGCTATGATGTTTGGTAGGTTAGGTGTATTAAATGCATTTTCATCTTAATATATTTTCAAACTTAACAATGGGTTTATCATAAGTCAAGGAGCAGCTGTATATCATGTAGCACAACACACACACACACACACATACACACATATATATGCCACTTAATGTATAAATCGCATAAATGTGAAAAGGTATAAAAATCAATGTATTTGTCTTAAAATACTTATAAAAATTAAAACTGAGTTAACATATTAATTTGATTATATATTTCTCAATTATTTTACCTAAAAGTTGAATCTAAATCTTCAATGTAATTATTCTGGTATCTGACAATATAGAAATAGAAAGCAAATACATTTCAGAATTGAAAGTTTAGGACCACAGAATTTTAGTATGGAATGGAACATTAGAGACCATCTAACCCTATTCCCTTGTTAGATCAGAGGACATTCACTGTGAAAGTAAATTGGAACTGTGACGGAGCAGGACTGGCATTAATGTCTTCTGACTCTCTCAAGCCATTTATTTTCATTGTTTTTCTTAAAGATACTGGGGCAAGAAAAACTCTAATATAGGCATGATGGTTCCCCACGTTTAATGTGAACAAGAGCCACGTTAGATTTCTAATATAGTTGTTTCTTCCATCTTTCCTTTTTTCCCCTTATTTTATGCTTTCCATTTTTCCGTCCTATCTTCTTTCCTTACAGAGAACACTGTTCACACAATGCCTCTACTCATTTCACAAATGTTTGTTGAACATCCACTATGATAAGGCCCGTCTCAGGTACTGTGGTTACAGAAATGAACACCACCTAGTCATTTCTCGCAAAGAGTTTACAGTCTGCTAGCAGGAGACAGACACTAAACACATAAAGAATAAATATAAAGACAAAGATAAACAGAGGAGGCAATTTCACATGGAGATAAGTGCTATGAAGTAAAAGAAAGCAGGATGGGGGGCGAGGAGGGGAGGCTGTGGTTAAACAGGATGGTTAAGAATTGAGGTAGTCAGAGAAGGGGACAGTCTTCAAGGACGTGAGGACCTGGGTGGGGAAGGACCATTCATTCAAAGCATGGGAACTGCAGGTCTACAGCCTTGAATCCTGAGCTCAAGCTAGAGCTGGAACTCCAAGGGGGCACAAAAACTAACAGGATACCTAACTTCAAGGAACTTACAGTCAAGTGACAGAAAAAAAAAGAATCTTAATCAAATCAATCACATTCAAAATGTAAAGCTACAATCATGATACTTTTGGTCCGTGTGGACCATTGAAGTGTTTGGTTGTATTAGAGGTGGGGGTGGAGAGAGGGATGGCACAGGATCCACATTTGCTTTTCACAGATATAACTAGATTACTCTTGTGTGCTTTAGTTATATTACAGATATATCTAGATTACTGCTGTGGAGAGGCTAATGGTCTAATCACAGAACCAGTTACAGGAACTGCCCCAAAAGTGTAGACCCAGGTCAAAGGGCTAGAGGCAGAAAATGGCTGAAGGGCTGGCAGAAGAAATAGATTTGGTCGGAGACCCTTAGCCGTGAGATACAGTGAACATCAGAATCTGACATCTGAAAGCTGAAAAGAGTTCAAAACATGATTACCTCCATGCCTTAAATGACATGAAATATGTAGCATATATATGTGAAATTTTCTTTTTCCTAAAAGGCAATACAGTGTAGAAAATTCAAATTTATTGAAGATAGATAGAATACAGTTATAACAATCAGCAGTGATTCCAATTCCCAGAGATAGTTACTGGTAATATTACAGTTTATTTCCTTCCAGGCATTTCTCAACATATTTGTTATATAGTTGATATTATACTATACATGCAATTTTGTGTTCTGTAATTGTTTCCGATTTACTCCCATAATATAACTTTATAAAACAAATGATATCCCTCATGTCATTCATTATAATATAATCTTCACTTATCACATGAGGTAATGGAGACTGGAAGATTGACCCTTGACCCAAATCTCACAGTTAATAAGGGGTCAAGCCTCTTGCCCCATAGTGCAGTGTGTCACAGCCAACAATCCCAGATCCTGAATTAATGTGTCTAATGTGTAATATATTTCTAAACACTCCACCTGGGACATGCCTTTTAATATGGACTGTCTATTACGGAAAAGAAATATACAATAAGGGTATTTTAATAAATAAAACAGTTATGAAAATAGATATGAAACAGGTAACCAGACAGTCAAAGGAGACATATTACCTGTGCATGCTTATAATATATAATTACATGTAATATTGTGAAACTTCCTACCATCTCATAAAATTGTGTGTTGTGTCTTAGCCCAGAATCCCCTTATAATCTTTTAAAAATAGTATTTATAAGTCTTAAAGTATAAATGCGACACTGTAACTATTTTATGTACAATAATCCAAATATTTCTACATATTAACTCTATTCCATGTAGAATAAAAACAACTGAAAAATATGGGCATTGCCTTATTTATTCCTAAATGTAAACATTTTTTTTGCAAATACCCATAGCAAGGTTAATTTTCCTGCCTAAGTGCCTACTATTCTACCTACTCATTTCATTTTTGAAATTCCTTTCTTTTGGCTTCTGTGATACTCCACATCCCTGTCTCTTTTCATTCCATTGTCTGGGGTCTCTCTCTTTCTCTGAATCTTTTGTTGGCTCTTCATATGCTTTCTTACCTGTTTCCCAAAATTACCATCAGACCACATTTCGAGAGACTTCCGAAAGGGAATTTTGAATAAGAACAACCTGTGTCATGTAAATAAATGATGGGAGCTTCACAGACACACCTTTTTCTCTTTTTCCCCTCTTTGCCCGCTCACAGAGGGGCAACTGAGCAGTACAGTCAGAAATTAATTCTTAATATCTTAGCACAGGCATCAGTATCTGGCTATCGCTCCTTGGTTCATTTAACAAATATTTATTGAGCACTGACTAGATGCCAAGAGTTGTGTTTGGCACTGGGGATACAGATATTACTCAGACTTCTTCCAGGTGCTCACAGTCTAGTCTGGTTAATGGGGAAAGACGTGGAGGGAAGAAACCACACACATTTAGAAAAGAGGGTAGCAAATGAAACAATTCAATTAAATTCAACAAACTCCGAGTGCTCACAGGTGCCAAGCAGATGGGGCATAGGGCTGGGCCAGGTCTTGCTCCTCACCGATCCCCCAAGCAGCTGGCAAACAGTCCAAATACCTGGCACATAGCAAGTGCTTCGTGGCAGAAAGACACAGAAAAGTAATGAAGGGCCATTAGACCGACAAGCAACTTAGATCACTGTGGGGACAAAACCCCAAAAAACAGTTTCCAGGCTCTCGGCCTCACATAGAAAGGTGCTGGCTCGGGTAGTAAATGGCCATCAACTGTGATCAGATGCCAGCAGCTGTGGCTAGTTGGCCGTCAGCTGTAACCCGTAGGCCATTGGCCACTAATATAACGGCTGTGGCTACGCTAGCAGAAGGAATGGGGGCTAGCAAGAGGATGGTGGCTGGCAAGCGCGGACTGCTGTTAGGCAGATTATGTAGATCCTGCTTCCTGTGTCTCCAGCCCAGCCGCCAGCGAGAATATATTGGTTTGACTCCCCTACTTATGGCTCCATGGGTGTTCCTTTTTGGCCTTACCGTGTCCTGCGTTCTTGGGCGGGGAGCGGGAGCAGAGACCCTGCACGACAAATGGCGCAGCAAAGCAGGGTCCCCTGCGTGACAATCACACAAACACTTTAAACAAATTGTTGCCCTAACAACCTGAGGAGAAAGTTTGTTTTTCTTAGTTTTCATGTTGCCATTAGCCTCCTAAGTGTCAAGTCCAGTTCCCAGACCCTAAGGGCCTCCCAGAGGGCAGGCTTCCTGACCCTGCCCTCAATGAGTTCCAGGCTGGCCTTGCAACTTTCTCCTGGCTTCCCTAGACCTTTAGTAACAAATCCTCAATGAGGTGATAGGAGATTATCTGATTAAAGTCATTCACACTAAGGCAGGAATGAGGCTTAATCCTTCAAAAGTGTTTGCTTTGACAAACGATAGCTTGTTAAACCTAATGAATCACTAATTGGCACAATGTGGAGGACTCTGTGGAAGGTCCTTCCTCCTCACCTTCCCAGATTTGCCCCTTCCACTTCCTTCCCTTTCTATTCCCTCTCCTGAGAGAAAGAAGGGAAACGGGTGAGTTCAGAAATGTTAGGGACTCTACACATCTTATCTCTTTGAAACCTCATAAGAGGTCTATGAGTTGGTATTTATGCACCCATCCTAGAAATGAGGAGAGTGAAACTAGGACAGGAGATCTTTATTTTGGCTGCATTTGTATCAATTAAATCAGAATTTGTGGGAGTGATATATACACACACACACACACACACACACACATATATACACACACATATATATACGTTTGTGTATATATATGTATATGTCTCACTCCCAGAAATTCTGATATATATACACACATATATATACACACGTATATATATATATATATATATATATATATACGTGTGTATATATATGAGTATATATATATATCACACACATACACAGGGTGCAAAAAATGTATACACGTTTTTAGAAAGGAAAAAATATTAAAATCACACTAATGGTAACCACTTTGAGCACCTCTTGTAATTGCAGAAGTCAAACATGACTTGTAATCGTCTTTTGTTATCGATATATATTCAGTATTACAATTTTAATACAGTTTTTTCCTTTCTTAAAATGTGTATACATTTTTTGGCACTGTGTGTGTGGGGGGGTTGTGTGTGTATCAATCAGATGATTTCAATGTGCAGCCAAGATTTCCTACCACTGAACTAGAGTTTAGGAAACAAAATTACCCAGAGTGAATGGCAATCCGTTGATCTGCTCCATTTTCTCTTTGGCAAATAAAGTTTATTTGGCTCAATAGAAACAGTGTGCTCTGCAGCAAACTGTCTCACATAGAGTTAGGTTTGGGGAGCTAAGATGGTGGTATACCTTTGTCATGCACCTCGTAGGACATGGTGCTTCTTAGGCAACCAAAATATGTTTCACTTCTTACCAGGTAATCATCAGTGATCCCAGGGGCTTAACAACAAACTAGACAAACAGAGGATAATCTTAAACTCACACAGAGAATAATCCTACGTACTCTATAATGTTTAGGTTGCTGTTTGCTTAAAATTCTTTACCTTCTCTCTTTCAAAGAAATTGTGATCAAGAGCACCCCTTGAGAATGATATCATACATGGCCCCTGAGAGTCAAGAGGGTCCTGGGCCACTTTCTTTCTGATTTATTCATGTAAGACTACAGAATATATGTATGTTGTAGAATACATATACATACATATATATGTGTGTATTTATATATACACATATATATATAATATATATGACTGTTTGGAGATAAAACTTTTGCAAATTTTAATATACTTTATAAATTCATTCAACAAATTAATATAGTTAAATTATCAATACAAATAAATTAATAGAGCATTTCTCATTTATATCTCATTTGCAGATAATGTTAGAAGCGTTCATTTATGGTCTTTCTTAATATGCCATCAGTCCAAATGACCTTCCTAGCCACAGCTGGATGGATCTGAATGCCCATTCTTCTGCCATAGCAGTAAGTAACTGCTGACAGGACCTGATCCCAACTAGGCTTTCTCAGTAATCAATATGTGTTTAGACAATGTTGAACATTCTTTTCCCTTTTCAAACTTTTCCAGTCTTAGATCACCAGTAACGATTGCATTTTCACTAAGTCTTTTTGCTATCAACTTTCCTATCCAGTTCACCGAGCACCTGGCATAATTCTGGCTTTTCCTAGAATCTGAGGCTTTAGGGTGAACAAAACTAGACCTCAAGCCTCCTGAAGCATAGAATCCAGCAGGGACAACAGATAAGAAACAGTCATTAATTATAATCAATTAAATAATATATATGTGCAAAATGTAGCAAAAGAGAAGAATGAGAGTGTCAACAGGTGAATCTAAACTCAAAGGACAGACAATCACCATTATTATTATGATCTGTTTCTCATTGACTTGAAATATCCAGAATTACAGTCTGTGAAAGTCATCACAGTACTTATACCACACGTTTATACTGCCTCATCTCTTCATTTGTAAGACAGAATTCTATCACTGCTGGTATGAAAGAGTGACATAATTTCTGTTAAGATGCAGGATATCCACCACACAGCTTTTGAGGACAAGGCTTGAACAAATCTGTGATTGATACTCCTACATGGCCCTTGCTGGTTTTGTGTTTTTTGTTTTTGTTGTTGTTGTTTTTGGTTGGTGTTTTCTTTTGTTCATTTCCTGAGTTTAATCTTTTAAGGCTATGACAGCAACAGACAAAGCCAGCTTCTCATACTTTCAGAGAATATAGCATGTCAGCTTTTGAATTAACATATAAAAATCCAATTGTATTATCTTTTGTTTTGTCAAAGTTAAAGGCTCTGTTTTAAATTTTTTTGTTCCTGGATGTAAAATCATTAGTTTTTTCTGTTCCTGGATATTAAAGGTGGTACGTGCTTATGATAAATAATGTATCGAGTGCCTTTCATAGGAGTTTATTAATTGTGTTCAGGTGCCATTGTAAAGATGTTTATGCCTGATTGCTCCAGGTTATGGTAGCAATGGAGTGGTAGTCTCTAACTCCTGCCCACACGCTCACTCCCATGCACATTGTAATTTCCTTGTACAGCTTCGAGACACCCGCGTTTCTGCAAATGCACTTTGCTACCTGTCATTTAGTCTCCACAATTAAGTCAAGAAAAAGCTAACTGCATAAAAGAGGCTGGTCACTCTGGGCCTCTCTTTTCATGAAGTCATTCCTCTCTTAAGATAGTCTAAATTACAGACTTAGCCAGAATAGTTTTTCCACCTTGTGAAGACTTGGAGATCTGTTTATTCTTACACAGCCTTGGCAGGACTTCCTTGGAAGAAGCTGTAAATAATTTGTCAGGGTTCCCTAAATGCTGAGAACTCTACATGGGCCCTGAGAGGTGTTAACCTTGTTACATTAGATCTGAGTTTATGGAAAAGACACAAAATATCCAATTTATATGAGGTAGCCACATTAATTGTTAGGAAAAGGGAACACATGGATGATACTCGGCACAACTTTGGATATTTTCCTTACCATAATGAAAGGAGAAGCCAATTGAAGTAAATCTATTTTATGTATAATTAAATTACCAGATGACTAAAGGGAAAACACTGTCTACTTTGGAGTTATGGACATGTGTATTAGTACGAGTATACACATGCTAAATATGACACATGGGCAGTCTTCCTTGGTGAGACTCATGGCTGCTGCAAACTTGCCCTTCAGCCTATACTATTGGCTGCTCTTGGCAGAAGGGCATAGCCACCTCCCCCACCAACTTGGTACAATGGCCTGTGTAGGCACCACACTGTTGATGAGTCAGGTTACAAAACAAGGGTACCCCTATTTCAAAGGCTCCTGTTTTGCCCAGGGCCTTGGCTCCTGTGAGAGAAAGACAGTCTTTGGAGTCTGTTATTAGGCACCAGATTCTGGACAATCTCTCCAAGTCTCCGTTTCCTGTGAACTTAAAATGTCTACCTCATAAAACTGCGATGATGAGTGACATCCTGGAAATGAACTTAACCTAGGTCAGGTCTTTGAGAAATGATAGCTAGTTTTATTCTTTAAAACAGTAATTGGGAATTTAATAATCTATAATATTTAAAAAATAAACTCATGTTAAACTTCCGGGGTTTTCAAAATATGAGGATTAAAATTAAATTACAGCTACTTAAGAAATTTACAGCTGTTCTTTACAAGACAAGAAGTTGATCCTCTTATAGGTGTTTGAATAGACAGGTAGGATATCATTAAAAGGGAACCCACAATGTGCCCTGGAATGATAAACAGGCACTCTAGAAACATCACTCTTAATTGGCCAGTGCACAGCTTTCCTTTGTCCAACTTTCCTCATCCACTTGACAAGGAAACACAGGAGAAGGCCAAGCCAAGCCAAGCCAAGCCAAAGACATCTACCCCTTTAAAGAAGAGTATATAGTATACGGTTGCATGGGAACCTCTTCCTTTGGAGCCATATGTGCATTAAAGAAAAAACAAAAAACAAACAAAAAAAAACCACAAACAAGAACTCAGTCAGAACTGTTGCCTACTTGCTTCTTTGAAGTAACACAAGTCAAGAGATTCTTCCAGGCATAGCTTCCTTTTTTATAGCTTTTACTTTTACCTCCCTGAAAAATGTATCTCTCAACTTCATCAGAACAAATCTGCTCAGAACTCTTCAGAGAGAAAAGAATGATTATGTGCTGCTAAGTACTATTTAGTAACAAATGCTTGGGCCACAGGAATGGTGACATCACTCACAGAAAGAGGAACATTTACACGTTTGAAAGAGATTCTTTTCCAACCAGAGGGTCACCAACCAGAGGAACAAAGCCTAATAAGGCAGGAGGAGAGGCCAGCTGGCTCTGGAGAAGCATCCTGAGCATTCAATTCTGGAGGGCGGTCATCACCCCAATTTAACTACATAGAGTCAAGTCCCAAGGCCATCTGCTCTTTCTATGCTCCCCTCCTGAATCCAGTTCTGTCAACAAATGGTACTATTATGGCAGAAAGCCTGCTACCTGCATACTTTCAACAGGTATGCTATTTGGTTAATGTGCCCACCCAGGGTAAGCAGCAGGTCAGGGAGTAGCTTCATGTTTCAGGGCTGTTCTCTAATATTCATACATTTGAAATGTTTATGCATTTATTCTCTCACGCACATGCACTTGGAAACCCACACACCATCTCACACTTTAATTATTAGATTATTATCTGAGTATACGGTGAGTCATCATTCCCACATACTCGTATTTACATGACAGGATAAAATGCATCACTTAAATAGCACATAAGTCATCTGTACCCCTCCATACTTTCCCTCATTTGTCTCTCCATTCTTTAACTTTGCTGAATTTTCTTCATGATGCTATCATTATCTGAAATTTCCTTTTTAAAAATTTACTTGTTTACTGGTTTACTCATTCTCTCTCCCCACTAGACTGAAGTTCAAGTCCTTGAGGGCAGAAACTTGCCCTTGTCCATCACTGTTTCCTCAGCATCTAGCTCAGTGCTCAACCCATAAGGCTTGATATATACAAACATGAGGCCTGATATATAAATAATGAACAAATGCACTTCAAAATGAAAACAGACGCTTCTCACAAGAATTCAAATCCTCTCCTCTCACAACAACCTACTTCCTGAGAAGAACCACAAAGTGAGAGTCACCAAATACCTCCTATGGTAGGACCATAGAATAGAAAAAAAATGTCTCAATATTAAAGTCATGTAATATTAAAATGTTTTTTCAGTTCTTTGAAATTTTTCTGAAAATTTATTGTCCCAAGTCTCTTCCACCCAGTGAAAAAGTTGATAGTTCAACTTTAAAGCTGCCTCTCGCAGGGAGCCTTGCACCATTGATGCACCTGGAAGTATAACGTTCAATTGTTTTGATGTTTCAGGTGACATCTTATATTTTTTTATGTTGTGGCTGAAAATCCACTTCTTTTAATATTTTCCCTCTTAGAGTATAAGATTTCTAAGGCAGGGGCTGCACTATGTAATCAAGAGTCTTAACTGGATCTAAACCATAGCTTTGCCTCCTTGCTTTCCAATAAATAAGTAGTAGAGACAGTATAATAACGTGATAAAGACCCAGTTTAGAGAAGGGCACACCAGGATCAGTTTTGTGACCATCATCAAGCTCTCCTTCCCTCTCCGAACCTCTTTTTCTTTTTCTTAAATCTGTAACATAGGAATAATAATACTTATTTCACAGGGTTGGTGCAGACATTAAATTAGTTAAGCATATGAAACACTTGGCATACAATATTTAAAAATGGTACTAAAAGCTAGTACCGTGTTTCCCCGAAAATAAGACATAGCCAGAAAATCAGCTCTAACACGTCTTTTAGAGCAAAAAGTAATATAAGACTTGGTATTTATTATATTATATTATATTATATTATATTATATTATATTATATTATATTATATTATATTATATTATATTATATTATATTATATTATATTATATTATATGACCCGGTCTTACATGATAGTAAAATAATACTGGGTCTTATATTAAGTTTTGCTCCAAAAGATGCATTAGAGTTTATTGTCTAGCTAGGTCTTATTTTCGGGGAAACACGATACTAAAAAATGAAATGCCAAATATATGGTGATGGAAGGAGAACTGACTCTGAATGGTGAGCACACAATATGATATATAGATGATGTATGACAGAATTATACACCTGAAATCTATGTAATTTTACTAACAATTGTCACCCCAATAAACTTTAATTTAAAAAAATGAAATGTAATGGTACTAAACACTGATAATAAGAAATGTGATAGTGAATCTATTATTAACATGGTCCCTATTATCATCATCATGATCATCTTTATTATTTAGGGCCTAATGACCTCAAGAACCAAGTCATGTATTTATAACCTTAAACTTGATATTAAGGTTATTAAGGTTATAAAAGAAACAGTTTCTGTAGAGTAGCTTTATAATCCACTTCAAGACCAAAAATAGAATCAGTAAATAATTGCAAAACAATATGTGAGCTATATGCATAGCACCGAGGCCAGCACAGGCAGATAGATGGTGAATCAGGAAAGGATTCTGAAAGGAGATTGCTCTTCCACCTGGATTGAGAAAAGCAATGGACCCTAACTGACAGCGAAGGGTGGGCACATGTTTTCTGGGTGATGAAGGCAGGGGCAGAACCGGTGCAAAAGCAGTGGAGCAGCAGTGCAGAGCGATCGCCCCTCAGGATTCTAAGACATGAGCGGCAGCCACTGTGAACTCCCCTCTTTTTATCTCAGTACGAAAGAGCCAACACAGAAAAAAAGAGAACTTCTTGGTCTATTTGTTGTCTTCAGGGACCATTTTTTTGTTTCAGTTCCTTTCACTCAGTGTTACCAGAAGAATCCCCAACGGACAAGTGCATGCCATAAAAGGTTGGTGCAAAAGTAATTGCGGTTTAAAAGGTTAAAAAATTGCAAAAACCACAACTACTTTTGCACCAACCTAACAGTTCAGTGTACTGCCATAACCATGGCTTCCTGCAGACAAACTTGGGAGATAGCTGTTATTTTTTTTATTATTATGCCTATTGGAGTGTACATGAGGCTCAGAAGTGTTGAGGCCTTTTCCTTAAGCATCATTTATTTTAGGATCTACTACGTTCCATGCATTGTTCTAGATACTGAGGATATAGCGTGAATTAAATAGACCAAATCCTTGCTCTCATGGAACTTACATTCTAGTGAGAGAAACAGACAATAAATAATTGCATAAAGAAATAAAGATGAAAATGTTGTGTAGTCTTAAGTGCTGTAAGAAAATTAAAACTGTGTAAAAGGATAGAGAGTGACTGGGTGAGGGACACTGAAATAAAATATGTGGCTGGTCATGGAAGACACCCCTTCGGAGGAACATTTCAGCAGAGATCTGAACAAAGAAGGATTGTGTCACAGTAATATGTGTAGGACGAGCACGTCAGGAAGGGAGAGGGAAGAGCGTATGCAAACTCCCTGAGTCAAGAATGAGGTTGGGATACCCTAGGAGCAAAAGGAGGAGTGGAGCCACAGCACACTGAATAAAGGATGAGAGAAAGGAGATGAAGGAGGAGATGTAGGCGGAGGCCAAACTATGTGAGCTATAACAAGGAATTTGGATCTTATCCCAATTAAAATAGGAAGCCCCTGAAAAATGTTGAGAAGGGAATTACATGATTTGATTTGCATTTTAAAAGGTCATGCTGGCAGGATGCAAGAGTAGAAAAAGATAAAATTCTGAGAAGCAGACCCGAGAGGTCTAGAACAGAGGTGGCAGTGTCTCACACAGTGCCCAAGATGGCAGAAGGGGTGACCCTGGTCAGTCTTGCAATATATTTTGAAAAAATATGTTGATAAACATACTGATAGGTAGGATGTAGTGAGAGAAGAAAGAAGAAGTCAATGATACTTTTGACCTAGATAACTGGGTATAAGATGCTGCCAATGATTGAACAAAAACCAGTAGGGATGGAGCAGAGAAGGGTAGGCCATGGGGAGTTTTATTGTAGACATGTTGACTTTAACATGTCTATTAATATCTGAGTGAAGATGTTTACTAATCCCTCTGAGCTATGAGTCCAGAAGTTGGCAGAAAGTGAAAGAGGTATGGATTTTTTTAAATTTAAAATTATGAGACTAGATATCTGGAGAAAAAAGAGAAGTAAATTACCCAAGATCCACAGTCCCTAAGTGACAGAATGGAAATTGAAAATGAATCTTTTGACATAAACCCACTTTCTCTTGCTACCACAAAGATTTGCATGCATTCAGAATTATGAGTACTGGAGTAGAATGTGGGTGCTGAGAGCAGGAACATTCTAGAATCACTTATATAAAAGAGTGAGAATTTTTTCCAGTGCTTATGGACTACAGAAATTCATGGTTATATCTTTCCTTCCCTTAATTATTTTTTTCTGCACAGGTGATGATATATGCACATTTAGCTTAAAACAAAACAAAAAACCTCAAGAAGCAAAAATGCTCCGGGGCGGGGGGATGAGAATACCTGACATCCAGATCTTAGCCCCTAACATCATTCCCCACTAAAAAAAAAACAAGAAATGAATGATTCTGGGGGTGGAACAGGGTAGGGTACCACATCAGCCTAGAACATCTTTTTATGCCAGAAGGTAACAAAATGCTCACTAAATGTGGGGCAGGCCACAATGACAGACAAGCCAAATGAAAGGGCACTTTGAACAGTAAAATAATTAAGGCAGTAATAAATTATAAACCACTGAAAAGACAGAAATTCATGAGTTACCAGTAACAGATAGATACATACATTAATAATTAAAAAGATGGGAGAGCAGGGAGTTCTTTTACTTATAGTGGAATGCAAATGTGCAGGGAGTGCTGGAGTTAGAAGATCTTCATTTTGTAACCACTATAGTAAAGATTACATCGGATGAGAACATCAATTAAAACTAAACCCTAAGGAAAATGTCTTATGAGGCGCCATTACTATAAAATGAAGAAATCAGGTAACACCTTGACTAGGCAACCAAAATGAGCATCACCAGTGTGGGACAGATGAGCATTGTGTAGTTCTAGACATGATAGCATGAGAGGAAACAACATCACCTGGCAGTATTCTGGCAGAAAATGCATAACCACAATGAAATCACAAGGAAATGTCAGACAAGCTCAAAATGAGGAACGTTCTGTTAAAAAGAACAAAAGAAGGAGTTGCTGAATAGACTGTACTCTTTAAAATCTTCAGTTTTATAAAAGACAAAGAAATTATGTGGAGATGGTACAGATTAAGGGAGTCTAAAGAAACATTGCAACTTAACGTGATACTTGAATCTAGACTGGATCCCTTTCTGGAGGAGAAAATATTATCAAGGGTATTATTAGATGAATAGCAAAATTAGAACATGGACAAATATTAGATAAAAGTATCATACACATGTAAATTTATGAAGTAGATAATGGTCTATAACCACTATGTAAGAGAGTATCTCTATTTTTAGCAATAACACACTAAATAAAGGGCCATGTTGTTTATAACTTACCTTTAAATGGTTCAGAAAAACAATTATGGAGATAGAAAAATATAGGTAAAGAAAGAATTAGAAAAATTAAGGTTAGGGAAATCTTGGTAAGGGTATATGGGAATTCATTATACTGTTTTTATTTTACAAGCTTTTTCAGCTTGAAATTATTTCTAAGTAAAAAAATTAAAAAGCAAATGAAGTATAACAAGTGCTTCTAGTAAGCACTTAAAAAACTCCATTGCCATCAGATGTATGACTTAATTTTACTCAGAAAACAGCCTAATTGCATGAAGATTTTTTTTGCCTCCTCTCTAATTCAGATCTGTTCACTAACACAGAAAAATAATGAAAGCATCAGGTTAAATTTCTTTTCTTATGAAAATTAAAATAAATTGAACTAAGGTATACTTAAAGAAAAATTATACTAATTTTTTTTACAGAATGAGAATAAACTGGTGATAATTTTCAATATCATATTTCTATTGTTGCCAAATAAGAATTTTGAGAATATAATAACAAGTGCATACATAAAAAACTAAAAGTTAATGATGAAATATCTATAAAGTAGAATAATAATTAGGTGTGACATTTTATACTAGTTCATGGAGCAATTTCAGCAGGCTAACTTAATTTCTGATCTACTTCCCTGTGGTTCCAATATTAATGAATGGTTTTAATGCCATTTTACTTTAAATTTGGATTTAAAAATATAAATGTAGTATTTTCCTTAACAGTACTGAATTTTTAAAACCTATTTCCTATACATGCATAGAGTGATGAAAAAATAAAGCTGGAAAGAATTTGGAAAACATCAATTCTAAGTGCCTGGTTTTAGTTCATGTAAAATAATAAAAAATATAATAATAATGCTCAAACAACAAATAATTTACATCTTTAAGATTTAACAAAACAGTGCTTTTATATTCTAAGCACAGATGTATACATCAGACTGCATTTAATGTATCTTTTAATTGGAAATACACAGAAAGTAAAGTACTTGTATTTATCCTTTATATTGGCAGAAATTATTTGTTATATGGAAATGAAATACGTATTTTATCTTACAGAGCACATATACTGCCATAGTGCATAGTTTTGTGAAAACAATTTCCCCATTTATTTAACTCATATTTTTATTAATATAATAAAAATGAGTATATACTATATGTGACACTTATTTGGAAGTCACACCTATTAAAAAAAATAGCTCAATGAATGTAGGTGGCCACAAATGTACTTTTAAAAGGCAAAAAGATCTGTATTATCTAGATTTGGAGGATTTCGGTTTCTGAATTCCATCCCTCTTAGTCTGCACCCAAACCATAATTTTTCTTTCAGACAACAAACTTTCTTGTCTTTAGTTTTATAAATATGAATATGGCCAAAAGAAGGGAAAACCAAACAAACAAACCAACAAATGTTTCAAAAGTTCTTTTGGAAGCCCAATCATTTAAGTAAAAAACAATTAGCATCATTGTTTCAAAGTAAAATTATTATTTGAAAGATAGTATGTTTGCTGGGGTGGAATAGAGGAGAACCCTCTTTATAAGTAGGTGGTTCTCTTTAACAGATGAGCAGCTTTGGGCAGTTTGTACTGTAATGGAGGGAGACATCACTACACTGTGAGCTTAGATGTATCAATCCTGGATAGCAATAGTTAGGCAGATTCCCAGCAAAGTCACCCATGTGTCAGTCAACTGTGTCTCGTTAAGGAATGTGATCTTAATGAAGCACAGTAAAATATATGTCTATAGGGCAAAAGTCAAAATTTTTGTTTTCCAGCAATAAATTATTTACAACATTACATCTAATTTTCACTTAAAAAATTTGGATTTGGGGACTGTCTCTAAAGGCTTTTTCTCACGACAATATGTGCAATAAAAAGCATATGCAATGCATCCTGCTGTTCTAATAATGACAAGGGTGTTACCTTCAACAATCTGTATGTCGCATGGAAACACATCCAAATCGG
Source organism: Rhinolophus hipposideros (assembly GCF_964194185.1). Lineage (NCBI taxonomy): Eukaryota > Metazoa > Chordata > Mammalia > Chiroptera > Rhinolophidae > Rhinolophus > Rhinolophus hipposideros. Next base: position 87,101,987 of record NC_138048.1, read on the forward strand.
CACTATGTGTTTTCTTTTTTCTCTGTAAATGCAATTTTCTCACAGACAGAACAAATTCTAAGCTTATTTTCCATAATCTAGAACTAGGCTATGCCTTCAGAAGCTTTAGTAATTCTCAACAACAATAACAACATCAACACATCTGTCTTGCCAGTAAGATGGCGTTTTCTCTACTGCTCTGGCCTGTATTGCTGCTCTGAATTACACTGGTGATCAATTGAGACTGTAATTTCCGTGGGCTTTGTTTTTGCTTGGTTGTTATCAGTTATTCGGGGTAATACCACACTACTTATAACACACCCACAGCGCTTACCAGTTCATAACATCAAAATACCTCATACTTAAAATTCTGAACATTTAAAATTACAGCCATCTTTTTTTTTTTTAAGAGAAGACATTGAAAACACAGCATTGTTGTAAATAACATAATCAAGTTCTGACGGAAGTAGTTGTGTGTAGTGTGCGATATATAAAGATGAGGGTGCACAATTTTAATGGGGTTTTTACAACTATCAACTTGAAAATGTTGATCTAGTTAACAATGTCAAACTTGAGCCAACAGTTCATTTCCTGAATTTATAACACCAACAATCTGCTTTTCCATTTCCTATAATCTCTTGTTATAGCAACTTGCATTAAAATGTTTTTTTTTGAAAAACAATTTTCCAGCTAACGTAATAGAACCAGTATGATAGCACTGTTTACCAAAAGTAATAAAAATTAAATCCATCATTTAATGGAACAATGCAAACTGTCTTTTTTGGAAACCATGAGATTATTCTAATTAACAAAAACAAAGCAGATTAAGTAAGCATTCAAATATATTAATTGGGATATTTACCTTACCAAATCTCACACAACAAATGTGTGATGTGTGTCACTTTCTTAAAAAAGGTTGCTAGCAGCAAACTATGCAAAATTCCATATATCAACAGCATAGTTTGCTTACTGCATTTTTCTTTTTACAGATGTATAAACACTGTAACGTTATACCAAAGAATAAAGAAATGAATTGTTGTTAAAAGGAAGATTTAAAATTGCTATATAATGAATACAATTGTATTAAATAGTTAATATGTGTAAGCATCTCTCTAGATTGGCACAATCACGGAAAAAAGTTCTGCTGGATTTAGATCATTTTAGTGTTTCATTAATGAGATCAGTTTCTGCTTAATTGGATCTCCAATTATGAATCCAAATGGTCTTACTTTGTTTTAGTTCTTGATCCATTTTTAAGCATATAATTGTAAATTAATCTTATTAAAAACCCACACATTTCTAAAATTAGGTTTACTTATTTAGATTTTAAAACCCTATTATATGACAAATTGCTTTTTCTATTGTACTTAAATATCATAATGTAATGACATGGAAAATAAAACTGAAATGTCACATTTTAAATAATACATTTTCACGGTGCATAAAAACAAATGTAAGAAAGTCTTTTTCCTGGATAACGTCCTACTAATAATATGCAAAATTAACAAAATGGTAAATGTAGGAGAATTTACAAATGTTAGGAATTAACTTGAGCTAGGGGAAGAGAAATGTTCTCAAAGTTTATCATTAATCCAAAAGTTCTTTCAGCATTAAATCATGTGCAAAATTATGAAATAAAGAGAATGTTTTACTTTGCAGTTAAAATAATTTGATATCAATAAGAACTTCAAAAATCTCCAGGTTTTTAAAAGGTTGTATGTAAAGTTTAAGCTTTGTAAATTTTCTAACTTTTTCATTTAAAATACTAACTACTTACTTGAGACAGGTATCAGATGGATCTAATCTATTTTGTAATCCAAACAGCATTTAAATTGTTCTATAAATAGTAATCCAAATAATAAAATGAAAAACAGCAAGTAACTCTTCTTACCTCTGTCTTATTTAAAGTTGCTTGTTAAGCTGCTTAAATAGTTGAGTGAAGCTTCCAGCACCTCAGAGAGCTCTGTTCTCTACTCAGCTCTCTTCTTAAGTCACTTTTTTTTTCTCTGCAAAAGGATAGTCTACCAAAAGAGGAAGTTGTAAAACACCAGAGTCATTATGCTTTATAAATGTTAGGCAAAGGGAAAATTATTCACAAAACTTACACTTGGAATCATGGTAATGGGTTATAAAATGTATGTGTATGCATAAATAACTAATGTATACACATAGTTATATATATACATATATATATAAGCAAATTTTAGGAAAGTTATCGAAATCTATAGTTGATTAAGTAATACTCATTTACATAAGGAAACATCTGTGTGGCTGAACGGTTATCATAGAAAAACAGAAAATACTGTTCTATTCAGAAGAAAACTGTCAAGCTGATACACGAGGAATAAGCTTGCTTTATAAGGCTAACTAATTAAAGTTTTTGGAGTATGACCTAAATGTTAATCTGACTACAGACATCTTGTAAAAAGAAAAAAAAAAAAACATTACTTCAGTAAAGGGGTATTTTCCTGGAATCTGAGTAGCGGTTTTTTTACCTACAATTCTTAAACTTCCTTTCTCATGAATATAATTGCCTGTTACATATAGATAAAGCATTGCAAAACTGAAACTGTTGCTTATCCATGTGCTATGGTTTCTCTTAACTTCAGCTACAAGAATGAAAAACAGGTGCAGATCCTGCAATGCTCAACTTTTAACTGGCTAAGTTTCTAATAGATTGGCGCATTAAATGAAAATATTTATGGGATAGTAGGAACAATGATCGACCTAGGACATAAAAACAGTCAATCAAAGCAATACTATTGCCAACCTCAAATAAAAAGAAGTATATTTCTCCCTAGTTACTGCATAACAGAAGCAAATGGTGAGCTGCAATTTGTATGTGGCAGGCCCTCCCACTCTCCCTTGCTCATTGGGGAAGAGGAAGGAGGTGGATTACAAGAATAACTTAATGATTATGCAAACCTCCACACATTGCAAGAACCACCTTCTGGACTTAAGAAACTCATGCTCTCAGGGTATCACTCTTTGCTTTTTACTTAACCCCATTTTCAGAGGGGCAATAAAATGTAATTAGAGATGATTAAAAATAGAAACATTTTTCCATTTCACTTAAACTCATACTTAGTATGAATTTGCAGGAAGTAAAAATAAATGAACAAGTAATACTAAGAAAGCTGCCCCCCCCCCACACAATGAAAATAAAAACAAACAAAAACTCCAAACAAACAAAAAAACTCACCAGCACCTCATCAATATAAAATTTGATTTGAATTTTTTAGGAGATACTTGTAGAAAAATCCTTGAAGAAAAAGTTAATGATTAGATTGTATGTATTTTGAGAAATTTTAATATTATTGTATCTATTATAAAACTCTAGGCACATCTGCGTCCCCCGAAAACCCAGGCTCACTTTTGGGTGCACAGTGTTCAGTATCTAAGATTTTAATATGCCACCTCAATGTTTGTGGCTGATACTTGGATGGTGGATGTAAATCTCTGTTTCTCTAAATGATCCCTTCCAGGCTGGTGAATATGCCCAAGGTTCCTCCATCTTAAAAAAATGTTCCCTGACTGACCTGCACTATTACTTTCCTTTTTGAGAAAGTTGCCAACATTGATTTCCTTCAAGTCCTCATAGCTCTGTGTGTGTGTGTGTGTGTGCGTGTGCACGCACATATTGGAATATATGTAAAACAAAACTGACCATTTTTTCTACCATTTTTAAGTGTATAGCTTAGAGGTATTAAGTATATACACATTGTTGTACAACAACCATCAGCTATCTCCAGATATTTTTCGTACTTCCAAACTGAAGCTCTGTACCTATTAAACAATAACTCCCCATTTCTCCTTCTCACTCTCCCTATTCCTGACAACTACCATTCTATTTTCTGTCTTTATGAATTTGACTACTCTAGGTACCTCATGTAAGTGAAATCATAAAATATTTGTCCTTTTGCGGCTGGCTTATTTCAGTTAGGTTCATCCAGATTGTAGCATGTGCAAGAATTTTCTTCCTTTTTAAGGATGAATAATTTTCCATTATATGTAAGTACCATGTCTTATTTATCCATTCATCCTTCGATGGACACTTGGGTTGCTTCCACCTTTTGGCTATGGGGATAAAGCTGTTAAGAACATGAGTGTATAAATATCTTTTCAAGTGTGTACTTTCATTTCTTTTGGATATATACCCAGAAGTGAAATTGCTAGATCATATGGTAATTCTATGTTTAAATATTTTGGGACCCACCATGCTGCTAAATCCTCATTCTTCATCCCTCAGCATTCTGGTTTCTGCCTTTCTTATTCACCAAGATTCTCTTGCCAAAGTCACTAAGTCTGTTACCAAATCCAAATGATCTTCCAAGCCCTCTTACTTGGCCTGTTTGCAGGATATGCAACTGTTGACCACTTCCTCCCTCTGGAAGCACTTTCTGTGCTTGAGTTCTTCATTTCATCCTCTCTTGATTATGTAGAAATTTCTTCTTTAACTTTCTTATCAGGTTCCTCAACTGTGTTAATTCATTAAAGATTACCACTTCTCAGGATTCTGTTCTGGGCCAGCTCCTCTTCTTAACTGCAGCCTCCTCAATATACTTCCATGATTTCTATCGGCAAATACTTTTTATTACCAAATCTCTGTCTTCAACCCAGATATCGCCTTAGAGAAGTTTTGACCGGTGCAAAATACAAGATCATTTTTATATGTGACCTAGAGAAAAAGAGTCTGTGTAGAGGTCCTAAAATCATCCTGAATAAATTTTCAGCTCTATTATTATTTAGCCTTGGGGAGGTCAGTCTATTTCTGAGCCCTGTTTCCTGATGTATGAAATGGGGCCTTAAATGACTATCATAGGGGTTATTGGAAGATAATTTTCTTAACATTCAAAAAATGTAAAATAAAGGATACTGAAATACCCTATTGTATTTATAGTATAAAAATGCAGATAAAACTAAAGTTTATTCTATTTCCTTCTAATATGATTCTCCTCCCCAGAAGTAACCAATGCTATCAGTTTGTGTACCTTTGCAGACCTATTTCCTATATACACATATGATACATATGAAATTAAATAATTTTGTGGGTTTTTAAATGTACATAATATCGCACTGTATGTTTTTCACTGTGACTTTTTAAAAACTTAACAATATTGCTTGAAGATACCCCCCAAGTTATTCTTTTGAGATGATTCACATATATCTAAATCTCCCATTGATGAAATTTGTGCTACTTCATCTTCACACTTATAAACAGTGTAGCCAGTCCACTTCATTATAAATGCCCCTTTAAAAGTTATGTGCAAATATTTCTTTAAGGAAAATACAGGAAAGTAGAATTGTTGAGCAAGAGGGTATATACTTTTAAAATGTTAATTTTTACTGCCTAATTACCAATCTAAAAAACCTTTAACAGTTTGAACTTCCAACATTTCCTGTTTTAATGCTCCATTGCCAGTATTTGATATAATCAAACTTTTAAAGATTTGCCAATCTGATGGGCAAGAAAATGGTCCCTTAGTACTTTTTAAATTTGTATTTCCTTAATTACTATGGATATTGAACATATTTTAATGTTTATATCCCACTTTAAATGACTTGTTTTTAAATTGCCTGTTCATTTATTCCAGACATGTGTTTTTTGGATAATTGTCAACTTCTTATTGATTTGTAGGGTTAAATTTGTTTTCTGTTTCAATGTATTGTAATTACTCCTCTTGTTCAAAGGAAAGGAGGTGGTGAAGGAACATAACAGGTGGTTCAGTGAGGAGACATCAGAAGATGGTGAAGGACAAGTAAGAAATAATGTCTTGAAATATGACCCCTGAAGATTTAAAAAAATACTTTCAGTGTGAGCAACCAGGTCTTTTGGCATCTATTCTTTTTCCTACTTGTTCCCATCACTGGCTACTCTCACTTCTTTATATAATACCCAAATTCTTTGATAATGTCTTTGCTTTTTGGTACAACAAGATGGCTCATGCTCATTTTGTGTATTTTCTGTCCAAGACCTAAATCTAGCCATTTTTGTAAAGGCCTTGGAGTTCTGTCAGTGGGACAGAGCTTTTTGAGACCACAATTTAGACTTCAGTGGTGCTTATTGCTACTGGGTTACCACTAACATTAGGAATAAATTGGGTTATTACAAGCATTAGCAGTTAGCCAATAAAATTTTAGCTCTTCCTATATGCCAAGCAGTACTCGCAATGTGTATTGAAACATGTATTAGGAGCTTATAATATGCATTAATATTACATCATATTTTGCATTAAAATAACGAGTAATTTTCTGATATAAGAAAATATCTTCTTTTGAATAAAAATTGGACGCTATTTTCTTGGGAAAGTGTGTTTTGATAAAGAAAAGTAGTAACATAGTAATTGTTATATCTTGCATTTAGAAATTGCAAAATATCCTTCCAAAGAATTTTAAAGAATCATGAGATTGAAAAAATATTATGCAGCTTCCATATTTTTTATTATTTTCATCCATATATATATATATATATATCACGATTCTCAGTCTATTTCCTTCACTTTTTTGCTATTATGCACTGTCTCTTAAAAGTAAAAAAGCATCTGTGCATATGATCCTGACAACAGATTTCAATTAAAATAAAACAAGTATTCATATTTTTTCCCAGGACATCATTTGTTCCCAAGACACATTTCATAACTACTTTAAAACTACTGTAGTAGCAATATTTCAATTATTATCTGCATAGTTCAGTGGTGAGAGACATATTCCTTGTTCATTGATTTTATTTTTCAACGTATTAAAGAATTGGCTTTAATATTAAGCATTCATATAATTGTTTTTCTTTGTATTTGTGCAGTTGGAGAATTGAAGAGGAAAGCATCGTCTGATCATTTTCAAATACCTTTGACCCTCATTTCCTCATGTGTAAAAGGGAATGAGAGTGCTAACTTCACAGGGGTTCTTTGAGGATTAATTGTATATTATAGGTAAAAAGCTAAGCAGAATAAGTTTCCTGATAAGTACGATGTTGGTAATTTCTAAATCTAACTTGAGGACACAAAATCAGACAAAACTTTTTTCTAATTTGTGAATTTATTTATTTATTTGAAAATATTATGAAAGGTTTGTAAATTAAATTACATCTAATTCTATGTTTATATTACATTCATTGTGTTTGTTAAGAAAAATGAATTAAAAAAATCAGGAATACAGAGATTCAGAGAGAGTCATTCATTCATCCATCCATTCAATATTTACTATCAGCTATATGTAAAGAGTTTTTCCAGGAACGGGGAGTAATATTATCTGTTTGTCTCACCCCTCCCTGCTCTCCTCTTTTGTCCAGAAGCTGGTCTCTACACACTCTCCTCCTCTAGTTAACATCAGCCAATGGGTGCATCAACGTGAGACAGAGAAGAGAGAAGTAGAGTATTTGTCTATCCCTTCATCCTCTCAGAGTATGCTTTGGGAAGTGTCTACATTCCTGTCCTAACAACCACCGCTTCTCTGGCTGCTCCTTTTCCTTAACTATAGCTCTGACCATGGCCCGGTAACACGGTTCCTCCTTGCTTTTCAGGCCAGAGGTGGTAACAGCTCTCTGTCATTGTCAACCTTTGGATCCTTTACCATAACTGATTGACTCCTAGTCTTTTCAACACTTCTCAACAATCCTCCATTAAAATTACCTGAAATGGATCTTTTAAATGCACCATCTCAGGCAGACCTTACTCTCAACATCCACATTAGTCCTGTTATGCAATCAAATTATGCATGTTACTTTGAAAGTGACATACGATAAGGTGTACAGTTAAAGAGGAAACACAAAGTGGAAAGTTATAGGTGTCCTAGGCTGGGAGAATCAAGAATCACAGCTCAGAAGGAGAGATAATTGAACTGAGATTTGAAGGATGAGTAGGACTTCATGGTTATTTAGAAGGTAGAGGGATTGGAACAGGCATGAATGTCAGAGAAAGGACATCAGTTCGTGGAGCTGCATGTGATATGCTGTTTGGGAGGCATAAGCTGGGAGGGTTGTGAAAGGGGTGGTGTAGGAGCAGATGAAGCCAGAGAGGAGGCATCAGATAGTAAGGAATGATGTCTTGAAATATGACCACGAAAGAAGCCAAAAAAAAAAAAAAAGCATTTAGTATGGGCAACCAAGTCTGTTGGGTATCTGTGCTTTTTCTTACCCATTACTGATTCTCCTCCTTCTGGTACCAAGTTTCATAATTTTTCTTTGAGGAACAGGCCAGGCCCATCCTTGGTATCAGCTCATATCAGGTAAACAGTATTGATTTTTCTCATACTCTAATGTTGGTGTAAGCATGCGACCCAGAAAAGCAAGCTCTTTCATTATCCCTACACCAGCACTCTCCAAAAGAAATAAAATACAAGCCACATATATTACTGACAAATTTCTAATAGAATATTAAAGAGAAGCAGGTGACATAAATTTTAATAAAGTATTTTATTTAACTTGATGTATAGAAATATTGCCATTTCAATGTATAATCAACATAGAAAATTGCATCCTGTTTCTTTTTTAAATTTAAACATAAATTAACTAATGTTAAATACAATTAAAAATTGAATCCTCCGTCACACTAGCTACATTGCAAGTGGTTAATAGCATTAGACAACACAACCATAGACTAGACCTGCGAGTCTCCCTCTAGACCTAGAGGGAGAGTCAACAGAAGTCCAGTTGAAGCAGAGCCTGTTGTCAAATATTAAGGCCTTAGAATCAGAAGCTACTTAATATTTTTGAGCAGGGAAATAATACAAGCGAAACAATGCCTCAACAAAAATAATCTGGCAGCTACAGCGTCCTTAAAGCTTTCCTTATTTCCCAGTAAAATTAATGATGCCTTTCTCTGTAATCCTCTTGCATAGAGTCATAAGGACACATGCCAGAGTCTCTGGGGGCAGAAACACTTACCCATTTAGAATAAGGCAGTCCAAAAAATAATCTGCTATTGAGCAGGATTCTTTTAAGACCTTGTCTGTGCATTCTTTTTTTCTTATTATAAGTTGTTTATTGTAACATAATTTACAAATATTTTGCTGATTTTTTGTCTATAAATTCTTTTGTCACTAATGAGATGTGGAACATTTCTATGGCATTAATTAGTGTGCCAAAATCTTATTCCTGCTTCTAGACTATCAAGTGCAATGGAATGACGGATGCAGAAATGATTTAAAACTTTTTTTCCCCTAATGTATGCATTAACTATAGGAAAAAATAAGACTCGTAGAGTCAAGAAAATATACAGTATACTGTCAGCTCCAAAGGTGGGGAAATACGCTTTACTTTGTTCTTGTCCCATCCCAGTTTCTTGCCCATAGTAGGTTTTCAAAAAAAACTATATTCATTTCATGGAACCAGTGAATTATAAACTACAAATAATTCTTTCAATTTTTCATGGACAACTAATATAAAAAAAAAGAACATTTTAAAAACACTTTTCAATTTTTAATCTATTTAACGTATTTGAATAACTCATTGATTAAATTTTTCTAATCAATATTCTTTTTTCATTCTATTTTTTCATAAACATAAAATAATTTAAAGATACTTTTCATGCCTGAAACATTCATTACAATTTTAAAAAATTATTTATTTTTTTTCAGTTACAGGTGACATTCAATATTATTTTATATTAGTTTCAGGTGAACAGCATAGTGGTTAGACATTTATATAATTTATTCAGTGATTCCCACCAGTTTTTCTAGTACCCACCTGGCATTATATGTAGTACTTGCAACGTTTTTCACTGTATTCTCTATGCTGTACTTTACATTCCACGACTACTTTGTAACTACCAGTTTGTATTTCTTCATCTCTTCACCCTTCTTCAGCCAGTTCCCCAACCCCCTACTCCTCTGGCAACGATCAGTTTGTTCTCTAGATCTATGAGTCTGTGTCTGTTTTGTTTGTTTATTATGTTCTTTAGATTCCACCTGTGAGATCATATGGTATTTGTCTTTTTCAGTCTGACTTATTTCACTTAGCATTATACCCATCATGTTCATCCATGTTGTCACAAATGGTAGGATTTCTTTGTCCAATAGTCTATTGATGGGCACTTGGGTTCCTTCCATATCTTCGCTGTTGTAAATAGTGCTACAGTGAACATAGGGGTGCATATAGCTTTTTGCATTAGTGTTTTGGATTTCTTCAGATAAATATCCAGAAGTGAAATTGCTGGGTCATAAGCTAGCTCTATTTTTAATTTTTTGAGGAACCCCCAAACCGTTTTCCATCGTGGCTGCACCAATTTGCGATCCCACCAATGCACTAGGGTTCCCTTTTCTCCACATCCTTGCCAATATTTATTGCTTGTTGATTTATGGATGATGGCCATTCTGATAGGTGTGGGGTGATATCTCATTATGGTTTAATTTGCATTTCTCTAATGCTTAGTGATTTGATCATTTTTTATATGTCTATTGGCCATCTGTATGTTCTCTTTGGAGAAATGCCTATTCATTTTTATAGGCCCTCTGCCCATTTTTAAATTGGATTACTTGTTTTTTTGGTGTTGAGTTGTAAGAGATTTTTAAAATAAATTTTGGATATTAACCCCTTATCAGATGTATTAATTGGTGAGTACCTTCTATTCAGTAAGTTGTCTTGTTTTGTTTTCTCAGTGGTTTCCTTTGCTGTGTAAAAATTTTTAGTTTGATGTAGTCCCTTTGTTTTTCTTTTGTTTCCCTTGCCTGAGGGGATAGATCAGAAAAATTATTAGTAGGAGCAATGTCAGAGAGTTTACTGCTTCTGCTTTCTTCTAGGAATTTTATGGTTCTGAGTCTTAAATTTAAGTCTTCAATCCATTTTGAGTTTCTCCTTGTATATGGTGTAAGATGATGGTCCAGTTTTCCCAACACCATTTATTGAATAGACTGTCTTTACCCCACTGTATATTCATTCTTGCCTTCTTCATTATAAATTAAATTACCATGTAGGTGTGGGTTTATCTCTGGGCTCTCTATTCTGCTCCTTTGACCTATGCATTTGTTTTTATGCCAGTACCATGCTGTTTTGATTACTATATCCTTGTATTATAGTTTGATATCAGGTAGCATGATACCTCCAATTTTGTTCTTCTTTCTCAAGATTGCTGTGGCTATTTGGATCTTTTGTGGTTCCATATAAATTTTGAGATTATTTGTTCTAGTTCTATGAAAAATGCCGTTGGTATTTTGGTAGGCATTGCGCTGAATCTATAGATTGTTTTAAGTAGTATGGACATTTTAACAATGTTAATCTTTCCAATATCCGTGAGCATGTTATATGCTTCCATTTATTTGTATCTTCTTCAGTTTCTTTCTTTAGTGTCATATAAGTACAGGTCTTTTACCTCCTTGGTTAATTCATCTCAAGGTATTTTATTGTATTTTATTTTATTTTGATGCAACTGTAAATGGGATTTTTTTTTTTAATCTCTCACTGACAGTTCATTATTGGTGTATAAAAATGCAACCGATTTCTGAATATTAATTTTGCAAACTGCTACTTTACTGAATTAATTTATCTATCCTAATTCATCAGTTTTTGATGGAATCTTTAGGGTTCTCTATATATAGTATGATGTCATCTGCGAATAATGACAGTTTTACTTCTTCCTTTCCAATTTGGATGACTTTTATTTCTTTTTCTTCTCTGATTGCTGTGACTAGGACTTCCAATATATGTTGAATAAAAGTGATGAAAGGGGGCATCCTTGTTAGATTCTTGATCTTAAGGTGAACGCTTTTAGCTTTTTCCCTGTTGAGTATGATGTTAGCTGTGGGCTTGTTTTAATAATAGCCTTTATTACATTGAGTTATATTTCCTCTATTCCCACTTTGCTGAGAGTTTTTATCATAAATGGATGCTGGATTTTGTCAAATGCTTTTTCTGCATCTAAAAGATTTTTATCTTTTATTTTGTTTATGTGGTGTATCACAATTAATTGATTTGCAGATATCAACCAACCTTGAATACCAGGAATGAATCCCACGTGATTGTGGGGTATGACCTTTTTCATATATTGCTGAATTCGATTTGCTAATATTTTATTGAGGACTTTTGCATCGAAGTTCATCAGGAATATTGGCTTATAAATTTCTATTTCTTTTTGTAATATCTGTTTGGTTTTGGAGTTAGGGTAATGGTGATCTTGTAAAATGAGCTTGGGAGCTTTCCCTCCTGTTGAATTTTTTGGAATAGTTTGAGAAGAATAGGTGTTAATTCTTTTTTAAATGTTTGGTAAAACTCACCTGTGAAGCTATCGGTGTAGACTTTTGTTTGCTGGGAGTTTTTAAAAATTTTTTATTACAGATTCAATTTCATTAGTAGTAATTGGTTAGTGCATATTTTATTTCTTTTTGACTCAATCTTGGAAGATTGTATGTTTCTAGAAATTTATTCATTTCTTCCAGATTGTTCAATTTGTTGGCATATAACTGTTCATAATATTTCTTATAATCCTCTGTATTTCTGTGGTGTCAGTTGTCATATCTCTTTCATTTCCAGTTTTATTTATTTGGGTCCTCTGCTAAAGTGTTATCAGTTTTGTTTATCTTTTCAAAGAACCAGCACTTGGTTTCGTTGATATTATATTGTATCGTTTTTTGTTTTTGACTCTATTTCATTTATTTTGGCTCTGATCTTTATTATTTCCTTTCTTCTACTCACTTTGGGCTTTGTTTGCTGTTCTTTTTCTAGTTTCTTCAAGTGTAAGGTTAGATGATTTATTTGAGATTTTTCTTGTGTCTTGATGTAGTCCCGTATTGCTATGAATTTCCCTGTTAGGACTGCTTTTACTGTGTTACATATATTTTGACTTATTGTGCTTTCATTTTCATTTGTCTCGTTAGTTTTTGATTTCTTCTTTGATTTTGTTGTTGACCCATTCGTTATTTAGTAGCATGTTATTTAGTCTCCATGTTTTTGTGTGTTTTTCAGTTGTTTCCTTGTAATTTATTTCTAGTTTCATAACACAACTGATATGATTTCAATCTTCATAAATTTGACAATTTTTTTGTGGCCTCACATGTGGACTATCTTGGAAACTGTTCCATGTGCACTTGAAAAGAATGCATATTCTGCTGCTTCGGGGTGAAATGCTATATAAATATCAATTAAGTGGATCTGGTCTAGTGTGTCATTTAAGACTGCTATTTCCTTGTTGATTTTCTGTCTGGAAGATCTGTCCATTGGTGTCAGTGAGGTGTTAAAGTCCCCTATTATGATTGCATTTCTTTAGCTCTCTCCCTTTAAGTATGCTGGTCAATATTTGCTTTATATATTTAGGTGTACCTCTGTTGGGTGTGTAGATGCTCACAAGTTATATCTGCTTATTTGATTGATCCATTTGTCATTATAAAATGCCCTTTTTTGTCTCTTATTACAACATTTTTTTAGAACTCTTTTTAGTCTGATATAAATATTTCTACCCCAGGATTTATTTTTTTCTATCCACATAAAATACCTTTTGCAATCCTTTACTTTTAGTCTGTATATGCCTTACAATTTGAAATGGGTCTCTAATAGACAGCAAATGTATGGGTCTTCTTTTCTTATGCATTCAACTACTCTAAGTCTTTTGTTGGAGCATTTTATCTATTTAAATTTAATATGATTATTGATAGACACATAATTATTGCCATTTTATTATTCATCTTTATATTCTTTCCCACCTTTTTCTTATTAAAGAAGTCCCTTTAACATTTCTTGTAATACTAGTTTGGTGGTGATAAATTCCTTTAGCTTTTTCTTATCTGGGAAGCTCTTTATCTGTCTTTTGATTTTAAATGATACCCTTGCTGTGTAGAGTAGTCTCAATTTTAGGTCCTTGCTTTTCACCACATTAAATATTTTGTGCCAATCCCTTGTGGCCTGCAAAGTTCCCATTAATCTTATGGGAGCTCCCTTGTAAGTTATTAGTTGCCTTTCTCTTACTGCTTTTAGAAATCTCTATTTGTCTTTAACCTTTGCCATTTTAATTATAATGCATCTTGGAGTGGGCCTCTTTGGGTTCATCTTATTTGGAACTCTCTGCTCATCCTGGACTTGTATGTCTATTTCCTTTGCCAGATTAGCGAAGTTTTCAGTCATTATTTCTTCAAAGAGATTCTCAATCTTTTGCTTTATTTCTTCTACTTCCGGTATCCCTATGTTGCAAATGTTGTTATGCTTGATGTTTTCCAGAGGATCCTTAAACTGTCCTTTTTTTTTCCTCCTGTTCTGATTGAGTGTTTCCTGCACCTTGTCTTCCAAATTGCAGATTCGATCCTCTGCTTCATCTAGTCTGCTAATGATTCCTCCTAGTGCATTCTTCAATTCAGTTATGGTATTCTTCATTTCTGACTGGTTCTTTTTTATGCTTGTGATCTCTTTATTGAAGTTCTCACTAAGTTCCTTGAGCATCCTTATAACCAGTGTTTTGAACTCTGTGTCTGGTAGGTTGCTTGCCTCCATTTCATTTAGTTTCTTTTTTTCTTGAGTGTCCTCCTGTTTTTTCATTTGGGACATATTTCTTTGTTTCCTCATTTTGCCTGCCTCTCTGTGCTTGTTTCTATGTATTACATAGATCTCCTTTGTTGCCTAGTCTTGGCCAGGTGGCTTCATGTAGAAGGTGCCTGTGGAGTCCCATGCCACAGTCTCCCTGGTCACCTGTGCTGGATGCTCCAGGACTGTCCCTTATGTGGGTTGTGTGTGCCCTCCTCTTATAGTTGAGCATTGATTGCTGCTGGAATGTCAGTGGATGGGATCAACCCCCAGGATGACTGGCTGTGGGGTTTTGACACGTTGAAGCTTTTGGGCTGCTGTGCTGGGGGCTTAACCCACAGAGCAGGATTCACCCCAGTGGGCTGTGGTGACGGATGAGACCACCCTTTGGGTATGTCACTTGTGGGGCTAACTGTGTGGTGCTCTGCTGTGGTCTGAAGCTGACCTCTAGGTATGTTGGTTCTCGGGCCTCTTGGGAGGGCCTCTGGTGCAGGCTCAAGTCAGCCACTACCTGCAACAAGCCTTTGACTACCTGGTATGAGCTACCAAGCAATCCGTGGTTGTTCACTGCATGTGCTCAACGTGGAAGCATGTGGGAGAGTCTGCGCTGCAAACAGAGGATGGCTGCCACAAGTATTGGGCTTAGGGTAGGCCCACAAAAAATCTAGGGCACCCAGAGTCCTGTTGCCACCTGCCAATTCCCATAAGGCTCAGCTGCTGTTAAAGCCCCATGAGGTATTCAAATTGGGTGAGGCCAGGCCTCAGGAAATCAGCAAGGTGGGCAATTGCTATTTACTAGATTAATTTAGATTTTGGTTTGGTGACAGTGCTGAGCCTGGAGCTACTCAGCACAAGTCTCAAAGAACACCAAGGTTAGCTGCCTCCCACTTGGGGCCCATGGACCCCTGAGAGTTGTCCAGGAAAGAGTGAAACATGGTGGGACTGGCTGCTGGTCTAGAAAGTGTCTCTTGCATTTCGCAACTTGGGTGTGGCAGGGTCCCAGAAAGTCACCACGGTGGAGTGAGCGGAGTTCACCAGGCCAATGCAGAATTAGATTTGGCTGTGTGTGGGAGGACTCTACACAGGAAAGGTGGAGCCCACCTCTTGGCCACACAGGAGGAAGATTCGACAGAGGGAAAATGATGTCTGTCCTTCCATTTCTCACTCTGATGCCACAGAGCTGAATCTCTGACATGTCCTGAGTCACCACCGTCCCTCCACCAAAGCCCAGGGTGAGTGCCTGTGAATGAGTGAGTCTGTGCATGGCCCTTTTAGAAAATGTCTAGGTTTCCCTTTTAGAAAATGTCGAGAGACCATTGGAATCTCCACCATTTTTTACAACCAGATATTCTGGGGGCTCGTCTTCTTGGTACTGGTACTCCAGGCTGGAGAGCTGGTGTGGGGCTAGGGTCCCGTTTTCCTCCAGAGGAGGACCTCCACAGACAAAATATCCCTTCCAATTTTCAACTACCACATGTAGGTATGGGGCTGGTCCATTCTGCGTCTCTGCTTCTCCTACCAGTCTCAATGTGGCTTCTTCTTTATATGCTTAGTTACAGGACTTACGTTTAGCTGGACTTTAGATGGTTCTCCAGGTTGATTGTTTTATAATTTAGTTGTAATTTCAATGTAGTCACAGAAGGAAGCAAGCATAGCATTTATCTACTCTGTAATCTTGGATTTCACCCATTCATTACAATTTAATCGAATGAGTATATAAATTCAAAGAATCTCCAAGTCCTAGCAAATGAATTACATTGACAGAAAAATTTTTTTGCAAGTAACACCCTTTTTCTGTAAGAATATTTTGAATTTCTGAGCAGAGACATGTTTGCTGGTTAATGAAACACTTTGCATCTGCCAACTAGGAGAGGGCTATATTTGTTATTTCTATGGTGAAACAAAGAAAGGATATGTTCTCCTTTAACAGCACACAACTACTATAACAGAAGACCCTGTTTCAAAATGGGGGACAGATCAGGAAAAAAGTCCCCAAAGGAAAACTGCTGAGAACTGGCCACACCTAAAACTATAGTAGGCAATACAATGACCATTGGTGATGCCCACAGCAGATCACAGCCCCTGTGAGAGAGCTGTGACTGAATTTATAATGAGATTTCCAGAGGGAAAAAAAAAGTGTTGTGTAATGTGGGAGGTGCTCATAAAATGATACGCTGGTTTCATTTATTTGCTTTTTGTTTGTTTGGAACAATGATGAGAAAAATATTTGAGAAAGTTGGGGTTCAATTAATGGGACTGTAAACATCAAAAAAGAACTGGTATTTCTTAAGTGGGGATTTAATGTCTGCTTTTTGGAAGCAGTTGTCTTTGTCAATAGTTAACTATTTTTGACTTTTTGAAGACCAGTTCTGACAATTGATAGGAAGTATGAATATCATTTGGCTACTACAGACTGAGCTCTTGATGGTCATATTGAAAAGCTTTACAATGTGCTATTTTGTTATAACATTTACATGAGCCTTAATGCATTCTGTTCTTTCCAAAAGCCAATTACCAGCAGTTATACAGCTTTTAGAAGGTTTCAAATGAAGTCACTTATGTTTCATTTGAACATGTTCAAATACCTAAGAATTCACAAAACTATCAAAGCTCAAATCCTTGGCACACACGGGAAACTAAGCCCTTATTCTGTGTTCTCAACTAAATCACTGGTTTGAAGATTTTCTGAGTGTCAGGACATGATGCACTTTTGCTTCCTGAAAAAAGAAAAAGAAAATATATATATATATATATATATATATATATATGTCTGTGTATACACACTGCATATAAATATTTTTTGTTGTATGGGAGTTATAGAAGCAATATGCCTTCATCATAAAACTATAAGGAAGACAATAAAGATTACTCTTTGTTTCAATCAGCTGAGGATTACTATTGAATTTTTATATGCTCCTTCCAGATTCATATTCATACGTAGCAGAATCCTATACAACTGTTTTTGTATTTTTTTATTCATGTTTTTGTATTTTTTTATTTACAGAATGACAAAGCTACTATTAATTTAATAATTCTCATTCAAAACATTACCTACATACACTTGAACAATAGTAGCATATATCCTTACAGAAAATATATATCAAGGCTACGAAATACCTGCAGATGTATGATTTACAGACCTTTTGTGAAAAATATGTCCTGCACGTTTAGAACCACTGATTGAAATCTTTTAAAACGAACCAAGCTTATATGACTATGTTGATTGCTCTACATTCAAAGCAATTTGATAACAAACATGCACGGACTATTTGCCACAAAGCAAGATAAGCCTCAACTTGCCAGAGACAGGTTTAGGAATCAGCATGCCTGATAAGGTAATTATGTGACTTCAGGAATTAAGTATTAGTGATTCTTATGTTAGAGGTGATTAAGATGTATCAATAATATCTTTTCACAAAACCTGGGAAGACCTCTAAAAAGAGACAAGGCAAGATCTGGAGGAGGTTTTTAAAGAAGGAACTATAATACAAGGTCTGACAATTAAGTTCACGAACTTGTTGCAACAATGTTGCTAATCTTTTTTGATGTCAAAGGGATTATTCATTATGAATTTGTACCAACTGGACAAACAGTTAATCAAATTTACTGTTTGGAAGTGCTGAAAAGACTGCATGAAAAAGTTATACAACCTGAACTTTTCACCAATTCATGGCTCTTGCATCACGACAAAACAGCTCACATGGCACTGTCTGTGAGGAAATTTTGAGCCAGTAAACAAATAACTGTATTGGAACACCCTCCTTACTCACCTGATCTGGCTCCCAATGACTTCTTTCTTTACCTGAAGATAAAAGAAATGTTGAAAGGAAGACATTTTGATGACATTCAGGACATCAAGGGTAATACGATGACAGTTCTGATGGCCATTCCAGGAAAGAGTTCCAAAATTGTTTTGAAGGGTGGACTAGGCGCTGGTGTAGGTACATAGCTTTCCAAGGTGAGTACTTCGAAGATGACCGTAGTGATAGGCAGCAGTGAGGTATGTAGCACTTTGTCTAGGATGAGTTCGCGAGCTTTATTGTCCGACATCATATTTAAGGAAGTTAGTTGGGTAAATGAAGGTTTTATGGAGATATATGGTCATAAACAAAAAGAACTAGCCAATGAGTATTGCACTGAGGATGATCGAGAGATCAAAATTCACAAAGCAATTTATGTCAGAAGCAGCAGAAGTGGTATTTAGAAAGTGGCCAATTTCTTTTTAATTCGGAAACAAAATTCTAAATAACAGTAAGTTCAGAAAATATGAACACCCGTGTACCCAGTATCAGAATGAAAAAGAGTATTAATGTCTGGGTATTTTTTTGTTAGGTATTTTCTTCTTTATGTAGCTCATTTAAAAACCAAACCTTGAAGTATAAGGAGTGGTTGAGTAAAGTGTTTGGAAATTATGAAAAAGACAAGAAAGGGAAAAGCACTTTAGGGAGAAATAACTCACATGTAATGGAAGTGACACACACTCAAAAAACTCTTAGAAAAATGACTCATTGGAATTATTTAAAATTGCAGAGACTCATCACAGAGGGGAGGTTAACTGATTTGATATGATTTAACATGCTCTAAGTAATTTGGTCTCCACAGTCATTTGATTACAACTCTTTAACTGGTTAATTTCAGAAATATGGACAGACTCCAAGTTTTATTGGGATGTGATCCAAACATTTACTTATATCTTAGTTGTTTGAATTTGCTCACCCATAGTTATAATGTTATACTTTGTTGTTAACGTTCCTGATTGGTTCATAAAAGTCTACTACTAACACATAATATGATATCCCAGAAACCAGTTCCTTTACGATCCCTCATACATCACATATAGTAAGCAGTGATTGCTACATGTGATAAAATTAGAGTGGTTATATTTAGAAAAAAAAAGATTAATTTCTATGCCTTAGTAATGAGTTACCACAACCTTAGCAGTTTAAAACAATAAAATTTATTATCTCACAGTTTCTATGGATCAGGAATCATGCACTGATTCCAACCTCTAGACCTAGATTTAAAGGGCTCATCTGATTAGGCCAGGCCCACCCAGAAAAACATTCCCATTTCAAGGTCAACTATTTAGGATCTTAATTACTTTTTCAAAAACTTTCAGAGCAGGGCCTAGGTTAGTGTTTTATTAAATAAGAATATTAGCAATAAATATAGAAGGAATGATAGAATTAGCAAATCATCATTATACAATTCCCCATGTAATGTGAACTTTAGGCAAGAGTATCAGAGACAAACTTAGTAAAAGTTTATTGGAGAACGAAATATTCAGAGTTTTAAAATACCATCTATGGATAGCTTTTTTTAAATTACAAAGGGAAAATGGACATTTATAATGGAAAGAACTTGTGATTACCACCTTAACTGAGTGATATAATGTGAGGTGAGCAATAGTGAGATGGTGTAATTTTATGTGACTTCTGATTAACGCAATGAGAGTTATGTACTATCATGTATGTAATACTTTTGCCCAAAATATTTAAGTTGAATCTGATCATAAAAAATAATTACCCAAATCTAAAACGTGGGGCATTTTACTAGACAACTAACCTGGACTCTCATATAATTCAATGTCATTAAAAACAAAAAATAAAAAGCATAAGGATTACTTTAGATTAAAAGACTCCAATGAGACTTAACCAAATGCAATAAATGAACTTTGATTGGATACAGGTTTGAAGAAAAAAAAGTTATAAAATACCTGTTGGAGACAAGAATTTGAATATAGATGCTACATTAGATGTTATAAGTGAGTTAGTGCACATAATCCAGAGGTTATTAACAGTATTGTGCTTTTGTAGGCAAAGGTTCAAGTCATGAGACGTGTTCTCAATAGTTAGAGATGAAGTATCATGATGTCCAACATACACACACACACACACACACACACACACACACATCTGTGTGTGTGAAGAGAGAATAAACACATTTGTCAAATGTTAACAATTGGTGATTATATACGGGGTCTGACAAGTGAGTTCGCAAACTCATCCTAGAAAAAGTGCTATTAATATCACTACGGTCACCTTCGAAGGATTCCCCTTGGGAAGCTATGCACCGACACCAGCGCCTAGTCCACCCTTCAAAGCAATTTTGGAACTCTTTATCTGAAATGGCAATCAGAGCTGTCGTCGTATTTCCCTTGATGTCCTGAATGTCATCAAAATGTCTTCCTTTCAATATTTCTTTTATCTTTGGATATAGAAAGAAGTCATTACGGGCCAGATTAGGTGAGCAGGGAGGGTGTTCCAATACAGTTATTTGTTTACTGTCTAAAAACTCCCTCACAGACAGTGCCATGTGAGCTGGTGCATTGTCGTGATGCAAGAGCCACGAATTGTTGGTGAAAAGTTCAGGTCAGCTAACATTTTCACACAGCCTTTTCAACACTTCCAAATAGTAATCTTGGTTAACTGCTTGTCCAGTTGGTACAAATTCATAATGAATAATCCCTCTGATATCAAAAAAGGTTAGCAACATCATTGCAACAAGTTCATGAACTTAATTGTCAGACCTCGTAGGTGGTTTTTGTACTATGCTTTTCAACTTTTCTATAGATTTAAACTTTCAAATATAAAGCAAAAAAATGACACAATCTTTCTTGACTTTAGATTCTGCATCTAAAGAATGAAGAGGTTTAGAATAAATTATCTAAATTTTTGACTGTTCTTTGATTATACGTAAACTGGAACAGAGGACAAGGCAAGAGCTGAATTATTCAAGAATTTAATAAAACAGATTAGAAGGATGAGACATGTCATGTTGATGACATGAGCAGTTAATTTTTTTTTAATTGTAAATAACATGTAGTCTACTGCTTTGCATTTAATTAGTTTTGCTTTTGGGGTTGTTGATGGAATTACACTAAAACACTGATTTTTTTCAAAATTTTGGATATGATAGAAAGCCGATTTATTTCCACTTGAGAATAATAGTTACATGGTTGATATATATATATATATATATATACATATATATATATACATATATATATAAAGATATATATTTATTTGATACCATAGAATATTTTTTGAGAAAAAAGAATTCATCAGTTACTCCCTGTCAAATATTGTAGACAATTTTCAAAAACTATAGAAAACTTACATATATACATATATATTATTCAATATAGTCAATATATAATACATATATATTATTCAAATAATATACAGGTTATTGTCTACTATTAGTTCTTAAGGAAACAATTTTAATCTTTAATTCAACAGACTAAATTCCTGGGTTCTTTAGCATATAGTAAATTGGAAAAATTAACACTTCTCATTTGGTGGACATTAATTAAAAATTATATTATGCTAAGCACAATAATTCAGACAGAAAAAGTAAACAACCATATGACTTAACTCATATGTGGGATATAAAACTGAAAGCAACAAAGGAACAAGACAAACAAATAAAGAAACAAAAACTCATAGACATAGACAACAGTTTAGTGGTTACCAGAATGTAAGGGTGCAGGGAAGATGGTAGAAGAGGGTTAAGGAGGTCAAATATATGGTGATGGAAGGAGAACTGACTCTGGGTAGTGAACACACAATGTGATATATAGATGATGTATCACAGAATTGTACACTTGAAACCTATATAATTTTACTAACCATTGTCACCCCAATAAATTTAATTAACTACACCCCCTCAATAAAAAAAGAAATAGATTAGTGGCAAAGTCACAGTATTGCTAATTCCACCATGACATGTGGCTCGTGCTCATAATTGAAAAAAAATTGTTAGATTCCATTTAGTGTTACTTGAAAATAAAGGTGTATCTTTTCCAACCCCCCTCAAAATTATACTTTGTAAATTTACGTTTATTATAGTTAACAAGATTGAAGCATACAAATATTTAAAGTATCCTCTAATTGCAAGAATTTTGGCTGTTTTAATTGAAAATTCCAAAAAATGTTACCAAAGAGCCTGAATAAAACTTACTTAATGTTGATGAATCATATTCTTTCTTCATGGTGACATAAAATATTATTTGGAAAGATAACAAGACAAGAAAGAACTTTTTCCTTCAGTTAGAAAGGAAAGTTTGAACAGATAAAGAAATATTTCTTAAACGATTCTCTGCCTATATTGTAAATATTAATCAATTTATATGAATAATTTTTGAGATCCTGTCTTTCCTTATTGGTTAATTTACATTGGAGTACTTTATTAAAAATTATCATGCATCCAAATCTGTAATTGTCTACGTAAAATTGTGTTGAAAGGAAAAATAATGAGAAAATTATAGATCAGATTTTTTTATATTCTAATTTATTCCATAGAAAGTAATGTCTAATTAAAACTATAAGCAATATTGATATAATAGTATATGCTATATCCTGGTAAAGTTTGGATAGATTATCAGTATTGAAAGATTTTACAAAATGTATTTAAAAAACAGAGAAAGACCATTTTTAGAATGAAAATGGTATTTGCCCTCCATTTAAATTCTTACAGATTCTTGATAACTAAGAGTATCTTTCCAGCATACTTCATACTGTATTTAGATTTTCTTGCCAAGCAAGAACATCACAGTTCACGGACTGAAGCATGAATGTTGTTTTGTCTTTGTGTAAGTAAAACTGTGTTTTGTTTTTCTTGAAAACACCTGAATTTGTGGATGTCTTAATTTTGTAAATGTTGGTCATATTAGTACATTTAAAAATTATTCTTTTTTTCTTGTAAGACACAAATGTAAGCCTTTGAGAGTTAAAAATAAGTTTTGCTTTGTCATATACTGAAAATGTCTTCCTCTCACATCCCAGTGAATATTAAGATGGCTGCATTTTGAACAAATGTAATTTGCGTTCCCCACGTCACTCAGGGCCTTATTTATAATTATGTATATATTTACACCACACACAAATTCAATAGATATTTGAAAGAGTGATTCAATGAACAAAGTATCCTGGTAGCTTAGTCAGTGCTCCAGGCTGAGAAATAAAGCTCCCACATAATAAATCTTTCTTTTAAAAATTAACATGAGCGGTAGCACTTTAAGTTGAGACCAGTAGGTCTTCCTATTGTTTAGATTTCCCACATTTCGATATCATGTTTCTGCTTCTTTATCTCTTAGTTTTTCCTAATGTTTAACTTATTACAAATTTCAGAATTGGCAAAACTAAACAGTTTTTACTACTAACACATTACTCCTTGTTCACCATAACAGAATATGTTTAACATCGCTTAACTAAACAAGAAAGAAACATTAATTCTACCCTCGGTCTACTCGTAGGCCAAATTCACATCTTTGTCTGATTTACTTGCATCTGTTTTATTTTAGCTTGGTCAAGAAAACAATAAAATCTTGAACTGCATTACAAAAGACCAGAAATGTGACTGAATTAATGAACTACAATCCATTACAATAGTTATTTTTGAAATGAATATTGTTACAAGGAACACCTATCACTTATTCTAAGGGAGCGGAAATGTGGTGGTACCTATGTACTTAGGCTTTCCAGCTTTCCAACTCACAGATCTCATGTTGGATAAAATAATTTGCACACCCTGACTCTTTCCAGGCAACTTTCCAAATTATCTAAGGCAAACTTATCACTGTTTGTGCTACTGAATGTTTGAAGTTTAAAATATAACAGTGTTAATGTACTCTGACATATGTTTAAAAAAAAAAGTCTTTGCTGTTTATCTAAAAGTAATTTTTCTTAGGATAACTTTTATGTATAGATGAGCATTTGTTAAAAAATGTAATTCAATGTATTTGCAGGATTTAAACTATACAACATTATAAAGGTTTATGTCAATACCAAAAATTATTTGACTATTCTTCTGTCTAAGGCCCATAGCATATTTTAATTCTGTACCTAAAACTCATTTTTCTTCCCAATTGAATTGTATTATAGAGAGATGAATAACAATATAAAAATATGAATATAATTTTTGCAACATTTGCAGCCCATAAAACTGTAAACTTTCTAATTCAATGGAACTAAGTTATTAAGTTATATGTTTATTAATGCTTTATGATGATTATCTTAAGATAAATTTTGACAATAATTCTATATTTCTCATCTTCTAGGGTAAAAAAAATATGATAATTTCTGCCTAACTAGATCTGTACCTACTTCCTCTTCCTGGTTTTTAATGAATAGTAATTGCCTGACTTCATAGTTACATTTAAAACTAGATTTCAACAATTTTTCATACAAAAACTTTCTATCACATCACTTTAAGTTTCACTGAGAACCTAAAGATGCATATACATCTAGAACAGGAAACAAAATTCAACCACCAAGGGAAAATTTACTCTTTCAGTTATCTTATAATTAATTAATTATAACAAAAATCTAGATAATGTCATTCTTGTATTTTTACTGGTGTTAAAAATTTATTCTTGTGGCAGCCTGCAACATCAAGTACCAGCACTGGTGACCAGAACTCAGAGTGAACAGAATCCAGTTCTGCCTTCCCATCCATCTTCACCTAATTCTCCAACTAGAGCACAAATGCCTCTTGTGCTCAAAGTGGTTTCATATACCCAGTCAAAAATCTATATCAAAAAATGTTTTAGAATCTCCTGAGAAGAGAGAAAAGCAACAACTGAAGAGAAAAAAATAATCATTCAGAAATGCTTTATTTTGTACATATGTAATAAACACAGTGGTGAGAGAAGATTTTATGCGTTAAAAGAAATTAAAGTAAAATCACAAGTATAAAAGCAAGTGATGCTTGAAAAGCAGGATATTTCTGCTTTTAACTATGAGGGAATAAAGGAATCTAGAATTAACCTTCATCCATAAACAACGAGAAAATTGGGCAAAATATAGAAAACATCTATTTTCAGAACTGGACCATAACCAGTGCCATTAATGGTCCCTGAGGAAACAAATGAATGAATAGAGCTTCTTGCTTAGAGGTAATGTCTGGGCTGCAGTACAGGAATGGGGAAACCAAAACAAGCCTAGTGATCTCATTAGTTGGGGAGATAGATATACCAATATGAGAAGGCAGTAGCAGTTAGAATTTACAGGACAAAGTATCTGAGATTAGGAAACTGTATAGAGAAAGGGCTACAACAATCTGACTGGGAATGCCTATTCGTTGGCTGAATAGCAAATACACATAATGAATGTGAAGCCTGTGAATCCAGACAAGGAACATATTCCAGGGAAAGAAATATTATGTTGCAGCTGTAAGATGAACAATTCCCAAAAGTCACACACAGTTGGGAGTTATTTGAATTTCCATCAGCTAGAGTAGAGAAGCCTTGTTGAATACACAAAACATTCAGAAGAGTCTAAATGAGGACCTCCAGTAGCCCAGAGTAAGTTTTATTCTAGACTTTCCCTAAAATGACTTAAAAAGTAGCCTCAAAAGATCGAAGTTCTAAAATGTGGATCAAGTCTAACAGTCTTTAAAGGAATACAACCAAATCTAGCACTCAACAACCTAAAATTCATGATGTTTGGCACCTGAGAAAATATTACTAGAAATAAAAGAAGGATAAAAGTTTGACCCATAATCCAGAAAAACAACCCCAGAAATGAAAGAGATCATAAAATTAGTGACAAGGACTTCAGAATATGTATTGTAAGTATGGTTCATATCCTCAAGGATATAAAGGAAAACATGAATATAATGAGGACACAAATAGAGGATATAGAAGAGAAACAAATGGAACTTCTAGAAGTGAAAATTTAAATATCTGAAATGAGAAATTTGCTGGATAAAATTAACAACATAATATTTACTTCAGAAAAAAAAAGCCAGTATATGTAAAGACATAGCGGAATAAGCTTTCTGAAATGAAATAAGAAAAATAGTAGAAAAACATAAACAAAATTTCAGTGTATAAGGGACAGCACTGAAGAGTCTTGTTTAGAGGTAGTTAGAGACCCAGAATGAAAGCAGGGAAAGCAGGGGACAGAAATAACGAGTGAAGTTCCCACATTAGTTGAATTCTGTAACTTCAGATCCTTGAAACTCAGGATCCCTAATCAAAATAAACACAGAAAAAACTAGCCCAGCACATAACATAAATATGTTCCTGAAAATTGTTGTTTTGAGAATGGAGAGGATGATAGAGACAGAGAAGGAGATGGAGTTAAAGTTATGACTGAGATAAGCCCCAGATAACTGAAGCATTCCATTGGCCACTCTCAGAATTCACAGAAGTGGATATAAATTCTTTTTCTCCAGCATTGTTGAGATATAATTGACATATAATATTTTGTAAGTTTAAGGTGTGCAGTGTGATGATTTGATAAATGTATATAGTGCAAAGTGACTACCACAATAAGCCAAGTGAACACATTGTCACCTCACATAATTACCTTTTTAAATCAGGGATAAATTCTTAAACTTGACTTTAATTATTGAAATATTGTTTTAGTCTCACATTAAAAATGAACAAGATTGAGAATACTTAACCTACAGTTGAGAAAAAAATCTATACAGTATACATAGCCAAAGATATTTATTGAAGATATATGGGGGTGGGTGGATGAGGACAAAGAATGAGATGGAGGGGAGCTATGGATTCTTTGTCGCTTACTGTAATTTTAGCTACCTTGTCAGGAAAGTCTTTCTTGAATATGGAGAATAATGCTATGTTGTTTTCTTTTGTTTTGGTTTTTTTTTTTAGAATTACATTCATATTCAGGGCTTCTCACTTAGCTTTCTTGTTAAATTCTATCCTCCACTTTCTCTCCCTTTATCTCTTCTTTATTAAGGATATGGAATGATGTTGGAAAAAAAGAAAGGGAGGATATGAAATTCCACACAACAGAAAGGACAACCAACAGACCTTCTAGGGGGCATAAAAGAGTCAGAGAGAGAGAAATGAAGAGGAGAACCTAAGGGTCCAGACTTTTGCTGGGCCCCTAAAATGTATGCATAGTTGGAAGGATCTCACAGAATAAGGGCCTGTGGCGTAATCCCCCAGAGCTTTTCAGAGAGGCTACAGGCCACCCAAAGGATATCTTGGTCTACTTAGGTGCTGGCATTTTGTGGGATTGTGGTGCAGCTGAGCAGAGACACCTTGAGTGCAGTTGTCAAGCTTCCCTCAGTGACAAGTGTCAGGCATGAATACCCAGGTTCTTTCATTCTCTTTGGGGTGATTGGATACTGGCCATGAGGACATCAGTGAAAGCTGAGGTAGGAATACACTGTCACAGTGAACAGATAGGCTAGGGATGAATGTGGAGGTGGCAGAGAATTAGAGGGTCTACTGCAATGAGGAATGTGGAAGAGGAGCTTATGGCAGCAAGAGAGAGCCACAAGGCCCAACAACATCACCAGAAAAGACTAGCAGTTTCCTATCCACGGACTCAGCAGGGCTTAGCAGCAGCACCCCAGGAACCAGGTGTATTCAAAGAAAAAGAGAAAGTTGACTGTTTCTACATAGTTGGTCCTCAAAACATTTTAATTGGATAAGTAAAACAATGTTTGAAATGACATGTTCTACAAGTTTTATGTGGATCAACACGTCTTTGATAAAATATCATTTTGAGATAATTAAAATTAATCATACATTTGGACTAGTTATGGAAAACTGTTTTACCTAAAATATTTTGTGTAACTTGATTTAAAAAAAGAGAGAAATACAGAAAAAGTTTTAAATACTCATTTTAGAATGTATACTATTGATATACACACACACACACACATATAAAATTTCTGCTATTTTCATATAGTATTTTCAGCTGGTTCATACTTGGCAGGAGATGAGATTTGTACTTCTTGGTAGAGGGTAAGGCATATTTTCTAACGAGACAGTCAGCTGGGAACTGACAGTGCGTTTAGAAGAGGAAATACTTCCATATAGGAACTTGGGAAGATCATGTGATGTGAAGGAAAAGAGCTCAGGAATTCACATGCTCCCAGGTGTCCAGCATCTAGTCTCATCCACATGAGTATATCAAGCCTTTTCATTTCAGACTCTGATGAGACTCACTGAAGTATTAATTGTAGCTGAGGAGTCAGATGGAGTGGAAAGAGCCATGTCAACTTCAAACCACGGAGGCTTAGTTCTTCCACTTATGAAAAGTAGGGACTAATTATATCTAAGATCTGTGTCAGCTCTATTATTTTTCAAATGTTTATAAAATGTCAACTTGTTTCACAAATGTAGAAAATCACATTTTCAAGGTCCAGGTTTCAAAACTTTCAAAAGGTATTATTTAAGAATGAACGAAATGAGAGTTATTTACTTATCACTTACTTTTTTGAACTTTTTATCTAAAATCCTATGCCCTTCTCCATTGCCTCAGAATTCTTGTCACTGTATTAAAATGAAACATCAATGACCAAATGTACTTGTATTTAAGGTAACACGCAACCATCAGCAGAAATCACCTGGAGTTTAGAAGTAAATCAACCGCTCACTCTTCTGGATGTATTTTCATAAATACTAATGGTAATGTATTTGTGAAGATTGTATGAAAAAACATACAGAATCTGGCCCTAGTTTGTCCCATTTTATTATTCACACACCTCTAATTTCTTTTTTATCCCAATTTCTTCTTGGCGTACAAGCGGCATGAGCCCTGGGAAAACTGGAAGTTGAGAAAATTGTCAGTGGCTTCTCCCTAACTCCCACCCCACTTGCAATTTATTTTCAGTTTCTTCCATGAATTTACATTTATGAAATAACCCATTTTGTCCATTTCTCTCTCCTTTTAGAGAAAAGCATCCAATAAACTCAGTCATTCTACGGCATTAGACTAATTATGAATAGTATGATTCATCAGGAATATTTATTTTTAAAAAGATGTCCACTCTCGCATACACACCAAAAAAATCCCTGCTGATATTTGTTAATTGTGGACCACTAAAAAGACATTTCTTTAAATTACTGAATATATTTTCCTGGTTCATGAAGATTTTTAAGTTTTAAACTTTAAAGATATCATTTTTTTTTTTACTTTTATTTTAAAGCATTCAAATAGGAACCCAAGTAACTTATTGTAAAAGAGGCCATCAAGCCATTGACTAAGGAACCATAAACTATGTGAAAAATCACAAAATGAATGAATGTTTTGATGTTAGACATTGTCACAGCAAAGGATTTAGAAGTTTTTTAGCATGGAAACAGATAATTATTCCTCCTGTGCAAAAGTTTGATTATATTTATTTATAGGTATTTCTGCCCCATTTATTTATTAAACATTCACTGAGCACCTGTTATGTTTCTTGTTGGTGGTGAGTGGATATATGGTGGTATTACACAAAATATATCAGCACACATACCACTGGTGAGGTAATACTCATGGCAGCTCCCTAATTTAGAAGCACTGAGTTGGTGTGCAAATAAGCAGTGAATAGTACTATACATAGGAAAAAATTTTGCATATAATAAACTACAAATCCCCACCCCATAAATACTTGTAGTATTTATGTAGTAAATAAAAACTCCAAGATACAGTATTTTGATTAAAACAAGACTCATGTTTTTCTCACCAAAGATATTAGACTGGTAATCCTAGAAATAAAAGATGCAAGAACTGAAGGGAACCTTAGAAATCATTTAGTACCGTGGTGTTCAAATTTGCTTGAAGGAGGCTAGGTGGCAGCCCCAGATGGGTTCGGGGAGTGGTGGCAGTGGTGGGGACAGATCGGCTGAGCTGGTCTCCCTCCCCCACCCCACACACATAAAATCCCAGCAGTAAAATATCCTTGGTGGTGAGGGTAGTGGGGGCGGGGGAAGTAGGCAGTGCTCTCTGCTTCACCCTGAACATGATTTTACACTATTTGCCCAGAACTTGTAGACACTTGAGTTAGCAAAGCCTGCATTATATCTTCACCTTTCTGTTGGCTGGTTCCTCTTTTCTTCTCAATGTACAACCACCAAGAAAGGAAGTTTGTGTCACTAGCTGATTTTTTTTTGTTTTTAGACAGGCCATTCTTCCATGGCACAAAGGGAACCATCACCTTAAATAGTTTTTACTTTAGCTCATTAATATTCTATGCTATTTTATGTAAATAACTTTTGTGTTCTGTCTGTAGACAGACATTACTATTGTGTATTTGTGGAATTATTTTTATTTTAATAACACTGTGTGATAGCTTAAATTCTGTATCTACGCTTGGAAATCTGATCTATCTTACTTGCTGTAGATTTCTCACTGGTAAAAGCTAAGTTATATCACCAGCAATATAACCTCAAGTCTTTCATGATATCTAGACAAAATAAAAATGTAACAAAAACTCATCTAATTTGACTGGAATAAATGTGGAGAAATGGTTTCAATATCCATTTTGCCTCCTGCACTATTCAATATGGTAGCCACTGGCCACAAGATGCTATTTAAATTTAAAACAAAAATTTTTTTTACATCAGTTCTTCAGAATGGTTAGGTACATTTTAAGTGCTCAATAGCCACAGATGACTAGTGGGTACTCTATTTGATAGCTGAGATATAAATAATTTCCATCGTTACAGAAATTATATTGGATAGCACTGCACTAGAGAAATACTGTAAATTGAAGGAAATTACTTGTCATCAATAGGCATGAAATCTTACTTTCCTTCTGTCCCTTGTCATGGTAGGGAAATTGTTACTCTGAAAAGAAAATCTAGTGCATTTGTTGCCTACTGACATTTCTTTCAATTGTCATATCTTCCTGTCTGCCTTATACTTCTAATGGTTCATCCTTCCTGTTCAATCTGCATATTAAATACAAGACATCAACCATTTCCATCCATACTCTTGTACCCTGCCAAATAAAACAACTCTTCTATTACCATTAATATTGGCTATAAATTGTTGTTCTGTGACGAGAAAAGATTGGATCACACAAACTTCAGGAAAAAGCTTTTTGCCTTTGATGGATCTCCAGTAAACATTCTTGCCCTAAAATATCTTCCATGGATCTGGTCACAGTTCCTGAAATCCCAGCATGTTTTTGAAAAATTTTTCCCCCCAAAGTTTGTTACAAAAATGCAAATTCCTGGCTACAGTGTATCAATCTTTTTTCCATATGCAGCTATTTGTAATCTAACAGGTTTATCCTCCTAGGTTTACAGAACCTGGAAGGAAAAGGGCTTTTGCAACTGGGGAGGACAGAGTTGGTCAAGGGGAGCTTTCATGAAAATGCCAGGTTGCTTCTGAAAATGGAGATTTCCTTGCAACTAAAGGTGAGACCGGGAAATATGAGGATGCTTTTTGTAGCACTATGGGATAAAATATACCTGGCTTTGATCCTGGAACTACAACTTTCTCTTTGTGCCTTTGGGCATATCACTTCTTAACCTGTGTGAACTTAGATTTTCTGCCCTTAAAATGGGCCTGAAAGTAACTCACCAGGACAATAAAGGATGTATACATGAAGCCTCCCTCTGTAGGAAGCACACGTTGGGAATGATAAGAGGGAGTTACTGTTGGGATTACCTGCTGTCACTTGGTCACTTTTAAGGTTTATAAACCTTTGGCTTCAAAATAAAAATGATGACTATATTCAGTGCCCTTTTCTCTCTGCTTAAGGTATTTGAGAGTAAGTGGGACAGTACTGACTCCGGAAGACTTCAAAGAAAGTCTAGAAGAGAATTTCCACCATGTAATGACCACCAAGGACTGGCTTGCCTAGAGCAGAGAATCATTAAATCATTATCCGGAAGTGCTGGAAAAGTAGATTGGAAAGTTACAATAGAGATAACATGTAGGGCTTGGCAGAAGCTGCTTTCTTTGTTTTTGTTTTTCTTTAATCTAGCATATTCCTTCAAGGACTGGAATCAGAAAGAATGATAATTCCTCAGTGTCTCAATTTCTGGCATCTGTCTGGTTTTATACTGACCTTAATTATGCTTTTCAATGATAACCAGAAAATAAGTGTATATTGGTTACCAATTTGTGTTATAAAACAGTCATCTTCTTCCCTCTAGGATTTTTAAATTCTATTTATTTATTTATTTATTTATTTATTTATTTATTTATTTATTTAAGGTTAGAGGGGCAGAAAGATTTTAAACAAAAAATTTACAAAAATGAAACATGACATGAGCCACAATATAGGGCAGCGTAGGGTGCAATAGGAGCACAGAGATAGCTGCTCAGAAAAATAGACCTCCCCTGTAATTGCTAGTAAAACCTCCAGCACTGAGCGGATGTCTTCCCATGCAGCTATGCCTCTCAGAACCATGGTTAATTTATTTAATGTATTGAAATAGTTTCCCTATGTCCTTCCTATTATATCTTTTAACATAAATCACCTAGAATCAAATTTAAGTATCCACGTTATGACTGTCCCAGAAAATGACAGTAACATTCCACTTAATCAGTAATCATTGTTCAATAACCTTACCCTTTTGTTATGAGGACACCAATAAAATACTTCTGATTGCTACATAGCTGTCACAAAATGAGATCATCATTTGCTTTTTACTTTATATGCAACTGTAATAACTTTTGTTGTTTTGTTTGTTTTGATATTCCTTTAAGACTGACTTGTGGTAGCAAGTGAGAAATCAGTCACTTTGAAAATAGTAGTGGCCAGTTAACAGCCAGGAAGGAATCTGAATTTTGAAAAACAGTACAAAGAAGATTTTGTTGATGATACTGTTGTTCCAATAGCAAGGTGACAGAATGCATTTTAAGACTTCCTTCAAAGTCATCAAAATGGAAAAAGAGGCATCTAAAGTGATACGTTTCCACTATTTGGAATTTTCACTTCTATGAATTATTACTTTTATCAGTGGTGATTAATAAATGAGATGTTATTAAAAAACCTTTAGACACAAGTATTTAGGTCTTCAAAATATTTGCTTCTGATTTGTAAAAACTTGCAACCAAGCTATTATAAGCTTTTCTCTCTAAACCCTGGTTCGTATGTCAGATAAAAAGCCTACTCTTTAAGGAAGATTCTAAGGAAAATTAAAATCCTGTCTTATGTTAAGTTCATGTAACAAAACACAGAAGTAGAATGCTCTGGACTCATTTAAACTAAGTGATTATTTAAAGAGTGACATGTGATTTACATCTAATTTCTCTTGTGCTGGAAAGAGAGATCTAAGAGTTTTTATGGACCAAGAGTTAAAGAACTAAAACCCTAAAGAAAAAAAATAAAGGAAATCTTCAGATCAGTATTTCCAATCAAACACAATTCTAAAAGTCTACCTTCTGAAATAATTACAAAAGATTCCATTTCTTTTGTAACAGTTAATTTTCAAAGAAGTGAAATTTAAAAACCAACAAAATGTATCTGTGCCTATAATGTAGAAGTCATAATAGCAATAGTACCATTAAGACTGTGAAATTGAAACAGGGTTCTCTTACTGGAAAATAGAGCTCCAATTTAAACTAGGATGTTAATGAATAACTCATTCCCACTCCACCCTCATTTTGAACCTTTGTTCAGCCCCTTTTGCACTATTTCAACACCCTGCTAATGAAAAGATTTCCTTGTCCCTAACCTTTATATCTTCCAGTTTATAAGATTAATCTCCCTTTATGAGATTTATAAGATAAATTTTCCTTTTATAAGATTAATCTCCCTTTAGCAATGCTATTCTATATCATCCCCATACTAAGAAACCTTCAAAGGCTCCCCTTTTTTAACTGAGTGAAGGTAAACCTGTTAGGCTGTACTTCAAATTCTTGTATCCCAGTGGTTTTTCAAATGAGTTCTCTGGAACATTAATGATCCAAAGAGGGGCTTCAGGAATCCCATGAAATTTTAGTCCAAGCGCAATGAATGCCAAGACTGCAACTATTGCCTGTTACCCTGCAGTGACAGGAGTAACTAGGCTAAAATTGAACTTATAGAATAATTCTTATTTTGAAATAGTTTACATACTAAGGTTCCACATAAAATTTTATTTGGAAAAAATTTCGATCTACTAAACGAGTTTGGGGAAAGTTGCTCTACAACATGTCCACAGCTTTATCTCCAAACATGCCACAGGTTTCTGTGTCTACTGTAATGCTGGTTCCTCTACCGGAAAATCCCTCCTCTTCCTCCTGTCTCCAACGTCTCTTGTTAAATCTTACCAGATCCATCAAAATCTTTCTGATCCATCTACCCCAATTTCTCTCTACTTTGTGTCATGTTTATAGCACCCATTGGATTTTTCTTCCCTGTGTTTTGTCCATATTGTACACTAGGTTTATTTTTCTTGAAGGTAGGAATTGTCTTACTTTGCATTTATTAAATGACCACATTTTTAAAGAAAGGATTCAGTACCAAGATTTCTGAAAGTTACAATAACCACCACCAGCACCATCACCATCCCATAAATTTTATAAAGTCTACGCTTTAAAAGTACTATCTTTTCAAGAGCTTTGTCCAATGACAAGTGTTCGCTAATTAGTAAAGTATGTAAATTATGATAATTTCATAAGGCATATGCAAAGTCACTAATGCTTTAGAGTGATTTGACAATGTGGGAAAATTGGATTAGTGATAACTAGAATAACAAAAACAACAATAATTTATTGACTGCTTATCATGTGCTAGATCTTTCCATATATTTTCTCATCTCATTCTAATAGTTCTCCAGAATGGGTAGCATCTCACTTTTTGTTTTATTAGTTTCAGCATCTCACTTTTATAGGAGAGAAAATTAATATTCTAAGAGGTGAGGTCATTTCCTCAAGGTTATAGGTAGAGTGGGAGAGTCAGGATTCAAACCTGGTCTGTGTGGTCCAAGAGTTAAAGTTCTTTCCGAGTCATCACATTATCACTCAGAGTGGAAATAAGGAAAATAACAATAACTGGCATAGGTATGAATTCTTCACGCAAGAAGCTTTTAATGTTTGAGACTTTTCATGTCCATTATAAACATTCTTGCTTTCGGATTTCCCAAGGAAAAAAACACTGACTTTAGACTGAAAACCGCATTCCTCAATTACTGAGCATTTCACTCTTCCTGGCTGAGATGAAGACCTTACACAAGAAAAAGTGAAAACAAAAGGCAAAAACTGAATCACACAAATGTTGCAGCCTTAGTTGCAGAGTGGAACTTACAACTTGTGCTGTTTCTGATAATAGAATAAGAATAAGGAGAAAAAATACACAGCAAATGTTAAATATAGATCTGTGAGCAACTCCGGTGTTGCTGAGTAGTGATTAAAGCTAAATAACCAGACAGAAATGGAGCTCCTATCACAGCAGAATGGATTTGAGGTATTGATCAAGCTGCTCTTGAAGTACGTGAAAGGTTCGTATTTCCAGCTTGTGCCCCAGCTTGCCTCATGGCTTGGATGAATGCCAGCAATGTGACTCTCCTTGAGAGATCTTCTGCGTCTTTACTAATAAAACCAAGTACCTTTGGTCAGGCCTGTTTTTCCCTACTCTGCCAGGTTGGCAGTCTTTCTCATTTCAGTCCTCGATTTAAGCCCTTTGACTCTTGTTGAAAACTAGTTGCCTCAGTACTTAATGTGCAAAACTAGTTGCCATTGCACAATACTTAGCAATTCAAAACTTATCCTTAGGCCGTTGAGCTCAATTTTCACTTTGGTGGGTGTGTCTCAAGTAAGCTTAATATCTTCCATAACTTTCACTCCTCCCATTTCTTCCTTAATTGTGATCCTACAGGGATTGATTACTAAATATAAGTAGCAAAATAACAATAGCTGCAATTTATTAACCTCCAGGTATTTTGAAAGTAGGTCACATGTATATCACCTTGAGACAACCCTGAGGGTACCACCAGGAAGAAAAGAGCCTGAATAACAGTATTGTCTAGGAAGAGGGGAGCAGAGTAACAATTGTTAACCAGACCCAGTGCTGAGGGTTCAGTTCCAATAACCCAGAAACTAGTAGTCCTAAACTGTTACAAAGTTTCCTCTTCCCTTTCTCTTTCCTTTTTCCTCTCCCTCTTCCTCCCCTCCGTCATTCTACCTCCTTACTTCTCTTTTTCCCCAACCCGTCCCTCCCTCCCCACTCCTCATCCTTCACACTGATCTTCTTACCTCATCTCCTCTCTGCTCCTATATTTATTGATCTGAAGTATGACTTTTCATTTCATGAAAGTATTTTTCCAAAATAAGAATGAGCAGAGCCATTTTAGACCATGATTCCATCAAGATTATGTTTTTAATGTACAAATAAGAAATCTTGTAAAAAGAGCATTGCAATCCTACCCACTAATAAGATTTCACTTCTATTTAGAAACTAAAGGTGATTTATATCTATTAAATGTAGCCATGATTTTCTTTCAAAATGGAAAAATTATAACTAACATCAAATTTTCATTATTTGCCAGGTACTTAGCGAAGTATTTTATACAAGGTCTGACAATTAAGTTTGTGAACTTGTTGCAACAATGTTACTAACCTTTTTTGATATCAAAGGGATTATTAATTATGAATTTCTACCAACTGGACAAACAGTTAACCAAGTTTACCATTTGGAAGTGCTGAAAAGGCTGCGTGAAAACATTAGACAACCTGAACTTGTTGCTAACAATTCATGGATCTTGCATCACGACAACGCACCAGCTCACACAGCACTGTCTGTGAGGGAATTTTTAGCCAGTAAACAAATAAGTGTATTGGAATATCCTCCCTAATTCACCAGATATGACCCCCAATG
The DNA here is from genome assembly GCF_964194185.1 of Rhinolophus hipposideros. Classification (NCBI taxonomy): domain Eukaryota; kingdom Metazoa; phylum Chordata; class Mammalia; order Chiroptera; family Rhinolophidae; genus Rhinolophus; species Rhinolophus hipposideros. Next base: position 87,138,915 of record NC_138048.1, read on the forward strand.
ACTTCTTTCTTTACCAGAAGATAAAGGAAATATTGAAAGAAAGACATTTTGATGACATTCAGGACATCAAGGATAATACAACGACAGCTCTGATGGCCATTCCAGAAAGAGAGTTCCAAAATCACTTTGAAGGGTGGATTAGGTGCTGGCATCAGTGCACAGCTTCCCAAGGGGAGTACTTCGAAGGTGACCATAGTGATATTCAGCAATGAGGTATGTAGCACTTTTTCTAGGATGAGTTTGTGAACTGAATGGCAGACCTTAGTATGAACTTCCTCATATAATGTTCAAAATTAGTGCTTATCAGGAAATAAACACTATTTTTATTACTCTTACCTAACAAGTGAGGGAATTGAGACTTATAGAGGTTAAGCATTTTGCTCAAGATCACACAGCTAATAAGTATTCAGACTCAGGACTTGAAACTAGATGTTACTAACAAAAAAAGAGAAAAAAAGAACTCTTAATCATTTATACTGCTGCAGATTTTAAATTATTAATTTTAAGCTATATCTAAAACACTTTTGGCCAAAACCACTTCTCTAAAGTTATTATAGAATAGATTGAATGAAATGCACAAAGCAGACTGGTCAAATTTCACAGAGAATTAGTTTAGATCAATACTGGGTTTTCCCGAAAATAAGACCTGGCCGGACCATCAGCTCCAATGCAACTTTTGGAGCAAAAATTAATATAAGACCCAGTCTTATTTTACTATAAGACCAGGTCTATAATGTAATGTAATGTAATGTAATGTAATATAATATAATATATAATATAATATAATATTAATTTTTGCTCCAAAAGATGCATTAGAGTTGATTGTCCGGCTAGGTTTTATTTTCAGGGAAACACGGTAACAGAGTCAGTTCCAATAATGAACTCTACTTGTATTACTTTTCACCATATTATGATGAAAATGGCTTTTTTTCCCCTTGTAGAAATCTTTTCATGTAGCATGGTAAGATGGTCTAAAACACCACATACCAATTATCCTGTTAAAATCGTTCTGCAGAAATGTTCTTACAACTGGAAAAACAAGGATTTGCTTGGGGGTGGGGATGGGTGGGTAGGTGACAATCTTCTAAACTTTAATGAGAATATCTCCTTAAAAACATGGAGATGACATTTTTACATTCAGTTCTGTGCTGAACTTTGGGCTCATGTTTGGAGCTACAGTGGTACAGAGGATTTATTGATCATATTTTTATTGAGTATCTCCTATAGGCAAAGGGTTTATGACAATAAGAAGGTTATGTGGTCTAGTGTCAGACTTTACTGCCTTAGCCCGACTCACGTGATAAAAGAGACTTGCATGACAAGATTAAACCCCTCTATTTCTGAAGCAATTTGATCAGTATATCAGGAGCATCATTCCCACCTCAGGTGGAGAGGTAGAGAATTCCTTGTGCAACCTCAGAGCAAAATAAACAATGGCTTTAACCCATGACACCATAACCCACCTGACTTCAACTACCACCACTGTCTGGAAACTCTTACTGCTGTTCTCTATACATTAGGCTGAACCCCCTGTGTATTTACACTAATCTAATTTAGGTTAGCAACGCCTTGTAGGACCTTGTCATTTGGGTTACTGGATATTTTTGGGGAACTCATCTACTTTCGGGAGGAGTTCTTAGCCACAGTCTCAACTGGTCCCACCAGTTGGAGATCCCTGAGCTGAACTATGAGCTGAATTATGACACTTATTTGTTAGAACTGGAGTGAAACTTAAATATCACTTCATGTGTTATTGTAATCAGTAGATATACTTCTTCAAGTGGAATTTAATGGGGAAGCTCAATTTAAAAAAACTAAATAGAAATGAAGTTGAAGTTGAAGTTAAGACAAGAGTACAGAAAAGATCCAAGATTCCTCCCCATCAATCCACATCCATCATAAACATACGCATACAAGGTCTTCAGAGCATAGTCTTAACATTCCTGATTAATTCCAACTAATCCTGAGTCACAGGTACCTGATCCAAAGTCACCCAACTAGTGAGCCTGAGACCCAAAACTCAAATCCAGTAGATTAGTAAGGGTTCTCCAGAGAAACAAAATCAATAGGATGTGTGTGTATATATATGGAGAGAGAACAATTTACTTAAAGGAATTGACTCACATGATTGGAGGGACTGGTGAGTCTGAAATCTGCAAGGCAGGGTGGTAGGTTAGAGAACTAGGGTAGGATTGATTTTGTGGCTGAAGTCTAAAGGCAGCCTGGAGGCAGAATCCCCTCTTCCTTGAGGGACATCAGTCCTTTCCTACTAAGGCCTTCAACTGATTGGTTGAAACCTACCCACATTATGGAGAGTAATCTGCTTTACTCAAAGTGTACTACTGATTTAAATGTCAATTACATCGCAAAAGTACCTTCACAATGACATCCAGATGGGTGTTTGAGCACATCTCTAGGTATTGTGGCCTAGCCAAGTTGACAAAATAAATTTACCATAACATTCAGTGTTCTTAACCCAAAATTTTATTCTCTTTCTGTTATGAATAAGGGTCTAGGAGCCACTAGAGCAGAAAAGGCTGTGTAGTATATGCTGCTTATGGCTCACCTAATACCCATTCTGCTGATTCCCTCCCCAACAAAGCATAAATTTTTGTGTGCAGGCCAATGAGCCTACCTAAAACATTAAACTTTCTGGTTTTCCCAAAAGTTATTTTTGGCCAGTGAAATCTATGTAGAGGTTGTTGGGTGCAGTTTTGGGAAAGCTCTTTAAAGGCATGAGCTGATTCCGCTGAGATGTGGCCTCCTAGTCTTTCCCTTGTCTATTTATGTCTCGCCTGGAATTTGGTCCTGATGACTGAAGGTAAAGCATATGGCTTGTGATCACAAATGCCAAGAGGATCAAAGAGGTCTAAGTCCTAACATTTTTGAGTTGATGCAACTCTCACCAGATTTCTTATTGTATGAGAAATCTATACATATCTTTTATGAAAGCTTGCATTAACATATGCAGGCTAAAGCCTTCATTGATATTGACAAGGAGACAGACAAAATGATCACGATGAAGATCTTGAAAACTGAACGATGATGACCATTTTGAGACTGCGCCTAATGAAGGCAGGCAGATGGGACAGCGCTGATATTAGCGGGACATCATGAACACACGCCACACTGTAAGTAACCACTTAGGCAGGCACTCTGGGAGACTGAACAGTTGCCATGAATTCAACAAGAAGGTAAGTGGGCATCAATGGCTACAGGAAGAAAGGAGATGTGAACGTTTAAAAGAACTAAGCTTCCGAGCCATGAGGTAGGAGAGTCTCTGGAATGAATTACAGTGAAACCTGTGTGCCTTTTTTTCTCTGAACCTTTCTGAGATGTGAAAGGACAAGAGAAGGGCAGGAACAAATTAACTGCCTTCATTAGCCACCTCCACTGTAATAGGCCTCCTCCTGACAGACCCTGTGAAGAACTTTACCTTAACTTGTTTGTCAGTGTAAGCACCTCCTCACCCCAAGGGTTTTTTGCACAAAGACTTAACTACCTTGTGACAAGCGCTCATCTTACTGTAAGAACTGAATCACAAATCACTTTTTGACATTATTTTTTAGGAGTGTAGGGTGGGGAGAAAGCTAGAAAGGGAAAGAGAGGTAGTCGGTGTGAGATTATTTAGATTAACTCATGCCTTGAGGTAGAGGGATACATATCTCCGAACTTTCCATAGCCATCAACAATCTTTCCTAAAGATACACTTTTGAGTATCCAATTTTGTGGAAAGAATAAAGGGTTGCACGGTAATGATAAAGGAATATGTGGGATAATTTGTGAATAGATTCTCCAGACAAAGTTGACCCGGGGAAGCTTGAAAAGATAGTGGATGACCTTGGGCACAAGACAGTCCTTAGCTGGAAGTGAGCATGTAATATCTTCGAGGGAAAAAAGAATAGAATAGGGCAGGATTTAGTCAACTTTAAAGCCGGAGATGTAGTGAGAACCAAGATGCATCTAGCAATAAAGAGTCAGGTCAGCCAGAGAACTAAGCTGGAGGACAAGAAACAGGTAGTTATGTGACCACATGGATGGATCTTGAGATTATTATGCTGAGTGAAATAAGTCAGACAGAAAAAGTTGAGAACCATATGATTTAACTGATATGTGATATATAAAACTGAAAACAACAAAAGAACAAGACAAACAAATGAAGAAACAAAAACTCACAGACACAGACAATAGTTTAGTGGTTACCAGAGGGTAAGGGGGGACGGGGTTGTTAGATGAGGGTTAAGGAGATCCAATATATGCTGATGGAAAGAGAAGTGACTCTGGGAGATGAACACACAATGTGACATATAGATGATGTATTACAGAATTGTATACTTGAAACCTATGTAACTTTACTAAAAATTATCACCACAATAAAGTTTAATTTAAATAAAGGAAAGAAAGAAAGGAAAGAAGGAAGGAAGGAAAGAAGGAAGGAAGGAAGGAAGGAAGGAAGGAAGGAAGGAAGGAAGGAAGGAAGGAGGGAAGGAAGGAAGGAAAGAAGGAAAGAAGGAAGGAAGGAAGAAAGAGGAACAGGTAGGCAGGAATTATGGCTGAAAATCCTGACAAAGGGAGATATAACCTGTCTCTTTCCTCCCTCCCTCCTTCCTTCCTTCCTTTCCTCCTTTCCTTCCTTCCAGGGCATCAAAAATATAGGGCTCATTTTCCTGGTCAAGCTGATTCCTTTCTGTTCTCTCAAAACCCAGCTCATTGCTATGGGAAAAAAAAAATGGTTCTCATTCATAGTTCACCTTGAGAAATCTTTCGGGAAACATAGAGATATAAGGCATTTCTTCAATTATGTTTATTGTACTCCCAACCCCCACCACCTTTCCCACTTCTCTGTTGTCAGAAATAAGATGATTACTTTATGCAAAAATACAGTATTAGGTGTGATTTTTGACAAGGAAAGATACTTATTTTAAAGATTTCAAAGACAATTGAACATAAGACTCAAATCTTTTATAATGTATCCAGAGGGCTTTCCAAATTATCCCGTTGAAGTAGGATTTTATTAAATTAATATAAACTTAGCACTTGCTAAATTAACAAATATATATTTTAAATATTCTGGGAAGAGCCTATTTAACTCTCTGAGCAAAAGGCAGAGACAAGCACCAACATGCCTTTTCTTATTTTTCTTCTGCCCTTCAATTACCTTTCCCAGTCCCTGCACTTTTGCGGCCTTTATTTCCTTTTGGCCAAATAGTCAAATAGTTAATTAGAATCTAATGTTTGTTGGGTATCTACTGTGCAAACATGTTCTCATTTAATGCTTGCAATAACAATCGCAATCTTTTTTTTTTTTAAGAGCAGTTTAGCCACTTTTTCAAGGCCACTCAACTAGTAAAAATGGTAGAGTTTTCATTTTCCCTGAATTACATTATCAGCTTAAAAAAAGACATCTTATTAAATGACAATAATTCTGTAGATTACCTCAAGTTGGCATCAAAGGGCCTGGATGGGGGAAGCATAGGCGAGAGCTGAAACTCAGAGTGTTTTAGGCACATACAAACCAAGATGAAAAGACTCATTATGTCAATTTAATAATGAATATCTGGAACCAGAGGAGCTTTGGTGCTAAAATCATCATTTGAAATGAAAAACTAGCATTCTAGTTTAGCAATTTTCTAAATATATGCAGAAATATTGCTTTATACAACAGAATTTGTAATAATAGTGGATTTAATTTATAGTGACCCAGTTAAGGGAGCCGGCGACCAGCATCATCAGAAAAACAGCTTCTTTAACAGTGTTCACACTTCTTCACCACTGGTCCTGTGTAACTTTTTTTTGGCTCTTTGTGATTTGGCAACCATATACCTTTGACATTCCCAAAAGGCAAAAAAGGGTAAATGAGCTGTTTGGTCACTGTTTAATCATGAAACAGTTTCCCTGCTTTTACAATTATATGATAAGAAAAGATTGCTTTCCATATTCACCACAATAAAGGACTACATTTTAAAACTGTTTTCCTTTGATGGTTCAACGGCTTTGTTTTTTAACTTACACTATCCTGGAAACTGAAAATATATTAAATCTTCAGATAATATGAAAACCACAAAAGTTTTAGAAGTTTCACATGAGACATTAGAAGTTTGCTCTATTTTCTACCCGAAGAATCTAATTTCTGAATATTTATTTAGTTTATAGAACAGTAATAATTACAAATATGACAACACAAACCTACATTTTCCAAATCTTCTCAGAGTATAATACTTACATTTAAGATGCAGTTCTTTGGTGCTCACTTCGGCTGCACATAACTAAAAAAAATTGGAATACAGAGATTAGTATGGCCACTCCACAAAGATGACATGCAAATTCATGAAGCGTTCAAAGATTCAATTCTTTGAATTCAAGACTTTCATGTGTGAGAATTCAAAAACAACCTAGTTTTACTATATTTTAATATTATACTGCTATAATCTTTTAATTTTTTTATGTTTGAAGCATTTACGTTGATCTATTAAAATAAGGTTAAAGTTCAAAATAATCTATTTTTTAATACTATCAAATTTTCTGATTATATTCAAATATTATTTGCATACTTACACTGAATTAAAAATAGTTTGAAACCTCAGCATTCCTAAAAGAGGAAATATTCCCTCATGACCCTTCTCAGCATTTTCATTCCACAGCATAGTAGCTGGTATATATTTTATATTCAGTGAAATTTAGTAAACTACTAAATTAGTGAACCACTATGAATTATCTGTCAAAATTTTATACTTTATGTTGGACAAAATCTAGGAAATTTTAAACATCCAAAAATTATAATCTAAAATAAAGCATAAATCAATAATCAATTCTAAGCTAGGGCCTATGGCTATAGGACACGTGGAGATGTGAGCTTATTTTCAATGTATTCCATGAATAGCAGCAGTACATTTAGCTATAATCCTGTTTTTTGCTAAACATTTTGTGACTTAAACTGGTAACTCTTCATGGGAATTGTGTGTGTGTGTGTGTGTGTGTGTGTGTGTGTGTGAGTTATATTTACCTTAGTGCATATTTAACATCTGTCAATTGTGAACAAATTCATTCACATACACAAACTTTGCCTAGGACACTCCTTTTTTATTTCGTTTACTGGTCCCCTTCACAATACCACTTCCCTTCTGCCTTCTCAAAAGGACATCTCTACTTGTCTTGCTCCCCCAAAGCAGAACTGGGACAAGGTGTCATTCTTGCTGCCCCCTCTCATTTAGGCTCCATGGTTCCACAACTATAGATCATCAAGAAGCCCTTGTCCTCTGAAACCCTTATCTCATTACTGCTTTCCTTACAGCTTCCTTTTACGGACCTCCAGGAGACTCAGTCTCTACAACTTCAACACCTGGATTGAACGTTATCTCTTCTCATGGCATGCTTCCAACCCTTTCGGCCCAATGGTTCACCTCTAGCCAGGAAACCCTGGTCATTACCCAGAACTGGTCCTTCAAGATATCAAATTCTGAAACTGGCCTCCCTGTCCGCAATGTCCTCCTTACATCATGAGCTCCCAGACTCCTATGGAATCTGTTGCTTTGTCCCTGTCATGACTCTTGATTTCTAACCCCTTTGTACTATCCTCAGGTATGAGAAACCCCATTGCCTTGTTGGCCTCATTACCCAGTTAAAAATCCCATGGTCAACCACTTAAACTTTCCTTTCACTAGCACCCTCACGTTAGTCCGCAATCCTGGACACAGTCTATTTCCTCCACTCCTATTCAATGGCTACACATTGCTCAAGGGTGTCACATAGTGATGTGTATTGCAGGGGCAATTGATGTATGCTCTCTGAGCTCAGCTGGTTTTTCAGGGTTGCTCAGTAATATTGTCCTATTTCTTATTGACTTCATTATTGCTTGTGATCTACCTGAAACTTACTTCTTCTGACTGTTTCATTTTCAGCGGGTGACTTTTACATTCCTTTCATTGAGAAGATTTAGGCCATCTAATATTAATTCTCTATTTCTCTCCTATTATATCAAATGGCCTCACCCAAATTACCCTTTTCTTTCCTTCTCTTGTTTTAAAAGGAAAGAGATCTCTCCATTTTTCCTTCTAAATCTTACTACCTAGTTTTTGAGCCTAATTCTTCCCATCTCAGGAACCCACTGTCTTCCAGTTCCTTTAATTTCCCCCCTCACTTTTTTTTTTAGTCAATCCCTCTTTTTTTCCCTCCTAAAAGAAGGCTCAAATTGTCACCAAACTAAAAAGGCTTTTCTTATTATGGCTTTCAACTTAAAAAGCCATCCTCTTTCTCTTTTACTTCATAACCAGACTTCTTTAAAAGGTCGTCTGATCTTTCTGCTCCATCTTTCTTCCCTGGCATTCTCTCTTTTCAGCAACTCAGAGTCCAGACTTCCCCTCACTGGTCCACTGGAACAGTTTTCCTCCAGATAACCACACAAATCCCCATATCCAGTGTCTTTCCCTAAACTACTCTTAACTTTAAATCTAACCCCATTGACCACTCTCCTCAAATATTTAAATCATCTTATTAACAAACATTTAAACTGCTACAATATACAGCACATGCAATACAAAGATAACTATTATATGCTCCTTAAAAATCCCATGAAGTTATGAATGAGTTATTCCAGCAGAGACAGGAAGAGCTGGGAACACCTTCACCAATGTGACATCTTCGATACTAGGCCTTGCCTGCTAGGTAGAGAAGAAGAAGGTGGGCATGGCAGACAGAGTCAACATGCCTGGGCCACTTGCCTAGTATGTTTTGGGGAAAAAAAAAAAAAAAGGTGTTTGAGTAGATGTAGAATATCAAACATTTAGGGTGCTATAAGGGTATTAGAGAGGTAGTTTGAGGTCATTTGTCAAAGGACTTTTTAGACCAAGTAGAAGAGGTTAAAAGCTGTTCCATTGGTACTAGGGAGCCAATGGAGACTATTAAGATGTAGAGCTTCATAATGGGATTTGTCCAAAATAAAGCCGAGTATAGATCTCCTGAAACTAGCTCTTCATTTACCAAAGTTTTGTTGAAGGGTAACTTCATGCTCCTAACCACTCAGTCTTTAAAATTTAGACAGCTACGTCTAGTTTGCCCTTCCCAAATCACTGTTTATATCTTTGGTACCAAATCCTGTCCATTTCACTCTCCATCATCTCTTGCAACTTGGTTTTCCATGCCTCGCATCCTCCAGATCCAGATTCCAACTTCACCTATGTGCTCTTGCCAGGACTTTTGACTCACATCATGCATTGGTGTCTCAGCCTCTAGAGTCTCTCCTTTTACTAATGCATTCCCCACAGTGTTGGAGTTATAGCATCTCTACAAGGAATAGACCAGCATGCCAAACATGTTCTCCAGTTCCACCTGATATGAGAAGGCTTTTCTTTCCTGTTAGTAAACGTTTGTTGAGCGCCTACTGTCTTAGAGGCACTATACTGCATTTTGTTGTTTTATTTTATATTTGCACTGATAAAAGTGAACTGGCATCTTAAGATAATTAACCATAGAGCTGGGAGGACTATGGGTGGAGCTGGGTCCCTTGTTAATTCTGCAGTCCTGACTTCCTTTAAACTTTGTGGTAACTGCCGGGGCTGGGATGCTAATAAATAGAAAAGCCATTTTGGATTTGGGTTTTTCTTCTTCATGTGGGCGGCTGGTTGGAGTGCCAGTCAGAAGTGTACATTTGCACACTCGTGGGGTGACCTTGTTTTCTTTTTCTTTTCCTTAATAAACCATTCTTTTGGTAGATTTTCTGGAGAGCTATTTTTGCCAGTCGACAGCACCTAAAAAAACAATTCCCTGTTAACACTAAAATATGTCTTTCTTAGCTTTATATGTGAGCTCTGTCACCATCTCCCTCTCCTGAATCCCGGGTCTCAACGTTAATTTGATAATTTTGTCCCTAAACACACTGGATACGTTAACTCCTTACTCCAAGTCATCTGGATAACCAGAGGACTCACTCATCATCCACCTCAGAGGAACTAGGATCCCTACTGCCCCATAAACACCACTGAGTTAGCGCCTTCAAAATGTTGGTACATGGTATAGATCAATCTGACCTAGAAGCCACTGAAATTTGTGACTAACTGCTGAACCACTGGAATCATTTAGAAATAGCTTTGGGGCAGTGGTCCATTTTTATAACTTTGATAACTAATGTCATCATTATAAAGTGTAGTTTTACTTTGTTTCCTTTACACTTTTTAAAATTAAGGACTCATGCAAGCCTACTATTTGATATAATTGATTTGTTATTGTGGTGCGTATGCTTTAGTACCCGAAAAGTCCAGAAGCACAAAGTATTGTGTAGTAAGTTATAATCACCAAGTGGTAGATCAGAGGCTTGTATAGCAAACATTTCCACTGCACTCTTGGTCATGAAACATTAAGAAATAGGCAGCCAGGCTGACCCCTTGCCTTCAGGCAGGGCAGAAAGTGGAAGCATGTGATCGCAAGTGCTCTTACAGAATTAAGTCCAAGACAGAAGTTGAAAAATGGTGGCCAATGGGCTGGACTGGCTGACTGCTGTATATTATTTAAACTGCATCATTTAAATAAACATTTACAATTTGGAAGAATTCACATAAAAAATAAGACTTGTGGCTTTTATTAAAAACACAGAAGATCTGTCAGTGCAGGTTCAACAATCAGATGGCCCTACGTAGGGGAGGAACACATTCTTGAAAAGGTACTACCTGTTAACTGCCCTTGCATTTGGTTTCCTCATTTGGTTTCTGTCCCCTAATATAACTCTGGAGCCTATGTGGTGAAGGGAGGGGAGGGAGGGAGTACTGAGGACGCCTGAGGTTCCATTTCCTGTCATCCAATGAGACAGAGTCCCTGTCAAAATTATGATTGCAAAAGAATATACAATTTTTTGAATATTTGAGTGCATTGATTCATGCCAGGTGTGTATAACATCAATAATTTTCTTGTTTAAGATTTAAAAGACCCCCTCAATTTCTACTTATATCTTATTCCCTCACCCTTTTAAGAATAGTGGGCAACAGAGGCATTGAGAGACACAGTGCATAGGGAGGAGAGATGTACACAAGAAATAGTCTTCAATATAGAAATTTAAAGCAGTAAATTATGTTAAGGAATATCATCAGTGGAAAGCCAAGGAAAGGCAAAGACAAAAATCACGGGCAACTAAGATGGAAAGAGAATTCCTAGTGTGACAATAAGCTAATACAGAACTGAAAGCAGAGGTTTAGCCTTTTCAGTTGTTTGAAGACACCCAGAAAACATCACAGCTTAGAGCTGGACTGCATATAAAAGGGAAGTCTAGAGAAGTCCCCAAACCGATAGAAGAACCCAGTTCCCTAAATTGTTTAAGGGTGTTTGCCTTTGGTGAGCCAAACCACTGAAATAAGGAAGGAGGCAGGGTCAAGGTTTTCTCTTCCAGATTCAGAAGAGCCATCTTTTCTGGTTTTGGATTTACAGCAGCTCTATTTCCCTACAGAGCATAGAGCTTTAGGTGAATTCATTCATTGCCTCAATCAATTCTGCAAACATGTAACAGCTCAGTATTGGTAGACAAAGAAGCCAACTGGTTCATACCATGTTTCCCCGAAAATAAGGCCAGGTCTTATATTAATTTTTGCTCAAGAAGATGCATCAGGGCTTATGTTCAAGGGATGTCATCCTGAAAAATCATGTTGGGTTTATTTTCCAGTTAGGTCTTACTTTCGGGGAAACACAGAACACTGAATTGTATACCTTTTATTAACAAGTATCCCAGGGACTCATTTGCATGACATTTGCATCTCCTTGGGCCTGGACAACCGGAAAAGCAGCTGCAAAGCACTTGATCTAAGGAGGAAATGGGTTAGATGACTGGCAGGCTTGTTGAAGTGTGTGTGAAGTTAAGTGAAAGGAAAGAGGAGAGGCATTGGTAAATCCAGTTAAGACTGAAAATGAGTATTTAGGTTTCTTAAAAAATACTTTTTCCACTTTAAAACTGTTTTGGGACTTAGAGCCACAACAACAGAAATTGTTCTTCCTGGCAACAAAGTTCTCTGAAAGGAAAAAAAAAATACTAAATGCATATCTTGGCAAGGGGTTTTATATTTGAATTTAGACTTTAAGATAAATTTGTTTATTAGACAGTATAAGAAAGCCATTTCAGAAAAAAATGGTCAGAAAAGTTTAGGTTTTTTTTCATTAAAAAATCCCCACTGCAATATAAATTGATTGATATTCCTAGTGTGTTCCCTCAGATATTACATAGATTGAAAAATTGTAATTACAAAATGAATGAAAAAATAATTCCATAAAGCTTTCGCACTTACACATGAAAAACCACAAAAATGTTATGACATAACTCAGTCGTCAATATAGGGAGACATTTTTTAAGGTGAATTGAAGTGTGCATTATTATAGCATCAGCAAAAAGACCCCATAGCTGGAATTAATTTTTTAGAGTTCTGGCAAAGTGACATGTTATTCAAACATGCCCTATGTGCCTCACACTTCCATATACATATCTGTAATTCAAAGCGTATGACTTTTGCGAAATATGTTCAATCTGTATACACGCACCTACTTGAAAGGGTTACATTACTCAAGCCACTGCCAATGAACCACTTTTAAAAGAGCAATAACTCAGTGTGAGAACCGAGGTGTTTCTTACTATAAGTGTGTTTTAGCCAACTTTCACACACCAAAACTTGCTCTAAAAAAATTCAGAATTTATGAAATAAACAACACATTGTTCATTGTCCTTCCAGCCCATCCACTGGAAAAAGAAATGAGATTTTTCAAAGATATTACTTGAAAACTATATCACCATACTTGAAAACTACCATTGCAAAAGTCCTAATGCTCATCAGGGAGTAAAAACATAGATTATCATTTTTCAACTTGATGATGAATTTTAAAATGTTCCATATCACCCTATGAAATATATTTTGAAAAATATATTTAGATCCTGTGTGCTATTTAATTGCTATGTGCTGCTCTAAATAATTTTCAGCTAAACAGAAGTTTCAACTCCTATGAAACATAGTTAATAACAGTAACTGCATTTTTACAATAACTTACAATCTTCTGAGATGAGGTTTCACAACTCCTTCAGTTAGGGCTGGCAAATATGATTTCTGTTACTATTCTATTTTAGCTTTTCAGTGGGTGCCAGCAAACAAAATTATATTCCTTCCCTTTTATGGTTTTCTGCAAGGCCCTGGCTTGTAGAGAAGGCACTTGTGAGGTTGCTAACATTAAGTTAATGTTAAACAGCTTATATTTTAACTACAGCTATTTTGCAGGTTGGATATATGCACATTTTGATTCTTTGCTACAAATTTTGGTAGTTGAAAATAGAAAATGACCATGCTTTCTTATTTATTTTTATTGCTGAAATCGTGTCCTCTCTATACCTTTAGAAACATTAGTTCCTATGAAAAGGAGATCAGCAATATTGATTGATAGGAAAATTAAAGTCCAAGCAATCAATATTTTTTTGTTGATTTTAAATAATTTAGAAGCCAAAAAAGGAAATTTGTTCACTTTGCCAAAGTGCAAGGCATTTTAGGCTTTCATGAAGAAAGAAGTAAACACTAACATAAAAATAAGGAAACTGCTTAGAAACAAATGTGAAGGGAAGGCTGTTATTAGACGACTTGGTAGCTTGCCATTAAAAATGGTGACTGTTCCAAGAAGACTGTTTGGCTAATGCCAGAGACCCTATCAGCAAAATAAAGAAACATGCTGTACCTCAAACATGTCTCTATACATTTCTTGAAAAAGTCTGAGTAATATTTAAAACAGGAATGAAGAGTATAAGCCATGCTAGTCATAATCATGTTTGAAGTGATTCTCTAGTAATCTCTATCACTGCTCTAACCACACCTCCAGGCTTCCATCTGTGTACATGTGACAAATGTAAGCAATAAAAAAAGTATTAATCTACAGGATTCCAACAAAAGCTCTGAGTATCTTTCTTCTATGTTTTGACCAAACATATTGGCATTGTTTAGACATAACTAAAGAAGGTGAAAATCAATTTAGGTGAAAAAGTCAAAAAGAGGCCAAAGATGCATTGCTAACATATATTATGCATATATGAATCATGTATTATAATATATAATAATATATGTTATATATTTATATGTTATTATATATTATTATATATTTATATATTTATTATATATATAATATTATATAAAATATTATATATATTATATAAAAATATATAAAATATATACAATACATAATATATAATATATATAATAAATATATAATAACATATATTGCTTAATGTATATTACGTATATATTAATAACGTATATTAACGTATATAACATATAACATATATTACAATTTGCCTTCATTTGATAAAATTGTAACTCATTATGTACTTAAAAATAACTTTAATGGCATGTATTTATGAGCTAACAACAAAAAATTCTATACTATCAAATATTGTAAACTATTGAAATTCAGGATAATGCATCCTTTCTTATGTAACCCATTATCTTATGAGATAAAGAAATATTTTCATTCATTGTCTTATACTGAAATGCTGCCTTATAAAAACTTAGTAGAACTTTGGGGCTTCCAATCAAGACGGCGAAGTAGGTAGTTAAAATTTTTTAAACTGAAGCAGTTAAAAATCAGGAGGGATTGCTTGGCTATCCCTGAAGAATGAGGGGTCCCAGACTCACACCAAACTCCCTGGCCCATGATTCCAGTGCCAGGAAGAGAAGTCCCCACAACTTCTAGCTGTGAAAACCAGTGGAGATTGTGGCTGAGTGAAACATAGGGTGGCTGGAGTCCCAGGGCCCACACATGGAGGTCCTGGCTGACAGATTCAATCTCTCTGAGTTCCAACAGCTAGAAAGGAACCAGGGACATACAGGGAGGACTAAATTGTCTGATTTCAGGGTGAGAGCTAGAGGGTCAGCCTTCTCCCAGACAGAAGTACTGGCAGAAGCCATTACTCATCAATGTAGCTAACACTGTTCACCCTGCCCTGGTGATTCCCTGAGACCCCACCCCATCCAACGTGTGGGCCCAGCTCAGCCTCTTCCAGTAGCTCTTCCATACAAACAGACTGTCTTAGCTCAGTGTATGGATTTTCCTAAAATCTCTCAAAGGTTCACAAACCCCAAACAATCAGTACCTGAACTCAATGTGTCCTGTACCACTTGCTAAGCAGCCCCAAGACCAGCACTAGTGGCAGCCAGCCTCAGTGCACAGCTTAGCCTCTCCCAGGCACCTCCAAGCCCAGCACAATAGTAACTATCTGCAGATTACTTTGTAGCTCATAGTAAGTGGCCTCAGGCAGGGCACAGGGAGTGGCTGACCTTGGCCTGCAACAGAACCCCTCCCAAGAGGCCCCACAATCAACATACCTGGTGGCCAGCTTCAGACCATACCAGAGCACAACCCAACCACTTCCACAAATGACACAAGCAAAAGGCAGACTGAAGAGGTATCAGAGCCTGTTACAGTGAAGGCCCACATCAAGACTCACCATAATTAAAATACCAAATGTTAAAGACAAAGAGAGAATTTTAAAAGCAGCCAGAGGAAAGCAGTTAGTTATCTACAAGGGAGTTCACATAAGACTGTCAGATGATTTCTCATCAGAAATTTTGCAGACCAGAAGGAATTCGCAGGAAATATTCAAAGTGATGAAAAGTAGGACCTGTAGCCAGGATTACTCTACCCAGCAAAGCTATCATTTAGAATTGAAGGACAAATAAAGAGCTTCCCAGACAAGAAAAAGCTAAAGAAGTTCATCACCTCCAAACCAGTATTACAAGATATATTGGGACTGTTTTACAAAGAAGAAGACGAAGAAAAAAAAAAGATAAAAAATAGGAATAATAAAATGGTAATAACTACATATCTATCCACAATTATTTTAAATGTAAATGGATTAAATGCTGCAATAAAAAGACATACAGTGACTTGAGTGGACAAGAAAACAGGACCCTTACATATGCTGACTACAAGAGACTCACTTCAGATCAAAAAGCAGACTGAAAGTAAAGGTATTAAAAAAATATTTCATGAAAATGGAAACAAGAAAAGAAAGCTGGGGTAGCAATACTTATACCAGACAAAATAGACTTTAAAACAAAGGCAATAACAAGAGACAAATAGGGACCCAGTAATCCCACTTTTGGGTATTTATCTGAAGAAACCCAAAACATTGCTTTGCGGGGACGTGGGCATCCATATGCTCAGTGCAACTTTATTTACAATAGCCAGGATGTGGAGGCAGCCTTGGTATCCATCAATGGATGAATGGATAAGAAAAGGAGGTACACATATACAATGGAATATTACTCAGCCATAGAAAAGGATGAAGCGTTGCCATCTGCAACAACATGGAGGACATTGTGTGGAGTGGAGTAACTCAGACAGAGAAAGACAAATGCCATATGATTTCACTAATATGTGGAATCTAAAGAACAAAATAAATGAACAAACAAAGCAGAGACAAACTTATAGCTGCAGAGAATATTTTGATGGTTGCCAGATGGGAGTGAGGTGGGGGAATGGATGAAAAAGGGAAAGGCTTTAAAAAGTACAAATTGGTAGTTACAAAATAGTCATGGGGATGTAAAGCATAGCATAAGGAATATAGTCAAGAGTATTGAAATAACTGTATATGATGTCAAATGATAACTAGATTTATTGGGGTGATCATTTTGTAAGTTATATAAAAGGCTAATCACTATGTTGTACCTCTGAAACTAATATAATACTATATGTCAACTGTAATTGGAAAGTAAAAAATTATTAAAAAAATAAAATCTAATAGTAGTCTGATAATAGGAATTTTTAAAATAAAACTAAGCAGTTTCGTTTTTTAAATGTATGTTTGGTGCCTACATGTGTTTGTATGGCTGTGTACTAGATTGGAGCTGATTAATTAGACTTCTTTTGTTCCTGGCCAGTGGAGTTATACTCTTTATAGAATTTTTTGTTAAAATTGAAGAAATATTTAATAATAATTATTATAACAAATTATGGAAATACCCACAATATAGTTCTATGTAATCACTGTCTGTAGTTAACCATGATACGTTATGTTATATTTTTACGTTTTATATATATATATATGTATATATATACGTTATATTTAGAAATTCTTAAATTTCTAAACTTTTAATATAACTGATATTCAACAGTTCATCTGAAAAAAACCAATAAAATTTTTAAGCATATTCTTTTTCGTTCTCCAAAACAAGGCACCTGACATGATTTTATTAAGCTTTGATTTCAGACACTGTATTAATTAACCTTTTAGAACACATAAATTCATGATTTTAGGGCAGTTGTGGGCCTAAGAAATCATCTAGTTCAACTCCCTTCATTTTGCAGGTCAGAAAACTGAGTCACGGAATGAAAAAACTGCCTGGATTCATATAGCAGGTGAATGAAGCACAGCTAGAGCATTCTGAACGTGAAACAATAAAATAATTACAATCTAAAATATGAAATTTTCTTCTTTCAGGGAGTATATAAGCTCCTATCCATGTACCATATGTGTTTTGTATAAGGTTAGGAACCTGTATCTCCCTTCTTGAAAAATACTTTTTATGTCATAGAAGTATAGAGATACAAAAGTCATTTTTATTTCGTTATCTCAACAGATATTTATAGAAAATGATTGCCTTCCAAACAATAACAGAAATGGTATGTCAGTGAACATTTTCATAATAACAATATGTAACATGAACTTACAAAACC
This sequence comes from Rhinolophus hipposideros, assembly GCF_964194185.1. Lineage (NCBI taxonomy): Eukaryota > Metazoa > Chordata > Mammalia > Chiroptera > Rhinolophidae > Rhinolophus > Rhinolophus hipposideros. The sequence goes on from NC_138048.1 coordinate 87,156,588, forward strand.
ATTCCTGAGTCACTGAGTGATACTGAATCTCTGATATTTTCATTAATTCTTTTGTTGCCATATCCATAGCTGTACACTCTACGCTTCTTCCACATTATTAAGTGAACAATTATGAGATTAAACATGCATTCTACTATATCTTTTCTCATTAGTCCTATTTTTCAAGCAATGGTAATTTAAATAGATATTCACATTCTGGCTCCTTTTGTAGGGGGATTATAAACAAACAAAAAGGGCAAAGATAACTGGAACATTATGCAACCATTAAAAACTATGCTATTAAATCATCTTATAATGACAATGTGAAAAGAAGATGATATAATTTCAAGTAAAATTAGTTGTAAGAATGCAATTATAACCACACACACACACACACACACACACACACACACACACACACACACAGTCACTGCAAACCTGTATAAAATATTTGAGAATATTAAGAGTGTAGGTTTTTTCCCCTGGGTTGAAGGATTTTGGAGGACTCTTTTTCTTTTTAAAGTAAATGGTGATGTTTTTAGTATTTTTTTGCAATTAGCGTATACATTTTTATAATCAGAAAACATGAAAATTAATTTCAAAGAAATATGTACATACGAAACTAAATTATGGAATATAATTATTCATGTGCAATTTCAGACTGCTTAAACTTTCATTCATACAGAATCTTTTCTCCAGAGAATTTTAGGATCTTGGCTAGTATATGTTTTCTAAGGAGGTAATGAGACTAAAGACGTTTTTCACTCGGTAAAAGATTAGAAGCTTTCTGCAAAGCGGAAAAGACCAATGGAACAGGAAACAAAAGTAAAAGACTTAAGATAAGGGATGCTGAGAAAAACAAGTGAGAGTTGTGAACAAGTAGTAAAAACATTTTCTGAAGGTTTGGGCTTATAATATTACTCCTTGAAAAGCAGAAGAAAATACTTCTGTAACATTTGCAATATGGCAGAAATTATGCTTCTGACACGTAATTCTCAGTTGTGTCACACTGGTCTGATTATTCTCACATAAATCAGATGTGATTTACCTCACCCTGGTATGTTACCCAGAAAAGCAGAATGACAGGAAGTAATGAAACTAGTTGGCCCCCAAAACTTCTGCTGTATTCATTTTACCCCATTTTCCTTAAGGCATTTTGATGAAATGACTAAACATGTAGTCTGTTTTCTAGGATGGTAGTGGCTGTAGCATTTGACTGTAAGAAAAAGGGGAATTGGGTAATTTTATCTTCAAATAGGAAACAGAACAAGGGAGGGCTTTGATATAGAGAGACCTCTCCATGTTAATTCTCCAGCTGAGGGAAAAGCCAGTAATTCTTTAAAAGACCAAATGGTCATCAAAGTAGACAGATCTTAGTTCCCAGATCCCACACTTACTAAATATGTAACAAAGGGCAAGTTTCCTAATCTTTCTGAGTGTCAGATTCCTCATATGTAAAATGTTTTAATATCATCTTATAGAAAGGTTGCAAGGATAAATGAGGAAAACGTTCTAAGAATACCCAAAAGAGGTTATAGCACACAAAAGACACGCAACCAATGTTGGCTCCTGTTTCCTTGTGTCCCAAGTCTTGGATACATATGACAACATGCTACTCAGGACTTTTATTAGTTGTTCCTGAGCTTCTGTTAGCAGTGTGCAGCCTACCCTAGATTCCTAAGTGCGTGTGATTATTTTTAAAAAGTCCAGCTGCTTGAGATGTTTTACTGTGGTCTTCCCATTATCATGTTCTATTTTTCTTTATGAACTTCAGTTTTCTACTAGCAAAATACAGAGACCAAATTTAATAAAGTCATAATCAATTTTGTACTTGAAGTATTTAGACTCTCAATACGTAGTATACAGAAGGACCCTAAAAGATCTTTGAGTTCAAGAAGCTAACAGGATGGATCAAGCTCATCCTTTAATATAGCTGGAACTAAATTTGTTGTCATTTGCTATTATTTTCTTTCCAACCAGAATGCTTCAGGCAGGGCATATTTCTCTGTACTGCAAACTCTACCAGCTTCTCACATTCATTTTCTTTCCATGGTCCCTGATTTCATTCAAATCCCTTTCAGGGGTCTCATCACAAACACTGGCATCACTTGAAGACTTAACAGAATTTCGTGGGCCTTGCCTCAGACCTGCTAAATCAGAAACCCTGCAGGTGGGGCCCAGCAATATGTTTTCATGTATCATCCAGGAATACTTGCTACATTTTTGAGTATCTGGTTTGTAGGTAGCTGAATCATTGCCAGCACTCAGCTTTCTTGACAATAATCCTACCCTTGAGCCCCCCACAGGTTCAGCTCTTGTTTCCTGTGTGTTTGACATCATTGCTTTCTTCAGGGCATTTGCAGTAACCTTATAATGTCTCAGGGTAGCTTGCACAGGGAGGGCTGGCAATAATCTTACAAAATGACATGCAAAGCATGTTTTTCCGCCTTTATGACTTTGCCCTTAATCCATTCTCTGTTTACCACACCCTTAAGACTTTCTGCCCAGTGCTTAACTTTAGTATTCTTTTTAAACATTGACAAATTAATCTCTTTCGAAGGAAGCTATGACTCACTTTGCAGATTAAAAAACAAAAGCAAAACAAACACAGAAGCGAAACCCTAACCGAAACAAACAAACAAACAAACAAACACACACAAACAAACAGAAAACCCCCAAAACCAAGTCCTTAAAGTCACAGCAAATTTAAGCAGCACATAAATGCTTAAGACCATAGAGGGCTAGGCCTGCATCACACAGGTATATTTGATATCGGCAAACTTTTTGGTTTACAAAGCAGTTTTGTGTCCTCTCCCTATTTATCACATCAATATAAACACAAAGTGAGGCTGAGCTTCCTCAACTTCTAAGGCTACCTGGCAACATGAAATACATTTGAATATGCTCGTAAACCAATAGAAAACGAAAAGAGAGCTGTTTCGTTTATATTTATATTTATAGATGTTGCTTTATTCCACTTGGTTTTGTTTCTCTTCCACAGATTTTTTTCCAGGTCAGGGAAGCTATTAACATCACTACTCAAAAAATCCTATCTGCTTCTTCAGATGTGGAAAACTGTAGACAAAGTGTGGACTAGGCAGTCGGAAACTAAATCGTCTTACCTGTCTGCAGCTTGATGAGGCCGTAGCAGATACTATTGCAAGCTAACATTTGTGAGTGCTTGCTCATCCCACACAATGATATCCCTTTTGAAGGATTTTCTCCTTTAGCTAGCCGTGAATATTTCTTCTAAGGTCAAACAGATGGTAAACCTTCTATGCCTCAGTGCATTTATCAGAAAATGAGGAAGAATTTAGAAACATTTAAAAAATATTTTCTGATATAAATAACAAAAATGAAATGCAAAAAAAGTGAATTCAGTGTAATTACTTTGACAGAGCTAGAAAATTTTTTCACAGAGGGATATTTATTCTTCATCTCTCTCCTCACTAGCTTGCAACAAAGCCAATCTTTTCCCTCCAGAGCTATGAGAAGGTATCTAGGAATATTGTTTACATTATCTGTGGTACATATTTTGCTTTATTCAAACCTCAGAAATACAAACTATGAGTTGCTTAGTGCGAGAAAAAAATATTTTTGTATCACTATTACTTTACATATGTTCAAGATTATTCTGTACATATGTTCAATAATTATCAAAGTAGAAGATAGCACCCTGAAAATTATTTTGGGGGTATATTATCTTATTCTTCTTCTTACCATCAGCACTTGTCACAGTTCTTGGCACATTTTAGACAATGCATGTTGAAATCATGAGTGAGTAATTAGTAACATACATTAGCTTGATTAATAATTTGGGTAGCTTGAAGGAAAGTCTCAAAATGGACAAAGGATCTGAAGCAGGCTATGATTCATCTTCATAGATTAACTAGTAGGAGTTTAAAAACTGAATAGCAACAAAAAAAATAACCCTATTAGGAATGACATCTGAGTCATACACCCAGTAATAGAAAGCTTGAGTTTTAAAGCATGTGTTGTAATCATTAAATTTCAACAATCTTTTTTACTATCATCCAACTTAACATGCCTTGTTCAGCAGCAATATGTCAAGATGTGAAATGACCAGCCTGTCGTGGAGAGTGCAGACATTTAATTTCCCTTCTACATTAATCTAGTATTTTGTTTCCTTTTAGTAGAGATAGTGATTGCACTTTTGCCTTACGTCAACACTTGAAAGCACTTTAATAAAAATGTTTGATAAATGCTGACTAGATACACAACATTGTTTTGTGTATTTTACAAGTAGTATATTTGGTTTCTGTGTCATACATCTAATTTATATAAAAGTCTTTTCCAAGGATGTATACATTTTACTTTTTGTAAATTTTTGTAAAATTTTATTAGGTCCTAAATTTTTTTTTTTTGGGGGGGTAGGATTTTTTTTCTGTATAAATACTTCCATTTCAGAAAATTTCAGATGCTTCTGAGTAATATGAATTCTAGTGCACAGTAATTTTTTCATTATCCATTTAAAAATCTCTTTAAAAAAGCAATAATATTGAAGATTCAGTCTTTCTTTGCAGTTCTGTAAGTTAAAATGATTGAAAATGAAACTCGTATGTGGTTAGTGCAGACTGAGCTTAAACATGTTTCTCAAATTAAGTTCCCTATTTTAAGCAAATGTACTGGAGGAGTTAATAGTTTCTCTACCAATTCAACAAGGCATTAGAAACAAGGAGAATTGTTGTTTTAAAAAGTGTTTCTCAAAATTGACAAGTTAGATAACGAAATTCAATCACTCTATTAACAAAATGTCAAGTGTTTTTCTTGCCTTCATGTTTGTTTCCATATATCCTCTCCAAATTCTCTTCCTTCATTCAAATTCATGCCTTAACTTTCTTTAAATCTGCTCTTGAGACAAGCACCTCTTCCAAAAAACCCACTCCCATAAGTCCATAATATGCTTCGAAGTACTTTTGTTTAAAATACCACTCTATTTTTTTCTAGGGTCTCAAGCATTTCCACAGTATCACCCCATCCATCTCCTCAAACACTTTAATTCTTTCTATTTCCTATCATAAATCAAACCTACTCTCCAGCCAAAGTGGGCTTTTACTTCTTTACTATTTTCCAATTATAACTTGTAGGTTTGTTAGAAATTTTTATTTACATTTTCTCTCTCTCAGCTTCTTATTCCTACATCCACTTCCAACAGGATTTATATTCATTATGTATTTACTTAACAAAAACCTATTAAATGTCACTGCATCCTTGGCCCCAACCTAGGAAGGGGGGAGATGCCAGTGAACAACTGATAAATGGTCCCTGCACTTACACAATTTACAGTAAATAAAAACAAAACCATCAAATTAAATATGAAACTAAAAAATTATGCTAACCACTTAGAAAAAAAGATTCAGAGAACGATGAGAGAAAAACAGGGAGACCTAATTTAAATTTGGGGTCTTTCAGTTTAATACTGTGAGATCTAAAGTCTGAGCAGAATTAGCCAAGCAAAGATTAGGTGAAATCAGTTCAGTCAGAAGGAACAGCATTTCACATGCACTGAAGAACTTTCTGAAAAAGACAAGTGTGTCCATTGTATAATGTGAGAAAGGGAATTGCAGCTAGTAGAAAACCCTCCCCTGGCAGCAAAGTAGATGTGCTCCTCCATACCTTCTTCTTACCCGATAATTGAATATTTTTATGTAATTAGCCATCCTTGACTTAGGGATTTTGGACATGCCTTATCTCTCCTACTAGACTGTGAGTTCCTTGAAGGCAAGAATTATTTTTTATTCATACTTTTGTCCTTTGTATTATTTAGCACAATGCCTGTTAGGCAGTGAATACGCAGTTGGCCTCCTAAGCATGGGACTTGTGCAACTGCACAGAAGGGCTCATTCTTACTTTAATGTTGTCACCATCTTCAATTTCTTAAAACTTTTTGAACAAAAGGCCTCACATTTTTATTTTTTACCAAACCCCCCAAATTATGTGGCCAATCTTGAATGAGTAGAAACTTTCTGAAGGAATGAAGGGTTAACTGGAATTCATTGGAATAATTCTGCAGGCTCTACCGTATTCTTCTAGGGTTGACCTCATTCCAGGAACACTTCTCAGTTACAAGGCATGATTTAATAATACGGTGAATGTTTAAATTAAAAAAAGAAAGTATTACAGTGAAAGACACATTGCCATTAATCCCTCTCAAAATACTGCCCCTCACTTTGAACACACTTATCCCATTGTTCTTGCCATTTTCTGAAGCAGTTCTGGAAGTCCTCTTTCATGAGTGTCTTTAGTTGTGCTGTCATAGCTGCCTCGATGTCCTGAATCATTTTGACTTTGGGGAAGAGCCAAAAGTCACCCAGTGTTGAATAAGGTGGATGAGGACACACTGTAATGTTTTTATTTGACAGAAATTGCCATACACTAGAAACAATGTGTGACACGTAGCATTGTCATGATGGAAGATGATTTACGCCACACTTTAAAACACACCTTCTCTCAACCGTAGCTCACAGCTGACTGACTGCACCGAACAAGTTGAAACTTGTTCCACACTGTTATTAAGATTTGATGTGCAGCTTCCCGTATTGAAGATCCCTGCCTTTTTGTTGGATGGCTCTCGGCAGCAGCAGTTAGCGTATTTTGTGATCACAATGGAAAGGCTCCATGTCACACATTAATTCTGGTAGAGCAATTTCTGTTAAATGAAAACATTATGGTGTGTTCTCATCCACCTTATTCACCAGACCTGGCTCCGTGTGACTTCTGGCTCTTCCCCAAAGTCAAAATGATTCAGGACATCGAGGCAGCTATGACAGCACAACTAAAGACACTCATGAAAGAGGACTTCCAGAACTGCTTCAGAAAGTGGCAAGAACAATGGGATAAGTGTGTTCAAAGTGAGGGGCAGTATTTTGAGAGGGATTAATGGCAACGTGTCTTTCACTGTAATAATTTTTTTAATTTAAACATTCACCATATATTTTGATCATGCCTTGTATGTGATGGGTGGCTAAGAAATGGGCGAAGTTCTCCTTTAAGAGAAATCGTAGTCCTCCAGTATACTATTTTTAAGGAGTAAATTGAACTCCATATTGACTTCACCACTGTGACTTATTTAGATATTCCTAAACTCTCTCAATTAAAGCATGTTCTTTCAATATCATCCTCTTTTGAGTCTACATCTCCAATACTAGGAGATGGGTAGTCAAAGTTCCAGGTGGAGTTTACTTGGCCATTCATCACTTTGCATTTTGTGAATTCTTTGCCTCCTGGTGCATATCAGGAGTATGAATGAGAGATACCAATGTGGAGAAATACATGTCATTCAGGCCCATGCTGATGAGTCTACAGAAGTTTACAGAAAAAGCAGAAGCAGCCACAACCTTCAGTTGGAAAGGATTAACCACAACGTATGTGTGCTGACAGCAAATGAAACTGGACCTTCTAGAGTTGAAGCCTTGTGACTTTGAGGGCCTGAAAGAGCTAGTTTAGTTCTTAGTCTAGACAAGTATAGAGCTGAAAGGTGTTTCTGAGGGTCTGGGATAAATATTGAGTTATTGACTGAGTTGCTGTTTCCAGTTGAGATGCCTCTTTGAGAATTCAGACGGATGTTGAATTGTTCACCAATTCACCAAACTATAATCAACACTCTATTACTGAGCTTCGATATGACAGGCTGAGGTCTCACTATCTGTCTAGTCAATGATCCATGGATTACGGCCTCCTTCGTGCAGCTGACAACTTAAACTATCTTAGCTCAAGAGGAATTTTTACAGTTATTTGTAGCAGTGAGTCAAAAAAGATGCCTGCAGAGTAAATAGGACTTAAACAATATAGCTTTCAACTCATTGCCTGTTGACACTGTACAAATTCCAAGTTTATTTCATGTAAGCCTTTTAAGGACCCCAATGGGCAGTCTCAAGCATGTACTGAGTTGGGGCTTAGGTTCTCTCTCTCTGTTAAACAAATAATGACAAAAAACCTCTTCATTAATAGTGATTGCTGTACTTTATCATCTTTGAGAGGTGCTAGGAAAAATTGTAAAATTAGTGACTAAAAATACTGTTAAGAGTGAATGTGAAAATTAAACCTTTGCAACCAAGCAGGACTGAGTAAATCCAGCATGAAGTCTACGTGGTGATTACTTAGTTATGGAGGAATCCATTTTCTAAGAGACAGCATTCATTTTGTAATGGTGGAACATAGTGAACCTATATTATTTATGAAACAAAGAACATCTCTCAACCTTTTTTTTTTCTGAATGCTTCAGGGAGAATTCTTCCTTGGTAGCCTAGTTATACACTGGACATCTTTTACGGCACTTCTTAATCTTCCTGCACTGATTTATTTTTATCATTTTATCCCTTCCTCTTTACCTGCAAGCTCCTTGAGTGCAGGGGCCATTCTTTGAAGTATAGGGGATATTCTTGATATCTTTATTCACAGTTCCTGGCAGATAATAAATGCTTATTAAATGAATAAGAAAGAATGCGTAAATCATTCTTTTTTAAAATTATACCACAATTATCTGTATCCTCTTAGCCTTTACACTTAACTATCAAGCCTATGAAAGATCGTCTGAACCAATACGAAATTTATACCAGGCCCAGAAGTTGTACGGACATACGAGAATGTGCCTATGTGTGATGGTAGACAGCGCGTTGGGAAACGTTTTCTTTTCTGGAAGCAAGACCATCTAGTTCAAGTGGCAGAGGAAGGCAGAGTTTCAGAAGAGAGCAAAGAGCACAGGGCCTGCTTTGATGCCTCTGCTCTCAGTGAACCACATCCTCACCCTGGGGGTGAGCTGCTCTCTGAAGCGCCTGGCTTACTCTCTGATACCTGAAAGGAGGCACTCATGGTTTTCTTTTCTTTTCTTTCTTTCTTTTTTTTTTTTTTAACTTCTGTTCCCGAAATGTAGATTTCTAGAGGGGTGGGGAGGCACAAGTAGAGCCCCTATCAAATATTTCTTTGTCAGATGATAAAAACATCTGATTTAATCAAAGGGATTAGATAGGATTCATTTCTACATTTACATTTCAAATTTATTCAATTCCGTGGGGCAGAGTGCCAACACATTCATTTACTGAGAGATAAATATTTCACAGGTGTGTATAAAAGACATCGTGTAAAGAATGTTTTTTATAAACCAGATCAATCTAGATTGGGCTCTGCTTTTCTCCTTCTACAGAACCAATGTCAGTTCTTAAAAAGAACACTATGTATATAAACATACATTAATACATACATATATATACATATATATAATCTACTTATGGTTAAATTAACTGTAGTACAAAACTTTAATCTGTGAATCTAATTAAGTATATCGTCTAGACGACAATTGGAAACCCATTTCATAGGGCAGAATATAAGAATATTAACACAATTGTGGTAAGTTTTATAGCTTCCCCCCACCTCCAACTTAGCTGTGGAAGGGTATTTTTTTCAAACAAGTTTTTCCTTTTTACTTTTAGTCACATCAGTTTTTTCTCAACATAATTTCTGACAACAACATAAAATGCAACATTACTTATTGACAATTTAAAAGGAATTTCTACTTTAATTCTCCCCAGATTATTTTAAAGTTACATTTTTTTATTTTTAATAGCTCTTTTCTTTTTGTAATTGTGTTCCTGTACCAGAATATTTTGTTTTCAAGGGACTTGTGGTAAACATTGCTGTTCTCCACGCCCCCTCCTCTCATGCACACACAGAAACATGATTTTTGTTGAAATGTTGGGAGACCACTCTCTCCACCATAGGAGGAGAAATCTTGATTAGTTTAAGACAACCATTTATCTTTCTAGTAATAGAAATGGAAATGGTCACATGATGCAATTCTAGCCAAGGAAAGGCCTGTTGGGAAGCCTCTGGGAAAATTGTTACTACCATTCATAAGAGACACAAGAAAAAGATATGGCCTTTTGTAGTGTCTTTGGGGGGTGAGGAAGCAATATTTGGAGCTGCTGTAGACAATTATGTGGAAGAGATAAGCCTGAGGGCACAGCTGAAGAATTAGAAAGAAAAGATGGACAGATCCCGGGTCAATGATAAAATCTTTGTGAGTTAATAAATCATCTTATGTTTTAAGCCACTTTAAGTAGCAACCTCTGTTACTTTATGGAAGGCATGCTTACAGACCCATAATTGTTTTTGGAGATTCTTGGCTTCTACTGAGAGTGGGACTATGTGATCATACCAGAATATGACATTTAACTCGGTATTTTTTAATGAATGTGCAGATTCAGCCAATTAAGCTCTGTAATATGATACACAGAATATGAAATGAAGACCAAGTTAGGCTTAGGCTGAAACCCAAATTTTAAATGTCTAGGTTTTTTTGAAAATATTTTAGTGTTTAAAATTATGTAGTCATCGGGTTAAGCTGCTGTGGTCTTCTCACCTCTAGAACATCATTTACACTTTGAAAACTCCCCTTCCTTTGTTTTTGCCCAATAGATTATTGTAAAGTGTATTTAAAATGTTTTGATCCATTACCACATTGAAATAATAAAATCATTATGGAGTGATGGCTGAAAAATTAAACCATAAAATATAGGGTTTTCTGCAACTTTATACAACCTCGAACATTTTCTTAGGCTCTGCATATACAGAAAATGCTGCTAGTAGTCACATATCAATGGTCTGCTGAGAATATTGCCCTGTGAGTCCACAAAAGAACTACTGGATAGTGCATTTGAGGAAAAGAAATCCCCAGAATATCAAAATTAAAAAGATTATTATAAAGTACTTTGTCAATTTCTTTAGTAATGCTTAATTTCTCTCTTCAATATCACTACAAGTAATTCTAGCCCAGTAGTAATTCACCTATTTTGCAATTATTTTTAACCTTTTAAACCACAATTACTTTTGCACAAACCTAATACAACTTACTGGTATGTAAGTGACATTTTTTGTGGCTCCTCTGTGACAATGGCTTAAATTAATAAAAATAGAAAAGTCCACATCATATGCTTGATTTTCAAATCATGCTTCATTGAAATCTGCTAATATTGTCTAGTATTTCTCATAGTGAATCTCTGTGAAGAGTATGTTAATTGGAACTCCAAATCAAACAGCTTAAAAGGGAGATAGAGGGTGTTGTCTCTACTGCAAGTTGATTCTACCATGAGGCTGGTCACAGCCACCAGTAGGCCTGAGCTCACACCCTTAGACCTTGCTATGCCACAATTCTCGCAGTGACTGAAATGTTCCAGAGCAGAAGGTTGCATGCCCTGCTGTCCTTCCTGGGTAAGTAGCAACTCCACTGGCAGCACGAGGAGTGGGAGGAGGGAGCAATGCCACAGCAGCATGGAATCCATTACCAGAAAAGGATGCCAGAGAGTCTTAATAAGACAACACATATCCTCTACACGAGGGATATTTACAGTAGTATGCAGAGTTTCCCAAACTAATTTGCCCGGGAATTCTTTCTACTCAGAACATCTGTTACCATTTCTGGGAAGTAAATTTTTGATTTAACACTTTGGAAAATTATTCTTTAGAATATGTAAACCATTTCAGTACAGATTAACGGCCTGGACTTTCATAACAATCCTATTGGATATGATAGCCAAGTATAACCAATTTACCTTAAGAAACCCAGCTTCAGAGTGATTTAGAGACTTGTAAAAAGTCACATCGACTACTGAAATAAAAATTCAGTCCCTATCACTTGTGAAATGTGAGATGGCCTTTGGACTGGGAAGCGGCCAATTTTATACGTTTTCTGTAATTCTGAAAGTACCTCGTGTAAGGCTCTGCACACAGCCCCATCAATGTCACATGATGACTTGGTCACTATGGTATTGTATCATTCATTAGTGCGATTATACAATGTAGGCTTTGGTATCAAATCACGTGAGGATCCTTGAGCAAGTTCCACTTACACTGGCAAATAGTGTCAATAAAAAGGCTGACCCTACAGGGTTGGTACTGTTGTAATTAATAAAAATAAATGTAAGTTACTTAAACAGTGGGTAGGACGTACTAATTACTCCATGAGTTTTAGTTATGATTTTAGGGACATTTGTCACAATTGAGTCATGATGGAGTAAAAGATTCCAAAAAGTTTCATATTAATTGTATTAATGTATTTCTCTCTTAATGCATGCATTGAAATACAATGTCTTGTCTGCAAATGCGTTTTTTCCCCTTATCTGTATCTTCTAATATATTCGGGGGTGGGGGCAGAGGGAAGAGAAAGAGTCACACACACACAAATGGAAATCAATTAACCCTAACTTGAAACAGATGTCACCAAAATGTGCTGTATGTACTTTCACCCATGAACAGCTAACACATCAATTATGGAAAAGCAGAAGCATCCAAAGCCAGATGTTTTGAATGCCTTTGGAATTTATATACTTTCTTACCTATGGCCAATTCAGTTACTGTATGTTGATAACTGAAAAAAACTTCCCCTTAATTGCACACCAGTGTAATTTCAAAGAGCTTTTGACCTTCTAATAGTCACAGAGGTGCTTCTGCTTAATGTGAAGCAAATGCAAGACAGAATGAGATCATATACAGAGCATAAAGATAGCCTTTTCCTGAATTATTTTATCAGTGCAGGGATATTTCCGTTTACTAGTCTGCTTTATACCTTGGGGAAGTTGGCAAATCTCAGAGAATCTCACAACCATCCCTCACAGGGTCTTACTCCAAGTCAGAAAGAAGCAGGTACAGTATATTACGATTTAGAGTTTGTTGCTGAAAATAGGATATCGTGGCTTAAAGAAATATTTAGACATTACTTAAGCTAACTACTATGGGATTGAAATGAAGGTCTAAATGTTATGACTGGAACTGCACTCATGTTTGCAAAGGCTTTTAACCAAGCTGGTAGCTTGCAGAACAAACGTCAGTCTGGAGCAGAAATGGACACACATGCGCACACACACACACACACACACACACACACACACACAAAATCAAGCCCAAATAAAAACAATTTATATGAATTTAATTTCCTATTCTTACTTCTTCCAAGTCCTAATTGGTACTGCTTAGCTCCTTAAGGATGGATAATTCATATGTGATTATTCAAGAACTCTGATTGCTTCTGAGAATTTGTATTATGAACATGCATGTCAGGTTGTCTTGAATATATACTACAATTTTATATTGCCCCCAATTCTAATTTACTTCACTAATGGACTATAATAGTGAAAAGTTGTCCTAGAGCAACTCCACTCTTCATTATGATCACTCTTTGAGTTTGTGCCTATTCAAAGAAATCCACAGCTTCTCATCTCTATGAAATGAGGCAGTTTGGCAGTGAGTGGAGACAGCATGTGTCTCTGAGGAATGGAGGGCAGTGGGGTAGGGAAGAGTGTGGGATGGTTTGGGACGATGGCTTGAAGTTGCCTACTTCAAATATGAAATTACTTTGAAGTCCTGCTTCAGCATAAATTCATGTGAATTTAATAATGATTTTTATTCAAGTCCTTAAGTATAATGGATTCTTTGGGAAAATGTTAGTTGGTGATTTCTCACACTTGCTGGCCAGCTCTCACATGTGTGAAAACTCATATCCCAGTTGAAAAGCATGAAAAATACTGGGAGAAAAAGTTCACTTCATAGAAAGTCTGTCACGACTGAAGTAAAATCATATGCAGAACTCAACTTTTATACAAGTGTCCTGCAAATATTCTTAGGGAGTGAGTAGAGGAGAATGTTGCCACACTGATCTCACAAGCACAATCTTCAGGGAGGGTTCTTGTGATGTCTCCAAGAAAAAGTGGAAGGAGGAGGAAGGAATTGGGAAACACTGCTATCTACTGTGTAGGATAATGTCGTCACTCCCTTTTAAAGACTTGTAGGCCAAAATAGATTGAGTGTTTAATAGGAGGAATACAGAGGATATAGTGAGACGTAGCAGAGGCTCTCTCTTTTTTCCCCTCTGACACAGAGATTGGGTTGTGCTTTATGTGCCTTATATACAGCCCATTACTTAGGTGATATAAGTAGCGGAAGGGAAGAGGAGACTGTAAGGACAAAAAGAAGCGAGAAAGATTTGGCTTGGTGGTCCTCAGACTGAATGTTTAAGGATAGCTGTCAAGATTCCCTCAGTTTGGTTCAACTCCTTAATACAGCTAAGGAGGATTTGGAGGCAGATTTGATATTCTGAAAAATCAGCCCAAAGTAGGTTTATTGTAAAATATGTCTTGTTTTATTTCTTTTTCCAGAATGTTGAAATGAACGAGCAAGTGATTGAATGGGATTTTGAGTCTAATATATGCGAAAGAATCCTAGTATAAGGGGAGTCAAAAACTTAATTTCTTACTGTAATTCAGATCGGCAAAGATCCCAGCCACCCCATCCATCAGGGATTGGAAAAATAAACTACTATCCAATTTAATTTAAAAGTTAACACAATTAGATAACTTATTAATTCCTTCAGGCAATTAATACTTAATTTCTCTGGAAAAAGGAAAAGCTCGGTTTGAGTCACATGTTCTCTTTTGCTTTCCTTGCTACAAGATGACTAAGTATCTGGGTGAGGGGTGAGACAGGGAGGCACAGCTTTTACTGCCCCAGGCCTTCGCCCTCAGTCTCTTAGGCAATGCCATCTTTCTACCTGGCTGCAGCCTATCCACTTAGCATTCTGTACCCATTTGTGGCTGAGGTGAGGTGGTGCACAATCTGGTCTTCCTGACAGCTTGGTAAGTGTCTAGTGGATGGGATAAAGGAATGGATTGCCTGGGCCCACTTCTGGCTCTGAAGGTACAATAGATCCTTCTGATATCAGGTTGTGAAGCTCACTTGGGCTCCATCTGGTGGTCTATTCTGAAGCTCTTTCTATAAAGTCACCTGTCCCTGCCAAGGCCGTCCCATCTGCCAAACTCCATACCAGATTCTCAACCATGTCCATGTCCTTTATATGCCATACAGAAAACAAAGGTGACAAAGAAAGCTACAGCTAGAGCCTCCCTCCATGTGACAAGATCCCGAATTGGTATTGATGATCAAGGCTCAGGGCTTGGAAACACATCTGATATCATGTTGCTCTTTAGTCAATCAATACCCCACTCTCTTCTGTTATCTTTCCACTTACCCTACTGCCTGCCATCTCTGGGAGCTTTCCCTTCTGCCCCACCCTTTTATGACTCTGACCTCTTCTAAAACCTTAATGGAGACAGGGGTATTTTTTCTATACTTGGTGAAAACTTTGATGTTGAGTCTTTAGGTTTGGTTATTGAAATGCGAAAGAGTAATGAAAACAGATTTCAAAGGTTTAGAAGAACATTTTTCAAGACAATGTCCTGGCTTACAAGGCATTTTTCTTACTGCATTATCCTATTTGCATATCAGAAGCAGAATGTCTCCTTCCTTTTTTCATTCTCACTATAATAAATGGTTTCCTTTCATAATAAATTCTAATCTTCCTTCAGCAGATGGATACTTTAGGTCTATTACTGCCAAGCTTATGAGTTCACGTATTTAGAAAAGCAAAAGTGGAAAATACATTAATGTTTCTGAGAGGTCAGATGCTACATCCAGATTACCCTCTTCCAGCTTGGACCCAGAGAGAAGCAATATGTTTGATAAATGATAGTAATACCAAGGACAGTAGATTCTTGAGCTGCTTCCCTTCTTGGTTCTTAAGGAGGTGATTGCTGTGGAGGACATCCCACACTACCATGGGTCAGCTTGGTTTATTTAAGAGGGCAGAGTGGCCTGGGCAGGCACACAGAATTTCTAGGATCACTCCAGAGACTCTTTCATTTCCCATGTGGTATGGACATTGAGTCAAGAGCACAGGCAACTAATTGGTGGATTGACAAGTAGGAGGCTATATTTAGGATGGGGAAATGGTACATTGGTCTATACCCAGTAACCACAGAGAAGAGACTGAGTCAAGATGGTAGAGATATAGCATGCTTCACTGTAGCCAAAAAAAATACACCATGAGTCCAACAACTCCAAGCTTTGGCCCTGGGAGCCAGAAAGACATCTAGTTAGCAGGACATCTGGGACTGATTGTGGGAGAACTGTTGATGTCAGCAAAGGCCCACTGTGAAGCCAGGGGATTTCACTTGCCCTCCAAAGTTACCACGTTACACAAGCTACATACTTATTCCTCCAGAGATTGCATATCTCCTTGGCAAGAGAAGAAGAGGAAGAAATCAACTGTAGAAGAAACTGAGCATTTTTTTCCCCAAGAGAAGACTGAGTGTTAACTGAAGTGATTGTTCAGCAAACAGCCATATTGGACAAAGATTTAAGAGAGATTGTATAAGCAATAAATGTCTAACTAGCACATTGTTTTGTACACCTGAAACTAATTTTAAAAATTAATTAACTAATTAATTAATTGAAAAAAGAGAGATTGATGTTCACTTATCATATCACACTCTGCTTATCAGAGGAAACCAAACCCAAATATGGCTCCACATTTTACTTTTTCCATGAGCCATCTTTTGACCTTAAAAATTTAAGCCATACATTAAAGATGGTGGGGCAAAAATTTGGGAGCCTGGGCTCTTGATAACTTCACGAAGCCATCATACCTATCCTGGAGGGTGCTCTTCTGAACTTCCTTTAATGAAAGAATCAAACCCCCAAATTTAGGTCATTGGGGTCAGTTCTCTGTTCCCAGCAGCCACACTCAATTCCTAACTGAAGCAATTAGCTTGTTTTTGCTCTCTGAATTTCTTCTGCTACGACTCTATAGTTTCCCCTCCAGACATATGTTACAGACTCAGGGCAAAGCTGTTGTTGTTGTTGTTGTTGTTTTCCCCAGAGATACAAAAGAACACATTAGAAATTTTCAAAAACATTGCTTGAGAAATTGTGCAGCCTAAAAGTCAAAGTTAATTGTCTTTTTTTTTTTGAAAACTTAATGCTTAAAGGCATAGAGATAGGGTGCTTTTGTTTTCTTAGTTCCACAAAACAGAAAAAAATAGCAACAATTGGGAGAGATTATAGAAATATGATAAGTGCAGAGGTAAAATTACTGCATTATTTATTAAAAATGCTTAGGAAGTGGCACCCTGATCAAAGAAAAAAGAATGGTCCTCTATGGCTCTGAAACCTGAACATATTAGAGCATAGATAGTGTTTGGGGAGGGTTGGGAACCCGAACCCAGCACATAAACTGTCTATGTAGATAGACTATGCCCTTTCAACCCTGGAGGCAAGGACCCTGGGCTGGGCCTTATCCTCGTGAAACTCTAGGTGGCAACTTTCGTATAGCTGGGCATGGAATAAGAAGTCCACATGGGGTGGGGAGTTATTCTGAGACTTCACTGAAAATCTCTCTACCTGAAACCTCGTGCTATAAGTTCAATTTTTCTTGTAGCAGAATACATGAAAGTGATCCTGTTCCCAAATGTCTGTTCCATATCACTTAAAAAAAATTTCTTGCCACACTATCCCTATTTCTCTTAAAAAATACATTCCATAATTGAACAAACATTATCTTTTAAAGTGAAAATATTCATGGAGAGCAGATAAACTGGTTATATTCCTAGGAAAGATAAATTTTGTTTGAGGAAATAGAAAATGGTAGTGTGGGGAATATTTTGGCAACTGGAAAGGTAATTTTAGAATATAAGACCTGGCAAGGGAGGGCAGGCCACTTTGAAAGCATTCAAGTTCTGCTTATCAGAGGTATTTGGGAAAAGTTCTAAAACCTTTGCACTTAAGGAGAGGTCTGTTTGTTTTTTATCTTGAATCTTACCTAGGGTAATTATATGCTCCAGGTTGTAAGTGACAGTCCCAGTTTACACCAGCTGTCCTGGAGTTATTGTTTTACTTTCAAAATTTTCCCATAATGCACGATAAATTTTATGGAAAATCTATTCTTGTCCCATTTATCTTCCTTTAGATAAGTGGAAAAGAGCCTCTGATATTCAGAGATCCAAGGTAACTTTGATTCATTTCTCTAGCAGAGTTATCCTTCTCATGCTTCTGTCTTTGTGTTTCTGCCTCGGTTATCCTGAGTGTGGGAGATGGGACAAAGTATTGTCTTAGAACAAGGGCCTCCTATGTTTTGAATGGTTGAGAGCCTCAAAATAGAAAAAGGATACAACAAAAGAAGTCCTATCTGCCCTTCATTTGCCTCAGTAAGATAGATCAAGAGTAAAGTGGTACCTGAGTTGGTTTTCAAAGCCCAGGGGTGGTGATGTCTGTCTATGTACAGTGATAGTGTGAATTGTCACCATTGCACCATATAAGTGTGTTGAAGGACATATAACCAGTGCAAAGTGCCTTAGATTTGTTTTTCCTAAAAGCAGTCCCTGAGTGCAACTAGTTTATTTGGAAGGTGAACTCAAGAAGCTAATAGGGATATGGAAAGTGAGCTAGGATAGAGAAGGAAGTCAATTAAGTGTTTATTATTGAGCAGGCTACCTCTGTGGATATAATGGCTCAATGTTGTTTGGGACTTTTGGTAGGCTGTGTCATCTCAAGGTGGTGAGGATAGTTACTTATCTATCAACTTCTTACAGTCATTAGTTGAGGGCTGCTCCCAGGAGGCAGAAACTGCCCAGAAATCCTGACCTATAGCAAATGAACAGAAACGTTTTCATTGTCAGGAAGTCTTCAAGCTGAGTCTCAGGTGCTTGAAGATGGAAGCCAATGGTTCTGCACAAGTACAATTACCAAAGAGATGCAGACAGTGGGTGGACAGTGTCTGGGGCATAGGTACAGGGAATCAGCTGCCTATGAAACACAATTTCAGGAAGATCACTAAACATGCAATGAGAGCTCCTGTGAAAACTCTTTATCGTTCATTAATTAAGTTTAAAACAATATTCAATTATAATCTTTTAGTTGCAAGTTGATAAATGAATTTATTAATTCAATATAATCAAACATTTCATGTCTTTGTCTTCAGCTATGACTGGATCCAGGGTTTCTGATTATGCCATTATGATTCTTCCTCTCTTTTTGAACAGTCTTCCTGTGTTTGGCTTCATAATTATATAGCTCATCTCCACTGGTAGCGAAATTGACTACCAGTGAAATTCAATCAGTTCAGCAAGCCCAGAAGAAATAAAACACCTGTTTTCCAAAAGTTCCCAAATAAGTCTAAGGAAGGTCTCACTGTACTAAACTGTGTCACTTGTACATTTCTCAGCCAGAGACATGAAGTTTGATTTGCTGGACTGTGTTCATACCCATACCTGGAACTATGGGAACTGGTAAACCTTGCCTCAATCACGTAGTCCAATGTATGGGCAGAGTAGTCCTTTAGAAAAACATCAGGTTGCTGTAATCAGAAGAGAGAAAGGATAGCAGACATATTAAACACACACATGCCCCACAGAAACATACCCGTATAACATTGCCATTTTACCTTTAGCTTTGATCCCCGAGAAATGCAAGTTTTTCTGGAAATTTATTAATTTAATTTGTTTCTAGCCAGGTGATGACTTTCTTTCTCACTTAGCAACTAGCTACTCATGTGATACTGAGAAATTCACTAAATAGAATGCTAAAAAAAGATATTTCAGCTGAGGCCTCAAAGCTGAAATTACCAGATACCAAGTACCCCTATTTTCTAATGGGCAGTTTTAGGCCATCTGAGTAGGATTTACTATTGAGGGGGGTCACAGAATTGGTTCTTTAGCCCAACAAAACCATGTGAACTCTTTAAGAGTTCATCAATGAGGATTTCTTCCGCTACATCGGAATCCTGGTTATTCTTCTTTCGTGGGGGAGAGCAGGTGGTACTTTCCACACAAACCCAGGGAGGCAGACTTGAAATTCTTGCAGAGCCTATCATGTGCTCCTTAGGGTGGGTTTCCTGACTTATGCCTGGAAAAGTAACTGCAATGGGAGCTACCTCTCATGACAGAGTGAGGAGACAGACCTAGAGGGAAAGAAATACCATTGGTTGTTCGGTATAGTGGTTAAGTGGTTATATAGCTTCTTGAAGCTCTACTGCTTGAGTTCAAATCTCACCTCCACTATTTAGTAACTGAATGTTCATAGCTGTAACGATTTTTCTGTGGGCGTGTTTTAAGAATGAGACGAGTTGAAATAAGTTCTTGGAACTAGTTTGGCACAGAGTAAATGTTAGCTTTGATGATTATTTCTTCCTCACAGGCTAAGGTAGAAAATTCCATCACCCCACAGGAGGAAGCTGAATTTGAGTTTTCTGGAAAGGGACCCTGAATAAGGTCACAAGAGGGGCAAGAGGACACAATAGGAGGTGTCTCTGTGGGAAGCAAGGGCCTGGAAGCAAGGACTGAGGAAATGGTCATACACAGTCAATGAGAGAAGACATCATCCAGCATGGAGTCCAGCAAAATCTCTGAAAAAGGCAGGTATCTTTGAAGAACCCACAAAGACACCCTAAAAATTACTAACTTTTTAAGATCTGCTCATGTAAGGGACAGCTAAGAGACAACTACATAATACCACTTACCTTTCTTTCTTTCTCCACCCTTCCTCCACACCACAGAAGAAGCAGCTTTGCAAATAGGGGAGAGGCTCAAAAGCCAGGAAGAATAATAAATCTGAACAAACGTGATCCTTTCTCAAACCTATAGCTATGAATTGGAGCAGAGAGTGAAGCTTTGACATTGCTGTGGACTGAATTGTGTCCCCCTAAAATTCATATGTTGAAGCACTAACTGCCAATGTGATTGTATATAAGGATAAGGCTTTTAGATGTTAATTAAAGTTAAATGAAGTCATTAGAGTGGGGCCTAATCCGATAGGATTGGTGACTTTATCAAAAAAGTAAAAGAGCAATCTCTCTCCCTATTTCCTTCCTTCCTTCCTTCCTTCCTTCCTTCCTTCCTTCCTTCCTTCCTTCCTTCCTTCCTTCCTTCCTTCCTTCCTGCCATATGAGGATACATCAAAAACAGGACCATCACCAAGATAGGAAGAAATTCCTAACCAAGAACCTAATTGGCCAGTATCCTGACTTCCCAGCTTGCAGAATTGTGGGAAATCAATTTCTGTTGTTCATGCCACCAAATTCATGATATTTTATTATATTAATAGTAGCATGAATTGACTAATACATATATTAAGCTTTTTAATGCCTGAAAACTTAGACTATTCATTTACACTATTCATTAAGTTATGAATGAATATGTTAATGTTATGACAATAGTTAGGAGAGGAATACTTTCAGCCTAAGATTTCATCCCAGATCAGGGAAGAAATATTTGATAAAATAGACTTAAAAGGCAGTGATGAGAAGGAATGGACATATTTTCCCTGAGTTTAGCTTTTCAATAATTTAGTTGTATACTCAACTTCTTTGGTCAATGTTTCATTTCTATAGAATTATAAAGGAGCTGGATTAGGTGGGATTCGAATTCCCATTGCTGCTCAGATATTTTATGTTACATCAATAACTCATTTCCATTTATGTGAATGAGCTTCAGGTATTTTCATTAAAGCAGTTCTGAAAAGTAAATGTGTTAGAAAACTTCAGAAAGAACATGGAGAGAAATGAGGGACCAATAAGGAGGACCTTTTAGAGAACTAGAAGTGTTAGGTTTTCTAATCACAAACCATGCTTTTCCTAGGCCCGACACTATTGCCGATATCACCCATTTCATTTAAAAGGGACCTAGTAGACCAAAAATTACATTAGTGAAGTTCCCATGATTCCTGCTGTAACAAGGAGCCACTAGTATTCTCCAAATATTTTCTTGATAGTCTCAAACTAATTTTAATAAATATAAATTATAAAGACCATACACACACACACACACACAAGCACACACACACACAAGCACACACACACATGACGTCTTGACCGTGGTGAATCAAGAATTCTAGAATTTCTTGTTAATAAAACAAAACCCCTGATTTCAAGTAGAATGTAGCTAACCATCCACGTTTTAAAGAGTTGTGTGGTATTCTCAAAGCTGTGCAGAGCATTTTATATCTACCAGGCAGTTCCTCCTAGTAGTTTTTCTTCAAAGATAATTATCTCTCTTCCACACCACATGTGTCCCTATGCTTTGGGAAATTCTAATTCCAATTTTAAAGGTCTGCCATGTGCTGGTCTGAAGTTTATACATTCTCTTTCGATGTGTCAAAGTCTTAGGTTTCTGAGGAGGAGAAACCAATGAAAATGTTCTCTGTAAATTCCCAGTTAAAAAGCACCTGCCTGCATGTGGGCATTTTCACATTTAAATGTTGCCAATGACATGTGATTTGCAGCCTGCATGTATAGAAATTATCCCTTGGAGGCCTGCCCAAACTGAGAGGCAGGGTTATTAAAAAGTCTTTGTACCTTTTTCATATAAATATAGGGCTTCTCATACAAACATTTTTTTTTCTCATGTTAGAGTGATTCATAAAGCCTCTAATCCCATGGGTGTAATTCGATACCTCTCAATTATGCATTTTTGGATGAGTAATTTCACAAGCTGAGGGAAAGAGATAAATGCATTAAAATGCTTGTGCAAAATAAATTTCAGGGAAAGAAAGGGATGAACAAGAAAGTGAATGTAGAAATTGAAGATTTACTTCATTGTGCAGAAAAGAATATTAGATCTGCCTTGGCAGAACTGCTTAATTCATAATACAGCAAGAACCACGCTGGTAATAGCACTGCCAAAAGCCTTCCTAATATGCATGTATCTACAAATGCTCAGCTTTGTCTTTGGTAACTGCAAAGTATGAGAATTATATAATAATCACATTTTGGAGTGAGTCATGGGTCAGAGAATCTGTGAAGAATTATCCCCTTACATCATTTCATTCAGGTTCAGTTATATTCAGAGGCAGAGTGGTTGGTCACTTCTTGACTTTTTGGCCTTATCAGCAGCTATATAATATATTGAGCTATATATATATCAGCAGCTATATATCGAGCCCCTAATGTGTGGGAAGGCACATGGTAGCTAGGTGTAAACTGGATTATAACACTCATAAAAGCCAGGCCTGATATAGGAAAAGGCAAATAACCATATAAGGCAATATCATTTGTCCTGGGTGAGAAATCCTAAAGATATGCAGAGGTAGAGACAATCAGAGGGTTGGAATTTCTTAAAAAGACTTCACAGATGAGGGGACAAATTGAACTTTAAAAGGAAGGTAGTTTTTAGAGAAGCAGAGGTGGAAGAGAGTGTCCTGGAGAGTTATCTTGTGTTGGAGACATGAAACTGTATTTGTCTAGAGGTTGGAATATTTAAAGCATGTTCACAGAAAATTTATAGTTTTTTTTTTCACTGAAGCCATTATATTATTATTATTATTATTTTTATTTTATTTTATTTTATTTTTACATCCCTCACACCGTGAACCCCCCTCCCCCCATCCACCACCACCCCGACCTCACACTGAGCCATCAGGGTTTTTTGAGAATTACTTTGGGGAACTTATTCAATAGTGTTTGGGGATTTTGTTGGGTGTCCGATGGACATGTGTCCTGTTTGGGAGACCACCTCAGGGATGCTGTGGATGCCTGGTCATGGCATTGTACACCAGAGACTGGACATTAATGAATGCCAACTATAATTTTATGTGTATAAGAAAATTTATAGTTTTAGACTTCACCTATTTTGCACTTGTGCTGAGGTTTGGGACAGATTTCAGTATTGGTATCACCCAAATATCATACTCGATTCTCTGGAAGCTTGGTGTGAAACAAAAAAGTGTACAGCACTGAGCTACCCCCAACTTAAGGTAATTTTTAACTTAGCTGATGACAGAAGGCCTTGGCCATATGTATGTAAAATGGTATTTAAAGATACAGAGGAAAACTGTGTTCAGTAAAGCCTGACCTATGTACTTACAAAGTACAATTGTGAATACAAAAATAAACAAATGAAACTTCCTCCTCGGGGAAGAGTTAGCTTGTCATATGAACTGAAACAGGAACTGAAAGATTCTTTTGGGAAGGACATTATTGTTCTCTACACTTGTATGCAGTTCATATACTGTCTTTCTTCAATTATAAAATACCATAAATTATAAGATGCAGACATGGTTTATTAATAGCTTTATAGAAAGAAGCCAAAGCAAACTAAACAAAAATCTATCATATTAAAATTTCCCATCAATCATAGACTACATCCCTACTTTAGAAATTTAAAAAATGGAACATGACATCAAAAAATGTAAGAAATGTTTTGTATGATCATCTCTTCTATTGCTCCCTCCCCACCCCTGAATACACACACACTTTGGTTTTGGGAAAAATAAAATAAGCAAGAGTCTATCACTTATTCTTCGGGAATAATGCATCATAAATGAACTTTACTGCTTTGTTCCAACTTGTCTATTCCAAGATGAGATAAAATCTTATATTTGGATTGTTTTTAAGTTTAGATATGACACTATTAAGCATTTTTTTAAATAAACTTTTATTTTAGGACAGCTTTAGATTTACAGAATTGCTGCAAAGATAGCACACTTTTAATGTACCCTATACCCAGTTTTTAAGTTCAGTTGCTTTGTTGTTGTTATTGAGTTTTACAAATTATTCGTACATTTTAGATGCAAATCTTTTATCAGAGATGTGTTTTGCAAATATTTTCTTCCAGTTTGTGATTTGTCTTTTCTTTTTCTTAACTGTGTCCTAATTTCCTTTTTCTGTTCTAGGATCCCATCCAAGACACCACATTAAATTTAATAGTCATGTCTTAGGCTCCTGTTAGTTTTAAGTTTCTTGTTTTAGATGACCTTGACAGTTTTGCAGATTATTGGTCAAATATCTCATAGACTGTCTCCCCAATTGGGATTTGTAATACATTTAAAATCCTTTGTCACTTTCTGCATTCCATTCTGGGACTCTCAAACTCCTAAATGATTTTATAAAATTTGTATCCATGAAGATTTATTCTTTATGCTATAAAATTCTATGGATTTTGACAAATGCTCACCATCTTGTATTTACCACTCTGATTTCATACAGAATAGTTTCACTGCCCTAAAAATTCCCCTGTGTTTTGCTTATTCCACCAGCCCTCCTCTGCCACCTACTGAGTCCCTGGCGACTACTTATATGTTTACCATCACTATAATTTTGCCTTTTCCAAACTCTCATATACTTATGGAAGCATACAGAATGCAACCTTTTCAGACTGGCTTCTTTCACTTTGCAATATATACTTAAGGTTTCTCCATGTCTGTTCATGGCTTGATAGCTCATTTCTTTTCATCACTGAATAATATTTCATTGTATGATGTCTCAAGTTTATTTGTCCAGTCACCTATTGAAGGAAATCTTGGGTTGTGCTCTGTTTTTGATGACCATGAATAAAAGGCTCCTGAACATTTGTATGTATGTTTTTTACATGGACATAAGTTTTCAACTCATCTGAGTAAATACTTAAAAGTGCAATTGCTGGATCTACGTCAAGCCTATGTTTGGCTTTGTAAGACGTGGCCAAAGTACCTTCTGAAGTAGCTGTACCATTTTGCATTCCCACACCAGCAATGAATGAGAATTCCTGTTGCTTCATTCACATCCTTGCAAACATTTGGTAGTGTTGGTGTTTTGAATTTTGACCATTTTAATAAGTGGGTAGTGACATCTCATGCTGTTTTAATTTGTAATTCCCTAATAATAAGTAATGCTGAGCATCTTTACATGTTTAGTTTAAATGCCACTTTCAAATAAATGCATATCTTTTCTGTAAATTCACTTTTGTACTTCACAATAGATCCAAGAAAATGTTACTTGTTAGTTGATATGGATCTTCCTCATGTTTTTCTTTAATGACTGCAAAATATTTCATAAGTAGATTGCAGCATTGTTTGCAACAATCTATTGATGGACATTTAAGTTCCTTCTTTTAATAAAATTTTAATTATAATTATTGAGAATTAAATTTTCTTGAACACTGCTCATCTCAGTGGAAGTTCAGATCACCCCCACCCACACCCCCACCCCAACACACACACTAACACAGACACACACACACACACACATCAAGATATTCAGGGATAAGATTAGTTGATGTTTTTACAGTTTGGGTATATGAGGGTCAAGTATGATGTTAAAATGAAGTCATTAAGTTAAAATGGAGTCATTATAGTGGACCTTAATCTAATATGACTGGTTTCTCCTCATCGGAAGAAAAGATTAAGACACAGATACACAAAGACCATGTGAAGACACAGAGAGAAGGTGGCCATCTACAAGCCCAGGAGAGAGTCCTTACAAGAAACTATTTCTTCTCACAACTTGATTTCATACTTCTATCCTCTAGATTCATGAGAAAATAAATTTCTGTTATTTAAGCCACTCAGTCTGTGGTACTTTGTTATGGCAGCCCTGGGAAACTAATACACATACTCGATTTTTTGCTTACATCACATTTACCAGAAATGTGTACCTGGTTATCTTTATATGCAAAGAAGCTTTGGAAATATAATCTTTTAGCTGGGTATATTGATGCCCCTGTCAACACCAGGAGTCTGATAGTAAAGGAAGAGAACCTAGTAGAGGATGAGTATTCTGTGCTACTGAGTTCTAAGCTCCTTATTTATATAATCTTATTTAATCCTTATAACAACCTGTGAAATATTTTACACATGAATAAATCAAGGAGTCAAATAAAAGGTCACTTAGTACACATATCACCCTGATTGGATCACCTGCAGTCTGACTTTAGAACTCAAGTTCTAAATCATCTCAACATTTTGCTCCCAATTAGAAGTAATACCATATTCAAATTACTAATACATATACTTTTGTGCATATTAGAAATTAAATTTTTAGAATAATTTCCTAGAAATTCATTTAATATTTTTTCTGAGACCTTCCTTCCTTCCTTCCTTCCTTCCTTCCTTCCTTCCTTCCTTCCTTCCTTCTTTCTTTCTTTCTTTCTTTTTATTTATTTATTGGGGTGACAATGGTTAGTAAAATTTCATAGGTTTCAAGTGTACAATTCTGTAATACATTATCTGTATATCACATTGTGTGTGAATGCTCTAGCTAATTTGCCTTCTAAAAAGGCATTGCAAATGATACTCCCATGAAAAGTTTGTGAGTGTCCACTTTCTCTCCAATGTTGGATATTATCAATTTTATAAATACTCTGCCAATCTAACAGGTCAAAAAAATATACATTATTTTCTTTTTATACCTCTCTTTTTACCAAGGAGCTAAACATCTATTTATACACATATTGACCTTTGCATTTTTTGTTCTTTCATTCATTTTTCTATTTGTTTATCGTTTCATATTGATTTGTAGGGTCTCTTTATATATTCTGAGCATTCATCATTCCTTTTAATTGTTTTACATATTATTGCCCAATGTAAAATTTGTCTTAACTTTGTTTAAGAAAACTTCTCAAAGCAAACATTGAATATTGCTATGATGAATTCTGGTGTTTATAATTTTTGTAGGAAGATCTTCATATATATATGTAAAACTATAGTTAATTTGAATACTTTTATAGTTGTTAGTATGTAGTTCTTATCTGGTATTAACATTTAGCTCTTTTATCCACTTGGAAATTGTTTTTATATACGTATTCTGTGAAGCAACAATTTAACTTCATGTTTTACAAACTTCTGGCTGATTTTCCCAACATTATAGATGAAATTGGCAATTCCATAATTTTAAACAAAAATGTAAAGACTTTTTTTAAAATCTACATTAAGCCCTCCTTATAATCTTTTACTATAGGATTTTTTTTGCACCTAAACATTACAATCATATGTATTTACATAAGAACCTAAAGATAGAAAACTTGTTTTGGTAGTTTTAGCATTAAAATATTTACACTTTCCTCAGTTTATGGCAAGATTCTTTTTATCCATTAGTTTTAACACCATGGTTGTGTCCTTTTTGGGAGGTGTATTGCCTTTTGCGGGATTCTCAAGTGGTTGGTGAACATGACTCTTTATTTGGCTTTTCCACTGAAACTTTTATTCCAGTCATTTTTAGTTCTCATCTGTCAGCAGATGTTTGATGAAAACTACTTTATCTCAAAGATTTATTCAATCCCTTTAGCCATTTGAAAAAATAAAGGTTAATCATAAAACACAAAAATTCAGTATAGATTCATTACTTGACTTAAGAACATGCCACTGGAAGGGGGGTTAATATGTCTACAGAGAAAAAGAAGGCTCATAATTCCCAAGGAATTAACTGAATGAGAGGAGTGGCCTGACCCAGGGAAGTTCCCCTGGGGTCCCATAAACATTCCAAGCATTCTGAAGATTGGTACATTCTAGCCTGTTCTTTGAGCTAGTTGTTCTGTGGAAGAGAATATTTTCTCTGATACTTTATGTTTAAAGATCAATACATATTTTTATTCTGAATAGGCAAAAATACCTTTCAAGTCTACTTAGAAATTTAGGCAGGAGAATAAATATGGGGGAGGAAAAATGGTGGGGGATTCTTTCAAAACAATTAGAAAAAACACAGTGAACAACAGTCAAGTATAGATGTTCTCCAAAGTTGACACTTACTAGAACTGGGGAAATTTGACTGTAAGTATTCCTGCTGTCTTGAAAAACTGAAATCTGTTTTATCTCTGTCAGGAGCACAGTAGGTCCTTCTACAATGAAAATAAAATATTATTTGCCTATTTTGTAAATCAAACATTCATATGTATGATTTTCTTAAGATGAGATTTACTCTAACACGTTTGTAAACTTGGAAATATTGTTGTATTTTGTGGACATTACTGGTTACAGACCAGTCCATCTTCCTGACTTCATTCTATTTCTAAAATATCTGTGTTGCTTTAGAGTTTAAGTATCTGACTGAAATATGTGATGCAAATAAGCAAGCAAACAAACAAATAAATAAACATGAGTTAAAGAGTGCTACTGGATTGGTGAGATAATTTTCATTTTCAAAAATGATGAATTATGAACTGTAAAGGTGGACATTAGAAATTATACTATTGAGGTGACTTTGTGCGAAATTCTGAACAATTTCTATACTGGGACAGATACCTATTTGAAATGTTAACAAGCATTTTCCACTCTGCCTTTTGATTTCCCTGAATGTTCTTATCCAGCAGTACATGCTTTGCATGCTCTCTCCTTATGGCTGAGGTTGCAAAAACTGTCATGAATTAAATATGTCATCGATGGAGTTTAGCTAATCTATAAGCCAACATCATGTCATACAGTTTAACCTTGAGTTCCTTTGACAGTTGCCATAAAAATTATTTTTGATTTCAATCCAGTCTTCTTTGATAACGACAGTCTGCCCAACTTCTCAGGGCAAATCTTTCCCTACCATCTGAGTGAGGAAGTTGTAGAGCTCATTGTATATGTCAGGTCTTCTACTTAGGTGCAAGACCAAACAACTAACTAATTGTTCTTATACTTTTGAATAAAAGTCAATAAAACAGCAACTTAAGAATAACTCAACTTTCTTTAGAAACCCCTCATCTCAGAACAAATGCACTTGCAAGCATATTCCTAGAGAATAGTGCCCCTAACTTTGGGGCACATGGATGTTGGGTTGAATTCCTAGAGAATAGTGCCCCTAACTTTGGGGCACATGGATGTTGGGTTGAATCCCAGGCTCCCACTTATATCTCAAGGGGATTTTGGCAGTGATGAATTTAAGTTTTCCATACCCCAGTTAGGTCATTCTTAAGTGGGGTTGAGAATGCCTAAGTCATAGATTGTTATATATGATAAGAGAATTACCATATAGAAAGCACCCAGCACAGTGCCTACCAATAAAGGGCCCTTAAATTCTAGAAAATCCATTCCCTGACCAGATTTTCCTCTCTAGGATTTAACTTAACACTCAATTTCACAGTTTTTCACTACTGAGAGCTTCCAAACTCTACTGAGATAGAATTCAGGGCAGAGAAATACAAGACAGAGCCTAGGTAGGGGTGCACAGGTAGAAGAGTAGGGAGGGTTTAGCCATGTGGGCAGACATAAAGCCTGATGGAGCTTTCAAAACATGAACCTCAGCATATTGTCAGCGACAACGCACAATTCTAAGAATACTGGTGTAATGGTTAATTTTATGTGTCAACTTGACTAAATTAAGAGATGCCTAGATATCTCGTAAAACAATATTCCTGGGTGTGTCTGTGAGGGTGTTTCTGGAAGAGATAAGCATTTTAATCAGTAGATGGAATAAAGAAGATCAGGGCCTGAATAGAACACAAAGGCTGAGAAAGAGTGAATTTTCTCTCTCTAAGCTGAGATATCCATCTTCTCAGGTCTTAAACATTGGCACTGCTCATTGTTCGGCCTTCTGACTCAGACGGGGCTTACACCATGGGCCGCCTCTTTCTCAGGCCTTCAGACAAGGACTGAATTGCACAGCCAGACCTCCTTGTTCTCCAGCTTACAGAGGGTAGATTGTTACAGAGGCCCCTTCTGGGTCTCCATAACTACGTGAACCAAATCCTATCATAAATCTCCTTATATGTCTAGATAGATAGATAGATAGATAGATAGATAGATAGATAGATAGATAGATAAATCTCCTAATGGTTCTGTTTCTCTGGAGATCCCTGACTAATACAAGTGGATTTTTGCTGTTTTATATGATCAGTTTATATGCAAAATATGGAATTTGGAGTCAGAAGATATGGATTTATATCCTACCTCCACCTTTTACTCCCTAGTGCTTAAGCAAGTATCTTCACCTATTTGGGCCTCATCTTCTCATCTGTAAATTGGCAACAAAAACATTTTATACCATGTCTAGTTCATATGATTATTATGAAAATCGAATGTATTAATGTATGAAACAAGTCTTTGAAAGTATACCGCCCTTTTATAGTTGTTAGCTATAATTTCTTGGTCTGGATAAATTAACCATATATTTTATACCAGAGGAAATAAAAGAATTAACACAAATTGATTATGTTTTAAAATGCCACATAATCTCCAAGGGAAAATTCTTGAGAAAGTATGTATTTTTAATATATAAAACTAGTTTATGTAGATCTTAAAAAAATTCTCATAAATTTATAGCATGCGCGCATGTGCGCGCACACACACGATATTCATTATAAGAAACCCAGGACGTCTCAGGAAATAAAACTAGATTGCTTCACTACCAAAAGTAGTGACCTGAAGATTTTATTACAAGAGTTTATGCTTATTAACTTCAATGTAATGTATTGAAAATTTAACTAATAAAATTTCAAGCAGTTTTAGATATTTAAATAAATGCAGATTCATTTCTCCTTCTTTCCTTCTTTCCTTCTTTCCTTCTTTCCTTCTTTCCCTCCTTCCTTCCTTCCTTCCTTCCTTCCTTCCTTCCTTCCTTCCTTCCTTCCTTCCTTCCTTCCTTCCTTCCTTCCTTCCTTCCTTCCTTCCTTCCTTTCTAATTCAATCAACCTCCTAATATAGGCATAACTTGAGAGGCTTGGACTCTGAAGCGTGATTCCTCAAAGCAAACAGTCCCCCATGACTTTATAGCATGATTGAGCCATAGAAAATGCGTTGCATAAAAAGCTTCATGCAGTATAACAGAAACAAGCTCTAGTTAATGCAATAGTGTAAGAAAGAACAGTGTGCATATAAATTTAGCTTTCCAGAGATGCTCCTTAATTTTAAAATTATGAATTGGAACCAGATCATGTAAAAACTTCTAATGGATTCCAAATGAAGAATAATGACAGAAATTAGTTAAAGCTGGAGAAAGAATAAATACCACTTATTCACATAGCATGAACTAAGAATTCAAGGGAACAGATAGGTTACACATTCAGGGTATGTTTAATGAGGTTTCAGGAAAGCACTCTATTTAAAAATTTGTAGCATGTTTTGGTTACATTTGCAGAAGGACACTCTACTGCTTCCTTTTTTAAATCTGACTGGAATTCTAATTCTTGCTATGTCTGAGAAACTCTCAAGGGTTTTCTTAACTCCTTTTATGAAAAATATTTTTTATTTGACTCTTAATGTAGATCCAATCAACTCAAAGTACACTGCATTTCAGGGAAAGAAAAATTAAAACATAGTACCAGTCTCTTATTTTAAATCTATATGTATCAAATATTTTTGACTCATTGATATGTATTTTTAGACATCAATATTTATCATGATGGAACTTCATATGTACAAACATATTATGTTTGAGAACTATGAGAAAAGATTAAAACAAGTGATTTACTATGACCAGTTTTTCTCATTTCATAAAAGGGGAAATTTATGGAGGTCTATTTCTCCCTCTGTTTCACTGATATAATTTTTATGAAGACTAATGCTAAGTATCAATTATTAAAGATAGGTCAAACCTGTTAAAAAGGAATTATTATTTTTACAACCTCATGACAGAATTTTATATTACTGCTCTATTATTTACTAATAACCATATGACATTTAAAAAGAAGAGAAAATGGATATAAGGCTAATATCTTAAAAAATAATATATCTATATATATTTTCCCCCCGTTCTTTCGCCTCCTCCCCCACTCCGGTTGAAGCTGTTGTTTCTCAGTCTAGTTATGCAGGACACAGCTCTGTGTCCCATGCTTGTATGATGAGTCTTGCACTCCCCTCTCCCCCATCTGAGGCAGTCGGTCAGCTGCTCACAGCAGCTCACGGCAGCATGTGGGACCTCCACGATAGGAGAACAGAGCTCCAACCACCTGAGCCACCAGGCCGGCCCCTTAAAAATATATTTTAATTTAACTTAGCATGCTGATTTCCCACCAGCAGAATGAAGATTGAGTAAACAGGAGATTCTTAAGGAACTGATGTTACTTCCTCTTCTACATTCCCAGAGAATTATCTGTACTCTGCATTCTAGAATTTATGTACATCACACTAAAATTGTTTGTATACATACCAATGTCTCTTAAGAGAATGCTAGGTCCTCAAAGATAGAGACCCTTTTATTCTCTTTTATATTTTCAGTGTACTTCAACATGTTGAATGGATAAAAACCCTACATATGAATGAATGTAAACATGGTTTTGGTAAATTTTAAAGAAAACATTTATGACCATGATCCACCGTAAAATACACATTTTACGTTAAAATGCAAAATACAATCTCTCTCTCTGTTTTTAACAAAAGAGTTGCACATCAATATTCATCCTTAGTCCATGTACCACTCATATTTTCATTTCCAGTGTATTGCATTTAAAAAAAAAGGCTCATCAATGAACTAAATTGATTTTATAAACCTTAAGTGAGTCATGACTTGCAATTTAAGAAACTCTGATTCATGGGATAGAAAAAAAATAATTTAACCTCCATACAATCAACTACTAGAAAACAGATATTGATACTGGCCATTTCATAACATGTTCTGGAAATGTTGATAGCACAGAAAGGAGACTTGAGTGTAAATTTCTGGTGATAGCTTCAGAGAAGTTGTTTTTCTCCACTTGAGCTTAATCATTTTAGAATTTAGATGTATAGAGAGAAGCTGAACATTCAAAGGTATAGCAGGTAAAAATAAAAGTAAGAAAAAGAAAGGAGTAAATGACTAGAATATGAGGCAGTATGAGCAGAACTATAAGAATCTCAGACAGTTGGGCTGGGGATAAAATGGAATAAATACTAGACTGAGGATTTCATTAGGATCTCAAACAATATTCTTTATTTTTTCTATCATCTATCTATCTATCTATCTATCTATCTATCTATCTATCTATCTATCTATCTATCTATCTATCAATCATCTATCATCTATCATCTATTTTTTAGAAAGATCAATGTAGAATCAGCAAACAATAGTTTTTCCTTTGCTGAAAAGGAATATAGACAGGGAACAATTAGCCTACTAAAGTGCCATGAGAAAGAGGTGATCAAGAGCAAGTACGTTTGGAAACAGCTGAGAAAGGTGCCTAATTGCTTAGGAAGCTGAGCAAAGTATGAAATTAACCTTTCTTGTTGTGAGCCTGGCTAATTGGGGGAAATTTGGCACCATGACAGGAATAAAGAAATTGGAAATGATGGTTTATTTCAGTCGGCTGTTTGGGGTGTTTGAGAGGCTTCGTCACTATTGACTCATTATTCAAACTATTCTTTCTACGCTGGAATGGGTAATGGTTATTTTTAGCTGAAGGTTTTCAGTTTCTTTTATAACTGATAGTTTGTATGTTTATCTCTGATCTCTGGTATGATATGATATCAAGATGTAATTTTGAAGCCAAGAATGATGTCTATTTGCATAACTCCAGTTAGGCTAAACTTCAATATCTATGAAGTCTATTAGCAAACAAACACCCTAGAAATTATTTGAAATAGATTGCTCTTGATACAGCTTTCCAAATCTCATGGTTTACTATTGTTGAGATTCAACATATAATCCTAGGTTTAAAAACACCAAATAGGGCTGGCTCGGTGGCTCAGGTGGTTGGAGTGCCATGCTCCTGATACCGAGGTCTCTGGTTTGATTCCCTCATGAGCCAATAAGCTGCACCTTCTAAGCTGCAGCTAAGATTGTGAACAATGGCTCTCACTGCAGCTGGGCTGACACGGGCTGCCATGGGCTGCTGTACTGTCTGTGGGCTACCTGAGTAGCCAAACGATGACCAACTGCCTCAGCCTGGGGCTGGGGGGTAGTGCAAGGCTCATAACACCAGCATGGGCCAGGGAGCTGTGTCCTACACAACTAGACTGAGAAATAACAGCTTCAACCGGAGTGGTGGGGGTGGGGTAGAGGCAAAACAAGTAGAAAAAACAAAACAAAACAAAAAACCAAATATATCAGCTCCCAAAAAATAAAATAAAAAGCAACAAAAAATTTCCAAGAAACCAACTACCTCGTGAATATTTAAAATACCATAGAAATTGTAACTGAAGTCATTTCTTTCTTTCACAATGATAAGAATTTGGCATTGAGCATGATTTTTAAAAAGTATTAGGTTTTTATTACATTTGAAAATTTCTTACCAATGCTGCTCTCATCTCCCACTACTTTCACCTTTTTCCTACTGGTAAAATAGGAGTTGCCTCTGATAGATACTATTTTTTTTTTTTTTTTGCAAAATCTAAACCCAACAGATTATAGAAATGTAACCTAAAGCATTGTTTTATTTTAATTTTTAAACAGCCAAGTCAATTCTCTTTGGGCCTCAGAATATTAATGAGTATTATTTTTATTACTTATTTGGGATCCATCCATCTGAACAAATCAGAAGTTTTATAAATAATATCTCTCTATGATTGATTCACTTCTAGACTGTGATTTTTATATGAACTGGAAATAACTACTTTGTGGTTTTTATTTTTTTCTCAGACTGAAGAGACACCATGATGAAGGCAATAGTCAGTGCAATAGCATAAAATATTCATGTATACAGAATCATTCTGATTTGCTGTAGGGTGTTTGGTAGTCTCACATGCCAGAAAAGAAATGCACATCTTACAACTTCAGAATGTGTTCAGATGTTGATAGCATACAACATATTATAATACTTCATAAACACAAAGTACCTTTCTTGATAGGATCTATTTCATGTGTTCTCATAGTTTCTTTGGTGTTGGGCCAAAGATACATCATTCTGTTTATAAGGTGATATGTGACACACAGCAAATGCCTACATAATGCATTTAAGTTGAAAAAAGGAGATAAAAAAACTAAGCTAGCCAAACAGGTGTTTGTGTGTGACAAAGGCCTTTACTGCTAGCAACCTGCTGGATTGGTGGAAAGAATTATTCCAGACACCAATCACAATGCTGCAATGGGTGTTACACCACTGCAGGGATTAATGTTTCAAAATATCCTTATTGAATGTCAGGTGATGCTCTGTTAAGAGTCCATTCTTTTTTCTTCTAGGATCTAATGCTTCCTTAGATTAAAACATTCTCTGAACTAACTGTTCAGAATCTAGTCACTTTCTCTGTTAGTTCTTTGTAGTAAGTTTAAACGATAGAAAGAGGGAAGGTAGTGTTAACTGTGACAGATTCCAAGACTATACCGTCATAAAAGTGGTTTAATTTTAGATAAGAGTCTGAAAAATGGATCTGAATCATGACAAGAAAAATAATTCCAAGGCATTTGAAATTTGACACAACTGCTGATTGCTGAGAATGTGATTATTATAAAGAGTCAACAGTGAGTCTACACTAAAATATGATTTAGGTGATCTTTCTTTCTTAGTCATGCTGAAAGGAGCATAACAAAAATTAACTCTGCTAAGACGCTTTGAGAAAATATTCAAATGAAGCAACGACAACAGTGGAAATCAAATAGCAACAGGACAAATCATGAGAGAACTTTTATGAGCCTTAGAAATTTGAGAATTGAAAGCATACAAAAGCAATGAAGTTAGGCAGGGTTTGGGAAATTCGGTAGTGGTGAAATCCACATAAACCAGAGTCCAAGAGCATCAACACTTCTGGCTCTACATAAAATAGGTAAGTAGGTGGGTTTTGGCTTTGGCATTGCCCAATTATTTTGCACTCTCCCTTTTGGTGGGTAGGGTGTGGGGCAGGGTTGGATTGAGTTAAGGGAGCAGAAGGGTAGGTTGTGTTTTCTCAAATTCCTTTAAAATGTTCTGCTTTGGGCACTTGTTTAAACCACCACCATCTATGGATCCATTCTGAAGGTTGCCATTAGGTAAATTTTTGCTTCCAAAGACTTTTCAGTGTCTTCTCAACTAAATACTTCTCCACATTTCTCAATCTTAAATCTGCCTCTTAGACCCATGTGGGCAATAGGAAAGCATTATAAAGCTTTCTTTTCAGTCTAGCTGGAAGATCTCTTTCAGTATTTCTCTGAATTTTAGATTTCTCATTATAAAATAGAGACAGTATACCAACATCATAGGATTGTGGTAAGAACTCATTGGAATTGTTTACATAAAGTTGCTGGCACCCTGGAGATTGGCACAAAGTTTGGGCTCAGGTCCCCTTCATCTTCCACATCCTGCTACTATAGAGGGAGTTGTGTATAATCTGAAAAGATGTTGTGTGGTAATTCTAAAATATTCTTTTCCTTTCTTATTCTCTCTCTCTCTTTTCTCTCCCTCCCTTCCTCCTTTCCTCCTCCCTCCTCCCTCCTTCTCTCTTTTCTTTCCTTCTATCCTTTTTTTCCTTCCTTCTCTCTTTCTTTTTGTTTTTTAAATCCTCATTCATCGGAAATATAACACCATATTCTCATCAGTCACAGGTATGCTCACTATAAAATGGATATTCAAGGTTGCAGTAATTAATTTCAAAATCTGGTGAACATATTTTCATATTTTCATACACAGATTGTAAAAGCCACACAGATGATCTGGTACATCTGGGAGATGTACTTCTGCCCTGCAATTCTCTCTCTTTTTTTTTTTTTAATTAAAGTTTAGTGGGGTGACAATTGTTAGCAAAGTTACATAGATTTAAGGTATACAATTCTGTAATACATCATCTATATATCACATGAGTTTACCACCCAGAGTCAGTTCTCTTTCCATCATCATATATTTGATCCCCTTTACCTTCATCTACTATACCCCTCTCCCCTCCCCCTTTGGTAACCACTAAACTATTGTCTATGTCTATGAGTTTTGTTTCTTCATTTGTTTTTCTTATTCTTTTGTTGTTTTCAGTTTTATATACCACACTGTTTCTAGGGGGATACTTCTTACTTGATACTCTCCCTGGTACAGGTACCCCATCTTGACTGCAGAAAGCAGGACCAAACTCTCTGCAGAGCTTGCTCCAAAGAACATGCAATTTGAAAAGAAAAATGTAAAATCATTTTTGAGGGTTGACCGGGGAATAACCATTCTGTTTTAAAATTTATCTGTCCATTTTTTATAGAAACCTACACACGAAGGCAGGATTTCAATACCAGAGTTTACAGTTAGAAACATGGAATTCTCTAGCTTTCATAAAGTTGAATAAACAAAAGCTGGCTCTTTAAAAAAACCACATGTATTCCAGTTTCTAAAATTTTCCTAGAAAAATAAAGCTTTTTTTTAAATACAGCATTATATAATTATAAAACCCATAGATCTTTTATACATTTGATATTTACATCAGTTTAGAGTCAAATGTACATTAAATTACTACAAAGTAAGATAAAGACATAATTATGAAAAATATTGTCATTCAGAAAACAAAGTGCTATACAAAGAAGTTGAGATATTACAAAAACAGATTGCTTAAATTTTCCCCCACAGGGATTGATTTTTATGAAAGGGATACACCACACTATTAAAATTCAAAAAGTACTTAATACATTTTGAGAAAAAGCTTAAATATTCCCACATTTGCAGATTTCTAATACTCATAATTTATTAGTAAATTTAGAACATGTGCTACCCTTGGGGTCTAAAATGCTATAGTCAATAATAATGCTGTTTGCCATGATAATAAAATTATGGAATCTCATAATTTTATACATCAACAAGTGGCACCTTTGACATAGTTATATATGTCAGTTTATTTTGATAACTTTTAACTAATCAACTAGATGCTTTGTGCTTTAATATTATTTACACTTATTAGCATTTTTTCAAGATAATTATTTCTCAGTCAGTCAGTTTGTACTTTGTACTTTTAACTAGGTTGGTGTAGCTCAAGACAAAGCTAAGAGACTAAGTCAACAGTTGGTCCTATTATACCATAAATTGGTATAATAAAGTCACTCTTCCACTTATTTAAGAGACATCATAAAGATAAATAAGATAATTAAAGGAGCCTGAACATACGAGAATACATATATAAACCTGTGGCAGGACTATTGTAGCGATGACAATGTTGATAAACAATAATCTTATTCCGGAGCTGAAAACGAATACAAACTATATAAGACCATTTTTAATATTGCCTGCAGAGAGAAACTTGGAAAGGAGGCAGGAATCACAAGCTGGGAAGTTGGGAAAGTTTGAGAGCCCGAATGCTGCCAGAGGCACTGTAGGGTGTGGTCACTTGCAACACTATGTCTGGCAACTCCCATGTGAGTGGGTCACAGATCTGTGTCTTTCCTACCAGCTTGTGCTGAATAAGTCTTCCCTCTTACTTAGAACCAGACATGTTCTCTCTCACTTCTGGCAGGAGCAAAACCCAGAGGCCTGACTGGACAAGCACCTTTTCTTTTCTGATCTCAGAAAATATCCTTAGTATTAGGAACTGAATATTAAAATGGAACTTTCCTGTACCACTGTTACATACAGGGCTAAAACTTGCAGACTCCGGTTTCATTATTAGTTAGATGCCAAATACAAAAGACACTGCGTCACCCCTGAAACAAGACTTTATTTCTGTA
The DNA here is from genome assembly GCF_964194185.1 of Rhinolophus hipposideros. Lineage (NCBI taxonomy): Eukaryota > Metazoa > Chordata > Mammalia > Chiroptera > Rhinolophidae > Rhinolophus > Rhinolophus hipposideros. The sequence continues at coordinate 87,195,580 of NC_138048.1, forward strand.
CCATGGTACACAGACAGGCTTTCTATTGCTTGAGCCATTAATATAAAATTGTCCCCCTTTAATATAACATTGTCATTTAAAGTAAGTGTTAAAACATCTCTGTTTCCTTGCCCATAGTACCTCAGGTCCATTGGCACTTTGACAGGGAAGTCTTCCCTGATGTCCTCCCCACCAGGTCTCTCTCCCAATTATTTTCTCTTTCAGGAGCTCTGTGCCTAAACTTGGTAACACTTACCTCAGATATAATTTTTCATTTACCTGCAAGATTATTTGATTAGTATCTGTCTTGTGCGCTGGACTTTAAACAGATCAGAACAGTGTTTATTTTTACTACTGCTATCATATTTAGCATACATGCATAATAAGTAAAATAAAAAAGATTACAGGATACCCAGTTATATTTGAATTTCAGGTAAAGAATAATTTTTTGTTATAAGTATGTTGTTTATATGAAATTTAAATTCAACTGTGAATCCTGTATTTCATCTGGCAACAATTTCTAGTCACAGTTTGACCTTCTATGCCTATCACACCGCTAGGAACATTGTAAGAGTTCAAAGTAAATCCTTGAGTGAATGAATAAAAGATTGCAGGAAGGAAAGAAAGTACCATAACATTTTAGAATTTCTGGTCAAGATGGTGGAATAGGTAAATGCTGGGCTCACCTCCTTTCAGTGCCACGTCAATTACAACTAAACCACAGAACCATCATTACTGAGAATCACCTGAACTCTAGCTGAACCGAAGCCCTACAACTATAGACATACAGTGGAAGCCACCTCGAGACTGGTAGGAGGGGCAGACACACAGAACGGGCTGGTCCCACATCCTCATGTGACCATTAAAAATCAGGAGGGATATCTTGGCTTCAGAGGCACCCTGCAGAGGAGCGAGGGGTCCAAACCCAACAACAAGCTCCCCAGCCCAGAGTTCTAGGGCTGGGGAGAGAAGTCCCCATAACTTCTGGCAATGAAAACCAGTGGAGATGGTGGCTGAGTGAGCCAGGGGGTGGCTGTACTCCCAGGCGCTCCTCTAATGGGGCCTGTTCATGGACTTACTCACTGAAGAATGCACCAGCTCTGAGCTCCAGCACTGGGGCAGCAGCTCGAAAGACTCCAGGGGCTTATAGGGTGGAATTGACACAAGGTACATACCTTGAGCACCAGGCTCTGGTGACCAGGGACACTACACCACTGTGTCCCACAGACGACCTAGTGCATAAGGCCATTTTACTAAGACATGGAGGCATAAAAGCCTTACCTAATGCATAGAAACAAACACAGGGAAGCAGCCAAAATAGGGAGACAAAATATCATGCCCCAAGTAAAAGAATAGAACAAACAAAAAGAACTAAACAAAATGGAGACAAGCAATCTATCGAATGCACAGTTCAAAACACTGGTTATAAAGAGGCGCAACGATCTCAAGGAGAATTTCAACAAAGAGGTAGAAACATATAAAAGAACCAGTCAGATATAAGGACTACAATAACTGAATTGAAGAACACATTAGAGGGAATCGACAGTAGATTAGATGAAACAGAGGATTGAATCAGCGTTTTAGGAGCTAAGGTAGCAGAAAACACCCAATCAGAACAGCAAAAAGAAAAAAGGATAAAAAAATGAGGAGAATTTAAGGGACCTCTGGGACAACATTAAGCATAACAACATTCACATCTTAGAGGTACCAGAAGGAGAAGAGAGAGAGCAAGGAATTGAAAATCTATTTAATTATATAGTGACTGAAAACTTCCCTACCCTGGTGAAGGAAATAGATATACAAGCCTAGGATACAAAGAAAGTCTCAAACAAGATGATTCCAAAGAGACCCACACCAAAACACATCATAATTAAAATGACGGAGATTAAAGACAAAGAGAAAATCTTAAAAGCAGCAAGAGAGAAGCAGTTAATTTCCTACAAGGAAGCTCATGTAAGACTGTCAGCTGATTTCTCAATAGAAACTTTGCAGGCCAAAAGGGATTGGAATGAAATATTCAATGTGATGAAGAACAGGGATCTACAACAAAATTACTCTACCCAGCAAACTATCATTTAGAATTGAAGGACAGATAAAGAGCCTCCCAGACAAGAGAAAGCTAAAAGAATTCATCACTGCCAATACAGTTTTACAAAAGGAATGTTAGAGGGACTTCTTTAAGACAAAAACAAACAAACAAAAAAAACCCCCAAAATATGAATAATAAAATGGCAATAACGATATATCTATTAACAATTCCTTTAAATATAAGTACATTAAATTCTCTAATCAAATTATAGGGTGGCTGAATGGATAAGTAAACAACACCCTCACATATGCTGCCCACAAGAGACTCACTTCAAATCAAAGACACACACAGACTGCAAGTAAAGGGATGGGCAAAAGATATTTCATGAAAAAGGAAACAAACAAACAAAGCTGTGGTAGACTTATATGAGACAAAGTAAACTTTAAAACAAAGGCTATAACAAGTGACAAAGAAAGACCCAGTAATCTCACTTCTTGGTAATTATCCAAAGGAACTCAAAATCCTATTTTGAGGTTTCATGTCTATCCCTATGTTCACTGCAGCATTGTTTACAATGGCCAAGCTGTCGTGGCAGCCTGGGTGTCTGTAGATGGAAAAATGAATAAAGAGGAGATGGTACATATATACAATGGAATATTGCTTGGCCATGGAAGGGAATGGGTTCTTGCCATCTGCGGCATCATGGATTGACCTGGAGGGTTGTGTTGAGTTGAGTGTCAGACAGGGAAAGACAGATGCATTGTGATTTTGCTTATATGTGGAATCTAAAGAACAAAATAAATAAACACAACAGAAACAGAAACAAACTCATAGATACAGAGAACATTTTGATGGTTGCCAGATGGGAGGGGGGTTGCGAATGGGTGAAAAAGGAGAAGGGATTAAGAAGTACAAATTGGTTGTTACACAGTAGTCTCGGGGATGTAGGGTATAGCATAAAGAATATAGTCAATAATAAGGAACATAGTCAGAAATAACTATGTATGGTATCAAATGGGTACTAGATTTATTAGGGTCATAGATGGGAGGGTGTTTGGGGGACCGGGTGAAAAATGTGAGGACATTAAGAAGTACAAACTGGTAGTTAGAAAATAGTCACAGGAATGTAAAGTAAAGCATAGGGAATATAGTCAAGAATATGATAATAACTATGTATGTTGCCATGTGGGTACTAGACTAGTCAGGGGGAGTCACTTCTTAAAGTATACAACTGTCTAATCACTATGCTGTACCCCTGTAATTAATATAAAATAATATTGAATGTCAACTGTAATTGAAAAATCTAAAAAGTGGAGGGAATGTGAAGGGGAATAAGATGTTCAAATTTCCAGGTATAAAACAAATAAGTCATGGAGATGTAATATACAGCTGAGAGAATACAGTCAATAAAACTGTGATAGCATCACACAGTGTCAGATGGCTGCTGGACTTATCATGGTGATCACTTCTTTAGGTATATAAATGTTGAATGACTATTGTGTACACCTAAAACTAGTATAATATTGTATGTTAGCTATATTTTAATAAAAATCTTTTAAAAGTACCATAAAATTATAAATACCCTGTTTCCCCGAAAATAAGACCTAGCTAGACAATCAGCTCTAATGCATCTTCTGGAACAAAAATTAATATAAGACCTGGTTATATTATATTATGTTATGTTATGTTGTGTTGTGTGTGTTGTGTTGTGTTGTGTTGTGTTGCATTGCATTGCATTGCATTGCGCTATATTATATTATATTATTATATTATATTATATTATATTATATTATATTATATTATATTATATTATATTATATTATATCATATTATATAATAGACCAGGTCTTATAGTAAAATAAGACCAGGTCTTATATTAATTTTTGCTCCAAAAGACGCATTAAAGCTAATTGTCTGGCTAGATCTTATTTTCGGGGAAACATGGTAGCAGCCAATACATAAGAAAGCATACTAGTGTAGTTATAATCCATCGCCCACCAAAAAACTTCCCTGAAATAAATTTTCAAAACAAAGGAATAATTCATCAAGCTCATAGATAAAAGACTTTTACAGAGGTAGTGATAAAAAATGCTATGAAACTAATATTGTATGTCAACTATAATAAAAATATTTTGTTGCACAAGTGAAACAATACATTATGAATAAATGATCTCAATATTAAAAAGAAAAAAAGTGTCATGCCAGGATTCCACCATTAACATAGTTTCGACCTTCCTTGTGCTTATATATAAGAGGTAACAGAAATCATATACACACCATAGAATAAACTAAAAACTGAATATGAGGCAAAAGCGTTCTTCTAACTTTTTACAATGTTGATTTAAATATATCAGATGAAACACATCATGTGTAGTTGCAGTGAAAAATTGGCAAATAGCCTTAAGATTTAGGGTAAATTCAGGAATTGCTTTTCCTCGTCATCATTATTTGACCTAATTGTTTGACCTAATTGCTTCCTATAAATTACAGAGCAGATTATTGTCTTAGACCTGTTTTATGCTCATCTTTTCTTTCACGAATTTCAACAAATTCTGATGCCTATTTTAGGCAAGACAATATCTATAACAGGTGATAAACATCTGTAAATTTATTAAAGACCTATAAAAGGTGTACTTAGGTGTCAATAGGTATATTTTTATGAAAAGAATTTGCTATACTGTATAAATGTAGTAAAGGCAAAAACTGCAAAAAACAGAAAGAATCAATTTATGCCAGTACAAGTTAAGATACAATAAAATAAAGCTAATCCCCTCTAATACACATAGTTTGTCTCCTTATCCTCAGTGCCCATATAGTATTAGCCATTTCATTTTAATATTACATTTTAAAACACCACTAATTAAACAAATTCTAACGTAATTTGTAAGTTTAATTTATATTACTACACTGTATGTAAACATACTTCTACTTTGCAGTTTTCTTAGAAAGAAATGAAGATATTCAGTGACACTCTTCTCCCTATTACAGTATTTTAGAAAACTAATTTATGGTAGATGGGCTACAAATTCTTTGTTATTCCTTCCACACAAGGTGGAGTCTAATCCCCTTCCTTTGATTCTGGACTGGCTTTAGGGAATTGTTTCCTCTCTTTTTATACATGCTTTATCAAATTTTCTGAAAAAGCCATATCTAGACTTATTTTGTTTTTGTTTTGTGGAAAGATTTTTCACTAGCAATTAACATATTTTAATGGTTATGGGACTATAGTGTTTTTCTCTTTATTCAGGTTCTAAGAATTTGACCAATTTAAGTGTTCAAATTTATTGGCATAAACTTGTTCATAATATCCTTATATTATCTGTTTAAATTTTTGCATCTGTTATGTTTCCCTTATATTTCTAGTGTTAATCCTTTAAGCTATTCCCTTCTTACTATTTCCTCTGTTTTTCTCTCCTTCTTCTTCTTCATTTACCTTACCATAGTGTTCTTATGGAAATAGTAATTCATTTTAGCTTTGTTGATCCTTTTTATGTGTCTTTGCTTTCTATTTTATTTTTACCATTTTCTAAACTGTTAGTTAGAATGAAGGGTAGAATGGCTATTTCATGATCAGCTAGCAGTATGTCCCACATCCACTTGGAAACTTCACCTCTGTTCCCTAGAGGGCTAAAGAAAAGTGCAAATTTCGTAAAAGTTCAACTCCAAAAGTGAAATTCTATGCATTACCTATTTTAAAGTGATATGTCTTGTAGTAAAGTATTTGGCCTTGCTGGAAAAGGGGTCCAGCGTTATTCCTGGCTCTGGGGAGGTAATCTCTAAACTCTTGTAATATCCCCAGTGATCTGAGTGTCTTTGTTATTCGTGGTAGGCATGAACCACATCTGTCACTTAATGTCAGCAAGATAACACATGGTGGGTCCCTCTGATCACACCCGATAGTTTATACTAACGAAATGACTCATATGGGCCTTTTCGGTCATGTGTTATCAGCCTGACCTCTGGAGAGTGGGAGCAAGAGACTGAATGTAACTATTTAGGCAATCAATTAATCAGTCATTGCCGAGTAATGAAACACCAATAAAAAGTCTGGACACTGAAGTTCCGATGACCTTCCTGAGTTGTTAATACTCCATATGTGTCACACATTGATGTAAATAGATCAATGTGTGCTGAAGAAAATGGAAGTCTTGTGTTTGGAACCCTCCCAGACTCTGCTCTCTTTTCCTTTGACTGACTTTAATGCATTTTTTTTTAAATAGACCATAACTGTGATTATAACAGCTCTCAGAGAGTTCTGTGAGTCCTAGCAATTTATGGAAACTGAGGGTAGTTTTGGGAAACACCAGTTTGAACTGCCCAGTCATATTCCATCAGACCAAGGAACACACTTTACAGCTCTTATATCTAATAATGGACAGAGAGGTATTATCGTCAGAGTAATGGTTTGATAGGGAATTAGAATGGGGAATTGGCACATTTATTGTTTAAAATAGGGTAGATAAAAGCATGAAGGATTGGCTTATGCATCTTCATGAGTGTGTTCAACATAAGGGGGGGCCCTGGGAGAGAGTCCTCACTAGATAGGTTTCTCTCCTGTTCTCAGTAACCCGAGGGGAAGGAAGTTGGGGAATATTCTGGCATGACTATACAGTTCTTCCCACAGTGGAGAGGATACTGGGTTGACTACACTATTTTCTGTTTTCCTAACATCATCTAAACTTTCCTTTTTCCTTACCTGTTGCAGTGGTCCTAAAACCAGGCCTGCAAGTATTGGTGCCAGAAGCAGAGATGACCCCGCAATAAAAAACAAAACAAAACTATAACTATATTTTTAAACCTTTATATTGGGTGTAATTTCTAAGGGCTTGATGGGTTGAATAATACCTTCACCCTGTCTGGCATAATTGGGATTGGAGGGAATTGTAACACTAGTTGCCTAGTGTTTAAGGTAGCCCATTAGTGATGCTTTATGTAATCTTAACCTGTGCGATAGGAATGGACTGGGGCAGGGGGGAAGTACTTGCTAGGCTAATATTACCACCAGCATTCTGGACCTACAGAGTGGCCAAACCTTGCGTCTCTTGCAAAGGTGGAAATGTTTGGGTAAAACCAAATAGTACTGGAGAAGAATAGTAGCTGGGGGTAAGGGAACGAATAAATGGGTTATGCAATGAGGGAAATCAAATATTACATTACCACTTTGAGAGAAGCTCAGAACAAGAGATAACATTGTATCTTAGTTCATGACTGAAAGTTCATGACTTAGTATGACTGAAAGGGTGAATACCATTTCTGCTTTTGCAACCTGACGAGGTTGAAGAGAAACCTGCAAACTTGAGTGGCATCACTCTGGGAGATACTTTGATTGTACAATATAATGATGGACTGGACTAATTGTTAATGACTGAGTGGGACTCTAGTATGTGCCAATAACATTTGACTCATTTTTTTTTTAAGTCACATCAATTGCCATACTGTGATATGGTATAACATTGTTGGTAAGCTTATACTACTGATATTGACGGTCAGGTTGGGAAATTGAGTTAAGACCTCCCCAGGATGTAATACTAGTGGAAAATGACTGGCCTGACGAAAAACTGGATTTTGCCAATTATCAACTAATTTTTATACTACATAACTCTGCACACATTTATTATAAGGTACACATAATGATAAGTCAATGCACAAAAATATGAAAGTGTTATAATGATTTTATAGAATAGATTAGTTGTTTCTTTAAATCTATCCCTACCCCACATTGGCTCCTCTACATGTGAGGCACATTCAAAATGATACTATTGCTCTGTCTGTCATATAAAAGCTACACTAAATGTAGATGCCCAGACAGATATGATTGTTTCATTGTGAGAGAGTCTTAGCCAAAGGTCAGGAAGTGGCCTTTATAGTAAAATATTTGGCCTTTATAGTAAAACAATCTGGCCTTTTTCTCAAGCCAACCAGGGGGTAACTTCTAAATTCTTTGAATTTCTTGAGTGATAGAAGTGTCTTCGTCATTCATGGTGGGCCTCCTGGACCACATATGATAACTTATGCTAATGAGGTAACTCATGGTGGGCCCCGTTGGCACATGGTATCAGCCTGACCTCTGGCAAGCAGGAGGCTAGGGACTAAGTACAACCACAGAGGCAACTGATCAATCAATCAATCATACCCGTGTAATGAAGTCCCAATAATAAACTGGACACCAAAGCTTGGGTGAGCTTCCTTGTTGGCCATACTCAATGCATATTGTCACACACTGATGCTGGGAGGATAATGTATCTTGAGGATAACAGAAGCTGCACATTTGGAACTTTCCCAGACTCTGCCCTATGTATCACTTTCCTTGACCGAATTGAATGTGTCTTTTCCCTCTAATAAACCATAACAATGTATACAGTATCTCTCAGTGAGTCTTGTGAGTACTTCTAATAAATTATGAAACCTGAGAGTGCTTTTGGGGAAGCCCCTAAAACTTATAGTTGGTGTTAGAATTCTTGGCAAAACTTAGCAGTTTGGAGGACTGTGCCCTTAAACCTCATGTTTCAGCAAATTTTGGACATTATTTGTGTATTAAAAATGGAGAAACCAGACCTAAGAAAATACTCTGTATATGTACTACATTTAAAAATAATTGTACCTATTGCCAGAAGCCAAGGGACATCAAATTATTTTTAATAAATGCTACAAAACAAATAAGTGATACTGGATATTTTCACCTTAAAGAATAAGGTTTCTGTTATGCAGCATAATTGGGCAATGACTTCACTTCTCTATTTAAAGGAATTTACATGGATTAAAATACCCCATGTAACTGGGCCCCCACTGTTACCTCACTTGCAGCAGTTTGGCACCTCAGCCCTGGTGGTTTTATTCAGTTCCCCCAAAATGTTATGGTCCGTGCAAATGTAAAGCATGGATTTTCCTCTTCCTGGAATGATTTTCATCAAATCTTCACCTGATTTATTAGTATTTATCCTTCAGCTTTCAGCTCAATTTTTATTTTCCAAAGGAAGTTTTTCCTGACTGCAATAGAGTAGTACTACTCACACCTGTGTAAGACTTTGTACTTCTCCTTTACAAAACCTTATGACAATGGTGATAATTTATGTATATCTTCTTTACTAGATTGTGATCTCTGTGACAACACAATTACCTGTTTTATTCACATTTACTGAGTGGTAACTATAAGCCAAGTACTGTGAGGCACAGTTATCATTTCACTTAATTTATACAATTCTATGACTCAGACCTCATCATTGTTCCTCCATTTATAGAAAAGAAAAATTTGACATGAAGACATACATTAAAATAGAATGTTACACACTAAAATGTGGGTAAGCCAGGATTTCCAGTCAAGATGGCTCATGCTAGATGGCTTCAGTCAGGGCACAGACTGTAGCTGAATTTGGTCTGCAGTGGGTCCCTCCCAGGAGGCCCAGGGGCTAGGAAGCCCAGTGGCCAGCTTCAGACTGGGCCAGAGCATCACCTGGCCACCTCCGAGGATGACACACCCAACGGTCAATTGGGCAGGCACAAGAGCCCCGCTAGAGTGAACCCTGCTCTGTAGGGTCAGCTCCTGCACAACAGCTCCTCCACTGTAGTCACAGCCAGTCCTCACAACAAAAGAGCCTGAGAGTCAATCCCTTCCATTTACCTGCAAATAGCAACCAAGGTTCAACTACAACAGGAGGGCATACATAACCCACCCAAGGGAAACACCTGGAGAACCCATCTCTGGTGACAGATGCAATGTGACCAGGGAGACTGCACCACTGGGTCCCACAGGATACTTACTATATAAGGCCACTCTACTAAGATAGGGAGGCATAGCAGCCCTACATAGAAAACAATACAGGGAGGGAGCCAAAATGGGGAGATAACGGATAATTTCCCAAATGAAAAACAGAAACAAGCTCCAGAAAAAGAACTAAACAAAATGGAGATAAGCAATCTATCAGATGCACAGTTCAAAACACTGGTTGTAAAGATGCTCAGTAATCTCAGGGAGAACTTCAACAAAGACATAGGAAACGTAAAAATGGAGATATTTAAAACATAAAAAAGAACCAGTCAGAAATAAGACTACAATAACTGAATTGAAGAATACATTAGAGGGAATCAACAGTTGATTAGATGAAGCAGAAGATAAAATCAGCAATTTAGGAGATAAGGTAGCAGAAAACACCCAATCAGAACAGCAAAAGGAAAAAAAGAATCCAAAAAAATGAGGAGAGCTTAAGGGGCCTCTGGGATAACATCAAGTGTCCAACATTCATTTCATAGGGGTACCAGAAGTAGAAGAGAAACAGCAAGGAATTGAAAAACTATTTGAAGTAATAATAACAGAAAATTTCTCAAACCTGGTAAAGGAAATGACATAGAAGCCCAGGAAGCACAGAGAGTCCCAAAGAAGATAAACCCAAAGAGGCTCACACTAAGACACATCATAATTAAAATGGCAAAGGTTAAATACAAAGAGAGAGTCTTGAAAGTAGCAAGAGAAAAACAATTAGTTTCCTACAAGGGAGCTCCCATAAGACTATCAATTGATTTCTCAACAGAAACTTTGCAGGCCAGAAAGGATTGACAGGAAATACCCAAAGTGGTGCAAAGCAAGGACTTACAACCAACATTACTCTACTCAGCAAACTATCATTTAGAATTGAGGGACAGATAAAGAGCTTCCCAGAAAGAAAAACACTAAAGGAGTACATCATCACCAATCCAGTTTTACAAGGAATCTTAGAGGGACTTTTTTAAGGAAAAAAAGAAGAAAATGGCAATAATGATGTACCTATCAACTATTCCTTTAAATATAAACAGATTAAATACTCCAATCAAAAGATGGGGTGACTAAATGGATACAAAACAAAACCTTTACACATGTTGCCTACAAGAGACTCACTTCAGGTTGAAAGACACACACAGACTAAAAATAAAGGGATAGGAAAAAAATATTTTATGAAAACAGAAACAAACAGAAAATCTGTGGGAGCAATACTTATACCAGATAAAATAGATTTTAAAACAAAGGCTATAACAAGTGACAAAGACAGACCCAGTAATCCCACTTCTGGGTAATTATCCAAAGAAACCCCAAATCCTGCATTGAGGTGTCATGTGTATCCATATGTGCATTGCAGCACTGTTTACAAGGGCCAACGTGTGGAAGCAGCCTGGGTGTCTGCAGATGGAAGAATGGATAAATAGGAGGTGGTAGATATACAAGGTCAGACAGCTAAGTTCACAAACTCATCCTAGAAAAAGATCTACATACCTCTTTGCTGAATATCACTATGGTCACCTTCGAAGTACTTCCCTTGGGAAGCTATGCCCTGACACCAATGCCTAGTCCACCCTTCAAAGAAATTTTGGAACTCTTTCTGGAATGGCCATCAGAGCTGTCGTCGTATTACCCTTGATGTCCTGAATGTCATCAAAATATCTTCCTTTCAATATTTCCTTTATCTTCAGGTAAAGAAAGAAGTAATTGGGGGCCAGATCAGGTGAGTTGGGAGGGTGTTCCAATGTAGGTATTTGCTTACTGGCTAAAAATAATGCCCTGTGAGCTGGTGCTTTGTCGTGATGCAAGAGCCATGAAATGTTGGTGAAAAGTTCAGGTCGTCAAACATTTTAACACAGCCTTTTCAGCACTTCCAAACAGTAAACTTGGTTAATTGTTTGTCCAGTTGGTACAAATTCTTAATGAATAATCCCTCTGATATCAAAAAAAGTTAGCAATATTATTGCAACAGTTCGCGAACTTAATTGTCAAGCCTCATATACAATGGAATATTGCTCTGCCATGGAAGGGAAAAGGTCACATTGTCATCTGCTGTGTTATGGATGGACTTGGAGGGTATTATGCTGAGTGGAGTGTCAGACAGGAAAAGACAGATGCAATGTGATTTCGCTTATATGTGGAATCTAAAGAACAAAATAAAAAACAAAACAGAAACAAACTCATAGATACAGAGAACATATTGATGGTTGCCAGATGGGAGAGAGGGTTGGGAATGGGTGAAAAGGGCAAGGTATTAAGAAGTACAAATTGGTTGTTACATAGTAGTCATGGGGATATAGGGTATAGAATAAGGAATTTAGTAAATGATAAGGAATAAGGAATATAGTAAGTAATAACTATGTATGGTGTCAGATGGGTACCAGATTTATTGGGGACATAGATGGGGAACAGGGTGAAAAAGGTGAAGGCATTAAGAAGTACAAATTGGTAGTTACAAAACAGTCACGGTAAATGTAAAGTACAGCATAGGGAATATAGTTACTAACATGGTAATAACTATGTGTAGTGCCAGGTGGGTACTAGACTAGTCAGGGGATCACTTCTTAAATTAGATAAATGTCTAACGCTATACTGTACCCCTGTAATTGATATAAAATAGTATTGAATGTCAAATGTAACTGAAAAATCTAAAAAGAGGGGAGAAAGATGAAGAGGAATCAGAGGTTCAAATTTCCAGATATAAAAAAGACAATGGGGATTTAATGTACAGCATAGGGGACATAGTCAACAATACTGTGATAGCATGTACAGTATCAGACGGTTGCTGGACTTATGGTGATCACTTCTTTAGGTATATAAATGTTAAATAACCATGCTGTATACCTGAAAATAATATAATATTGTGTGTTAGCTATATTTTAATAATTAAAAAAACTAAAATGTGGGGACTAGAATCCACGAATTTTTAATCTAGTTTCTATAATTTAAAATTGCCCTACTATAGCAGATGCTCAATAATACTTGTTAAACAAACAGACAAAACTTAATAAAATAAGTGGTTAATGGAATGCTATGCTTTACAAATACTGGCACTTCCAAAATTTTGGATGATAATCTCTCATACCATAATTGAATTTTATCTTTTATAATCAAGAAAATACTCCAGAATGTTACTGAGCTGTAGATATATTAGTTAACTTATTCCCAGTAAAAGTAGCAAAAATATATTATGTTGAAGCATATAAAATCGCTATTTTGAAGCAAAAAATAGTTCAGTATCAGTAATTTTGTACAGTTCAACCCAATAAAACATTTTTGGATTAACAGAAATCCAAATAATCACTTTTTCTAAATTCAATTAACATTTAAGGCAGGGTTGGGCCCTCTAGAAAGTGAAACAAAATGACAGGTTTATGTCAACAGGAAATTTATTGCCAGATTTAAATACAAAGACAACCCACCCAAAGAAATTTCAGACAAAATATCTAAAAGGAAACCACTTCCCTTTGCTCCTTTTTGCTTGTTGAGATAATTGATATCTTTTAATTGGATATGGTTACACACTGAGAACTCTGGTGCTTCTCTATTTTCCAGCAACTTTGAAGAAATTTTAGCAGAGGATCTTTAGGCCTTGACCTCATTCACTCAACTGTATATATTTCTCAGCAATAAAAAATAGTAAACAAACCAAAAAGCAAAGGGAAAAAAACCCAGTAAAAACCCAAAGTTAATAATCCCCTTTAAATTCTAAACAATCAAACACATTCCAAAGACCTATATTTGCAAATGTCAGCAGTATACCTTTGAATGAAAAGCAAAAGCAAAACAAAAGAAAAACTCAAGATGCTTATCCGTATTACACAAACAGTTGACAAATTCAAAAGTTAAGGTTTCCACAATGAGATACCACCTCACCCCAGTCAAAATGGCTATCATCAATAAATCAACAAACAACAGAAAAGGGAACTCTTGTGCACTGTTGGTGGGATTGCAGATTGGTGCAGCCACTATGGAAAACTGGCATGGAGGTATCTCAAAAATCTGAAAATGGAACTACCTTATTACACAGCAATTCCACTCCTAGGTATCTATCCGGAGAAATCCAAAACTCTAATTCAAAAAAAATGTATGCACCCCTATGTTTATTGCAGCACTATACACAATAGCCAAGACATGGAAACAACCTAAATGCCTATCAGTAGACGACTGGATTAAGACACAGTGATACATTTATGTAATGGAGTATTACGCAGCCATAAAGAAGAATGAAATCTTACCATTTGCAACAACATGGATGGACCTAGAGAACATTATGTTAAGTGAAATAAGTCAGACAGAGAAAGATAAATGATCTCACATATGACATATGTGACATATGATCTCACTTATATGTGGAATCTAAAGAAAAGAATGGATCTAAAGAAAAGAATGAAGGAACTAATCAGAAACAGTCTCAGAGACATAGAAGAAAAACTGGGAAGGGGGTATAGGGATAAGGGGGAAAATGAGGGGATTAGAAAGCACAGTTGGTAACCACAAGATTGCCACCGGGATACGAAAGTCAATTTGGGGAATGTAATTAATAATGTTGTAAAGATTTTGTAGGGTATCCGATGGATACTTGTCTCATTAGGGAGACCACCTTAGGGATGATATAGATGCCTGATCACTGCACTGTACACCTGAAGCTGAAGCTGAACAATAATGAATGTCAACTACAAGTTTATATATATATATATTTACAAGAAGCGGAGTACAGCATTAGGAATAGAGACAGTGGAAATGTAATGGCTGTGTGCGATGTCAGAGGGGTAGTAGATGGGGGGAGAGGGGTTGTCACTGTGTGAGGGATATAAATGATAAATGTCATTGTTTTGTACACCTGACACTAATAAAAAAGTAAAAAAAATAATTAAAAAATTAATTAAAAATTAAAAAATTTAAAAAATTAAAGAAATTAAAAAAGAAGTTAAAAAAAAAAAAGAAAGTTAAGATTTCTTTTGTGGGTTCACACCAGATTCTTTGTTAAGTAGTTTCAGTTCAAAACCAAACCAAACCAAAGTGGAGCATATTTTCATTATTTCTTTTGAAATTATTTCTGGCTTCAAAGTTTTCACCAGCTCACCTTTCTTGAGAACCTGCGTTCAAATATTGTCATTTGGCAAGAACTCACATAAGGAGTTTCTGGAATCTCAAATCAACTTGGTCACCTGTTAGGATGTTATTATTAATATTTTCTCTGTTTTGTTAGATACTGTGAAATTTTATTCTAAACATGAAGATACTTTTAGAGGAATTACGGCAATTGGTATTTCCTTCCTTGCTTTCAAATAATTGAGATAACCAGAGTGAGTAACCAATGGAGACCTTTCTCATCCTGATGCTCTTTTGCAAATTCTTCAGAAGTTTGTTCCTAACATTCTGGGCATAGCTCACAGTTCATGCGTAGGGACTGTATTACACACTCCCTCCTTTGAAAGTGTCTGGAAAGTGCATGGATTTGGGAGTGAGATCGATTAGCATGAATTCATGGATAATATTATTTACTCAAAACAGCATTGTGAAGATTAAGTAAAAGTGCTTCTGTAAATCTTAAATGCAAGGTTTTGATGCCCATATTAGACATTCACTGAGTGATTTTTTTCTTCCTCTTCTCTTTTCTTAGGTGTATTTTGCCCTCTGTGATGGCCCATCAGTGGCTCTATTGCCTGCTGTGTGGAGTACTCATTGTTTCCTCTCTCATTTCATACTGCTAGGATTCTGTTCTCTATCTTTTCCCATAGGTATAACAAGTCTCTGGCCTTTCCTTAGCTTTCTGTTCCTTGGGCAATCTGGAAATCTTCAAGTTTAGCCTCAATTCTTTAGACGCTATTCTTAACCACTGGCACTGGCAAAACTCTTGGTACTTAGGGTTTCTTTAAAAAGCAGCTGCCTAAACCTTGATTTTCTTTTCTTTTGTCAAGAAACCCCATTAATTTTATTTGTAGCTGAGCTTTCTACGAAATGCGACAATTACCCAAGAGAATGTAGAAATTACCCAAGAAAATAGGCTTGTGAAACTCTATTGAAATATACTTCAGACCCTTCTGGAAGCAAACTCAATTATTGGCCCCACAGTAAACTTCATTTTAGGGTAATATTATTCTATACAAGTGTTCTGGGTGGTCCTTGGAGAACACGCATTAGAGTCACCGGTTAGATAGTCTGGTTAGAGTAACTAGTTTGATACTCACCGTTATATATCCAAGAAATCTGGCAATAATCTCAAATTTTCTTTGTTGTTTACTCATTAAGTATTTTTTTTTTATTGAAGAGTATTTAATAATTCGAATGGCAAAATACAAATTAGAAATAATGCATATCAAACTTTTTTTTCCCATTAGTTATATTCATTAAGTATTTATACAGCTCTT